>NC_142701.1:14861328-15603828 GCF_029339155.1 Prunus mume | reverse complement strand
AGAACACCAGCAGCAACTAAAATTTCCAGGCCATGGCAGATGGATGCAACTGGTTTCCTGGCTTCCATAAATTGTTTCGCTAGTACAATAACATCCTCATTTAGTGCCAAAACCTCTGGATCTTTACCTCCAGGGAGTACAAGAGCGTCGTAACTTGAAGCATCTACGGATTCAAAGTCAGCTGTTAAAACAAAATTTTGTCCCTGCGTTTCACTGCAGGTTTGGGCCCTTCAAGATCACGGATAGCAGTTGGGCAGGGATCACCGGCTTTCTTCTTAGGGCAAACCACATCAACATGGCATCCTAGAACTTGAAGGGTCTGATAAGGCACAGTCACCTCATAATCTTCCACGTAGTCCTACAAATATTACCAATATTGGGGAGGGGAGCAATTAAATGATGATGCTTAGTATCTAACAGTTTAATCATTGGCTAGAAGCCTAAAACCATGAACTTGTCATGGCAAAACTGGTAAAGCCGACTCAGGCTTTCTCCCCTTTCTCTTTTGATAATATTAAGGTTGGTTGTCACTTGAACTTGAGCATACTATTTTGTCCTATATATGTCATTGCAATATTAAAGAAAAAGAAAAGAAACCTTACTCCACAGATGATGAGGACCCTTCTCTCAGAACCAGATATGTTGCCTCTTAGTGCCTTGAGAAAAAGCCTAATGAACTCAGGATTGCCATAATATGTGACCCCAGTGACTATATTACACTGACAATGTATCGGGTTCTACGCAGTGAGCACCAGCAGCAACCAATCCAGGTTTCACAGTTGGAAACGCTGTGCACTTGCGACCTTTAACAGCGCCTGCAGCTGCTAAGACCAGCAGCCCATGGCAAATAGCAGCAATTGGCTTTCTGGAGTCAGAAAAGTTTCTCACCAATTCTACAACCGATGCATTCATAGCAAGATGTTCAGGAGATCGTCCTCCTGGTATAACTAGACCATCATATTCGTCAAATTCAATCTCATCAAATGTTTCATTCAGTGTGAAATTGTGACCACGTGATTCGGTATAAGCCTGTAACCCAAAAAGGTACGTACGTACGTATAGAAAACAGGTGTAAGGGGATACAAAATAAATAAATTAACAGGAAAGACAGAGTTTGAGAAGGTCAGTGGACTCTACTTTAATGGTTATGGCAGTGGCGCAGATATCACCCGCTTTCTTGCCAGGAGAAACTGCATCAACAGAGACTCCAAATGCCTGCAGTGCTTGAAATGGGACCATTGCCTCGTAATCTTCCATGTAGTCCCCGCACAGTAACAACACCCTCCTGTGCTCCTCGCCTTTCGGATTTCCCATTTCTTTTCTTATTTCCTTCTTTAGTTTCTTTCTTGCTTTTTCTTTCTTCTTTCTTCTCTCTTCTTTTTCAGAGAGAGAGATGGTCTGATAAATGAAGGAAGGCCTGCTTTAAATACTAATACTCACACAAGCTTTTTTGGAGGTTTGTGGAGTCAGCTAGACACGTCGCAGTTAGTTATCGTGGCATCTCTTTCTATTCCTCTCTTCTTTTCAGTTCAGATAACTATTCTATTAGTTTCGAGCCATAATCATATCCAAGTTTGATATTATTTATTGTCTTATAATTATTCGAGGAAGATTCAAACTTGTAATGTTTATCTCTAACAGGTATGGATAATAAATGTAATGTTTATCTCTAACAGGTATGGATAGTTTTGAATAGCGTGCGCGTTGATTTTACCTCGACTGCCATGTTGATTTTCTCCAGTGCAGCAAAGCTGCTTGCTTTGTGTTATGAGGTCTGGTTTTGTCAACAGACTATATTGCTTGACCCAAAAGAAAATGCAATATCATGTCAATCCTCATTTCGCAGTTGCAGGAGGATGGTTGTGAAAATACAAGCTAACTCTGGACAACATGACATTCATTCAGGTAAACCTGCTAAAGCATAAGTAGTATAATGCAAGCTTCATCCACAACCAAACTTGCATGGAACATGGCGTATACATATCAAAACCAGATTCACTTGTTCCCTCATATATACAAACGTCACCTTAACATAACACAACATACATGCCTTATTCTTTCATGAATTACATATAGTACATGCAAGTAGCTGACCCAATAAACAGCAAATGATACTCGAATATCAAGCAATGTCATCAACTGAGAAATGAACTCTGGGTGGCCCAGTCCAAATTTCCATCTGTGAAGCAATGATCTATTGGATCAGGTTCCAGCCATGTTGCTCCTGACAAAACCACATTAAGCTTCACCGCTGGATACGCAGTACATTTCTTTCCCTAAAATGAAGCATACCACCAAAGCATTGAAAATACACATAGGAATGAATGATGGAACCCTATCACACCAGAATTGTGGCAAATCTGGTGAAGCCTATTCAGTTATTTTCACTATATATCTTTCGAAGTATCTGTAACGGGGCAAATCTCCATCAATTCTCTTCTTTTGAGATTATCTTTATGCCCATTCATGCATGTATATATTATAAGAAGAAGTTTTTGACATATGGCATGTATTGTGTGTCAAATGTATACCGATTCATGAAGATAGCACTACGAAGGAAAATAAAACTTACCCACAGAGAAACAGGATACTCCTATCGAACCAGTTATGTTACCTCCTAATGCCTTCACAAAAGCTTAATGAACTCGGAAGGCCTTCATATGTAGCCCCAGCAATTATATTACCGTCAACAACACACGCCACCATGGTCTGGTTCCACCCAATAAGCACTGCAGTGGTAAACAAGTACTGATCGCGGCTTGGAAGGCGTTATATTTTAAATGTATAGCCGCGGCTATACTCTGTAATCAAAATAGAAAATCTAAATCATGTATAGCCGTTCGGCTATAGAGGTATAGCCGCACGCCATAACATATTGCCGCTGGCTGTACACCATAAATTGAGTATTTTAAGCGTCACGGCCGCCCGGCTGTACTCCAAAAATTTTGTCGGCTGTACTCTATTAGAAGATCTTCAAAAATTACAGAAAACCCAAAAACATTTTAAAACAAAGGGGACCCAGAAAGACACATACAGCATTTGAAGATTTGTAAATTAAACACAGATCAGATTATTTTCGCTAAGAGACGAAGGCACTAATGCAATTTTGTTTATTGAATATGGTGTACGCAGTGACGTTGGAGCCAAGAATTTGTTCACGCTGTCTTTTCCCCAGAACTCAAGGCTCAATAGAGGTCGGTTCTCTAGCTCATAATGAATGAGCAAGCACTCGAACAAAACTCCTAACATGTGTTCTTGTTTGAGCTTACTTTAGTCTCGCTGTCCACACAACCTAGAAACTATGACCTACGGATTGCTATTTGTCAATCTAATAGAGTGGCTCTAATCAACAATAAAACTTAATTCATTTTGTCTATAATTAAGGCTACCACCAACCACTGGCTGATGCAAAAAACTAAACTTGAAAGCGTGATGTTCGTTCGTAAACTTGACAAACTAATTTCCAGTCCCAAACATATTCCAAATTTTAGGGAGGCAACATAATCCCATATGTGAGAATTGTAAGCACTTCAATCTTCGAGACAAATTTCTTGTTTTGGGTTTACAAATTCAAGTGAAGCAAGCATTCAATCTTCAATCTTATTTGGAAGTACCCGAAAGCATAATGTTTTTCATATATTATCTCGCAGAAGGCAATTCAAGAAAGAAAGCCATCATTATTGGAGTCGTAGTTGGAGGTGTAGGTCTTTTTATTCTCATTGTTGGAGTTTTTCTCTATTTTAAACTTTCAAGAAAGCCCGAGGCTGCCACAACCACAGAATTCGAAGTAGCACTTCCTCTTGCATATATACTATTGTTCAATTATCTCCTGCTCCAACCATGTATACATGTATATAAACATAAAAAAAATTGCTCGTACGTGTCTTCAACTGTTTAAATTTACTCATTTTTAGGTGATATATTGGGTGCAACCGAGTTGCAAGGACCATATTGAATTACAAAAATAAAGATTTGAAGAATCGGCAACAAAAAACTTCAGTGAAGAAAACAAACTTGGAGAAGGAGAATTCGAGGACATCTATAGGGTAAATTATATGCTAAAGAGCTCTAAAATAATTTATTTCAATTTAGTTCAGTACGGTTGAATATGGTGTACTCTTTTTTGACATGCATAAAGTTTTGAAAAACTGGGAAAATTGCGTTGTCAAGCTTTTGATTATCCATGCATATTTTTCATTTACAATTACATGGTTGGTCAGGGTACTCTAAACAATGGAAAAGTAGTTGCAGTTAAAAAACTAGCAATTCTCCAATCCAACAGGGCAAAGGCGAATTTCATAAACGAAGTGAAGCTGATAAGTAACGTTCATCACCGGAATCTCATTCTTCTTCTTGGATGTTGTAGCAAAGGACGGGAATTGCTTCTCATATATGAATACATGGCAAACAACAGCCTCGACAGATTCATATTTGGTAATAATTTTAGGATTTTCAGCTCAGCTACCTCTAAATGCATTACGTATACATTTTATTGTTTTATTTGTTCATTGAAAGATCTGTTTTTTTTTTTCCTTCTTCCATGGGAAATAGGTCCAAAAAGAGGCCCTCTCAACTGGAAACAACTAAATGACATAATCCTCGGTACAGCTAGGGGTCTTGCCTATTTACATGAGGAGTTTCATGTATGCATCATACTTAGAGATATAAAAACCAGCAATATTCTTTTGGATGATAGTTTCCAGCCCAAAATTTTGGGCTGGCAAGGCTTCTACCAGATGATCAGACTCATCTTAGTACCAGATCTGCTGGAACATTGTAAGTTAAAGTACTTTCCCACAGGCATAAACCCCGATGGAGATCTATATGATCATTACTCTTCTACAATATTTATACCGGTATTGTGTTTTTACCTAGTTATCATTCTATCCGCACACAAAAATTGTTATGACTGTACTATATACATCTTGTGTAGCCAAAGAGGAGTTTATCTCCACCATCATGATGATGCTCTCTAGTGTTTCTCTCTATGTGGAAGTGTCTCTCACATCTGTTTTAGCCTATCTAAGCAATGGTGCTCACGGCACCTCCAAATGGTGAGGCGTGCTGCCTACACACTTTCTATGTGCCAAGCCTTCTTTAAATAACCAAAGAATTTGGTCCAACAGCTGCATGCATGAAAAAACCATGCAAGTTGTCCTGAGCACCTTCAAAGTCCTCCACAAGACGCAGAACATTAATGCACTGAAAAAGCACAACCACCAGAATTGGAAAAGACGCCAGCCGCTCCTCTTACTCATGTCCTTGGTGCAGCACAGTGGGGTACACCAGCACACACATGTCCGGCTGCCAACGAAGTCCCTCTTTATGCATAGCCCAAGTTGGCTTCTCAAATAACCCAAGAGTCAAAAGTAATAGCAATAATACAAAGCCTATTCTAACTCTCTCTCTCTTGTTCTCACGGGTACACAAACCAACAATGTGGCTAATAAACAATGAAAGAAAGTTTTCTTTCTCATAGTGGCAGCCACCTACAAAGAAAAGGGGAATGCTAGCAACTTTCTCTCTAATTTTTTTTTTTTTGACTTTTTCCTTTTTCTCATGATATATGTCACTTTCCATACACTTAAAAACAATGACATTAATACATCAAATAAACCAATTTTTGTTTTCCAAGTTTACCCTTATTAAATGTATTGTCTTTCAATTTATCCAAATTTTTGTACAACTCTCTTAACACATTTAAAAAATTAAAAAAAAATTAGTTTTTTTTTTTTTTAAAAGAACATCTTTAAAATTTAAAAAACACACAAGAATGACCTCAAAAAAATCAACAAAAGAAAGATCGTTTTTTTAATACGGACAAAAGACATCCTTCTAAAGAAGTCTGTATTCGAAGGAAGTTCATTGATTGCATTTTCAAACCATTAATTTGGTAATTTTGATTATTGATTTTTTTTTTCAAAACCATTAATTAGGTAAGTCTTATTTGTTGGAGTCTTTCAGAAAAGAAAAGAAAAAAACATAACTTTTTTTCTTATTTAATTTTTTAAGTCTTATTTGAATGTCTCCTCATTCCCTTTGAAGTCTTTAAAAAAATACTTTTTTTCTTAATTAATTTTTGAACAAGGTGATAAGAAAATTGTAAAAAATTTGGATAAATAATTTAAGGAAATATTAGAATCAATACATTTAACAAGGGCAGATTTGAAAAACAAATTTAACAAGGGCAGATTTGAAAAACAAATGTTATTGTTTGATGATTAATTGCATTATTTTTAATTTTAGAAAAAGAAGATCCAAGAGAATATTGGAGAGAAGGTTGTTAGCAAAGCTTTTTCGCGAAATTAGACACACATGCCCACCAAGTTGAATTCCAATTGCTTTATGTGTAGATCACTCAAGTGCTGGAACCCACTCCATCTCTGTCTCC
Organism: Prunus mume; assembly: GCF_029339155.1. Taxonomy (NCBI): domain Eukaryota; kingdom Viridiplantae; phylum Streptophyta; class Magnoliopsida; order Rosales; family Rosaceae; genus Prunus; species Prunus mume. Next base: position 15,597,437 of record NC_142701.1, on the reverse strand, counting down.
AGCCTTTTAACAAAGATGGCATGTGCCGTCATTTCCCCATTTGAAAAGCCCACTGCATGACAAACGAAGCTAGCAAACAAACAATGACAAAAGTGGCCCTTACACGATTAACAATACAATTAGGGCCAATTTTCAACAGTGAAGGCATCTTATTATGGTGGGATCATTTGCATCCTCCGGAGCCTTTCGTTTTCGAAATAAGGATAGATTTTAGTTATTAAACTAGGAATGTAAATCTGAAAGCAGATTCAAGGATTTCCATAAAAATAATAATCAACATTACGTAGTCACAAACATACAAGATCAATCCACAATTGGTACATACACACACACAGATACACACATCACCTTATCATATGCTCTTATTCTTTTATTGAATTACACGGAGTTTCTGGCTATGCTTCATTTTCTTTTATTCTCTTGTTCGTTTATGGAATTACATATATTACTTGGAAGCAGCAGACCCGGTAAAGGGTGCCTAGAATGATACTTGAATATCAAGCAATGTCATCAACTGAGAAATAAGCTCTGGTTGGCCATGCCACGCTGCTGCGGTAACCAGATTTCCATCAGTGACACAACGATCTATTGGATCCGCTTCCACAAACGTCCCCCCTGACGAAACCACACGAGCCTTAATCCCTGGGTATCCAGTACATTTCTTCCCCTGAAATATAGCCAATTGAACCAATTATGACATGCTATGAAGTGCCTAATCAGAAAATAAGTACATTAACCACTAATCAAAAGAAACAAAAAAAATATTAGTGACAAACGTTTAACCACTAAATGCAGGTAGGAAAAATGTTTTCTCTTTAAGAACCATACCTGCAGAACACCAGCAGCAACTAAAATTTCCAGGCCATGGCAGATGGATGCAATTGGTTTCCTGGCTTCCATAAATTGTTTCACTAGTACAATAACATCCTCTTTTAGTGCCAAAAACTCTGGAGCTTTACCTCCAGGGAGTACAAGAGCGTCATAACTTGAGGCATCTATGGATTCAAAGTCAGCTGTTAAAACAAAATTATGTCCCCGGATCTCACTGTAGGTTTGGCCCCCTTCAAGATCACGGATAGCAGTTGGGCAGGTATCACCGGCTTTCTTCTTGGGGCAAACCACATCAACATGGCATCCTAGAACTTTGAGGGTCTGATAAGGCACAGTTACCTCATAATCTTCCGCGTAGTTCTACAAATATTGGGGAGGGGAGCAATTAAATGATGATGATTAGTAACTAACAGTTTAATCATTGGCTATATTTTGTCCCATATTTGTCATTGCAATATAAAAGAAAAAGAAAAGAAAGCTTACTCCAATGATGATGAGGACCCTTCTCTCTGAAGCACATATGTTGCCTCCCAGTGCCTTGAGAAAAAGCCCAATGAACTCAGGATTGCCATAATATGTGACCCCAGTAATTAAATTATCATCAGTAACACACACTGACAATGTATCGGGTTCTACCCAGTGAGCACCAGCAGCAACCAATCCAGGTTTCATAGTTGAAACCGCTGTGCACTTGCGACCTTTAACAGCGCCTGCAGCTGCTAAGACCAACTGCCCATGGCAAATAGCAGCAATTGGCTTTCTGGAGTCGGAAAATTTTCTCACCAATTCTACAACCGATGCATTCATAGCAAGATGTTCAGGAGATCGTCCTCCTGGTATAACTAGACCATCATATTCGTCAAATTCAATCTCATCAAATGTTGCATTCAGTGTGAAATTGTGACCACGAGATTCGCTATTAGCCTGTAACCAGAAAGGTACAGAAAACCAAACACAACATACACATCAAAACAAGAGTAAGGCTTAGGTGAATTCAAGCTTCTTTCTTTGTCCTGATCAGAGGAGGTTCAAAATAAATTAATTAACAGGAAAGACAAAGTGTGACCTGATCAATTGACTCTACTTGAATGGTTGTGGCAGTGGCGCAGATATCACCAGCTTTCTTGCCAGGAGAAACTGCATCAACAGAGACTCCAAATGCCTGCAGTGCTTGAAATGGGACCATTGCCTCGTAATCTTCCATGTAGTCCCCGCACAGTAACAACACCCTCCTCCTCCGCTCCTCGCCTTTCGGATTCCCCATTTCTTTTCTTATTTCCTTCTTTAGTTTCTTGCTTTTTCTTTCTTCTTTCTTCTTTCTTCTTTTTCAGAGAGAGAGAGAGAGTCTGAATACAAGGAAGGTGAGAGCTTGAGCTGCTGTGCTCTGCTTGCTTAATAGTAATATAGTAATACTCACGAAAGCGTTTCTGGAGGTTTGTGGAGAGTCAGCTAGACACGTCGCACTCAATTTGAGCAACACGTCGCACTCAATTATTGTAGCATCTCTCTATTCCTCTCTTCGTTTCTGGAGGTTTCGCGCCATCACCAACAATATCCAAGTTTGATTATCTGAGGAAGTGATAAGTCTAAATTATTTGAGGAAAGATTCACCGACACCGACCAAGTGATAAGTCCAAAATTATTTCAGGAAAGATTCAAACCTGAGTGCAAAGTCAATGCTTCCAAGCTAATGTCCCAAAAGAGAGATGGCTAATGTAATGTTTATCTCTAACGGGTCCTAAAATCCTAGAGTTTGATATCTTGCTTCTCCCAAAAAGACTGTTGATTTCGTTTTGAGTAGCGCTCGCGTTGATTTTATCTTGACAGCCAGATTTTTCACCAGAGCAGCAAAGCTGCTTGCTTTCTGTTATGAGGTCTGGTTTTGTCAACAAACTATATTGCTTGACCCAAAAGAAAATGCAATATCATGCCAATCCTCATTTCGCAGTTGCAGGAGGATGGTTGTGAAAATACAAGCTAACTCTGGACAACATGATATTCATTCAGGTAAACCTTTGAGGCGTACGGTGAGAGAGATTGAGACCAAAAATCAGTGTGTCCTGCGAAAGCATAAGTAGTATAATACAAGCTTCATCCACAACCAAACTTGCAGGGAACATGGCATATACATATCAAAACCAGTGTCACTTATTCCCTCATATATACAAACGTCACCTTAACATAACACAACATACATGCCTTATTCTTTCATGAATTACATATAGTACATGCAAGCAGCAGACCCGGTAAACAGCAACTAGAATGATACTCGAATATCAAGCAATGTCATCAACTGAGAAATGAACTCTGGGTGGCCCGGCCACGCTGCTCCAGTAACCAAATTTCCATCCGTGAAGCAACGATCTATTGGATCAGGTTCCAGCCATGTTGCTCCTGACAAAACCACATTAAGCTTCACCGCTGGATACGCAGTACATTTCTTTCCCTAAAATTTAGCCAGTTAACAACAATTAGGACATGATTAAAAAAAGTTCATAACGTGAAAATAAGTAAATCAACCCTCAATCAGAAGAATCAGCACAAGGCAAACAGATTACAACTTCAAGGTGGTTTCTTTTTTACCTTGTCATAAAATACTCACTCAGTAAATCAACTCTCTTACAAAATTGATGATACTCCCAACTCTTCCTAACACCTTCTGAAAAACTGAAACTGCCAGCTCAGCCAAGCCTAACTGAAACTGCCAAGCTCAGCCAAGCCTTTTGGTTTTCCTTACTAGGTAATTTCTTGTTTTATCCCATTCTTAAACCATTCCATCTAGCATAGATTTTTACTGCTTCATATATTCCTTAAGAGAATTCTGCATTACAGTACACACCTTCTGACTTTTATATTACAGCACAAATGTTCATGCACCAACTGGTAAGCTTGCTCATCAACACCCACAACAGAACAAACATATAAATTTACGATCAACTACGTAGATAGTGAGTAAAAGAACAAATAAATCCACAGATTATCTGTATTGTCTTTTTGGTTAAACATGTTTAACTTCCCACACAAAAAATTAATTTTACTCTAGCATTTTAGTTGATGTTAAAAAGCGTAAGAAGTTAAAATTTTATAATCTACATTATATATGTATATCTACCACGGAAATGCTATAATGAGGGGTTGTGGGTGAGGGGTTCAATACTACTATCCAATAATATAAAGGAAATTTTGAACTTAAAACTTTTTTAATGATTGGATGGTTGGATTGAACCCCTAACTCAAACCCCCCATGCAGATCCCTCTCATTGTAGCATCTCCCATATCTACCATATCATGCTTGGACTTTAAAATTCCAAAATTTATAATCTTGATTTTGTTATATGATTTTGGATTGGTGATGAGGATTTTGCGTCCTAACAAATTAACTTTATATTATTGTTTCTGCATTTTGTACATGTCAACTCATTTAGTTTCAGAAATCAACTTGGACTTTAGATTGAACTTCTGGACAGCATGGGACTGATCCCAACAACATGGGACCCATCCCTATTAAAAGATGAGCTGTATATACAATAAAACTACACTGCCACCTAAACAGGGATTACAGCTTCACTTTGTTTCAGTTGAACCCAATTATTGGAGCAATTCCTTTGGTGGCATCACATGGAATTATAGAAAGTCAAGTAATATTTTTAACAACATCAATACTATGTTTGACGACGCACCGAATTGAAACAATATGGAAATAGTCGGATTTGATTGAGAAACTTAAAGAATATGGACCAAATTGAAATTCGGATCAAATTTCTGGAAACAAAGGAGTAGCCTGGCTGAAAGGGAGTAACCTTACCTGTAGAACACCAGCAGCAGCTAAAATCTGCTGCCCGTGGCAGATGGATGCAATTGGTTTCCTGGCTTCCACAATTTGCTTCACTAATGCAATAACTTTCTCATCCAATGCCAAATATTCTGGGGCTCGACCACCAGGGATTACAAGAGCATCATAACTTGAGACATCTAGAGCTTCAAAGTCAGCTGTTAAAGTGAAATTATGGCCCGGCTTCTCACTGTAGGTTTGATCACCTTCAAAATCATGGACAGCAGTTGCACAGATTTCACCAGCTTTCTTCTTGGGGCAAACTGCATCAACATGGCATCCTAGAGCTTGAAGAGACTGAAAAGGCACAATTACCTCATAATCTTCCATGAAGTCCTACAAGTGTTGAGGGAGAGAGTGAATGATGCTTAGTAACTGTGAGAAATATAAAATTTTGATCATTGACTAGAATAATACGTAGATAACAATTAGTTCATAAAAAAAGGACATGCAGCTTTAACGTTCTTGTCAAGGGGTTTACAGATTTACAGTGAATTAAAACACATAGCCAAACTTGATTTATGGACCATCTTATCACTATTGATATTGACAAGTAAAATAATATTTTGAATTTGGTGGGCTTTAAAGGTTTGTCAAGTAGCCAATCTTGATTTATGGACCATCTTATCACTGTTAAATAACCAGCTTACAAAACGTGGTGGGCTTTAAGGTTTGTCAAGTTGTATAACTTTTGGCATTGTAGGTAGAGAAGTTTAGGTATGCTTCAAAGGATTTGGTTTTAAAGAGAAAACAAACAACTGATTTCAAGAAAATAGGTTCTTATGAAATCTGACAGCAACTAATTTATGGGTCTAGGGCAGTAGAAGCATTTCGAATTTGAAGACCTAATTGGCTTGGGTATTGGAGGTATTCAGTTTTGGGGAAGGGGGGAATTGAAATTCTTCAGTAGTCAACTTTCTGGAAAATTAAAGTAAAGGAGTCTTTTAAAATTCATAAAGGTTGAAAAATGACCAGTATGCATGTTTGGATTTACTTTCACAAGTTCACAACTTACAAAATGACCTGACAAACAAGTATTCCAATGGGCAACGGACCCAGGTAGGCAGACCAATGAAGCATACACCAAAACATTGAAAAAACACATCGGAATGAATGAATGAACCCTATCACACCAGAAATGTGGCAAATCTGGTAAAGCCTATTCAGGTTATTTTCACTATCTTTCAGAAGTATCTGTAAAAGGGCAAATCTCCATCAATTCTCTACAGTTTATCTTTATGCCCATTCATGCATGTATATATTATACGAAGAAGTTTTTGACATATGGCATGTATTGTGTGTCAAATGTATACGCTTCATGAAGACAGGTTCAAGAGCACATACACCATTTTCACCTTATTCATTCATTTTTGTTTATTCTGGGTTACTGCAATTTGAATCATAATATTAAAGATTTTAACTTCAGTAGAATATTTTGCCATGAACAATGCACATTAAAAAACAAATAGTGGACAGCGATAATCACGATAATATATATACTCAATATTGATCAGCATCACAATTTCATATTTCTCATTGCACTACGAAGGAAAATAAACTTACCCCACAGAGAAACAGGATCCTCTTATCTGAACCAGTTATGTTACCTCCTAGTGCCTTCACAAAAAGCCTAATGAACTCAGGATGGCCTTCATATGTAGCCCCAGTAATTATATTACCATCAACAACACACGCCAACATGGTCTCGGGTTCCACCCAATAAGCACCTGCAGCAACAAGTACAGGTCTGACAGCTGGGAAGGCCGTACACTTCCTACCTTTAACCGAGCCTGCAGCTGCTAGGACAAGTTGCCCATGGCAAATCGAAGCAATTGGCTTTCCGGAGTCAGAAAACTTTTTCACCAATTCTAAAACTGACGCATCCAAAGCAAGATATTCAGGTGCCCGTCCTCCTGGTATTATTAATCCATCATATTTGTTAAATTCAATGTCATCAAATGTTGCATTGAGTGCGAAATTGTGACCACGTGATTCAGAATAAGTCTGCAACCAAAGAAAAAAAATACAGAAAACCAAAAAACATATTAAAACCCTGAAAGACATATATATAGCATTTGAAGATTTGTAAATTAAACACAGATCACGATTCAGCAAACCTAGGTAGCGCATTATCAGATTATTTTCACTTAGAGACGAGGGCACTAATGCAATTTTGTTTTATGAATATGGTGTACACAGTGACGTTGGAGCCAAGAATTTGTTCACACTGTCTTGTCCCGCAGAACTCAAGCTCAATACAGGTCGGTTCTCTAGCTAGCTCATAAGAATGAGCAAGCACTCTAACAGAACTCCTAACATGTGTTCTTGTTTGAGCTTACTTTAGTCTCGCTGTCCACACAACCTAGAACTATAACCTACGGATTGCTATTTGTCAATCTAATAGAGTGGCTCTAATCAACAATAAAACTTAATTCATTTTGTCTATAATTAAGGCTACAAACCACTGGCTGATGGAAAAAACTAAACTTGAAAGCGTGATGTTCGTTCGTAAACTTGACAAACTAATTTCCAGTCCCAACAGATTCCAAATTTTAGAGGAGGCAACATAATCCCATATGTGAGAATTGTAAGCACCTCAATCTTTGAGACAAATTTCTTGTTTTGGGTTTACAAATTCAAGTGAAGTAAGCATTCAATCTTCAATATAATTGAGTGTGCTTGATTACAGAGCACGGAAAAGACCAATTGACAAGTGCTCAAGTGATGTAAAGAGGCTAAAGAAAACGTTTTTCATTAAAAGTAAACAAAGGAAAAGGCAAAAGAAGCAGAGGTGGGTGACCTGGTGAGCAGGAGAAAGTTGATGAATGGCTGTGCGGCAGATATCACCAGCTTTCTTGCCAGGACAGACGGCATCAACGGACACTCCATATGCCTGAAGTGATCCCCTAAACCCTAAACCCTATAGAATCTCGAGGTATAGAATAGATCGGCTATGCTCTATAAATAGAATATGTTAACAGTTAGCCGGACGGCTATACTCTATAAATAGAATATGTTGAATCTTATAGCCGCACGGCTATACTATGTAAAATATTTTAAACGTATAGCCGAGCGGTTATACTTTATAAATAAAATATGTTAATAGTATAGCCGCGCGGCTAGACGATAGACCATGTTAAATAGTATAGCCCCGCGGCTATACTGTATAAATAGAATATTTTAAACGTATAGCCGAACGGTTATACTTTATAAATAAAATATGTTAATCGTATAGCCGGGCGGCGATACTCTATAAATAGAATATACTGTATGAATAGATTATATTCTGAAACGTATAGCGTATACTATATAAATAGAATATTTTAAACCATACCATGGCCCCAGCCACCACCCCCTACCCAGATCCATCATCGCCATCACCATCACCATCTTCTTCGTCATTGTCATCATCGTCGTAAAATTCCGAAGAATTATCGTCTGATCCCAAAACTGGATGAAATTCCGAAGAGTTGTGGGAGAAATTCAGAGCTGGGTTTTTTGTTGTTGTTTTGCTGATAGTAAAACTCGTCAAGTCTCCAAATTGGCGGTGGCGTGCTACAAAGCCCTCCTCTTGTCCCTACCAATACACCGCGTTTCAACTTTTTCACCATTGATTATCCCTCTTGCTTTTCTCTCTCTCTCTCTCTCTCTCTCTCTAAACACACGCAGACCGTAATATAATAAAATCCACTCCCAACTAACATTCATGCACAGATCCATCAAACCCACCACCACCAAAACCAAGAATCCAACTATCATTATTTTGTTTTTTGTTCGAAACCTTTAGAAATTTCATTGAAAAAACCTGGTCTGCAAGAAATACAACAGGGGTGGAAAATTTTGGTTCATTTTAATTTTCATTTGGAGGGTGTGGGGAGGCAGCCAAGGTATATGTTACAGACAAAGCTTTAATCTAGCTCCCTCTCAGAGACACACCTCCATTGACGCTGATCGTTCGGGCTTCTTGTTGGATGGGGCTGTTTTTTCTTTTTTTATTTCTTTAAATGTTATTCTAGTTTTCTTATTAATTATTATTTATTTCCTTTTTGTTTGATTTATTTATTATTTATTTTACTCGAAATTACAAGTTTACCATTATAGTTAACAGAAAATTGAATGAAATTTACACAACTTAACAGCAAGGGCCAAATTTACCATTTAATTAGTTCGGTGGTTGAATTAGCTGACTTTTTAGTTCGGGAGAGTTAAGTTTGATTGGGATCCTAGTTCGGGGTCATGTACGGCAATTTATTCTAAATTAATTTATGTTATTTTAAATGGAACTGAATTATTATCGGATTGAATTTGTTAAATAATTGATTTTCATATTCGAATTAGATTTGGATCAAAATTCAATGCATTGAGAGGTAAGTCTCTAGTTTGATTGAGTTGCAATGCAAGGGTCCTGTCATAAAAAAAAACACAGGATAAACCTAGAATGTGATATACCACTTGAGACTTGGACCATTACTTGTGCTGGACTTGGACAGACCAATTTCTGGACTTTTTATATACATATAAATGGTCACCAGAACATCAGAAAGCGTTGTTAAGCCTTCAACTCTGAATATCAAACATTTGAGACGATAAGGAGTGATGTGATGAATAGGCCCTCTTGCTTCTATTTTTCCCTTCACTGCTATGTTTTTTTTAATAAATAAATTGTTAATTCACAGAAATGAAAATCTAATATCATGTGAAAAATACACTCTAGATTCATTGCCTATGTTAGGAATAGCATGCAATCTCAGATCAGAATAGGGATTCGCAGCGCGAGACAGAACTTACTTGCATGGAACATGGCATATACAGATAAAAACAGATCATTACTTGGTCCCTCATTGATACAAAAGGCAGCATATCATCCTTGTCTTAATCTTTCATGAATTAAGTATATCACATGCAAGCGGCTGACTAGGTAAACAGCAACTAGAATGATACTCGAACATCAAGCAATGCCATCAGTTGCGAAATGAACTCCGGGTGGCCCGGCCACGCTGCTCCAGTAACCAAATTTCCATCAGTGAAGCAACGATCTATTGGATCAGGTTCCAGCCATGTTGCTCCCGAAAAAACCACATTAAGCTTCACTGCTGGGTATGCAGTGCATTTCTTTCCCAATAAATGTAGGCAGTGGATAACAATTAGGACATGCTAAAAACTTCATAATGTGCAAATAAGTAAATTCACCTTCAATCAGAAGAATCAGAAACAAACAGAGCAGAACTTCAAGGTGGTTGCTTTTGGACTTTGCAATAAAATCTTCACTCTGATATCACTTTATGTACATAGAAAATAGGTACTGTCCCACTAACAAGTCTGACAATGCACCACACTCCACCTAACACATTATAAGACACTGAAACTGCCTAGCTTACCCTGACCTTGCTAAGTGATTCCTTATCTTAGCCTAGTCTTGGTGGTAACAGATAGAAAATCAGTAAAATTCGTAACAAAATCATTATTGTGGTTGACAAAAGCACAGAATTGAATTAGTAAACTTCAAAATTCGGCTTGATTGATAAACTTAAAAGGATAAGCACTTTGCATCAAGTTTCAGGAAACATTGTGTAGTCTGGCCGAAAAAAAAAAAGTACTAATTGGGGAACTGCTCTTAAATGATTATGTCGATAACCTTACCTGCAGAACACCAGCAGCAGCTAAAATCTGTTGCCCATGGCAGATGGATGCAACTGGTTTCCCAGCTTCCACGATTTGCTTCACTATTTTAATAACTTTCTCATCCAAAGCCAAATATTCTGGAGCTCGACCTCCAGGGATTACAAGAGCATCGTAACTTGAGACATCAATAGTATCAAAATCAGCTGTTAAAGTGAAATTGTGGCCTGGCTTCTCACTGTAGGTTTGATCACCTTCAAAATCATGGACAGCAGTTGTGCAAATATCACCAGCTTTTTTCTTGGGGCAAACTCCATCAACATGGCATCCTAGAGCTTGAAGGGATTGAAAAGGCACAGTTATCTCATAATCTTCCATGAAATCCTACAAATATTGAGGGAGAGAAATTGAATGATGCTCAGTAACTGTATAAGAATTAGTTCATTAACACAAAAGACAAACCCCTGTAAGGGGTCACTTGAATCACAGTAAATTAAAACAAGCAGCCAATCTTGATTATTAACAATCTTATCACTGTTGAACAAGTACAAGTTTGATCCAGAATAACAAATAAAAGAATATTTTGATGTAGGACAGCTTAAATAATCAGCCTACAACTGCATATATGGTGGGCTTTAACTTTTGGCATTGTAGAGAGACAAGTTTCAGTAGGATTCAAAGGATTAGATTTTAAAGGGGGGAAAAGGGCTGGTTCAAGAAAATACGTCCCTTTCCCACTGCCCCCTGTCTTCCTTTCTCTCTACTCGTTATGTTGTTCTATTTAGTTTCGTTTTGAATTTTCTATAAATGATAAATAAAAAATGCCCCTAAATACTTCTAAGCGGGAGAGATAATAGAATAGTAAGTAGTAGGGCTACCGGGTATATATTGTACATATGTTTATAATATAAGTGGATATTTATTTATATTATTTCTTAAAAGGAGAAAACATAAACCATGTCATCCACCCACATTATAATACATATATACAAACTATACCACGTGGCCGTTCCTTAGTATTCTATTCGGTTTTGTATACTTTCAAAAAGACAAAAATGGATACACCGACCAAATACAAAGACTCGCAAGTCATGTACTTTTCACTCCATCGAAGAAGCATAAGGCATCCTTGTGTTATTTTACTCTTTTTGAACATTTTGGATCGTCAGTGTGCATGTGAAGTTTGTTGTTTATTTGTGTGCATGTGATGTGTAGCGAAATTCTATAGTGATGTGTAAGCACTGGCTAACCCAACTAATAATGACTAGTGTGAGCAGCTGCCATAATCTTAACTATGTTTTGGTTTCTACAAGGTTTTTAACTCCCACATGGCTCATTATATACTTGAACCCTTAGATTTTGGCTCAGTCCTTACCCGCACTTAAAAAACATATTCAACCCAAGCCTCTGAAGCCCAAAGTCATTATCCAATCCCCCACATAGACAATTTGCTCGGTCCGCCATTGTGTGTAAGTGGTATGCATTGTTTGTTTGTGTGCATGTGATGTGTAATTGATGTGCATTGTTTGTTTCTGTGAATGTGTGTAAAGAATAACGCATAAATTTTGAAAGTTAAATCAAAGATGAGAGAACAAATTCCTAGAAAACAATAACGCATTGATCATACAAGATACCTGACCAAAATCTTACGTTCATTAATCATCGAAATCTTACAACTAAACAAGAAGTATCTCTATAATTAGTATATCTCCTCATATTGAGTGCATGCTGAGTAAGTTGCAGTTGAACCGATAACTCAAATCCTCTCTTCACGGCATTATAGATATTATTAAATACATGAGACTGTAGGTATGACGAAACTTCATAGCTTTTATAGCCATTAAATAAGGCAAATAGTCCTACCTTACGCATGCCAATCTTCCTAGTATGTGAAACCATACACTCAAGCATCATATTCGTGGAAGTGCTCTTTGATACGTAGAAGCTATATGTGATCCATACATTATTTGATTCATTTGACATTTTTCTGTTTTCTCCTTTTCCAGAACCATAAATATTTGTAGAAGACGATCCTTCTTCTTCTTCGGTCGAAAAATCGGTTGATATTTTGGTTGGAATTGGAACCTAGTTCATCCTTTTTCCTTTATCCAACGAAGGATTTTACTGCCGACTTTCATGATTGTTGGAGGGATATATGTAATTTTCGAGTCTTCACTAGAAGAGTTGGAAGTGACTGCAGGGGGATGCATAGAGAAATGAAAATTGTTATCATCAGCTTCCACAACCATTGATATTGATAAGATAAGTAGAATGGTTGTAATTACCATCATTGATATCCCCAGAACTCTCCTCCTAGTAATCATTTCCGTGGCTTACTCTTTACTTCCTTATTAATTTCTAAGTAAATTTAAAAATAAAAAAAACATCATTTATAGAGAAGTTACCCTAAACTTTAAAAAACCAAAAAAATAAAATAAAATAACTTTTTTTATTCTTTATGTTGTTTTTAATTAATTTATAAAAACTTTAATTGAAGAGAATATTTTTTGTGCATAAAGTAATAATATTTTTTGGTTCAAAGAAGGAACCAGCCGCCTCGAGTTATTTTCATCTTTGGGCAAGGCCATGCACGCATTCTACTAAGGGAAAATTAATAAAAACTAAAACCTTTTTTATTCAAATAATGAAGAGTCAAATAAAGTAGGGCAAATTTTCAGTTATGTATTCTTCTTTAATATGGAGGTATTTATAAGGAAGTACAATCCTAAATAAAATAGAATATAAATCTAAATTACAATATGAAACAAATCTCAATTATAATAAGATTAGACAAATAGGTAAGTAACCAAAAATCCTAACATAATAAAGAACCAAAGTGCTATGATTTTTTCTGGACATTTCTGATAGGTAAGGACTTGCTAATACTCCCCCTCAAGTTGGCGCAAAGATGTTTCTCATGCCCAACTTGACAAACGAGTCATAGAACACCATACTCAACATTACCCAAATCGAACAACTGTAGAGAAGTTCACAACTGCAGAGAAGGTCTTGTCGTAAACCATGAGTGAAACAACTGATAAACCAAATCAAAGCTTGCAGCAGAAACACAAGAGCAACCCTTAACAAATAGGGCACATAGCATAACACAAAAGAATAACACATAAACCCTATGTACAAAGCAAAACACAAAAACCATATGAGCATGGCACTAGGTAAGGTAGAACACAGAAATCTTGTGAGCATGACAGAACACAAAAACCTTATGAGCATGGCAGAACATAGAAACCCTGTGAGTACGACAATAGTTAAGTATGAAACATATTCAACAAACTAGATTTCATAATGCGCATCATCCAACTTTTCGCAGTAGCATCACCAATTTTCACTTTCTAAATTGTGGATCTTTGCAATATGGGGCATCAGAGTCACCAGTTAGGTGACCCAATTTTCTTTGTGAAGTAGCATAGAGTTCGATCATCCAAGCCTAAATTGCATAGTTGGATCCATTCAATTTGAATTCCAAGGATAAGTTGGTGGATGATTCAGTATGAACCATCACAATAGGGGTAGGAGAATCAATAAGTGAAGTAGGACCAGAAGCAAGTGAAGAAATAAAGGTATCAACATTCGGCATGGTGATGAATGACGGAATGAGGGCAATGACGACAGTAGCAAGGTAGGCAACGACAGTGGCAAGGTAGATGACGACTGTGGGCTAAGATTATGGGTTAGGTGTATAGTGCAGTGGAAATCAACGGCGGAAAACCGCTCCCCTTTCAGTCGAGCAAGTAGATTCAGCGATTATTGCTATTCTTTAACGCCCCCGAAGATTCATTAACATTAAGTAGCGTACGCCTGGTTCACCGCTAAATACACGAAAGAAGAACGGCTCCCCCGTTTGATGACTAAGGGGAAGGCATGTAGTGTTTAGGGTTAAGGTCATATGACAAGAGAACCTAGGTGGCAAGCACTGTGTGTCTATCTCCCCTATCTCCCCATCAAATCCGAGGCTTGTAGAGGATCAAGATTTGGAAGAAGAGAATATAAGATGAAAGAGAGATGAAAAAAATGAGCCATAAAGTAAAGTGAAAAAGAAAGCCACGTTGGCGTGAAAGTGAAAAAAGATTTCTTTTGTTTTTGTTTTAGGGAAAATGCAAAAAATAAAATAAGAAGGATGTAAATTTGGAAGGAAAAAAAAAGGGACAAGAAGTGAGATGACAGACGAAGAAAATCATTTCTCACGTGGGAATGGCCAAAGATTAAAATAAAGAAAGGTAGAATAAAAAGTTGCATATGAGTCAAAAGTCCATTACGTGAGAAAGGTAGGGAGAGAAGTTTTAAAGGAGCCATGTGCAGACATGATGAAGTGCAAAGATATAAAATAAGGGATTGAAAAACAGAAAGAGTAAGTGAATACTCGTGTTGGGCTGTCGCGGTGCAAAGAGGTGGTGGCATGGTAAAGAAAGGTAAGGTAAAGCAAAGCTAGGTAAGGCAAAGAAAAAGCAAAGGACACGCCCACAACAACAACAATGACGATGACAATGGCAACTACAACAACCATAGTGAAGGAGAATTCCTTCATATCTACTTTAACTAATTCACGCAGACATAACTTCTCTTCACTCCCCCCTCCCCTTGAAGAGAAAGGGTCATTAGAATCAAGGAATATGCAATATCTTCATGGGAAAGAGAAATATATCATTTTCACTCCTCTCTCTCCCAACCTCCCCCCCTCGCCCTTTTTCAAGATGAGGGGAGGAGAGCAATTAAATTGCAAGGAGAACACAAGCACATGTCACAAGTACTTGGCTCTGATTCCAAGTCAAACAAAGTAGGGCAAATTTTCAATTATGTATTCTTCTCCAATATTGAGGCATTTATAAGGAAATATAACCCTAAATAAAATAGGAAATAAATCTAAATTCCAATACAAAATAAATCTAAATTACAATAGAAAACAAATCTCAATTATAATATGACTAAACAAATAAGTAAGTAACCAAAAAGCCTAACTAAGTAAGGACTCCCTAACATGAAGATCATTAGAAGGAACCAATTCAACTTGTAGTTTGTGGAATGATTTAACTTGTAGTTTGTAGGTGATTCAAATAATGAAGATCATTAGAAAACTAAAACCTTTTTATTTTGGACTTGTAGTCTCTAAGGTTTGTGAAAATATTATGTTTTCTAGGGGCATGTTGTTCTTCACATTTTGCCCACACATCAAAGTTACCTTTACAATTCACAAATTATGTTAATGTGCTGATGTGGCACACATGTGGTTTTCACAAATTTAGTGATGTAGGGACGTGTGAATTAAATTAAAAAAATAAGTTTTAAAAAAAAACATAAAATAAAGATTAGGAAAAAAAAAATGAAAAGCTACAAAAACAAAAAATAGAACTTCAAAAAATTAACAAAAGAAAAATATGAAGAGTTACACCCCCTCCCCTTGTTCCTTTATTTTTTGGTGAAGAAACGGGGTTAACGCCCAATAGAGAAACTAAACAATGGCTCGAGCCCTACAGACTCTAAGTAAATCTTCACTAAGAAAAGACCTATTACTATCAAAAGGATCATGGAAGGTTGACAGACCCAAGTCAAGACATGAACCCAATTAAGCTAATCTATCAGCCACCATATTGCCCTCACGATATACATTATTAATAGAACAAATCCAATTTATGTCTATATAGTCTTGGCATCCCCACAACATAACAGCAAGAAGATGAAGGTCTTCCACATCTTTATTAAGCAGATGTACTAAACACCAGTCTTGCACACACCCACCCACCACCATCGACACACTCCAACATAATAGGCCCAATTTGAGCTAGGCAACATATTCTAAAAAGTTACACGCTCATAAAATTATTATTTAATAAATTTAGGTTTTAGCTAAAAAAAAAATTTCACATTTGGAAAAAGCTAAAGCTTTTTCAAAAAAGACAGAAAAACCTCTCAACTTTCAAATAAAAAACATGAAAATGTAAAGGATTCCTTAGGAAATCCAAAAATAAATAAGGACAATTTTGTCCATTTTGGCTTCTTTTACAAAATTTCTCTCTCCTTTGTGTTTTTCCAAAGTCTCCCGATTGAACACAATATATATATATATATATATATATATACAAAGATGTGAGAATTGAACTTCAAATCTCGAGTAACATGATAAATACTCTTAATCACTTAAATTATAAACTTTTTTTTAAACAAGCAAGTAACGTAATGTTTCTTGACAAAAAAAATAACAAAATTAACCGTAATGTTTCTTGACAAAGAAATAACAAAATTAACCGTGAGTAATACGAAGAATACAACAAAAATTAAATTCAATGCTAGTGTTTTTTAATACATATGTTAGCCAATAAGGGATTATCTGTTAAGTAGATGTTGAAACAGACATATGCATCTCACGTGAGTGGGGTGATTTGATTAAAACTTAATTAATTAATATTTTTTTAATTATTTATTAGGAAGAAACAGTACAACAGGCCGTGGATATTTACTTCGAAGACCCCGATTCAGTGAGTATACCAGAGCAGCGCTCAGTAGGTTTTTGAAGAAACCCGCCGAATCCGACGGAAACGTGATGGAAGTTGTCGACGGTCGAAACTCCAACACGAAACGCAAACGAGACGACGTCGTCCCGAACGGCAGCAGTAACAGTAACAACGACATCGACTTGTCCCTCTTGGAGGCCGTAGAGAAATCCCAAAACGCCATCGAAGCACCCGACCTCCGAACCCTAAAGAAGCTAGTGCTCTCCTTCGAGCGTCGTCTCAAGGACAATATCGGAGCCCGACTCAAGTACCCGGACCAACCCGACCGGTTCGCCGACTCCGAAGTCGAGCTCCACGAAGACCTCCAGAAGCTCAAGGTCCTCGCCGGAGCTCCGGATCTCTACCCGGACCTCGTCTCCCTCAACACCGTCCCTTCCATTCTCAACCTCCTCGGCCACGACAACACCGACATTGCAATCGACGTGGTTCAGTTGCTCGAGGAACTCACCGACGACGAGGTTTTCGATGAGAACGACGAGGCCGTTGGGGTTCTCGTCGATGCCCTAGTCGACAACAATGTCCTCGAGCTGCTGGTTCAGAATCTGCAGCGGTTGAACGATTCGGACCCGGACGAGAGTGCCGCTGTGTACGGGACTCTCGCAACGATCGAGAATTTGATCGAGGTGAAGCCAGCGGTGGCAGAATTGGTGTGCGAAAGGACCAAGCTTTTCAAATGGTTGATGGGGAAGATTAAGGTGAGAGAGTTCGATGGAAACAAGCAATATGCTTCGGAAATATTGGCTATACTGTTGCAGAGTAGCGTAGCGAATCAGAAAAAGTTGGGGCAGATGAACGGTGTCGATGTGTTGCTTCAGGCGGTGGCTATGTACAAGTCTAAGGACCCCAAGAGCTCCGATGAAGCCGAGATGCTGGAGAATTTGTTTGATTGTTTGTGCTGCTTGTTGATGCCATTGGAGAACAAGGAGAGGTTTGTGAAGGCTGAAGGGGTGGAGTTGATGATCATTATCATCAAGCAGAAGAAGTCTGCTTATGGGTCGGCCATTAGAGCGCTTGACTTTGCCATGACCAAGTACCCGCCAGCCTGCGAACGTTTCATTGATGTTTTGGGGTTGAAGACGGCCTTTGCAGCTTTTATGGGTAAGGCAAGTGCTGCATTCCCTTTTTCTTTTCCAAGTAATTTATTATTTCTTGAGACTATCCATAGCATAACCCTGCTAATGTCTTTCTGTAGTGAGATTGTGTCCAAGAAGCATTTGTTATGCTTCTAATAACTGTGAACTTTGATGGCTATTCGGGATGAAGAAGGATATTGTCTACTATATGTGGCTTCTGATTTTACTTAAGAAAGAAGTTGACTTTCATTTTGCAAATGTCATGTATGCTTATTTACACTGTGTCCATAGATGAATACTAGAGAGAGAGAGAGAGAGACACAGAAGTAAAACTCTGCCCGGTATTGAATTTCATGACGCGGAAGAGCTACAATTAAATAAAAATGATTAACTTAGTACTTATTTTGTCTAATTAGAAGAGGGTAATATTTTGTATTTGATTTTGTGTAGATTCCCATTAATAAGAAGAACAAGAAGGAGCGTTATCACGAGGAGTTGGAGGAGCGCATTGTGTCCCTAATTGCATCGTTATTTGGTAAGCAGGCAAGTGAAATTGTAGTGGTTATGTGAATGTTTTGTACTTATGATTTTTTTGTTTTCACCTTTTGTAGTTCTAAGATTATTGGTTACTCTATTTAATCTGTTTTTTTAGCATTTTTCTACAACTTGAGTGATTTCTTGTACCTCTTTTCTTCCCTTTAACTTCTTCTGGACCCCTGTTATCAATAGTTAAGGAAAGAAGATGATGTACAATCTTTATGTTTAGCTCGCTGCTCATATAAAACTTTTTAGGTCCCATATTAGTAATGAAACAAGAATACCATCGATAACTGGTAAGTGCATTAGCTTGTTGGTTATCTAGGACTGTCGTTGGCCCTTAAGGGTATAAAAGCAACTTTTAAGAAAGATAGTGCATATATATTGATTCATGTTTTATTGAATTAAGTATCAATTTGTTATTGTAGTGCATTTTGTGAAGTGCAACTCTGGATACTCAGTTTTGGATACTTCTGAATCTGAGCGTTGACGTTGAACTTCTTGAACAGTTGTCTCTATTTAACATTTCTTGTTTACAATTTCCATTCTGGAATTGTTGGAACCTCCAACATAATCCGGATAGGAAGTTGTTGAGGACAGGATTTAGTTGAACATAAGTCGTTAACTAAGCATATATCACAGATAAACTTTGAGGATCAAATCTAACGATAAGTGAATAGCTAAGTTGGTGAACGAAAATACAATCAGCAGTAAATATCTTGCTTCTAGTAAATGAGTGATGGAACAACGTGAGTTCCCTAGAAGATGTATCTGGCATACTGATACTATGTTAGCCTAAATTAGTGGCCCAACCATGTATGCTCTTTTAATGTGGTTATCTGTGCTTAAGCCCATCCTTGCCTGATGGTTTCATCCTAGTTATTTTCTTTTTGAACCCATTATTTAGGCTTTCAATTCCGCAAAGGCTCTGATGGGCATGGTTGAGTGCACTAGAACGCTGACAAGAATCTTTTATTTTACAATGCATTACGCTACTGAAATATGTGTATCTGTAAGGGTTTCATCCATAAACATCATTTCACTAGATTGTCTCCCAGATTTTTACTCATTAAAATGATACTGTCGACTGAGCTTACCCAAAATTCCCATCTCAGGTGGAATTCTGAGGGGTTCTAGAAGGGAGAGATTGTTAAGCAAGTTTGTCGAAAATGAGTGTGAAAAGATAGACCGGCTTATGGAACTATATATGAGGTGGGTTTTGCTTATTTGTTTCTTTATTTCTATGGAAACATATGAAAAGAGAAAATGCCAGAAGCATGGAAGTCAATATCATTTGAAGGCAAGCTTTTCTTCTCAATTTATGATATATTTTTAACTTTTCTTTTTATTTATATTTCAGATATTCAGATAGAGTTAAAGCCGAAACTGAACGGATGGATCAGCTTGAACTTGATGATTTAGAGGTCAGTTCCTTCTTTGGTTCTAAGTAGTCTGCAGATCCTTGAAATTACATTACTTTCACTGAGGGGGGTTTTACACTTTGCAGATGGATGAAGAGGAAAAGTACAACCGGAAGTTGGAATCTGGACTTTATACTCTTCAGGTTTGGTTTTATTTTGGATGCAATATTGCAATTTTTAGTGTGCTTTCTATGTGGGTTTGCTATAAAGTTATACAGGACTGAGGTGGATCATGTAGCTTGGAGAAGGGTTAAAACGTATCATTTAATTCAAATTTCTTTTTTGTTTTGATGTGGAATAGAATTAGTGCTACCAATGTTTATCCCATTCAACCCAAGGAATTAGAAGAATTGAATAAAATGTTTTCTAAACAGGTGATACAAATCCAGTAAAGGTGTAAAACAGAACTATTAGGAGAAACATGAATAAACAACAAAGGTTATAAAACTCCACGCAGTGAAAAAGGTTGTAAAACAGTTTGGTTCATCCAATTATATCTGAGTTTTTAATTATATTGGAGCTGAAAAACTAAGCAATTTCGATTCATTGAATCTGTTTGAGGTGAAGCTAATAATTTTATTTGCAATTTTGATTCAAATTTAGTAACTGTTAAGATGTTAAAACAGTTACAATCACATCTATTTTTCTTGGAAACATGTAGTCAAATTTTTGCACTTTTCCCATCAATAAATAGAACATAATTTTTATATAAAGGCATTATAAACAAGTGTCTTGCATTAGGGAAAATAAGTGGCGTTTATTGGTGTTGGTACCCCAATTTTTTGGTTAGTCCTTGCAATCATATAAAAGAGTAACTGTTCTCCAGGAGGCACAAAGGTTTTAATGAGTATTACGGAACCACATAATCATCATCACTGCTACTATTGCCACTACTACTAAGGCTGCTGTCAATGTCATATTTTTTAGCGAATAATTATGTAAACTGAATTCATTTCTGTCCAATCTGATCAAACTGTTGACTCCACCATGTGTTTAGACAGAGTTAAGGTAGAGCTTATGTCTTACAATGCATCAAAATAAAAATAGTTAAATCCTTTTAAATCCAGTCAGCTATATCTTGCATGCTAAACATGGCCATAATTGTTTCCAAGTTCCAACCTTCACCCATTACATGTGTAGTTGTCAGATATACTATAGCTTGATTATTTTAAAATTCATTATCCTTTTGGATCTTGACCTCTTTATTCACATGCTGCAGTTGATTGCTGTCATTCTGGGGCATCTTTGGTGTTCTGAGTAAGTTTCGACATCACATTTATATATTCTTGCTTACAGTTTCATAGAAGAGCTGTATTATATTTGAGCCTGTTATTTCTTTTGCAGGCACCCTCAAATGAGAGCAAGAATTGAACTACTGCTCAAGCAGCAAAAACTGACTAAGAAGGATGTTAAGGATATACTTCAGGTACATAAGCTTGGTGTCTGCTAGAACTTCAAAATTTCTAATAGAAATTGTAGTTCGGTTAATTGACATGTTAAAAAAATTATTCTTTCAATCGTCTGTATCTCAGATGTGTAGTATCAGAGGGTACAATACTTTAAAATTTGATTGTGGGTGCCCTAGATATTAGCATTTTCTGCAAGCTTTTGGTGCTTTCTTTAAAATTTTGAGCATAATAGGGGTCTCTTGGAATGCTTGTAAAGTAATTTGTTTTGAGAAGCAATTAACAGGTAGTAGCCTTGTATAAAGATTGAATTTTAACAGAATCAGGGGTGTTTTGAGTACACCAAATTGATAGTTTGAAAGTCGTTCATAAATTGATTTGCTCATGCCTAGAATTTGAAATTTGCTGGCTTTAGATATCCCATAAGAAGCTCCAACATGGATAGGATCATCACTGAAACTTTCAGCTGTGGTTGATCAATAAAGATATAAGATCTAGAGTCTGAAAGGTTAGTAAACTACATTTGACAATAAATTGGGGGAAAGCGGTTGGTGGTCAAATTCAGTTTAATTGCTTATGCTTAAATGCATGAGAGCTACTGTGCATTTTCCTTATGTTTACTTCTTTCTTGGAATTGCGCATAATCTTGTTGGGTTGTTTAGCCTCATGTTAAATAAATTTTGAAGAAGTGTAATAAACTTGGTCATTTGTCCAACTTTTTCCTCCTGGTCTTCTGTTTAGTTCTTATAATGTTAAGTTTCTTTGTATTTGGCTTACCTGGCCCAATGATGTGTTGTATTTTTGTGAGCAATGTTTCAAAGATGGGCTTGATTCTTACAAGGGCATGTACATGTTGGATTTGGAATTATTCATAATTTCTCAATGTCTACCAAACATAGAAAAGGGGGAAATAAAACCTTTTCAACATTAACTTCACTGTGCTGCAATTGGGAATTCAAATTTGTTGCACCTCATGGTTTCTTAGTTCAAATGGGTTTATTTTCTTCCCTGCTCTTTAATATCTCATACCCAGACCTTCGCTACTGTAGAGGGTAATGCCAGCATGTAGGATAGGCTTCGTTTTAATATAAGTGGAACAAAGCTTAAATTGGATTCTTACAACCAGATTACTAAGATCTTATTTCTTAACAGGTCTTTAAATATGCTGAATATAAGTACTTATATTTAGAAATAATTCTAAATGATAAAGTGAAATCTACACTTTTTTGGTGCATGACTTTAAGCCCTTGGTGGATTAAGCTTGTGCTAATTATTTGAATATTTTATAAGTACCCTAATACAGTACTCTTTCTTTCTTCATGGACCACAGGAATATCACGACAATATTGGTGATGTGGATGGACCTGAAGAAATGGAGCGATCACAGGCAAAGATTCAAAGGTTCATCTCGGCGTTGTGATTGTTTGAACGATTTGTTAGGCCCTATTGAGCTATGTTTTGTGGAAGTTAAGAGTGCCAAGTAGAAGTAGTTGGGAACTGCTGATCTTGTATGTATTGCAGTATACAACATTTTGAGTAAGGTATCGTACTGATAATTTAGAACCATTAGAAAATCATACATGTAGTTGAGATCTGCTGACTAACTCTGAGGACGTTGAAAACTGGCAATATTGTTTTAATTTCTCTCAGGTAAAAGTGGGACTTGCTTTATCTCCTTCAAAGAAACCATATAGGATTCTGTAATATGGTGTTTACATGGAGAGTTTAGTTCATGGAAATCAAGACTCTGGTTCATGCAGCTTTTATCAGGTCTTCTAGGGCTTACCTCCCTTTTGTTCATGGTCTTTATTGGCTGATATTGGTATTTTTTCTACGGTGCAATTCCTGTGTTTTTCAACTCAATGGTGATGTTCTTCAAAAAGCATCCTTAACTTCAGGAGTATCAGAAACATAATCAAGAACTATTAAGCTACGTTGCAATTCAATGGATGGAATCAAAAACCAAATACCTGTTTGGAATTGCTTCGTAGGAAACAATTTCGCTCATAAGCGCTTTTGTTAGAAATGTTTTTACTTGATGCACGTTTAAATTTTCACGAAAAATCTATCAAGAATTACCATGCGACCGAAGCAGATGGAATCAAAATTTCAAGGCTGTTTTGAGAGGAAACAATTATGGTCAGACTCATTGAAACTTTTTTTAAAAAAATTTTGTTGAATACAATCAATAGTCTAAATTATAGTGAAGAGGGTTTCTCACATACAATGCCGCGAGGGTACGAACCTGAGACCTTTGGTCTACCATGAGAGTCGAACCTGAACTTGAGACCTCAAATGAGAGCAACCTGTGTTCTTCAATTTTCCATCCTCTTTTTTTCTCTCCTCTTCTTCTTCCTCTTTCTCCCGCCACTTATCTCTTTCTTCCTCTTTCTCTTTTCTTCTCTCTCTCTCTCTCTCTCTCTCTCTCTCTCTCTCTCTCTCTCTTTTTTAATCTCCTCTTCTTCTTCCTGTTTCTCCCGTCATCTTTCTCTTCCTTTTCCTTGTTTTTTTTTATCTATCTTTTCTCTTCTCTTCCTTTTTCCTTCTTTTTTTCTCTCCACTTCCTTTTCCTCTCTCTTTTCTTCTCTCCTTTTTCCTTTTTTTTGTTGGTACGGTTCTCTCCTTTTTCCTTCTCTCTTTCCTCTTTCTATGTTTCTCTTGTTCTTGTTGTTTCTATCTTTTTTCATGGGTGCTGATTTTTCCACTCTCCTTTTGTCCACTTACACTTTTTTTTTTAATACTTTTTATTATAACATAAAAAAGAGTGTAAGTAGACAAAAAAGAAGTGGGAACATACAATTTCCAACAAAGCGAGTGTAATGGACCAAAAAGGAGTGAGATTATTAGGCTTGTTTAATTTGATTAATTGTGTAATGAGCTTTGATATTGGCTTTAGCCCAATTGCCCTATGTTCTTCCTCTTTTTTCTGTACTTATATTTATTTTGTTTTTTAGTCTCAGATCTACGTCGATGTTGCTGAGAAGCAGGTTGCTTGCTACTATTGCATATGTTTCTGTAGTTTTGTTTTTAACAAAGATTCTACTCTTGTTTCTTATCGTTACGTTTGGGTTGTGGATTGACTATTCTTTGATTATCCATTGTACATGTAACTCTTATGATATTTCTCAATAAATATATTTTCCAACAAAAAAAAATGCATATAAAAAATCTCATACCTTCCTTAAGTTGTAGTGGAAATCAAGCTTCTAATTGGCGCGAAAGTTCTAAGAAAGTCTCAAAACTTTCCAAATTCACAAAATTTTCGACTTCTCATTGATTTTTCTAATTGAAAATGCTAAAAAGTCCAGCAAACATAAAAAAGAGAACACTTGAAATAGAGAGGCAGAGTGCCTGTTGCTCTTCCCTAAGCTGTCTCACTTTTTTTTTCCCTCCTTAATATGCAACTGTGAAGTAAAAGGTTATTTTTACCCAAAAAAATAAAATAAAAATAATAAAAAATACTAATTTGAGAGGTCGCAAAAGTAATTCACTTTAGGTCTCTTCATCTTCCTGTTATGTCCTCTCAATTAACATTGAGTTTATTTATTTATTTTCTGAAAACAAAGGAATTTGAATAGACAGACTTGCTTTCTTAACCATAATGCTCTCTTTTTTGCAAAGCCAAAGGGAATGAAATAGCGCAGATGCTTCCTTCACTGCCAAGTAATTAAATTAATCATGAAATGAAATTTATGATATACTACTACACTGAAGAAATTGAGCAAGAGTAAGGAAGCAATGGAGAAGACTAGCACGACCACCAACAAGAAAGAAGTTACAGATAGAAGTAGCTTGATCGATCTGGTATTCTCTTGGTCTCTCAGGGATGTTCTCAACAACCATCTTTACAAAAACCAGGTTTGTCTCTTTTCCTCCTTATACATACTATTGGTTTTTCAGCACAAGTTATATATTTGATGATGCTGGCATGGCATGCATTAGGTTCCCAAGATTCCCAAGACATTCGCGACTGTGACGAGCTACAAGAAATCATTCATTCCTTCACTCATTGAGGAAACTCATGCTGATTTACTCTCAAACATGATGACTCTGTCGCACGCACCTACTTGTGAGATACTGACAGTCGAATATTCTAGAGATCATAAACCTCCCAAAGCTTTGTTTTATGATATAACATATAAGAAAGATGCAGAAGTTGATAAGAATCACAAAGGGCCAATGTATGAGCCACAGGTTGGAGATCTCATTGCCTTGACTAATGTCAAACCAAAATGCATTGATGATCTGAATAGGCCCCAAAGGTTCTATCTTATTGCTTATGTTGATAGAGTGACTAATCTTGAAGAGTTTCCTGATGATTTTGAATTCAAAATACGCTCGTCGAAGCCTATAGGTTTCGGAGAGCAAGACACACAACAGAGCAAGAGAGAAACACTTTTTGCTGTCTATCTGATGAACATGACAACAAACATTCGTGTATGGACTGCCTTGAACTCAGAAGGGGGAAACACAAATGTCATTGAGAAAGTTCTGCAACCCAATTCAGATGTATGTATCTGGACTCATATTCTTCTCCTTAGCAGTCCATTTGTTTGTACATTTCACAGTTCTTAGTAAACTTTATTATGTTTGTTTCTTACAGGATGGGAGTTCTTGCACAGTTTGTTTTCCCAAAGAAAAATGCTCTCCTGACCTTTCTACTATATGGCCCACAATTAGCTCTCATAGTCTAAATGAGTCCCAAGAAGCTGCAATTTTAAACTTTATTAGTTTGAGCAAATGCCAACACCAGAATGCTGTCAAATTAATATGGGGTCCTCCTGGTACTGGGAAAACAAAGACCGTCAGTCTATCACTCTTTGCTCTGTTTAAGTTGAAGTGCAGAACACTAACATGTGCTCCCACCAATATTGCGGTTTTAGAAGTGGCAGCACGGCTCCGGAGATTGGTTAATCATTCACTTGAGTATGGTAAGTATGGACTTGGAGATATAATTCTCTTTGGGAACAAGAAGCGAATGAAGGTCGATGGTAATGCTAACCTTCTTGATGTATTTCTTGATCATCGTGTTAAAACTCTGTACAAGTGTTTGGTCCCTTTATCCGGATGGAAGCATTTGTTAGAATCAATGATATGTCTACTCGAGGATCCAGATAAACAGTACTCTTTATACTTGGAAAAGGAAGTGGAAAAGCATAAAGAGAATGCTCAAGAAAATGAGAAGGGTGCTAATGGAAATGCAGAAAGTGTAAGCGAGGATAATCCTTTGACATTTGAGGAGTTCGTGAGGAAAAAATTTGATTCAGTCGGTGATGATATGAAGTTTTGTATGGTAAACTTTTACACTCACTTACCAACTTCTTGCATTTCACTTGAGGTGGTGAAGGATATGGTTGCAGCTTTGAGTTTACTTAAGTCTCTTAAATCTTCATTGCATAGCATTGGCGTCCCTAACAAAGGTTCAAAGTTACTCCTAAACGATTTCAAAGGTCCAGGAAGCTTTAGTGGTTGGTTTACACAGTTGGGAAAAAAGTGTGTTTGTAAACTGAAGTTGCTTCCTCAGGAATTTTCTGGTCTGAATTCCAATTCCATTAATAAATTTTTAATAAAACATTTCTGCCTGCAAAATGCTTGCTTAATATTTTGTACTGCATCAACTTCTGCCAAATTGGACAACGCAGCAGCAGTGAAACCACTCGAATTGTTAGTCATTGATGAAGCTGCCCAGCTTAAAGAATGTGAATCAGCAATTCCCTTACAACAGTCTGGTATCCGCCATGCTATTCTCATAGGAGATGAGAGGCAACTCCCTGCTATGGTTAAAAGCAAGGTTTTAGTTTTATCCTCTGCGTTCTTTACTTTTTCTCAAACTACCAGAACTGTTTATATTGTTGTAACGTTTTAATGAATTGGATCATATTATTAGGTTTCCGCAAAGGCTAAATTTGGAAGAAGTTTGTTCGAAAGGCTGGCAGGGTTGGGCCACGCGAAGCATCTTCTAAATATCCAATATAGGATGCATCCATCCATC
The DNA here is from genome assembly GCF_029339155.1 of Prunus mume. Taxonomy (NCBI): domain Eukaryota; kingdom Viridiplantae; phylum Streptophyta; class Magnoliopsida; order Rosales; family Rosaceae; genus Prunus; species Prunus mume. The sequence continues at coordinate 15,570,202 of NC_142701.1, read as the reverse complement.
AGCTTATTTCCAAATAGGGAGTTTTACGACAATCAGATATTAGATGGTCCAAATGTCAATGAAAGAAGCTATGAGAGGTGCTTCCTTGAGGGAAAAATGTACCAATCCTACTCCTTTATAAATGTAGCCAATGGAAAAGATGAATTTGATCATGGTCATAGTAGAAAAAATATGGTGGAGGTTGCTGCGGTCTCTGAGATAGTTGCAAGCCTTTACAAAGGTAGTTCTATTCTATTGCTATCTAAGATCGTCGATGCACTAATTATTTTAAGAATATATTAGGAGGTTTAGATACATTTACAAACACAAACCAAGTTTTCTGAAATTTTCTTTCTGGGAAACAGATTTCATTGGCAAAAGGAAGAAGGTCAGTGTTGGGGTCATATCACCATACAAGGCTCAAGTTCATGCGATTCAAGAGAGAGTCAAAAATTACAGTAAGGATTCTGATGCAGGCTTCTCTGTAAGTGTGCGATCTGTTGATGGTTTCCAAGGTGGTGAAGAGGATGTAATAATTATCTCCACTGTAAGATGTAATGGGAATGGATCAATTGGTTTCTTGTCTAACCGTCAAAGAGCAAATGTGGCGCTCACACGTGCAAGGTAGCACTTTTGTATAATTACATTACGGTTATACATGATGCAGCTAGGACATGTCTGAGTTACTGGTGGTTCTGAATTTAGTAGTTTTGATTGTGTCTGTGTAGGTATTGTCTTTGGATTTTGGGGAATGGATCGACTTTGGTTAACAGTGACTCTATTTGGAAAAAGCTAGTCCTTGATGCCGAGAGACGGGAATGCTTTCATAATGCTGATGAGGACAATAACTTGGCTCAGGCTATTGCAGTTGCCCTCCTGGAGCTTGGCCAACTTCATTCTTTACTTAATATTGACTCTTTTCTGTTCAAAAATGCAAGATGGAAGGTATATGCTGCTACTTGTCCATTCAATTCTAATGTATTTCTGTTCTATACTGAAAAATGTCAAAGTCTAAAACAGTTTTTTGTTACAGCTAACATTATCAAAGCCTATTGAATGGCCGGATCTTACTTCAGTGTAGAATTTTAATATCCAATTTTCTGTAAATTTCTACGGAGGGGGAACATTTGTAAATTAAACATGTAGAACTCAATGGGAAATACCTCTCTACAGAGAATTCACTCTAATTTTACACATTAAAATTCAAGATGGTGTTTGGTTGTTACAATATTGTTTGTCAATCTTTGCTTCGCATATCATTATCAGCATGATTCTGTCTTCTTTTGCCATATAGGTTTGCTTCACTCGTGAATTTCAGAAGTCCTTAGCAATGATTAAAGACACTGTTATATGTCGGGAAGTGTTTAATCTATTAACAAAGCTTTCAAGTGGATGGCGTCGAGCACAGAAGGATAAAGGAATTATAGTGCATGATGGGACTTGTGCTCAACTGTTAGAGAAGTATAAAGTCAATAGGCTGCTGAATCTCATTTGGACTGTAGACATTCTCCAGCAGAATTCGGAATATGTCCAGGTTATGAAGGTTTGGGATATTGTGACACGTTCTGATATACCTAAACTAGCAAAGCGTCTTGATATCATTATTGGGAGTTATACAATGGATAAGATGAATCGCTGCAAGCATAAATGCATAGAAAGGTGTGCATGCTTTTCCAGAGTTATTTATTGTGTGTGTGTGTATATATATATATATATATATATATATATATATGCGCCCTTCCAACTTTCATTCCAACCAATTTTGATGACTGAAAATTATTTATGGACTTTGCTTAAATCATCCATTATCTCTCAATACCTCTAGGGGCACTTTTGTTCCCATGAGATGGCCAGTGGATTTGAGTAGTTGCCTTGAAGCTGATCCTGTGGAGTTCCTTTCAAAACCATTATCTTCACTTGGTCTAACTGATAAACCAGAAACACCATCTTCAAAATCTGGGTGAGTGTTTATCCACTTCAACATATAGATGAATTGTTATTACTTTATATTCGAACTTTTATTTGGGAAGTCAATTGTCCTCTGTGTAATTAACTTTTAAAACCGAAAAAAAAAAACCTTATTTGAAAAATATATATGGAGGACAATTCTGGATGCTATAAACTGTAATTTTTCTGGAGTCTGGAGAGTCATTTTGCTTGTCTAGCTGTAAGTGATTAACTTCTGCTGCATAGGTTCTGCACTTCGACTTGTTCAAGTATTTAGTGATGGTGAAATTTGTAGTCTTTGATTTAGTGTCTGATCTGTTACCTAGAATTATATATCTTGCTAACTGCATCCATTCAAACCATTGTATAGCTTGCATATCTTTCTGGAGACCATATAGTTCCAAACATTTATGTATATATTATTGTAAACTTGATGATACAATGTTGTCATCCAACTTTACTCTCTGTTTCAAAACACGAGGTCACCGTTGAGTCACACTATCGTGCAGAAAGCTAGAGGTATTTTCCTGAGGCATCGTATACATTTGCTTGTCGTGGTTTAGGTTACTATTTCTATCACACAGATCCTGCACTTTTAGTTTTTTTTGGATAAAAGACCATTCAGCTTGATGAATCCATTCAAACTTGTATATTCTGCATTTTGTTATTCTGGTGGATTATGTATATTTGCAAACATACATTTTGTTTGATGCATCAAGCCAACTTGTATATCTTCATATTGTTGCGTCCCACTGATCAGAGAAACAAATACAACCTCACCATTTTGCATTTGGTAGCCTTTATATTTAAGGCCATGTTAATTCTTGCGGTATGAGCTACTGAAGTTTTCGTCACTTTTGGGTTCTGATTTGGTTAGGGAGACCGCCAAAGCAGTGAAACCTCTCACACAATGCCTTTCGACTCCCCAAAGTCGTTCCAAAAGCCGTGCTAATCAAGGGAGATCATTCAAACTACAGGTTTGGAGACCATGTATTCCTTATGATTAGACCTTGTAGTGGACTCAAAAGGTTTGACAAAGGCAAAAAACTTGCTCCACGTCTTATTGGTCCTTTTGAAGTTTTGGAACTAGTTGGTGAGCTTTCTTATAGACTAGCTTTTCCACCTGAACTCTCTTGTATCCATGATGTATTTCATATATCTGCATTGAACCAGATCTTTCACATGTTTTGGATTGGAAAGATTTGAGCATTCGAAAAGATCTATCTTACGAGCAGAAGCCAGTTAGAATTGTGGATCGAAAAGAACAGTTTCTTCGTAGTAGGAACGGAACATTCAATTAGTTAAGGTACTATGGCAGAATCATAGTATTGAGGAAGCAACCTGGGAGTTGGAGTCTAATGTCAAGGCTAAATATCCAGAATTGTTTGTTGGCTAATGGAAAATGTTGGCTAGAAATTTATTTTGTAAGAGGTTGAATTGTAAAACCCAAAAAACTATGAAGTTCTTCTATTTTAAGTTTGGGTTTGCAGTCCAATGCACACAAAGCAAACTTGCCGCAAATTGAGAAACAGCCCCATTAAAAACAATTGGGTCTAGTTTCGAAAACTATATAATCTTAAGAACCTTTGAATTTCAGATTTTTTCTGACATGAGAAATATCATGTTTTTTTTTTCCTTTTACAAAAGCAATATAGGTGAAAAGGTCAACAAGAACTAAAATGCATGGCAAATGTTATTAACAACTTGAGCTACATCCCCTTACACCATTATGTCAAAAGTCCACATTGAAATTTCATCATACTCCCAATTATTCCTCACATTTGGTAAAAAGAAAAATAGTTATCCCATCCATATTTGTGAATCAAACATTATATTAAATATCAATGGACTTGTAGCTCAATTGGTCAAGAGCAATAACCCCTACACCATTTAAAATCCCTTTATTTTGATATCACAGACAAATTTAATTGATATTTAAAATAAAAGGACAATTTTCTCTCTTTTTAAAGGCTTATCACCTTCTCTTAAAAAAAATATTAATTTCTTGAGCACTCAAACAAGACACCCACAAAATGTTGTCAAACACCACCCTCCAACTCTCTCTTCACCTATTTCTCTAACTCCTTAACCCCTAACTCGCCCTTCTTTTTTTCTTAACTCTCTAATCCCTGATTCACATAAAAACTGCATACATTTATGAGGAGGAAAATGCACAAAGGAGATTATCTATGAGGAAGAAAATGTATGATTTGTTTTATTGATTTTCTTTTCACATTTGTATTTTGTGTTTGGCTTTGAAAAATTTATGGGTTCACGGTACGTACAATTGATTAGAGTTACAATAACTTAAAATACATATTGTGGACTTGTGCAGCTAGGAGAGTCGTGTTTGACTGAAGTTATGCGGTTCCACATAGCTGCACAAGTCTTACGGGTGTGCAAAGTAAAATAAATGGTAGTCCTAAAAGATTTTGTTGTCTAGAAAATGTTGAAAAATGTGAATGGGTGTTGAAAAAGAATGAGCGTCCAAATATATGTACTAGGTCTAATCAACTTAATAGTTTGCAGTTATATTTTGCGTAAATTTGGGGCAAAGCTATGTGGTTTTTTCACAAAATGATATTCGAAATTATTCTAATTTGTATGGAGGGAGGAAAATTCAACCGGAGTACAAGAGAGTGGAGACACGTTTGTCCTAACCAATTAGTATGACCCACATTCCAAAATTCCTTGAATTGGTTTAACTCTCTTAGAAGATTATGCGAGTGATACTTCAACATTACAAAGAAAAATACCACTAAATTAACTTGTTAATTAACACAATAAATTCTACTTCTCGTATGACTTAGTATTTGTAAGTGACATAGGAGTTTCTCTAATGCAAGATGAAAAGGCATGAGGCAATGTTTTTCTTTTTAAAATTTAATATAAAAGATAAATTTAAACTTGTAATATTTTCTAACATTTAAAAGAAAAACATCATTAAACTCAGAGCTATTTCGTATACCATGTGTTTAACTCCCTCATATTTGATATCGGATTAGAGAACTCTTCAAGCTACGAGTTGACGATGACGTGGACAATCTCCAAGCAAATTCATGATGTGGATTTTGGATCATGAGGTATTGTGACATGACACACAATTTGGATGGACTTGTTTTGACGTTACTATTTCTGGCCAAGCCTTCAAACCCTCTCCTCCTCTTCGTAATTAACGTGAAGAAATATGCATGGTGATCAATGACCTAATGACATGAAACGAATAAAACAAATAGAAGCCCAAAGAAAGTGCAGAAGGGCTACGTGTCAAATAGCCGACCCTCAAACCCTGCATCGAAACGTGTGGAGACAAGCCTAGGCCCCCCCTCCTCCTCCCTTCCAATGTGGTCTTTTCCCACGCACTTTTACACTCCAAGACAAATACCCAAATGCACAAGATTAGGCAAAACGACAGTCACACCCACACACCTTTTGTCTCTCATTATTTAGTTGGCCAAATATAAAACAACACTCACCCAACTAACCTTTCAACCTCTCACTTCATTCACACGCACCAACTAGCCTTTCGCTTAGTGGTATTTTTCTTCATTTTATTAAAATAGGCTTTAGATTTAATTCATATACGATAATTATATATATTTATGATGAATTTGATATCTAATTGTTACTAGCCCATTATAAAATACAATTTTAATTATGAATATATTGGCCCGTTGTAAAAGTATTCTTGCGTATATCCGATGTAAACACACCAAAAAAAACAACAAAAAACCTCTCGCTTCACACACCACACTGCTACAGTACAGTCCACCCATCATCATCACTCTTTCTCTCTCCTAACCAAATTGAAATTCAACGGCTTGCTCAGGATCTGCCACGTGTACATCCCCACCCCCTCTTTGCCTCTATACCCTCTTTCCAGTTAGCCATTTGATAACGTTATCCTCCACTGATTGGGCGGCTTTTCCGCGTTGTCATCCTTATTGGATCTCCCTTTCTAAAAAGTGCTGACTTTGCTCTCGGATCTCTTTTCTCTTCGGATCCGGGTCGGGCCCAGACCTACCAACATATTTAATTGGGAACCAAAGCAATAGCATTGAAAACTAATTGAAATACTATTTTACAAATTTATAAATAAACCCAATTCTAGGCATGTATTTATAAAAAAACTCAAGCACTATTTAAAGCATAGAAACACACCCAAAATCAACCACAAAGTCAACTTTTTGGGTGTGTTTATAAATGAGTTTTGAGTGTGTGTAATGATGGATTTTGGGTGTGTTTATATGTTTAAATAGTGCTTGGGTTTTTTTATAATTTCAACCCCCATTTTGAGTGTTTTAGTGAAACTCCCGACTACAAAAGTATTAAACTCGTTAAACAACCAACATGTTTATTTATAAATGGAACCACTTTAAAATATTCATATTCATATTTCTTAAAGGTTACTTAACTATATTTTTGTCTAATTTCCTTTTCTAATATTCAAAGTAGTTTTAGATTTGAACTCTACCGGTGACGTAAATTTCCAGTATTTCTATTTACTTGAATTAATAAGCTAGATTTTTAATTGAAGAATCCAATTATGGGAGACAAATACTACCCAAATCTGTACATTTAATGAGTAAAGTTTCAAAATTTTGAAATTCATACTGCTTCGTTAATATTGGAAATGCATTGATAGTCAAAGAGTTTTAACTACCAAGAATTCCATTAATCCGGGTCATAAGTCAAACCAAAGATTGTACATGGGTCGAATTGAATTTTTTTTATTTAATTTTGACACAAGGGTTGAGTTGAAATTGAAATAAGAAAGGGAAGGAACATTTGCAGCCTTTATGTTAGGACATAAAATCGCAACTTGCAATTGAACCAAAAGGGAAGAACTGAGCAAGTGAAAGAAACTGAAACAACTGAATCAGTGAATCTCAATCCCAAAGGTAAGTGACAAACAAAGGTAGTATAAAATATATTAAAATTAAAAGATAAATAAAACCCAAAAAGAAGAAGGGAAAAAAAGACATTTATAAAATGGAAAAAGAAGAAGACATTTTTGTAGGAAACTGAATAAAGAAGGAAGTCAAGAACCAGACGCATTGTAGTAAGAGAGAGAGAGAGAGAGAGAGAGGGAGAGAGTCCGGAAGAGTGGAGAGTTGAGGTGGGTCAGGTTTTGAGGGAAGGTCATAGTGGCCGTTGTTAGTTTTTTTGGTCATGATGTTGATGCTTTGGACTTGGTTTTAATTAATTGGGAGCTGCTGAAAGTGGGTCTAAGCAGCAGCCGCAGCAACAACAACCCAATAGGTATGTGGTGCTTCTCTGTCACAATAATTCTATGTCCTGCAATTTCTCTGGCCAGATTTTTGCTGAGCTTTTCATGATACAAAGTGGGCACAATTAACTTTGCTTGGAAATAATTGTTTCAGTCATTTCAGTGAACATCTGCATGTCAAGTTGTTGAACATATTCTTTTTTGTTTTGTTTTGTTTTATGAGTTTGAGATCCCACTTGTGAGTTTCTTCTTGGTAATGCTATTAATGCCTTTATTTTCTGTTTGGGTAACTGGAGGAGGCAGTTGGTTAAGCTTCTATACTTTTATATTTTGTGCAAATTTTACCAATCATTTTACTTGGGCAGTTTGAACTACCTTTCTTTCAAAGGAGATGAAACTGAAATGAGTTTTGTGTGAATTAAGGTTTGAGAAGCGAAGTGTAAAACGACAAGGCATACCTGGGTAGAGTTTGGTGGCTGAGGTTTCAAGTTCAAACAAAATGTCTGTAGCATTACTATGGGTGGTTTCCCCCAATACAGAGGTGTTCAACTTCTTTGGGATTTTAGATTCATCAAGGTTTGCTTTGGGAAATCGAAGTTCGATTAGAGCAAAGATGGGTAGGAAACAGAAACGGAAATCTTGCTCTCTCAGTACAGATGTGAAGTATTCATCTGTAGGGAGCTCTGGCCTAGGCAGTGAAACCAAATTTTCGGTTTTATCACGCGTGGTGGCCAACCCGGTTGGAGAAATAGCTGTCTCATCTGAACAGAAGGTTTATGATGTCGTGGTAAAGCAGGCGGCCTTGGTTAAGAAGCAGTTGAAGTCTAATGGAGATCTTGATGAGCCTGATATTGTTCTTCCCGGGAATCTGAGCTTGATGAGTGATGCTTATGATCGATGTGGAGAAGTATGTGCAGAGTATGCCAAGACTTTTTATCTGGGTTGGTCTTCTCTTGAATGATTTTTGCTATTCAAAGTAATTTTGGCTTGAACTTTACAGCTAAAGTAGTGATCTTTTTTATTCTTTTTGTGGTCAAGAAGTAGTGATCTAATTGCAGCATTAGTAATCTTTTTCAGTCACTCACTGAATTCTATTTTGCTTTTCACGTTTCAGGAACTCTGCTTATGACCCCTGAAAGAAGAAGGGCCATCTGGGCAATATATGGTGAGTGACTATGACTATTGTTCATTTTAAACTGTGGACCTAATCCTAGGAAAAGGGCTTCTTGCTTTTGTTAGAAAAAATAATATTTTAAAGCATATGGTAGCTGACCTATAATTTGGGATGTGTAATAAATCTGTATTATCTATTGGTAACTCAGTATATGTGCTCCCTTTTCATCTAGTAACACAGAGACACAGCAATAAGTCCCAAATAAATTATTTACTAAAATGTGATTTTATGTGCTAAAGAAATGATCTACAATGTGCTTCCTTCCATTTTATCACTAGCATTTTGAAAGTACCTCTTTTTCTTTCTTTCTTTTTCTTAAAAATGAAATGATGAGATCAAGATATTCCTACTTGTAGGCAGAATCTTGTTTATGAAGAATGATTTGGTTATCTTGTCAACTTGTCCTAATTCTTGTTCTTTCTGTTCTTCTCTTATAGTACGTGTTTCTGTTAAACATATATTGCTATGGATGTTTGTTCTCAACTTCAACCTACATGCAAAAACATATTTCCTCTTTTGTTCTTATGATGATCTCTTGCACATACAGTGTGGTGTAGGAGGACAGATGAGCTTGTTGATGGGCCTAACGCCTCACACATAACACCAACAGCTTTAGATAGGTGGGAGTCGAGGTTAGAAGATCTTTTCCAAGGTCGTCCATTTGATATGCTCGATGCTGCTTTGTCAGATACAGTCAACAAATTTCCCGTTGACATTCAGGTAAGAATAACTGCCAAAATCTTGTATGAAGTCAAATAAGGCTAATCTTTAAAATGTTCTATGCATCATGTTTGGACTAAAGATCTACTTTCTTATTTAGATAATACCACTTTTGTCTTTTTACCTTTCTTCTTTGGGAACTATATCTTGAAATGTGAAAAGGAATTCAGAGCTAAGCTTGTAGGTGTAATCCACATGCTTCCAGCCAAGAAGTGTCAAGCATCAAGCTATAGATGTCTAGCTGAAATGGATTTTACCAGCTATCTCTGTTTTCAAGTTACTATTTGGTACATCACATACAAGAATGCACTATTTCTTTAATGCATGGAAATTTTTGAGTTTAATACCTACCCATTTTCATCCATCAGACAGTTCCCTTTTCATTTTGATTGATAATTCAATTCAAACTAAGATTAAGCTTGTGAATTTATTTTAAAGCTTTGTTTGCCCATGAACTTCTGAGTTCTGACCCTATCTTCTGCTCTTTTTGTAGCCATTCAAAGATATGATAGAAGGAATGAGAATGGACCTTAGGAAGTCAATATACCAAAACTTCGATGAACTATATCTCTACTGCTATTATGTTGCGGGGACTGTTGGATTAATGAGTGTTCCAGTTATGGGCATTTCACCTGAATCGCAAGCAACAACGGAGAGTGTATATAATGCTGCCTTGGCGTTAGGGATTGCAAATCAGCTCACAAACATTCTCAGGGATGTTGGGGAGGAGTAAGTACACAGCACTAACGATTTATATGCTGAATTTTTCCAATCATATCAGCAATGTTATTGAAACAGCAGTGCCCAAAACTATAGAGTAAAGCTGGCTTATAATTCAGTGGTAGGTTATCCAATTTTAGCTGGCCTGTAACTGACTGGTAGGCTATCCAATGATAGCTGACCCTGACAGTCTGATTTTCAGTTCGTGCTTTTGAAAGTCACATAAGACTCCAAGATACAATTCTCTAAGCTCTAGTTGAATAAGAGCGACAGAAGAAGTTGCAAATGGAATCTTTTAACAGACTTCATTCTCTATCTCTTGATAGCATTAAAGAACAAATAACACTTGAAAAAAAAATAGAAGAGAGAAATTTAAAATGAAGAATGGAAAGTTAACTAGGAGTGGAGTATGTATGCTTTGAATTGTGCAGGAGCTGGTTTTTCCCCTTTGTAAATACTTTGCTTTTGTTTAAGATCACATGGGTTGTCATCTACTATTGGAATTTACTCTTATCATTAGTAGTAATTAGCTCACACTTTCATTAATTTTGTATCCCACTTATAAGCATTTTCTTGACCAGTGCAAGGAGAGGAAGAATTTATTTACCACAAGATGAACTTGCACAAGCAGGGCTTTCTGATTCTGACATATATGCTGGAAAGGTCACAGACAAGTGGAGGAGTTTCATGAAGAATCAAATTAAGAGGGCAAGGATGTTCTTCGACGAGGCAGAGAAGGGTGTGACAGAGTTGAGTGAAGCCAGCAGATGGCCGGTAAGCCTCACATGTTTTACTACTAAATATGGAACAAATGCTCACAAAGATATGATGTCCTATTTGGTTTTAATTGACCATTCACGAATAATTATTGTGTGTGTCCGGTACACCACTTTAGATGCCTACATGGTGTATGGAATTCACCCAAATTATGACACGTGTACAATCATTAAGATGTTTATCTAAATTCCGAATTCCTTAGTTAAAAGGAAAAATCTTATTAGAGAGACCAACAAAATTTGACCCTTCTGATAAAAATGTTCACCTGTTGCAGGTATGGGCTTCCCTACTTCTGTATCGCCAAATATTGGATGAGATAGAAGCTAACGATTACAACAACTTCACAAGAAGGGCTTATGTAAGCAAAGCTAAGAAATTACTTGCTTTGCCTATTGCATATACTAAATCCCTCATTCGCCCCTCAAGAACCTCTTCTTATTCAACTAGAGCACAGAAAACTGATTCTTTGACATCAAAAGTCTAGAATTGCTTATCGAGAGAAAAGAATCCGTGTAAAGGATAAATCTGTATATTATTATATGTATTATTGCAGCAAGAATTTATAAAATTAAAGGGTTATATGATTCCACTTCAAAGCTGTGACATTGTTTTGTGATCCAACTTAATTTCAACTTTCACTACACCTGTTGTTAGCCCCTTTTATTGAATGCAGAGAAGCATAGAGGGTCCATGTTGCCATATGGCCCATATCAACATTCAACCATTCAAGGATGTCTGTAGCAAAAAATCTTGTGGGAAACGAGGGTAACACTGTTTGGTTATCTCTAGCCAATTACATAATGTGCAGTGGAAAATTTATCACGTGTGGCATGCTGTGATTGGCCGTGTGCTATCTCCGTTTTACACAAGTGTTTCTCTATGGGTAAGGGTGTATACGAGCCAAGCCAAATATTAAAGCACTCAAGTCAAGCCTAGCTCGTTTAAATTTTATCAAGCGAGGCCACGCCGAATATCAAAGTACTCTAGCTTAGCTTGTTTAAAATTTATAAAATGTTGGCTTGGGTAGACTTGTTTCTTTTGCGAGTCACGGTCGTCTTGGCTTGTTTCTATTATGAACCGAGTTTAAATGAACTAAATTCAAGCCAAACTCAAAGATAGTGCTGATTTACAGCCCTAGATGTGGGCAAGAAGGGAAAAAGCTTAAAAAAAATAACCCAAAGACAAGGATGAGAAAACAAAATACCAACAACACAAGAGGCGAAATTGGAAACTTTGCTCGGCAGTTTCACTCGTAGCCTTATCTATTGTCTTTGCTGCAAAACGGCCCCGTTTTAAAGCTTTGGAAGGGAAGTGCATGAAATGAAACCCAAGTACTAATAAGCCAACCTCCACTCCAAGAAAGAGAAACAAAAAGCTCAAATTAATATCTAGACGCTTAAGAATCATACCAGCAAAACCCAAAGAAACGAGACCCGAAAACTCGAGAGGCAAACTAAGGTCGGTTGTGAACGAAGCCAAGCTGCCATGACAGAGGAGAGGGAATAGATTTATGGTTCTTTTCTTTGTGGCATGGACGATTGAGGGTGTCTTGAATTCCCGCATTTGTTTGATTGAGTAACAAGGTGAGGTATGCTTTACTTCTTGGTTTTATGATTGATTATATTCCTTAGTTGAAGTGGTGCAAGAATTGTGTTGTGTTTCATGAGCTTTTGTTGAGGTGGGTTTCTGGTTATGGCATCTGGATTTGCCATTTTGGAATGCTCTGTATTTTCTTGTTAAAATCAGTTGAGTTCTGTAGAGATTTCTGTTTGGCATCAACATGTTTAACCTTGAGTATCAAAGAAAGAGAAGAAGAGACGCACAAGTGAGCAAGATAGATGACTTTCCCCAAGAGATCTTGTTTGAAATCTTTACAAGACTGGGTGTAAAATCACTTTTGCGGTGCAGATGTGTTTGCAAATCTTGGAAGAGTTTAATCAGCAACCCTGATTTCATGAACGCCCATCTCAAAAGAAATGTCTTGAAAAATGCATGTGATTGTCTAGTTATCCACACTGGGTATGATGTAAGTGGCTTCTCAGTCTATGATGCTGAAGAATTTACAAAGCGTTTTGATCTAGAGCTTCCTAGGCCCAAACATGTCTCATATGCAGTTTATGGTTCTTGCAACGGGGTGCTTTGCATCTCCGCTACTTGGCGTGTGAATTTGGCAAGTCCTATATATCTGTTGAATCCATCAATCAGAGTATTCAAAAAACTTCCCGATTGCCACATCCTGCAAACTGCCCATTTTGTTACTCTTGGGTTTGGGTTTCATGAGAGGGGGGACGACTATAAGGTTGTGAGGGTTGTGAGGTTTCCACGCAAGAAAGATTTCTTTGCAGTTGAGGTTTACAGCCTTAGATTGGATACTTGGAGAAGAATTACTGCAACTCCGCCTGTTTCACAACAAGCCCGTTTTCCTCAACCCAAGTGTTTATTCTTCAACGGATTTTTGTATTGGATTACAGTGGAGCCTTCTCAACATTGCACTTCCATTGTTTCCTTTGATCTGGACAGTGAGGTTTTTCAAAAGATTATGCTTCCAGATATATTGTTCGGAGTGGCGTCTGTACCTACTGTTCAAGTGTTTGAAGAATCGCTTTCTTTGTTCCATCAAAGAAAAGATGACAATGTTTGGTACTGTGACATATGGGTTGTGGAAGCAGATACTTGGACAATGAACCGCACAATTCTTCTTCCAAGATGTGAATCTGTAGCATGGCCATTGGGGATTAGAACAGATAACAAATTTCATCTGGTTAGGCATGTTCGAAATATGCAACGTGACCCAATTTTGGTTTTATGTGATCCTGTGTTGCAGAGGGCTAAGGATACCGGAATCAGCTTGAGTTATCACTCTCAGTTTGTCGATGCTTATAGGGAGAGTCTAATTTTACTCAACTCAATTTCTAGTTCTGAGTTCTGAGTTCCCGTTATACATGTGTGTAGTGAATTCTGTTTTTGGTGTCACATAATGACGAGTCATATGTTAGATGTAAATTGGTGACTGATTTTGGAGCTTGTGGACTGATATTCATGTATTTGATAGATCTGTTTTAAACATTTGACAGTTAGCTTTTAATGAATATTCCTTGAAAAGAACTTGAAGAACCAAAATCCTTGCACTCTTCTCTTCTGGTGATGCAACCATGGCCATGATGGTCATGGCAGGGCAGCCATAATGTCTTTAATAGATATGTTTTGGGTGGTTCGGCATGTCTTTGGTAGGAGTAAGATAGCGGAAAGCTTTTGGTGTTCTGAGCAATGTTATTGAAACAACGGTAAGAGTGCATGCCCATATAACCATATAGAGTAAGTTGTGTTTTTCTGTGTTTCATGAGCTTTTGTTGAGGTGGATTTCTACTTATGGTGTCTGGAATTTCCATTTACTTCTTGGATATATGATTATATTCCTAAGTTGAAGTGTGCCAGACTTGCATTGTGTTTCATGAGCTTTTGATGAGGTGGGTTTCTGGTTATGGCGTCTGGAGTTGCCATTTTGGAATGCTTTGTATTTTCTAGTTAAAATCAGTTATGTAGGCATTTCTGTTTGGCATTAACCTCAAGTATCAAATAAAGCGAATAAGAGACGCACAAGTGGTCATGAATCATGACCTCAGGCTTATTTAATGCTTAAATAAGCTTATTTGAGGGTTCTCTCAATCGAAATTTTCTGTATATAAAGTGCAACAAGAAATGTATTCCTAAAAGCCACAAAACCCATGTGCAAATTGGACCAAAAAGTCAACACATCTTTCTTAGAAAATCACTTTGTTTTTTTTAATAAAGAATGAGCGATAGTATACTAAACTTGTATACATTCATGGATATTACTATATCCAGGACTCGAACCCATAACCTTTTCTAAGAGTGATAATAAACATACTTATGTTATAATTCTAGAATGGGAAAAATACAAAAACAAAAGGCCAATTGACAGTGACACACAAGCCAAGGGGCAAGTAAACACATTCTAGAATGGAACTATTGAATCCATATTCAATCAAAGGCAGGTATAAGTTATAAATAACCACCTAATTGTAAAATGGAACTTGAATACAACTCACAAAAATTTGCTTGAGCATAGAATTTCAGTTAAGTAAAATTAAACTCTCAATAAGCATTGACATACCCACAAGGCTTCATCATTTTGATTTCGGTATTGCTGGGTTGCTGTGACTGGGGATCATATAAAACCAAATTTGATTCTTCCGAAAAAGTACTTGGCACAACCATAAGAAATCTGCCATTTGCTGTGAACCCCAGTGAACATGATACATATACCCTTGTGGGGAGAAGAATCGTGTGGGTCTTTTTCTAAGTATACATTTTGTTGACGCAGAAAAATGGTTCGTCAATTTCCCGCGCAACTTAGAGATGTTGGGCCTTCGGTATGCTCGGGCCTTGGTAGGCGTTCGATCCGCAAGATAACAAACGCTCGGTAAAACCTAGGGCACCGGTGTGGTACCGCCGAAGGCTCTCCGATGCTTAACTAAGTGCACGGAGTTAGTAAGATTGAACTACGATCGATGCAGGCGTATTCGTAAGTTCGATTGATTACCTCCAAGCTGGGATAGTTGTCCTCTTTTATAGGCCTTGGGAGGTGTGCAATTTGTTTAGAGTTTCGATGTGGGACTGTGAACATCAATTGTGGGTCTGCCACGTGTCCCAGGAGGTGAGGTTGCCATAATCGAGCGATCGGTAGCTATGATACCGAAGCTAGGTGCCGAAGGCTCCCATAGCTTCATTTTGGTCCGCGCGTCCGATGTTCATTGGCTGTTCATTTTGGTATAAAAAGGAGTCCCCCAAGTCCTCTTGCGAGAGTTCTCGGAAGGGGATTTGAAGTTGTCTTCGAAAGGAAATGTTGTCCTACCGTTTGGTAATCCAGCTGGCGGAGGGGTTCAATTTTGGCTCTTTCGTCCTCGCTTATTCGGAGGCGACGCTGGGGAAGTCGAAGGTCGCGTCAAGCGGACGGGTGAAGGGACATCCGAGCTCCTCGTCTTTCGTGCCTCGTGTGCCGTTAGTCCCCATAGGATGAGCGACACCTGGCGAGAGCAATCATGGTGCGCAGCGCATTCTGCGCCGTTTGGTTTTTCGAGGTGTACCGTTGCGACTCCTCTCCCTATAAATAGAGATGACCCCGGAGGCGAAATCACTTTGCATTTTGTGAGAAGCGAGAGCTCTGTTGAGGTGATTTTTGACGAGAGCTTTCGGCATTTAAGGCGATTTTTGACAAGGGCTAACGGTAATCAGGCGATTTGTGGAGTTGCGAATGGCAAGAAAAGTGATTTTTGACGAGACGATCTGGAGCGCAGTTTGTGCTTCTTATCCAGAATTTGATTTAAGGTACCGTTCGGAAACTTCAACTTACTCCCTTATTTATCTTAAGAGTTACATCCTTCCTTGGTTTGAACTAGACTGACCATAGGGTTCCACTCGGTAGTCTAGTCGCCATAGGTAAGAGTGTAGAAACGGTAGGATAGCATCCGGCATGAGTCCCTGAGTCGGTAAGTCCCCGATCGCTAGATGCCGATGATCTCGTAAGGTCCTTCCCAGGAAGGTTCGAAGGTT
This sequence comes from Prunus mume, assembly GCF_029339155.1. Taxonomy (NCBI): domain Eukaryota; kingdom Viridiplantae; phylum Streptophyta; class Magnoliopsida; order Rosales; family Rosaceae; genus Prunus; species Prunus mume. The sequence continues at coordinate 15,554,081 of NC_142701.1, read as the reverse complement.
CCTTCCTGGGGTCCTTAGTTGCCGAAAGACCTTTCGCATGACCCAATCTCCGACTCAAACGCAGCGGGATCTGACCCGAGTCATAGTACGCAGAGACGCCTTGCTTGTAAGCTTTGTTCGAAGGTTGGCCTACTCTCGGCGTTCTTCGATCAGGTCGAGGCTCAAGGCGAGTGCCTCCTCATTCGCCTTTGGTGCAAAAGCCTCCGTTCGGTAGGTGGGCTCTCCGATTTCCACCGAGAGTATCGCTTCCGAGCCAAAAGCCATGGAGAACGGTGTTTCCCTGGTTGCCATTCGGTAGGATGTCCGGATGGCCCATAACACCTCTAGAATCTTCTCCGGCCAGGCTCCCTTGGCTTTGTCAAGCTGCCGTTTCAATAGCTTCTTGACAATTTTGTTCATCGCCGACTGACCGTTCGATTGGGGTGAGTGGGAAGCGAAGAACAGATTGATCTTGAGGCGAGTGCAAAATTGCCTAAAGGCTTCCGAATCGAATTGTCTGCCGTTATCGGTGATAATTGCGTAGGGGATTCGAATCGGCAGCAAATGTTCGTCCAGATGAAATCTTCCATTTTGGCTGCCGTTATGGTAGCCAAGGGTTCGGCCTCTACCCATTTAGTGAAGTAATCTACGGCGACAATGGCATATTTGACCTGGCCCTTTCCTTGTGGCATCGGTCCGATCAAGTCCGTCCCCATGGGCGAAAGGCCGTGGGCTTACGATCGATGAGAGAGGCTCCCTGAGATGTGAGGGACACCGCCGAACCGTGCTGGCATTTGTCGCACTTCTTGACTAGGACGTTCGCGTCTTGGTGTAGGGTCGGCCAAAAATACCCCGCCGGAAGACTTTGTGTGCTAGCGATAGGGACCCGAGTGGTCGCCGCAGACCCCATGTGGACTTTCCGAAGCGACGTAGTCCCCTGCTCCTTAGTGAGGCATTTCGAATCTTGCGTGGTGTAGCCTCGCAGGCTGTAACATCATCGATGGTGTATATCTTGCCGATCGATAACAGAACAAGATCGGAAGAAAGCTTTCGATCGTCATGAATGCGTAAATCGAAGACATCCACGTGTCCTCGCACCGTCACGGTACACACCTCTGCCGTTTTCATGCTTGGCTGGGATAATATTTCCACCGGTACCTTTCTTCCGATCTTGTCGTTGATTGCCGAAGCTAAACGCGAGAGTGCATAGGCGTGGTTGTTTCGACCGGAATCTGCCGAATCTCGTAAGCCTGGAACTTTCGTAGGAGTTCGTGGGCTGCGATAGGTAGGCGGACATGGAGGCGTCCTTTGCTGCGAAATGCGCCGTTATTTGATTCACTATGAGCTGGGAGTCACTTTGTGGATGCTGATTTGTTTAGCACTCATGCTCTTCGCTAGCCGTAGGCCGGCCAAGAGGGCCTCATACTCTACCTCGTTGTTAGAGGTTCGAAAGTTGAATCGGAGGGCATTCTCGACTTTACACTCGTCTGGGGTAGTTAACACAAAACCGGCCCGCATCCTTGTTGGTTTCCCGAGCCATCAACGTGCAGGGTCCATAGAGGTACCGAAGGATCAAAGCGATCGGCATCCATGTTTCTTGGTTCTGAGTGACAGCTGGGAGGGTGCTTCCGACGGTGCGGGTGTGAGCTCTGAGATGAAGTCGGCGACGGCTTGACCTTTCTCTGCGCAGGCCTTTGTTTGAACTGTATGTCAAATTCTCTGAGCTCGATCGCCCATTTGACCAACTGCGGAAGTTTCGGCTTTGAAGTACCTACAAGGGGTGATTGGTCGACCGTGATCTCGTGTGCTGGAAATATGGGCGGAGCCTTCGACGGAGACAACAAGGGCAAGGGCCAATTGTTCCAAGGCGGTCTGAAGCTCCGAGCTTTGAAGAGCCTTGCGACATAAAAATTGGTAGTTCGCCTTCTCCGGCCTCCGCATGCAACCGAGCCGATGCTTGATATCGGAAGGTAGAGCAGAGAACTTCCCCGGGAAGCTGTTTTGACAACAATGGTGCCCTGCTCATGTAGTCCTTCAAGTCTTGAAATGCTTGGTCGCATTCGGTAATCCATGCGATATGATGTTTGCCCCCTTTCAAAACTTTGAAGAACGGTACGCACTTATCGGTGGCCTTGAAGATGAAGCGCGTCAAGGCAGCGACACGTCCGGTAAGGCTTTGAATGTCCTTCTGCATCCTCGGCGTTTCCATGTCGATTATGGCTTTGATTTTCTCGGGATTGGCCTCGATTCCTCTTTGGCTGATCATGAATCTGAGAAACTTACCAGAAGATACATCGAATGCGCACTTTGTTGGGTTCAGCCCCATCCGGTAGTCCTTTAGTATATCGAACATGAGGGCCAGGTTTTCCAGATGCCCCCATGCTGTTCGACTTTTCACCAACATGTCGTCGACATATACTTCCATAATGCCGTCGATGTGCTTAGCAAAAATTCGGTTGATGAGCCGTTGATACGTTGCCCTCGCGTTCTTCAGGTCGAAAGGCATGACATTGTAACAGACAACCGCGGTCGGTGATGAATGCCGTATGCTTGCTATCGGCGGGTCCATGAAGATCTGGTTGTACCCGATTAGGCGTCCATGAAGTGAAGCTCGTGTCCAGGCGGTTGCGTCCACGGTGATCGATTCTCGGGAAATCGCCGGACATGCCTTATTCAAGTCGGTATAGTCGACACATTCGCCATCCTCCCTTGGCCTTCCGAACCATGACTTAGTTGGCGAGCTGAACAAGATCGTAGCTTCCTAATAAAGCCAATGGCTTTGAGCTTGTCAACCTCGGTTCAGATAGCCTCGTACCGTTCGGCATCGTACGACCGCGCTTTGTCCGACCGGGTTTATGGCGAGAGAGCCGAGCTTGTGGTGATGACGCGTGGGTGATATGCGGGCATATCGTCGTAAGACGCGAAGACCTCCGCTTGCCGTAAGAAATCGATGAATTGCCTCCGTAGGTCGAGATCGAGGTTGGTGCTAATTTTTACCCACCGATCGGGAAATCCTCGCTCAGATCACCGCTTTGAGCTCTTCGGGTTGCGCTGCCGGCGTTCCTCTCTTGGGTCGTCTATAGGCCCGCTACCGTTCGGTGGTCCTTGCACGGTCATGGCTTCTATTGGCGACTTGCAAGCTACCGATTTAAGAGCAGTGGCATAGCACGTCCGGCGGAGCCGTCACCGGATGGCGCTGCATCGGGTGCGAGTAGGGAACTTCATCGCAACATGTGGGGATAAGTGGGCTTTGACTCTTGTAAGTGCCATTCGTCCTATGATGACGTTGTATGCTATCGGGCGTCGGCGATGAGGAATTGGTCGTAGGTCATTGTTTTCTGGGGCGAAAGGCGATGGGCGACTAATACCGCCGACTAGCTAGATCAGATCCCGAAAAACTAAAGAGAGGCGTTATTTACCGATTGACCATACCGTCGGCAATTCCCCCTTGAATGCGCGGCAAAATCACGTTCACAGAGCTCCGGTGTCAATCGCACCGACCTACATCGTAGTCTGCGATCTCGCCCGAATGATCATTGGGTCATCGTGGGGTAAATGACCCATTCTTCTTCTTCTTCACGAATGTGATGGGTTCCCACCCCACCTTCGGGACCTTGTGGCACCGACGCTTCTATGCCAAGAACGGGGTAGTGAGCGGCACACACATATTGTTTTATTGATCGGTTAGAAGGTCCCGCCAGAGTGGGGCCTCCGCCGATCGTCTTTGCGGGGCGATGTATTGGTCCACTTTCCCTCCCGAATCAGCCGCTCAACGATCTTCCTCGGACTAATGCGCTTGGTGTTGTGGCTGTTTTGCTAGTGGTACCGAACTTGCCGATATCCGATTATCCCGCCGATTGGGCTTCGGTGGTTTGACTTCGATTTGGTCCCGCTCGTTCATCAAGACGGCCTCATATGTCGTGGTTTAGCAGGTGAAGACTTCCTTAATACGGTCGTGGTTTGGCAACGCGCCGAGTCGCTTGCGACCGCATACTTCCCACGCCCTTCTTAGAGCTACCCTACCGATGATCACGATCATCCTTTCGCTGGCCGGCCGATGAATCGCCACCCGCCCGGATAGCTTTTCATTGTCGATTCCTCCCGCCGAGCCCAAGGTCCGGGCTTGAGTTGAAGTATTCACCTTGGCGTGGACCGCCGCTGCTTCATCGGCTCGTCATAAGTGCACCATTGCTGCTGTGTACAAGGTACCGAAAGTGAGAGGACCGAAGGCCACTCTTGAAGGCGCCGAGGCTGCCCTATCATCCGTCTCGTGCACCTCGAGTACTCATGACAAGCGTCGGCATATTCCCGTAGGAGTTCGTCTTCTCTCGCCGAACCGTATGCAGTCGTCGATGAAATGTGAGCGGTCCGTCTGGATCATGAAATGATTCAGAAAAATCTGTTTTAGCTCGTCCAACGAGTCTACCGTTCCTGGTTCTAGACCGTATAATCGCCTTGAGCAGCCCGTAAGGGAGGATGGGAATAGCGAGCATTGTCCTCATCGCGAGGCCTTTGCATCCTATTGCCGATTGGAATGAGTGAAGGTGTGTTAAGGGTCTTCGACGCTGGTGTAAAACGGTATTCGCAACGGTGTGCCTCCTGTCAGTCCGAACTTCTTGATGCGCTCGGTAAAGGGACCTGGCCGAGTTTCTAGTCGCTCTTGGGATCGGGTTCGGTCGTCCTCAATCTTCGGATTCTCGGAAGAATGATGGATTGCGGGTCTCGCTTGGGATCTCTCGAAATATAGTCTTCGGAGGTTTTCCTGACTCGGTTCTTTGCCTTCAAAACTCCGTGGGAGTTTTGAACGGTAGTGTGACTCGGTGCTCTTGGAGGGGCATACTCGTCGCCGATTCTGCCTCAACCCAAAGTCCGGACTTTTGAGGGGCGATTTGTCTCCAAGGACCCTCATTCGTGAGTCCCGTAGCGCGGCGTTGATCCGATCGGGACCTCTGCCGTTCGGCATCCATGTCATTGAGTCGATGACGACATCGGCATAGACTTTCTTTGGTATATGAGGTGGTCCCGAGGGTGGGACTACGCTATTTGGAAGGCGCAGCGTTGCCTTTGCCCCTTCTTCCCTCTCTTCTGCCGACCGGAGTTTGCAGACTTTGGAAAGGTTCGTAGATTGAATATTTTGCATTTCCTGTGATTAAGCACCACTGAGTTTCGTCTACTTTGGATGTGAGGAGGTTGTTATGTTCTTGGAGCTTGGCCATTTCCTTCCGAAGGGAAATCATTTGAGCCAAGAGCTCCGCTTCCACCGTAGTTTGAATTACCGGAGGAGTGCTAGGTGCAGCGCGAGGCTTGCCCGCTTGGCATTCCGTACGGTAGTCCGTCCTCGGGTAAGAACGATGGTCCCGAAGTGGTTCCCATATGTTATTTTAGGAATTGTAGGTTAATTATTATCGTTTCTCACAGACGGCGCCAAACCGCTGACGCAAAAATGGTTCGCACTTTTCCGCGCAACTTAGAGATGTTGGGCCTTCGTATGCTCTGGGCCTCTGTAGGGCGTTCGATCCGCAAGATAACAAACGCTCGGTAAGACATAGGCACCGGTGTGGTACCGCCAAGGCTCTCCGATGCTTAAGTAAGTACGGAGTTGGTAAGATTGAACTACAGATCGATAGGCGATTCCGTAAGTTCGATTGATTACCTCCAAGCTGGGATAGTTGTCCTCTTTTATAGGCCTTGGGAGGTGTGCAATTTATTTAGACTTTCGATGTGGGACTGTGGACATCAATTGTGGGTCTGCCACGTGTCCCAGGAGGTGAGGTTGCCCTAATCGAGCAATCGGTAACTATGATACCGAAGCTAGGTGCCGAAGGCTCCCATAGCTTCATTTTGGTCTGCCTGGCCGATGTTCATTGACTGTTCATTTTGGTATAAACACATTTCAAGAATCCATAACTCATAAAACCAGCCCAGTTGTTCATCATGTCTTTGGTGGAAGAATGAAAGTGAGTTCTCAAACACTCGAATCGGAGTTTGTTCGAAAACTGCGAGTACTGCATGAGGTAACATGATCCTTTTAAACTCCTCACTTCCAAAATCAAAAGAAAGAATGAAAGTGGGATGTTGAGAAGGGTCCATTGTACTCCAATACACAACTCCATTCAAGAATACACATTCTACTTTGGAAACACTAACATCAGGAGGAACTGCGCTAATTTTTCTCCAAGCATTCAGTCTAAGGCTGTAAACCTCAACCTCAAACATATTTTCTTTGGGTCTAAACCCCATCACCCTCACAACCTTATAGTCATTTTCGCGGTGAAACCCGAACCCGAGAGCAATGACAAAAGTTTTGTAAGCTTGGTCTTGTTTGATTGAGGGATTTCATAGATATATTGAACGACAACTAGAAAGGCAAAGCAATCCATTGCAAGAATCATTAACGACATAAACACTTTCGTGCACAGGAACCCTTAAATCCAGACACTTGGAAAATGTTTCAGCACAACAAAGTGAAAAGCAATTTCTTGTGCGGGTGTGGATAAGTAGATAATCAGAGGTTTTTTCATGACACTTATTTTGAGATGCGTGTTTATGAAATCAGGGCTGTTAATCAAAGTGTTCTAAGATTGGCAAACACATCTGCACCGCTCACAGGGCTGTTAATCAAAGTGTTCTAACTAGTCTTCTTCGTTCTATCAAACTTGAGGATTGTTGAAATGTTGAAAACAAAAATGCCTGCAGAACACAACTGGTTTTAACAAGAAAATAAGAGCATTTTAAAACGACAATTCAATTAGACACCATGGACAGAAACCAACTGCAACAAAAGATTATGAAACACATCACCACCCAATTCATGGTTGGAACTTCAACTAAGCAACATAAAGATCAGATAACCACCAAGTAAGCCTATATACCTTATGCAAAAATCGAAAGTCGAAATGTGAGAACCTCTGATACCATGCATGTAGAAATTTGAAACTTGATGATTTATCCTTTATTCAGTGGGTCCCTCAATATATAAAGCACAAATGGGAGCTTTGGTTTAAACCCAATGGGAAGTATATTATTGTAGTAGGTAATAACTCAATTTCTCGTCATCCAGATAAAGGTTAATGACTAAAATATAGCATGTAATTTTATAATAATGTAATTACAAAATCTAAAAATTACATTACCACTCCTTCTAAGTCAATCACGCAATACCATATGTCTACCTCTGGCAACCCTTTCCGACCAGCCACCTCTTGCTGCAGACGGCCACGCATCGTGTCAAACCAAAATATAAACATTGTTTTTTCTTTTCTTTTTACAGGAAAAAACTTTGTAACCGGCTACAAAACATAATTAAGAACATAGTTTTTACTATCTGCTAACCAGCAAAAATCCAAGAAAAATCTCTTTGAATGACACTTTGTTCCCAACCCTCATAAGGCCTAGAAGCTACCCCTTAACAATCTTGAACTTCCCTTCCCAACAGACCCAGCAAAACCAATGACCTCATTGTTTCTTATATGAACGGTAGGTTTTTCAAAAGATACCCGGGTTGGTTCGGTTCGATTCTCTCAGATATTTCAGTTTTAAAAAACCCAGATTGAATTGGACCGAATGAATGGTACCGGTTTCAGTTCCCATTTTAGATGAGAACTTGGGCTTAACCGGACCGTGCCCACAGTTTCATTAATGAAGCCATTTATGAATGCCGAAACTACGGCGTTTTACACGACCTTGAAGATGAGTGGATAAAACCACAAAAATAAAACCCTATACTCAACAGGAAAATTACCTCCTCTCGCACAGAGAGCCTATCAATCATTCTCAATTTGACGACTGAGTTAGGGTTCGCGTATTTGTCACAGAATCCATGATTCGTCGGATTATTCCTCACCCACTTGGAACCCGTTGGATTGTCCTTCCTTGTACTTAAGTTTTGTCGGTAAGGAATTCTTTTCCTTCTCATCATAGTGCCTTATCTGTATTGTTGAGGGCCTAACCCATTGGGTAAGTCATCAAGTTTCAAACTTCTTCTCACGTTTGTTTGAATGGGTGAAGGATTTCTAATTTGGCTTTACTTATTGGCATAAAACCAGTTGATTTCTATAGGCAGTTTTGTTTTCAACATGTCAACAACCCTCATGTATGAAAGGAGACGAAGACGAATAAGAGATGGACAAGTGTTGCCCGAAGAAATCTTTTTTAAAATCCTTGCAAGATTACCCGTGAAATCTCTTTTGCAGTGCAGATGCGTTTGCCAATCTTGGAACACTTTGATTAAAAGCCCTGATTTCATAAGCGCCCATCTCGAAACAAGTGTCATGAAAAAAGCATGTGATTATCTACTTATCGAGACCAGCAAAAGAGGTTGCTTTTCAATCTGTTGTGCTGAAACATTTTCCAAGTGTTTGGATGTAAAGGTTCCTTTGTCCGATTTTTATGCCGTTATTGGTTCTTGCAATGGATTGTTTTGCATGTCGGATTTTATTTCTATATATCTATGGAAACCCTCCATCAGCAACCTATGTCATTGATATCGGCTTTGGATTTCATCGTAGCAAAAATGACTATAAGATTGGGGTTTGAACGCAAAGAGTTTGAGGTTGAGGTTTACAGCCTTAGACTGAATTCTTGGAGAAGAATTAGTGCAGCTCCTCCTGATGTTAGTGTTTCCGAAGACGAATGTGCATTCTTGAATGGAGTTGTGTATTGGAGTACAAGAGAGCCTTTTCAAGTTCCACCTTCATTCTTTCTTTTGATTTTGGCAGTGAGGAGTTTAGAAGGATCATGCTACCTCATGAAGTAAGGATCATGCTACATCATGAACGCACAAGTTTCCGACACATTCATATTCGAGTGTTTGAGAAATCACTTTCCTTCTTCCATCGACGAAGACAAGATGGGCAACCGGGTTGGTTTTATGACGTATGGGTTCTTGAAATGGATATTTGGAAAAAGACCTGCACGATTTTTCTCCCCGAAAGGGGATGTGTACCAGGTCCACTAGCGTTCACAGGAAATGGCAGATTTCTTATGGTTATGACAGATACTTTTTCGAAAGGTCCATATTTGGTTTTATATGATCCTGAGGCGCACCAAACCACCAACACCGGAATCAAAATGATGAAGCCTTACGGGTATGTCGATGCTTATATTGAGAGTTTAATTTTACTCAAGTGAATTCTATGTTGTACCAATCTACCTTTGATTGAATATGGATTTAACAGTTCCATTCTACAATCTATTTGTCGATATCTAGCCCCTTGGTGTGTGCGTGTGTCAATTGGCTTTCTTATGTTTTTGTTTTTTGTTTTCTTCATTTGAAGGTGTAGAGGTCTCTAGACAGCTTCTTTTTATCTTAGATTCCTTGGTACTTGCCATGAATTGAAATTGGGCAACTAACCTATAGTGGAGTTTCTGTTTAAGATGTTACGAATCCATCATACCCGACTTGTTAGCATATATATTTTAGGGCATATTTGTTTCAACGCTAAAAAAGTATCAAAATTTTTGAATGATGCATGCACAATATATATCATCAATGTTTTTGGCTACTCAAGAACTTTCTGTTTTTATTTTTATTTTTATACGAAACATTCTGTTTCTAAGCAATGAAATATCTCTTATAAATTTATAATGGGTGTTGAGGAACACCATGAATAGGATTTTATGAATTTTTAAATCACAATGAAACAGATTTTGTGACAAATTACCGGAGTTTTTTTTAATAAATGGGTATCATTTTCTCACTAGATAAAGTGAAATGGAGCAATGAAAAGAGAAGATGATGAAAGATGACTCCTTAATCTTGATTCTTGACTTGAGACTAGTGAAGAAACTCAGGTGTATTTGTTGTTTTAGTCCTACGGCGGTTCCTTTTTAGACTAAAATTTGACATGTTTGGAAATAGTTTTTTTTTTTTTTTTATCTGTTGAATTATAAAGAGCAGGAGTTTTATTAAGCTTCCATCGAAACAAAAGAGGAGGACTTAAGGCCTTACCCCTATTACACAGATCAAAAAACAAAGCATCATGGACACTGTCTAGTGATTCCACAAACCATTTGGGCAAGCTTCCAAGAGGTCACCTCACCTTATTTGGAACTGAAGCATTCGAAATCCACTTCCAAAGCTGCTGAGTCAATCCTACTTTAAAATAATAATAATAATACAAGCGGTAGTCTAAACTATAAGGGCATGGTGGTTTCTCTCTCACACACACATACACTACCAAGATACTATGAGGTTTCGAACCTGAGACCACTGGTCTGCAAGTTAAGGCCCTTTTCCACTCGGTTAGAACCCGTTGGCGAGTTAATCCTACTTTTAATTGTACTTTTTGTTTAAGAAAAAGAAAAACAAGAAGAGTTCCTCTAAGGAAGGAACTCCTTAATTTTCTGTGAATAGATAAAGTGAAATAAAACAAATCATTGCGGAAGGATTCTTTTCTTTGCCTAGAAACTTGGGGAAAGTAATGCAACAAGAGTTTCCCTGAAAATTATAATTTACCAAATGTTTGTACCATATTTGGAAAATGGGCCAAAAATGGTTTTATTCTCGAAAAAGACTTATTAAGCCCAGACCCAATATCTTTCCTTTAGAAACGACAAAAAGAACCTTTTGATTTTGGGCCAACATTGGGTAAGAACTCCGTAGAAGCCCACAATGCTAAGAGACCCCAACTTTGGTCCACACTTAAAGTTTAGAAAATTAGTAACCATTGCACATTGACCCACGCGAGGGTTTGAAGAAGGATTATCACCATTAATGGCGACTTGACCACCTTCTCTCCCAACAAAAAAAACAAGCTGGATAATAAACACTAGAACCAGAAGAAACCGATTACCAACTGGATTTCCAGCTACAAAAGATATAGGTCATAAAAGCATCTCTTGAGACCAGCAGTTTTGTCCGAGATATTTCGTCCTCTCACCTATAGACTAGCTCAGGAAGATAGATCAACAACTGACTTTGGATAGCAACCAAATATCCTTTTTCAACCTTTATCATTAGGAATTCTTGCCTATAAATATAGATGACAGTGACCCGAATTTCCCTGAAACCGGGCGGACCGTCTTGGTGCAGACATCACACCGATGCCGGGCCCACTTACTAAAAACCCAAGACATCCTACCAAAATTTTGGCAGAGTCTCCTCTGTAAAATGCTCAAACCCAACAATAGTCAACCTGCATAATTTACATAATATAAATCCCAACTGCCAACATTCTTTCAACATACAACAATCCAAAGTAAAGTGGCCTCTGACCTCAAGTAACAACCTAACATGGGCGATAACAGAGCATCTAACAGAATTTGTTTACAACAAACAGTTGAGTAGAAGGAATTTACACAAGTCCTATCTACGGATGAAACGTTTTGAGCTCGCAACCTACTCGAACGCTTCCAAGAGCAACTACTGCCTGGGGGGCGCAAAACAGAAATATGTGAGTGGACAAAAATAAAGTTTGCATTTTAAAACAACATAATAACCCCACCGTGTAAAAATAATGCTCTAGCATGCAGTTTCACAATTCATAAACCAAATACTCAAAACACATTATCCCCAAAGTCCAATAGCTCTCACAATCTCAAATCACAAGTCCATTCCCAAAGATATGCAACTCTTATCAACTCGTAAACACTTATATATATATATATATATATATATATCTATAAGTATAACTATAATATAATATATACTTCTCTCCATACTAATGTATCGGGGAAACAATCCAACCGGGGGATTGTTTGGCTGGTACGCAGGATTTCCGAGCACTAACCCGGCGTCCAAGGATGAGTAGTCCAATCGGGGGACTGAACTCCATAGCTCACACGCCAGCACTGCCAACGACACGTGTAGCTCACAAATCTCATAACAAGTCCTACGCCGCAGACAGTATCATCACCCCACCGGCACTGCTAACGACGTGTGCGATAATACTAAGCAATATACATACTCTTCCCATACGCGGCATTGCCAACGACACGTATGGGAAGTGTCTCACACACCGCATCGCCAACGACATGTGTGAGACCCACAATCTCATGGCCTTCCCACCCCATCGGCACTGCCAACGACGTGTGTGGGAAGCCTAGTTGAAACGACCTGACCCAAATTCCACTACATGTCTACGAACTCGTTTCGTCGCGCTCTACGCAACGGTACAACTAAAATCCCCAAATTCCTTCCCGGTCAAAAAGTCAACTTTTAAACTAATAAAATATTCTAGGGGTATTTTTGTCTTTTTCTCAAATAAATTAATAATTAAATATTAATTTTGGGTTTGGGTTATTACAATCTACCCCCCTTACAAAAATTTCGTCCTCGAAATTTACTTTCCCTCTAACGGAGGGGAGTGAGGGTACTGGACCCACAACTGCTACTCGTTTGTAACTATAAGTCTGAGTATCTGCATCTATAATTCAAATAATAAAATCCGAGAGCAACCTATTTATATCTGTCTACCCTCACCTTTTCGAGTGATGGGTATTAAGCCTACATCTGTTACCCGGGGTTCTCAAGTCTGTCCCTCTAGTACTGTACTCACTACTTGCATCTCAATAACTGTATCTATAGGGTAATCAATAAAATCTGAGGGCCACACATTTATATATGAATACTTGTGCTGGCTTAAGGAAATATAAAACTCTGAAAAGATCTGTTAATTAACTGAATTTCTAATAAACTTAAAACTCTGCTGCCATTAATCTGGTATTTAGCTAAAATTATTTATGAGTGTCCGACACTGGCTAATGCTGGGCACAAAAGACTAATTTGTCCTTTTTAACTGAAATTCAAGTGTGACTTCTACCGAAAATTTGGCAGAATCTCCCATGTAAACTGAACATTCCCCAAAACATTCTACCTGTAAAACAAGTATGTATATTTATATAACTCATCTGCCATCATGCATCAAATCATATTCAAGTAATCAAACATCATAATATTTTGGCATTAGGCCACAACAATTCAAATAATTCGATCTACTAATGCAATTCATGTCAACTTTTAGATTAGCAATGATACTCTGACAATCTCAAACATCCTGACTCATGCATGACTTATCAAATAGTAATTCTGCTGAAAAACACTGAATGTATAACTCATCATGTTCTGTAATCTGGCTGGACTCGGAGACATCCGTCAACTGATCCGCAATTACGCTCCCACGGTCTGGATAACTGTAAGATTCGTGGGGCAAAATATGCTAGAAATACTTGAACTGTTTAATATCATAACCAACAATAAAAATTACTATCAACAATTTAAATAACATAAAATAAGATAACTTAAAGCACCCTGGATGAAAATAAAATGAAATAAACAAACTTTGAATAAACTTGCATCGAACTCATTTAAAATTCATAAGTAACCATGTGTGTGTATATATACATATATAGATGTAATGCTTAAGAAAATAATGGTAACTGTATAAAATCCTCTCCACCTAGGCGTACCCCCATATCTGATCCGTCAATTCCTCGATATTCCGTCAATTCACGATATTCCGTCAATTCACTCGTTATCCGTCAATTCCGCAGGTCTCGGTGACACAAAGTCAACCCGAGCCAATCGCGAGACTCGGGGACCGTAGTCGGCTGATCCATGCAGGTCTCGGAGACAACCTCTCAATCCGAAAGCCGCAACTCGGCACCACACGGTCAGCGTCCCGAACTCGTGGGGCAAAATAATCGATCAGACATCGGCACCACACGGTTCAGCGTCCCCGAACTCGTGGGGCAAAATAACTGTCTCAAGGCAACTGGGGGGTACCCTCACGGTGGGTTTGAAAACCATAATCTGCTATTTTCACAACTTCCAATAAATTGGTGTTCAACTGAGCTTAAAATATATTCATATATACATAATTATATACATATATTTATATATACCAAAATCTGATGAAAACCAAAAATTAAATTTCTTCCTTTTCAACCCCTGAATATATGCATCAACTACTTAGCTAGTTGGTTAACCACCTTACTCTCTGCTGAGCATATAATTCCAATAATAAATTTATACCCTTACAACACAATTAATCATAAGAACAAATATAGATAATTAAATACTGATCTTGCTAAACCTCAGTTCTCGACATATAAGCATATAATAACATGTATAACAAGTTTCTCAAATGAAAACCTTAACAAATTTTTCAAATCCTTCTGGATATCTGTTTTCTCCGTCACACCAATGCAATAAATAAAATAACAATATAAAATAACAATTGAAATAACAATTGGAATAAAACAACCTAATAATTGTCCAGCAATTCTGAAAATACGGATGCACATGTAATGCAGTGTCTACAGGAAGTTAACCTAATGCTCTGATACCAATTGAAACGACCTAACCCAAATTCCACTACATGTCTACGAACTCGTTTCGTCGCGCTCTACGCAACGGTACAACTAAAATCCCCAAATTCCTTCCCGGTCAAAAAGTCAACTTTTAAACTAATAAAATATTCTAGGGGTATTTTTATCTTTTTCTCAAATAAATTAATAATTAAATATTAATTTTGGGTTTGGGTTATTACACTAGTAAATAAGGAATGGTACTCACCTAACATACTTATATATCTCACAACCATCCCTCAAGCCCATATCTTTCCACAATCTCACCACAACAACCCCTCATACTCTATACATAGGCAATATAGATAGACATCCCAAAATTCATATAAACGTATTCATCATACTCAAATATATCCATATTCAAAATATATTGCCAATACGTATAAGAATATTCAAATTCATCAACCAAATAATTATTAAATCATAATCACCATTTAAAATATATGCACAAATCTTTTATCAATAAAACCATGCATATACTTAAAACAAAGTCCACTCACAGATAATCCCAAGCTGCCCGGCCCCGAGAGGGTCCTGCCTGCTGCGAATGATCGACCGAAGTACCTATTTCGAGATACGAACTCTTGATTAATATAACGCACTTCAAAACGGAAATTCACAAAAGGAAATACTTAAATCCCCAAGTTCCCGGTGCGTGTATGTCCAATGGAATATCCTAACGTTCGGTTACAGGTTTGGGAATCGCTTCCAATCGTACGGTTATCGCTAATCCCCAAACTTCAAATTATTGAATCGGAACATCCGGGGCTCCGATTCACGATCCGCGAATTCCTATAGGTTTCTAAGAGTACCTAGATCAACATACTTCAATTTGGAAACGATCCAACGGTTAGAATTTATTGAACTTAGATAACGCACAATATGCGAAATCCGTTCGATAGTCAAATGACATCCAAATTGAGATCCGTAAAATCCTATGCACTCGTGACAACCTAAGGTTCTCATCAAGATAAAAAGAAACTTCACCAACCTTACCCACGGGCCGCCACACGCACCGGCAACACGTGGGTGTGTAGAGAAATTTCCGGCGACGGAAAATCTCCACACCAAAGCTCACCCTTCCTACCCTAGCTTCTTCTCAAGGTCAGGATCACTTTCTTCAACTACCACAAAGTCCAATTCGTACGGGAACTGGCCGGAATTTCAAATTGAAAACCGGCCAAAACCTAGCTTCCAAAATCAACTTCCAAACTTCAAAATCGTTCCAATCCAACCCCATAAACAGCTAAAGCAGATAAAATAGCTGAGAATCCATACCTTGACTGAATTGGTGAAGAATCGAAAGAGAACGAAGATGGGAAAATCTGTCCAAGAACCAGTCTGTTTCTCTGCACTTTCCGGTGGGTTGCGACGGTTCCCGGGGTGGAGATGGGTCGGGAAGAGACAAGGATGAGGTGGCGGTTCGAATAGGACCGGTCTCGTCAGACGGGGTGGTCGGAAGTGGTGGCGGTGTGGTGGTTTCTGTTCGGTGAACAGTGAAACACGGGGAGTTCGCAGAGGGAGGAGACGCGGAGAGAGAAAGAGAGAGAGAGAAAGTGAGGGGTAAAAACTAAAAATCTGATTTTTACTCCAATTTACTTTGAAATAATTACAGTTCCGCCATCAAGCTTAATTTGATCGCCAAAACTTCGTTACAATTCTGATTCAAGCCTACCGCATGTCTACGGTTTCATCTCAGTACCACCTACGCAACCAAACCACTCGTGGTCCCGAAATCCTTTCGGATATGAAAATGACCAAAATTACCCTTAACCCAAGGGTAAATTCATATTTTCTCTTAATTTAATTAAAATAAGAAATAATTGGAGTCGGGGTGTTAGAATAGAGGCTCCGCAACAGCAAAAGGGGACTATCTCTCTTCAAAAACCAGACGCAATGTCTTGAAAACACTTGAAAACCTCAAGATATTTTCAAATAGCTCACTTAATGTTCAGATAACTAGTTGACTACTCATGCGTTTATCTTTTGTCGCTCTGCCATCCTTATGATATGATTTCTTTTAAACAATCAGTTTGAATTGATGTAAACATACTTGTTACTCAAACTGGATAGAGAAATCTCCAGCTTTTTCTATATTGTAATTGGTGTTTGAAATTAGCTAAATGGAGAAATCTTTAGCTCTTATCTTTATTTGCTATCAAGCCAAAATTGGATAGAGAGGTCTCTAATATCTGAATCTCTCCACTTTCTGAAATTTGTTTTAGCTATCTCTTAAAGAGTAATGCTACACTTATCACATTTTTATCTCACATTTCTATACCACATGATGTGGCATGTCCATATTATATTCCAAATCAATTAAATCAATGAAGTGCATTTTAATTAAGACAATTAGAAAAAGTAATACTGGAATAAATCATTAAAAATATATATATCAAATAATTTTAATTGATGTGGTTGTCTACCTCAGCTACCACATAAGATAATATAAGGATGTGGTATACAACTGTGGTAAGAGTAGCATTATTCCCCTTTAAATATCTGCTATTTAGCTGCTTTACATGCTCTTGTTGAATAACTTATATTCCCGCCTTTGTATTATTCAAGCCTATTATTTGGACCCAAGATAAAGATCTAGGCCCGAATAGGGCTTTATCAGTTCAAAAGTAAGGGCTTGTTCGGATCCGAACTATATTGCTGGGCTCGAATCAGCTGAACTCTTGACCCAATCTAGGGTCATCTCCGGTCTAAGTTAGGTTTTTGAAGCCACGTAAGGTAACATTAACCACAGCACTGGTTTCCTTCTTATTTGATCAGGTATTGTTCATATCTATTAAACTAACAACAGACGAATGAAAGAATATTGAAATCCTCTTTATTGAGGCATAAAAAAGAACTTATCCAAGCCAGTACTCCCTTGGAGCACAATGACTTGAGCAAGTCCAGAACAAGTGCGAAGTCCAACAAATCGATATCCTACACTGCATATACCAGATCTATTGGGCTGGTCTCATATCCAATAGTGGCACGCCTATGCAATTCGCGATCGGGCAAGAGAAACAAGTCATCAGGGCGTAGTCCGAGCTCACCCGTTCTTGTCAACATAATCCAACTTTCAATTTTGTTCAAAAGTTGAAAGAATCCCCTCGCAGGCCAGAAATCCAATTGGGGCATTGGTGTTGACCCGACAACCTTTCCACCCTCCAGAGCAATTCGACCCGGAACAACTAGAGTGTTGGAGAAAGGGACCAACACCAAATATAAGGAAAATGTAACATTAAAAAAGCAAAGAATTCTAGGTCCTATGGAACTTTCTTAGCAGTCGAACTCGTATCCTCCTGGCCGAGACCTTTGTCTATTCTATTGTTTCATGAAGACATTCATATCAATTCCAAAAAACATGGTGTTTTACATGACTTGGAAGAGGACTGTAGTCTATAAAACCCTAAAGCCTTACCCCAAAAAGTAAAACCCTAAAGGAACTCAACAGGCTAACTGAAGATGATCGCAGACGAATCCACCAATAGAGTACAGAGATCCTGGCATTCTCTTTGAAGAATTTGTTTGTTTTGTGGATGTACTTGAATTTGATGACTAAGGGTTCGCGTTTTTGTTTGATTGAGTAGCAAGGGTTTCGGATTTAGGTTCCCTTATTGGCATAAAATCAGTTATGCTTTACTTCCCGGATGTGTTTCTTATGTTTCTTAGTTGAAGTTCCAACCATGACTTGAGTGCTGTGTATCATCTTCTTTTGTTGAAGTTGGTTTCTGATCATGGTGTCTTGGATTGTGTCATCTTAGAACCAGTTGAGTTCTGTAGACAGTTTTTGTTTTCAACATGTCAACCCTCAATTGTGGAAGTAGACGAACAAGAGATGGACAAGTGTTCATGGACAATATACCCGAAGAAATATGTTGTGTCAAATCCTTGCAAGATTACATGTGAATTTTCTTTTGAGTTTCCGATGTGTTTGTGAATCTTGGAACACTTTAATTAGCAGCCCTGATTTCATAAGCTCCTATGTCGAAAGAAGCGTCACGAAAAAAAAAAAAAAAAAAAAAGTGATTATCTACTTATCCACACTAGCATAACAAGAAATTACTTTTCAATCTGTTGTGCTCAAACATTTTCCAAGAGTTCTGATTTAAGTGTTCCTGTGCCACACCATTTCTCATGTCGTTAATGGTTCTTGCAATGGATTCCTTTGCATCTCTGATAGTTTGCAGAATTCTGTATATCTATAGAATCTGTCAATCAAAAAAATCAAAAGACTTCCCATAGTCATTCAAGATACAACTTATGTCGTTGCTATCGGGTTCGGATTTCATCATGGAAATGACCACAAGGTTGTGAGGGTGATGAGGTTTGCATGCAAAGAAAATATGTTTGGGGTTGAGGTTTGCAGAAAATATATTTGGTATATCCGCACGTGGTTAGCATTTTGAAGAGGTTTCCAGATTCATGTATTTTTTCTTTTGTTTCCCTGTGTTTAGTTCATGCACTATAAATCTTTTTTAAAATTACGTTATTCTCTCTGTCTTTCATATTTGGGTTTCGGATGGTGTCCTTGTTATCTTTTGTAATTTTTTAGGATGCTTCTATTTTATAAAGCATGCATCTGCTCCAACAACAACAAAAAGTTTTTTTTTTTTAATTTTCTAATGTTTACGGGAAATTTTTTTGTAACCAGCTACATAACGTAAGTAAGAAAACATATTTTACTATATGCTAACCAAATCTAAGTGCCCGTTTAAGCAATGCTGAGTTTCTATCGTTTCCTCCCATAAAATCCCCACATTCAACTTTCCTCTCATATTTTCCTAAACTCAGAATACCCACGAAATCAAGATTGAAGTTGTAGCCTTTTCTTTTATTTTCCAGTCTGAGCCCGTGTGTTGGGAATAATTAGTTGATTTTGAATAAAAATTTGTAGGCATACCAAGAGACTTGTAGTTCAAGTGGTTAAGTGCATTTGCTCAGCACGTGAGGTCTTATACTTGTATTTCTAGGGAAATAGCAGACCCGCAGGAACTCAGAGCTCATGAGAGATTCCTGTGCTGTTTTTAGCCTAAGGTTGTATTGTGGCAAATGTATGTGAACAGAAAGGTTTGAAGGTCCAGTGATGAGAGACATGAAGGTTGGGTATTTATGTTATCAACCTTGGTAACAATCTCATTGGGCTAGGATAGGCAATGAGAAAACAGACCTGGTCCCCTGCCAGGAAAGTTTCTCTCCATCACTATCACCATCACCACCATCACCAGACGCTAGGTAGGTTACAGATCTAGATGATGCATATGCAGCTTTCCATTAATTTCTATATTCACCCACTTCAAATGTGGAAAGAGACAAGCAAGTAGTTGAGGAATTATTCAGCTCCCACCCCCACAGATATACACACATTTTCAACTTTTAGATTAAATAAGTTTTAATAGCTAAGATTGCATTTTAAAAGCAATCAACACCCTCTTAATCATGATCAATAATATGCCTCGAAAGTAACCCTAACCCGTTCTCTCTCCTCTCTCCCCATAAATTTTTAACCAGAAACTTATTAATTTCATTTGTTCTCAAACATTTAAATAAATAAAAAATGAAAAAACAATTCTCATTATATCTATTGGAGCTGGAGGAGGACGATGAGCAACAATGGATTTGTTCATATGGCTCGGTCCACCACAAGGCTTCCTGATGATTAAAATGGCTCTTTATTCAACAATGGATTTGTTCATGTCCTCATCCTTCTTCTCTCTTCTCCATCAAAACCACAATTGAAAAACAGAGATTTTTGAATGAAACTGATTGGCCTGTGGACGTTAAGTTTATGTTTTGAGACTTTGAGTTTCAAAGTGACATGGATGGACTTTCTTTCCTCCTGAGATCTTTTAATACCTTTCATGTTCATCTAGTTTGGTGTCATCTCGTAGCAAGCCAAGGATTGAAAGAAAAGAAAAAAGAGAAAGAGGATAACATTCTTTTTTATATTCCATTTCAACTATAGAAATTATTGTTTTGCAATCTTCAGGGAAAAAACATCGAGTTGAGGATTCAGAGTCATCAATGACATCTGTACCAATGAAAACTCCATGTGAACTGGATTAAAGATTAGGAGAGCTTCTATAAAAATAAAAAAGAATTAGGGGAGCTGATGAGTTCCCAACGGAGTTTGAAGGAGAAGAACTTCTGAAGAAGAAGAGAGAAACGAAGTTGGAAGGAGAAAATTGATTTAAGTGAGAGAAAGTGGAGTCAAGTGGGGAAAAGGAACGGCACGATAATGTAGAAAGGAGAGAGGAGAGAGAATAACAAAATATAATGGATGTAATCTCAACCGCTGAATGTGCTTTAATCTAACAGTGTACAATGTGTGTAATAATGTGCGTCAAAAATATTTGTCCCCCCATCCATATGTATATATAAGTAATTAAATTCTTAAGGGGTAAATAATTAATTGAAAAAAAAAAAAGTTTATTCCTTTTTATTGACACAATCAAATTTGCCACACATACATTACATAAAAGGGAAAATGTTGTTCTCTTCAACACATCCTTTTTTTGGGGGTAATTTTCTCACATAACAGAAGATTAATTTATTAACTACTCTTTTTTTTCCTTTTTTTTTTTTCTTTCTCTCAGTTCTTTCTTCCACATGAAATACTGGGGGTATCTCATATCTAGTAGCTAGTCACTAGCAAGGCTCATTAGTTTCTTCCAAGCAGGCCTGTTGGATATGTCTTTCCACCAAGCATTCACATTCTTCCTCTCAGTCACCAAATGCCCCAGTTTAGCTTCATCTATCAGATATCTTATCCCTGGAAGATGGCTCAGATCAGCCAGAGTGAAAGCTTCTCCAGCCAGATAGCTGCTCTTTGATAATCTTTCCTCATAAACATCGAACACCTTCTCCAGTTTCTCCTCACATGCATGGACCAAGGCCACGTCACCACGCTCCCCCATGCGAGGCAGCACCAGAAGTTGAAGTACCAGAGTGTAAACCAAGTCATTGAAATTGTGAGCTTCTACTTCCAGCCACTGATCCACCAGAGCCTTCTCCTCCAGGGTTGTTCCCAATAGGTTGGGACCACGGTCGGCGTACTTGGCTGCGTAGTATCTGATAATAGCCCTAGATTCTGGACATAACAGAAAAAGATACGCAAGTCATACATATACATGTTATGATAGTAATCATTAGTAGCACTGTACCATGTATATGATTATATTAAGGCTCTTACCAAATAGCCTGAAATCACCATCTTCTACTACTGGAACTTGACCAAACGGCTGCAAGACAAATAATATCTATTAGTTAAATGAATTGTTGTAACATTAACGAAACAACCTTACTTCTTGCGTAAATATAAGTATGACAAGAGAACATTACTCTATACATACATACACATATAAAGTACCTGACGGGAGAGGAACTGAGGTCGCTTTTGCTCTCCCACCTCAAGATTAACATCAACAATTTCGAAATTCACTCCTTTCTCTAAAAGACAAACCATAACCCTCTGAGGGCAGGCTGCCTTGACTGGACCATACACTTTCACAACCATCTTCTTATAGTAATATCTCTCTCACTCCTTAACAAAAAAGGGCTAGCTAAGATTATTAATGTCTCTCTCACTCGAGGGCACGCGTACAATTTAAGAATCTGTATGTGTTTTGATCTTGGCATTTTAGTTAGAGCTGAAGCTCTCTATATATACATGTAGCAGACACTTGATGAAAGACCTTCCAGCAAAATATTCAATTCAATTCATGTGTGGGTTTGCGGGGGTTGCTACCCGCCACGTGCTTGCAAATGAACACCTATGCTCCACATGAATTGTATAAGCTATGATCAACTTGCAAGCTAGCTAGTGAAGCTGATGACTAACGTGGAGCCTTGTAATTTTTTAAGAAAATATAAAGATACAAAATTAATATTGGATATTTCTTTCAAAGAGTCGGTAAATATTATTGTTTGTTGGCTTAAAAATCATTTTTGGTCCTTTTAGTTTGGCATTTCAACTACTTTTGACCTTGTAATTTCAATTCCGTCAATTTTGACTCTGTAGTTTCATATTTGTTGCAATTTAAGGACAAGTTAGTATTCCTGTCAATTTCTTTGATAGTAGAAAAGGCAATTTTGTCAACCCAAAATATTTAAGCATAAAAGCTCATCTGAAACTCCTCTAATTTCATATTAGGGCTTGAAATTGGTCATTTGGGTTTAATGTTCTTCAAAAATTGGGATTAGTGGTTGAATTTCGAGCCCTAATATGAAATTGGGAGATTTTCAGACAAGCTTTTACGCTCAAGGGTTTTAGGTTGATGAAATTACCCTTTGCATCGTTAAAGAAATTAACAAGAATACTAACATGTACTTGAATTGCTACAAATACGAAACTGCAATGGCAAAATTGACGGAATTGAAACTACATGATCAAAAGTGGTCGAAGTGCCAAACTATAGGGACCAAAAGTGACTTTTGACCTTGTTTGTTTTGAAATAGTATTAATTAAATTAGTTGAATTGGAAGTGATGAGCTTTAAGTTTAAAGACGATAGCAATAATAGGAATATTTATTTGATTTGTTTTTAAGGAGTATGGATGGGAGAGTTGACACGTTAAAATTGAAAAAGAAAACAATGAGAAAATGCGCAGTCCATATACATATTTTTATATAGTATAGGCATATAGTTCTTGAACTGTAGATGTAAAGTTGTTATTTGAAAGAAAGATCACCTCTAAATTGGGTTTAACTCTAAATTAAAAGGGACATTTTGGAAAAAGCAAAAGGAGAAAGAAAAATTTTAAAAGAAGCAAAAATGGACAAAAATACCCTTATTTATTTTTAGATTTCCTAAGGAATCCAATACATTTGCATGTCTTTGATTTGAAAGTTGAGTGATTTTTTTGTCTTTTTTGAAAAAGCTTTGGCTTTTTCCAAAAGTGAAAAAAAATTTATGTCTAAAACCTAAAAAACCTAAATTAAAAATTAATGAGAGGTCATTTTAAATGAATAGTTGTTAATAGTGCTACTCTTACTACATTTTTATATTGTAATTTTATACCACTTTATGTGGTTCTTGAGGTGGCAATGTCAAGTCAATTAATATAGTCCTAGCTGTAATTTATGCCAACCTTGTGTGGCTCTTGTGGTCGTGTGCGTTGGAGATTGAACGACAGCGAAACATTTTTTTCCTTTTTATTTTGTTAAGAACACATGGATAAAATATCACAAAAAAGGAAATGCTTTTAAATACCTTACATTAATGTATTAAAATTTCAAATAGCATTACTAATATTGTTAATAGACATTTTCGATTGATGGGACGCGAGTTAGGATTCAATTATAAGCACGACAAAGACAGGTTGATGTCACATAAAAAATTTATAATTAAAAAAATGCTCAATATTGCTATGGTAGAGTAGAGGGGTAAGTTTAATTTCATTTACATATTCACTAACTTATTTGAGGGGATGAGAAGTTAGGTCTTTGTTGCACGGTGGTTGACGCATGGGGGTTAGCACATTGTCTCTCAAGCCTCTCAACCGGTGGGTAAGAAAAATCAGTACGCCTCCCCTCTGGTGTGTCTGTTTCACTCACCACACAGACATTTCACGTTCTGTTTGCTTGTGATGTCCCCACATGCCTCTCGTGTGTCTGTTTCACTCACCACACAGACATTTTTGTTTGCTTGTGATGGTCCGCCATGCCTCCAGTCCATGCACGTCTCTTGTTTTGCTCGTAAAGACCAAGCACGTTTCTCTATACTCTTCAGTGGTTGGAGTATGTGTTTAGACCCGATTTTTCACACTCTTGGGCTTAAACAAGATGCGCTTTCAAAAAAGAAATACTAGGAGATGAGGCCCAAGGGTCCACATAAACGACTGAGTAGAAATGTTCGAGGTTCAAGCGGAGAACCAGTGACCAAAAAGGTACTTAAGCCGAAAGTATATTGACTGGATGAATAAGGAGTTATCGACTCGTCGCAACCGAAGGTTACCTTTTCTACTGCCCAAGTTGTCTGAACTTGACCAAAGGTTTTCTTTTCCACCACCCATTTTAACCAATCACGAACAATAGCGTATAAAGGAAGATTTGAATCGCACGAAGAGTTTACCAAGCCTAAAAATAGGGGATATTCCCATCAATGCTCAAAGGGTCCAACACCAAATCAAAAAGTCTCATCGAGCAAAAATCTTTATCTTTTACCAAGCCTAAAAATAGAGGATATCCCCTTCAGATATTCGCATGCTAAGCTACCAAGCTTCAATGCCACCATCGCCAAGCTACCGAGTTCGGCGATGTATTCAACATACCAACCATCTTCACCACTCCAACGACCTTATAGTTTAGGCTGTGAACCTGATAGCCGAGACATGTTCCTCTCTCAACCACAATCGTTTGTAAAAAAGTTAGATCACACAATGCATCCACTTATCTATACATTCATCCATAAATCATTCGCACGTCCATCTGTGATGCACGCCTGCATACCACAGCACGCCGAAGCACTATGTCTTTGTTACGCCAGGTCCGCTTAGCCTAATATATTTTTTTATTCTGAAATAATTGACATGTGACCGAAAAGATTCGGAGGTCAACAATATGTTAGATTATTAGTATTGCCTACAACAATATGCTAATGTTGAGATTCAGTTAGGCTAACTATTAATTCTTGCAAAGTTTCCATCTTTCCAAACACACTACAACAATTTTCTTTTGTTCATCTTACTTATAAAATACGCGCATTTTAAGATGTCACGAGATGTCGTACTTAGAGTTGTGTTATCGTAACACTAAAAGTGACTATATGGAGGAGTTTGAGTGAATGATGAGAGCTCGCTTGTTTGGTGAATAATTGCTCAAGTTGAGCATTAATGTTATTTTTGTAGTACTTCCTTGAGATATGGGAAATCTAAAAATACTGGAAAATCTGAGATGTCAAAACGAGCCTAACACAAGTGTGACATGAGTCTAGATGACATGACGATCTATTGGGGAGGGTGGATGTCATAACTAATAACATTAGCACAAGGAACCAATTCTATACTAAATTTATCTAACTTAAGGAGTATTGACTCCTTTCCTATTGAGAGGAGCGATAATATACTAAATTCTCACACACACAACACAGATGCTAGGATTTGAATTCAGGATCTTGTCTGGATGAACAAATTCTCCAAAATCACTACACTAGCAAGTCATTTTACTTAGTAATCAACTTTAAAATATTGCAAAATGCTCTTAATTAAGATGTAGCCATTCCAATGGTGGGAAAAAACAACAAAGTGCTATACAAACGGACTTAAAGAAAAAAGATCTGCCATCTAAGTTAAGGTCTAGGTCATAACCAAATAACCAAATAAAATTTTCTTGGTTTTCTTTTCTTCTAAAGGTTCAACTCAAGGTGTTACACATATTTTTCTCCATAGTCGATTTTTTCTATTACACGATAACAACTATTTTAAAAAAAAAAATCAAGTTAGGATAGGTTTGAAGGTTGATCATAAGCCCACCTCCCTAACTTGGTTTGACCACCAACGTTAAAGGTTTTACCAAAATTCATGTGGAAAATTGTCCACGGCCAAGAATGTGGGGTCAAATTTGTTCTGAACTAGGTGAGTAGATTCTTGCTGACTAAGGCCCACAATTCCAATGTTTCTTGTACATAGCCCACTTTGAAAGGGCCACCAAGAACTTGATCAACCAGGCACAAAATCAGTTAGGCCTCTACTTCTTAAGCCCACCGTCGAGTCTTCAAGCATACCTGAACTCTGGTTGGGGATTCTCAACTAGAATCCATTGGGCTCTTTACCCTTCGCCTCATTTTTATTCTTCATGTCCCACTGTCCATTGTTTCACATTTCAAGGTTTACATTCCAATTGGTATACTTCTTGACCCCCCCACCCGAAAAAAGGTTATTTCACGAGAAAATCTTAGTAATTTGTCAAAGCACTTATTTAGACCAATTTTAAGGAGAAATAGAACCCTAACCATACTCTCTATCAACCTTCTAAAATAGAGATATATCTATGAGCTTCTAAATCTAGGGAGAGTGAAAAAACTCCTAGTGGCTACTTATAATTTAATGCTGCTTTGTTTTATGAATATTTTAATATTTTAATTAATACTAATTTTATTTTTATTTGATAGAAATGAGCCATTTATATTAAATGAAAAAATAATTATAGTATTTATAATTCCCTAAACTAGAGAGAGTGATTGTAGTTCAAATTTTGTAAATTTTTAACTAAATTTTAACTATAAAAAATATGAAACGTGCTTGTAGATGCTCTCACAATCCATAAATATTTTTGCTAATATCTAAGGCATGAGAATTTTTGCTAAAATCTATGCATGAGGATTTTTCAAGGAACCCATTTTCAAGCTTGGTGAGATGGGTGCCAACCTTTTCTTTGTCTTTATGCTCCAACAATATTTTGTCATCTTAATTACCCAATTTCTTCATTCAATACTAAGAACAGAAACAGAATGAAAGTCAAAGTCAATCAACATCAATGTTTCCATATGAATGAAAATCAATCTGACTTCCACCTGGACCCTCTTTGAACAACCAAAACCATGTCCCGTGTGGAGTACGGACAAATCTCCATTCGTTTCTCTCAGCTTCGTGCACGACAAACGTTGGTGGTTGTGTTCTTTGCTTCTTTCCCTTGTTTTTTTTCTTTTGGGTAATTTGATTTCTAATTATAGATGGTGGTTCACCGTGGTTGTATTATTTTTCTATGTTTAATTGTATGGAAAATAAGAAAGCACATTACAAACAAGGGCCCCTCCAAAGGCCTAAGGTAACAACAAGTATAAGGTGAACTATGTCGCAACAAGTGTAGCTCCTTATTGAGGAGCTAATCTCCACTAATCCTATATTATTAAAAATAAAATAAAAATCCCAAGTCAGCAAATGGTAGTCGTATCATATAGTTGTTGTACCATTTCAAATTACTTGTTTTTTACTTGCACATTACAATATAGGTTTATTGAAACCCCAAAATAGAAAAAGTTAATATATTTTTCATTGCGGAAATCATTTTTTAAGTGGTGGTGATCATGACGTATGTGGTACCTTCACTTAATTAAACATTAGAAAATACTTGCCTGGATCTGCCACACACGTAGGAATTCTTACTTTTCTTCTAATCATAGTTTGATATATGTGGATAATTTTTGTGTGTTTTTTTAATGAATTATTTTTGCATATGTGTCAAACTGTGATTTGCGAGAAGGAATATTTCTTGCTAGAGAAGTAGGCAAGCAATGTCCTAAAACAATGAAGATGTTGATCATACTGCATGAACAAAACGCCATGATATAATTTTAAATTTTTTAACCGACGAATGCATCATATTAGGAAAAAATAATAATTCGGGTGTGATAGTCACACTGTCATATGTTACTATTAATTCACGTGTTATGATATAGATGAACGACATAATTAATATATCATGGACGTAAAGGATAACATTAACAAATAAATACACATTTCAAAACATGAATAGATTGATAACATAATATGATGGTGGTATTTTAGATCATTTAATGAGGAGGATTGCATCTTGCATTGCGTGATTCATGCATGGTTTGATTAATGGGGGACCAATTGGAATCAGGGATTGTGGATTTGGATGAGATGGGACTACACAAACCCACTATCAACCACACATTGAGTCCAAAGAGAATTGGAGAAAGCGTCCAAGTTACTTGTTTGGGTCAGTGAAGAAGGATAAAAAAAAGGAAAAAGAGAAAGAAGAAGGGATGGCTGCTATTTTAGTTAATTAGACCACTCAAACGTAATTGACTGGGATGGCTGCTATTTTAGTTGGGTTTTGGTTGTAGTAAGAGCCATCGTGGTCTTTCAAATGTTAGAGTCGGTTTAAAGTTCTGAATTAAAGAATAAGCATATAAAAAACTTTATCATAAAGGAAAACAAGAGCCAAAGCCATCTCGCTCTGAGATTAATTCATGAATAAAGAAAAAGAAAACAAAATCATCTAGAGAATCAAGAAATTATTAAGGGTCCCTCATTGATGATGCTGTCTGCCAGGGGTGGATTTTAAGCCTGGGCAGGGTAAGCGATTTCACTAAAAAAAAAACTTATATATAAGCTATGTAATTGATATCCATTCTATGTGTTGGTATACACTCTTGCCTACCCAATCCATATAAAACCCACGGGACAAGCCCACTTAAACTTTAAAAAACTAAAAAACTGATTGCATGATTCTCCACATTGAAAGAGAGTTTGCTAATAGTATCGATAATGAAGAGATAATTGAAGAATTTAAGATTTCTAAGCCTCGTAGGGTACAATTTTAGATTAAAATAGTTTAGTTTTTGTGTTGCATTGCATTTACTTCTTGTTTTTTTTTTTTGTTAAGCTTTTATTTATGTATAGATATGCATATTTGAGGGTAAAGCTCATTACGTCCCCCCTGACTAGGTGTATCTTTTTATTTTTATCAATAAAATTCACTCGTACCGTCGAGTTTTTAAGGTAAATTTCGCCTTGAATCCTGGATCCGCCACTGCTGTCTGCCATAGCCTCATCTTGTACTGATATCGCAAAATAGTTCTCTATAATATGGGTGTTTTTTTCGGTCTGTCCAAAAGAATCTCAGACTGTATTCAGTATGTTAGGACTTGTTTGGTGCCTAGTATTGAATTAAACAACTCCTTATATTTAAAATATACTAGCCCCTCACGCATGTGCCAATTTGTTTTTTTCTTTTTTCTTTTATTTTTAGAATTAAGAAAAGATAACATAGGTAGTTATGTTCCATAAAAGTAGGACATATTATCTAATAGTGCCAAAAAGACTCTTAGCATGGATAGTTATGTTCTAGAAAAGTAGGACATATTATCTGGCAGTGCCAAAAGGACTCTTAGCTTGCAACCAAGTCATCAGCTGTGTCATCTGGGCCCAGAGAAAGTTACGAAAACAGTAATGGTTTGCTTGTTCCATTTTGGTGGCAGAACTTATAATGACAGTCATAAGACCACTGCATTCATCATGTTAAATTCAGAGTCACGGATCCGTAACCCACTACTATACCAACATCGGTAGTATCTCAATGTGGAACTTCATTCTATAATATTTTTAATTTGTCAAGTTTCTGACGTGAGATTTCATATTCTTTAACAATGCATGAATTAGTATATTTAAAAACAAATTTAAAACAACCAAGTCTACAACAAATTCGTATATATGAGGAAATAGATGAATGTTTTATAAATAGAAAAGGCATCAATTTGTTAAAATCTCTGCATGAAGATTTTTCAAGGAACCCATTTTCATGCTTGTTGACAACGTTGCCAACCTTTCGCAATCGTCTGTGCTGTTTCTTTCTTCATGTTCTTTGTGTTTATGCTCCAACAATCTTTTAATAACAACACGTGTCGAAGACACAGCCGTCACGCCGATCATATTCTTATTACACTACAAAATTACTCGTATTTTATTAAGTTTGAACAGGAGGAAGGCGCCTGGCATTGCGTGTCCCCGCGACGATCTTGTGCTAGCTTTGGTTACTTTTTCATTCGTCCGGAAATTAACAAAAAAAAACAAAGAAGTAGAAGAATGACAGCCCACAAGCTATGTAGATATTCAACAAGAGGTGGCTTTATTCATTAGTTTTTGGTTTGGTTAATGGAATCAGGAGTTGTGAATTGGATGGAAGTACACAAACCCACTATCAACCACACACGAGTCCACAAAAAGTCGTAGAAATTGCATGAAACTTCCTTGCTTGGATCAACGAAGAAGGGGAAAAAAACGAAAAAGATAAAAAGGAAAAGGCTTCCTTTCATCTAATCTAATTAATTCATGGAAACCACTAAACGTAATTGACTGGTCTGGCCGCTCTTTGAACTGTATTGTGGTGTTAATAAGAGCCATCTTGATCTTTCAAATGTTAAGTCATTTTCAAGTTGTAAATTAAAACAAGAACAAAAGGTGGTCGTAGACTGGTGGCGGATATCTCGTTGTGGGATTTTATTAATTTTTTTTTTATTTTTAATATAAGCGATAGTCTAATTTCAAATGTAGATTCCATTCATAATATTTCTCCAAATTTCAAATGTGCCTTCTTGTTTTTACAATTTGCACAACCATCTCCATATCAATTGTAAAAATTTCAGTCTAATTGGTCACAAAAAGTATCCTTCGTGGACAAGTTTCGGCTGTTTGCATCAATGCATGAATGACTCTAGGCAACATGCAAATTAAACTCCAAGCATGCCATTGGAATGACTTTGGTCGCTTGACTGCCACCCAGTGCGTAGCCTTGTAGGGACACACACACACAGGAAAAGGTGGTGTATCATCGAATGAAAGAACATTTGTTCAAATGGAGAAGCAGTTACAAAAAAGTTGCTGGAAAATTCTCATAAAATAAGAAAGATTTCTTGGAAATTGCAGCCTCAAAACTTTATTTGGAAAGTTGAATACAAGTTTTTTTCTTGGAGAGTTCACAATAGGATATTCTTCCTGTGGAATTCAATAAAGTTGTTTGAGTAAATTACTCAAATGGTCCTCAAATTTGTACGCAATTTACATTTTGGTCCCTCAATTAAATTATTAGTCTAAATGGTACATAAACTCTATTTTAATTGTCCATTTGATCCAACCGTTAGGTTCTGTCAATGTTGCCGTCAAATATGAGGGCAAATTGGTTATTTCATCTACCAACTCTCTCTCTCTCTCTCTCTTCTTCTTTTGCTTCTAGGTTTCTTCTTCTTCTTCCTGGTTTCTTCTTCTTCTTCCTTGTTTCTTCTTCTTTTGTTTTTTTTTCCTACAATCCAGGTCCTTAGTTGACAAAGCACACTAAAAGGTGCATGAAATTCACAGAAAAATCCGTCAAACGAAATTAATAGTTCAAAAAGACGAGGAGGGGGGACATTCAACTTAGGAAACCAAATTTGGTTAAATCTAATAGAAAATAGACGGTTAGATCAAATGGGCGATTAAAATAGAGTTTATGTACCATTTGGACTAATAATTTAATTGATGGACTAAAATGTAAATCGCATACAAGTTTGAGGACCATTTGAGTAATTTACCCAAGTTGTTTTGGTGATTAGTCTATTTTCAAGTAGAATTCTAACTTCAATATCATACATCTTTTCTTTTGGATAAAAACCCATTATTGCATGCATCCTCATGTAGTCAAGATGATAACAATATATTTCTAAATTCGAATGTGGAAATTGTTCTTTTTAATTTCTTTTTCTTTCTCTCATGTTCTTTGGTCAAACAAAAAAGCATAATAATATATCGGTCGACATAACTCTTAGCATGCGAGTTGACTCAGTAAAATCTTACTTGCAATGGTGTCATTTAGTTCATTTTGCAATAGATGCAACTCATGTAGTCAAGATGATAACAATATATTTCTAAATTCGGATGTGGAAATTGTTCTTTTTAATTTCTTTTTCTTTCCCTCACGTTCTTCGGTCAAAAGCATAATAATATACCAGTCGACATAACTCTTAGCATGCGAGTTGATTTAGTAAAATCTTACTTGCAATAGTGTGATTTAGTTCATTTTGCAATAGATGCAATTGCAATAGGCTAACCATGGAACCCACATGCCAATAAATAATGAAAAAAAATTAACATGCAATTTTATATATAACTTCCATGAGTAATATGAGATTGATCGATACCTTTAAGGGTCACCACAACAATTAGCATGCATTATTGTGGGGCCAAAAAATAAATATGAATTTATTGGGGGGCCATTAACTCAAAATATACAAATTTATGTTAATATTTTACAAAATATAACTAGCATGTTCACTAATCCGTAATCGAATTAGGAGAAATTGAATTGATGAGGAATTAGATTGAGGAGAGTTAGATTTCGAATTCCTATTGAAGTTGATTACTAAACCATATGGAATTGTACTAATTCCTTATAAGCTGTTTACTAAATTCACATGAATTGGAATTGAAACCAAAGTGATGGTGGTGGTGGTGGTGGCGGTGGCGGTGGTGGCGGTGGTAGTTGTGGTGATAATGGTGATGGTAATGACTATGGCAAGATGGTAGTAGTAGTGGCGACATGGTGGCAAAATTGGTGGTGGTGATAGTCATGATACCCCTATCAAAATATATGGGGGAAGCAAAGCTTTGTCATTGCCTAAAATTAGTATAGAATCAATCGAAATCCAGGACTCTCTTATTCCTTTAAAGTAAATGATTTTATAAATACACCCAAATTTTGATGAAGTCTTTTAAAGTCATGATTGAATACATACAAATTTAAATGAACTTTAAAAAGTCCTGATTGAATACATCCAGAAAGACGGTAAGATTCTAAGTTAATTCTAAAAAGTTATGGCAAGAAACCACTTTCAACCTTTAAAGTTAATTCTAATAAGGCTTTAAAATTACTATCGACCACACATGAGTCCAAATAGAGTTGGAGAAAGTGCATGAAACTTAGGGGGGGTGTATTCAATTAGGATTCTAGAGCGTTTATAAAGATTTTAAAAATCCGGGTGTATTCAATTTGGATTTATACAAACTTTTAAAAAGTCTATAACAGTTTGGGTGTATTCAATTAGGACTTGGAAAAAGTCCAAATAAATTTACCTGTATTCAAAAGGAGATAGATTTGAAAGGATTTAATTAAGTGTTGGAGTTTAGAGAATTTGTAGGGTTTAAGTATAAATAATAAAGGCCAACATAAGTTCAACCTCCACCCCAAAGATTTCATACGACGTGTTTTTTTTTTTTTCCCTCTGTGTTAGAAAATTTTCCATTGTTTGGCAAACAATGCACTAAGCCATGCATTTACCTTGGGTGGTTACAAGCGTCTTGTATTAAGCAAAACTCCTCCATTAGTGAACTAGTTGGAGTTGCTGGGGGGAAAGCTCGGCTAGAGATTTCTCGATCTCCGATAACTTCCCCTGGAGATCATCTTGGTGTGAATCCAACGTCAAGGCTGGGAAAGGTTGAGATATATTTCTATCACCCATAACACTATCAGATGATAGGGCCCCTGATTTTTGGACAAAGGGTTGTTTTTTATTAATTGAATTTTTGGACGAATAGTTTACTGTCCGTGAACAAAATCAAAGGGAAATTTCAAAGGGAAATTCATTGTTTAGATATGAAAGTTTTCAACTCATGAAAATTTCAAAGGGAAATTCATTGTTTAGGTATGAAATTTTCCAACTCATGGAAATTTCAAAGGGAAAATCATTGTTTACGTATGAAAGTTTCCAACTCATGAAAATTTCAAAGGGAAATTCATTGTTGTGCACATAAGTAGAGGAAGAATTTGGAAAAAAAAGAAGAAGAAGAAGGCAAATTGTAGAAACAAGAAGGCAAATTTGATTTGATTTGGAGAAATATTATGAATGGAATTTACATTTCAAATTAGACTATCGCTTATATTGAAAAAATTAATAAAATCCCGATATTGGCTACAATTCTACGACCATCTTCATGTTTTAATTTAGAACTTGAAATGACTTGACATTTGAAAGATCAAGATGGCTCTTATTAACACCACAAAACAGCTCAAAGAGCAGCCATCCGAGTCAATTACTTTTTCTTTTTCTCTTTTCATTTTTTTCCCTTCTTTGTTAACCCAATTCAATTAGGATTGTATACGATTTTAAGATTTTTTTGGAATGTGCCTTCTTGTTTTTACAATTGATAATCTAATTTCAAATGTAGATTCCGTTCATAATATTTCTCCAAATTTCAAATGTGCCTTCTTGTTTTTACAATTTGCACAACCATCTCCATTATCAATTGCAAAAATTTCAGTCTAATTTGTCACAAAAAGTATCCTTCGTGGACAAGTTTCGGTTGTTTGCATCAATGCATGAATGACCTTAGGCAACATGCAAATTAAACTCCAAGCATGCCATTTATTTCACAAGTTTCAGCTATTTCCTATATAATTCCTCATAAGTTTTTTACTAAATTCACATGAATTGGAATTGAAACCAAATTGATAGTGGTGATGGTGGTGGCAGCGGTAGTTGTGGTGAAGATGGTGATGGTAACTATGGCAAGGTGGTAGTAGTGGAGGAGACACAGTGGCAGAACTGGTGGTGGTGATAGTCATGATACCCCTATCAAAATCTCTCGGAGGAAGCAAAACTTTGTCATGGCCTAAATTAGCATAGAATCAATTGAAATCCAGGACTCTTTGTATAAGCCTTAAAGTAAATGATTTTATGTGAATACACCCAAACTTTTATGAAGTCTTTTAAAGTAATGATTGAATACATAGGGTGTATTCAATTGAGATTTTAGTGGATTGTTTTGAAGCTTAAAAGTACATCGGCATTCAATTAGAATTTTTAAGTAATCAATAAAAATCTGGTGGTATTCAATTAAGATTTTTAAATAATTAATACAAGTCCGGTGGTATTCAATTAGGACTTTAAAAAGATAAGAAAAAGTATTGTGGTATTCAAAAACTTACTGATTTTAATGTATTTCATAAAATGGTGTTTGTTGTAAAGTGCTTTTGTTGTAAAGACGTTGAAAGTTTCCTTAAGAAATCGAAGTGCTTCTTGAAAAAGCACTTGGGAGTGCTTCATGTGCTTATCCAAAAAAATGTTTCTATGACTAAAAAACATTTCTAAACTTTTTCTGCCAAATAATGTTAGAAGCGTTTTTGATTGCCATAAACCGCTTTTAGCTCACTTGAAAAAATAGAAACACTTAAGAATGGGTGGTGTAGATCCATATTGTATTGTCTCATCACCTATAGAGTCATAGATATGCAAGTATTGTCCCCTCCCCTCTTTCTTCTCCTCCCAATCTAAGTTTCCTACAGGTCCCATAAATCAAAAGGGCTGCCTCGAATAAGAGCCATCATTGTTAGAATCATTCAAAGCAGCGCCATTCAATTTATAAAGGGGAATGCTAGCAACCTTCTCTTTTGGACCTTCTCCATTTTCTTCATGACATGTGTCCATTTCCTTATACTTAAAATAATGTAATTAATGCATCAAACAAGCCATCATTAGTTTTCCAATTTTACCTTATTAAATATATTGATTTTACTGTTTTCTTTAATTTGTCCAATTTTTTTTTTTTCACAAAGTTCTTACCACCTTGTTAAAAATTAATTAAGAAAAAACGTTTTTTTATATATATATAAAAAAAAAAACTCTAAAGGCAATGAGACATTCAAATAAGACTTAAAAATTAAATAAAAAAAAACGTTACTTTTATTTTTTGTTGCCTGAAAGATTCCAAAGGAAGTAAGGAGAGACATTGGTTTAATCTAAAATTTGGTATGCAAGAATTTTAGGAATTTTTTTTTTCAAATAATCAAACTCCAAAGGCAGCAAGGGATATAAATAAATATAAATAAAACTATGAACTTCCTATGGAATCTGATTATTTGGGGTTTTATATATATATATATATATATATTTAGTTGTCACTGAAAATTCTCTTTAACTTTATTTAGTAGTGTAAAAAAATGCAATTAATGAACTTCCTTTTGAAGGAAGTCTTTTTTCTGTATAAAAATGTGATCTTTCTATTGAGTGTATTTTTAAGTCATTCTTTTGTGTTTAAAAAAATAGAAGTTTTATCTCTGAAAAAGATAGACATTTTTTTTTTTTAAACTGACATTTTTTATTATTTAATTGTTTACATATGGTAAGAGAGTTGTAAAATTATTTTTGAACAAATTGAATGACAAAACATTTAATAAGGGTAAACTTGGAAAACAAATGTTAGCTTTTTTGATGCATTAGTTACATCGTTTTAAGTGAAGGAAAGTGACACATGTCATGAGGAAAAGGGAGAAAGTTAGATAGAAGGTTGCTAGCATTCCTCATTTATAAATATAAATCATTACCAAAGAATGCTAGCAACTTTCCCCTACCTAAACTCCACTAATACTTACAATTAAAGTTTTAATACTCTTTCATCTTCACTCATGGCCAGAGATTTGAAATCCTCGGACACTTAATAAATATTTGTGTACAGTCCTCTTCCTCAATTGCTTGTTGCCTTTTGTCCGTTAAAAAATAAAAAAATAAAAAATATTGTACCAGTAACTGTAAGTTGTTGCCTTTGTTTTGAATTCATTTATTTATTTTCTTTCTTTCGAATCTAATGAAACCGAAACATGTATCCATTTAGAATGGATCTATCGATTCCAACAAAGAGCAAAAAAGGGTGGTTCTATCGATCTCCATTTTTTAGCGTGATATGACACCATATGTAAGACCAATACAATTATGCATGCATGATGAGTACAAATTACGTACTTTGTATTCTCATACTTACTCAATTACCTTTTAGAGTTGACAATTTGGAACTTCTTAGTTAAATTGGCCCAGGACTTTGGTGTGCTTCTAAAGTAGTAATAGGTTCAAGCCCACGTGGTATCTGTGTGTGTCAACTTTTCCCGTTCCCTTTCCTAACTTTGACAAAAAAATAAAAGATGATGCAACCACATGAATGAATTATTGCATTGTACGTGCCTACAGAATCCACGTGTTCAGATATTTTTCTTTTTGCCATATAAAGGGCCAAAATTTAATTATAGATCTCGAAACTTCTGTTGGGAAAGATTGCGAAAAATCAAAGAGCCAATAAATAAATATGGCACTCCCAGGATCTGACTTCTTCCAGCCTTGTGTAAATAAAATGGACAAAATTAACACTCCATCTTCCACTAAGAAAAATAATGGGAATACAAAAAATAATCTCACCAAACACCGGTGGCTAAACTCTCTCTTGATTTTTCTCTCAAGAGGATATTCTCTCTCACACAAGTGAGGTTTTCTTATCTCTCAAAACTCTCTATGTTTTGGTTTTCTAAAGGATGATTTGAACTGAAGGAAGACAGCTGCTTTTTATAGCCAACGTTCCTGACAAATTGGTGGCCTTGCATGCGAGAGAGTTTTTCTTATTTTTTCTTCCGTTTGTTTTCTTCAAATTTTCCTGTCCTTTCTTTTATTTTATTTTCCTTCTTTTTCTCTCCTCCACTAACGAGGGAAACCCATCAATCTCCCCCTCCCGACTTAGGTGGAGGGCTCCAGCAGTCTAGCTGCTCTTCTGCAAAATTCGTACTTATCCGTAGGTAAGGACTTGGTCATCATATCTGAACTATTGTCATCAGTACGGATTTTCTCAAGCTGTAATTGCTTTAACTCCAACACATCACGTATCCAGTGATATCGCACATCAATGTGCTTTGACCTTGAGTGAAAACTCGGATTCTTGCTCAAGTGGATCGCACTCTGACTATCACAATGCAAAATGTATTTATGCTGCTCTTGTCCTAGTTCTTGTAGGAATCGCTTCATCCAGAGCATTTCTTTGCATGCTTCAGTAGCTGCAATAAACTCTGCCTCTATAGTTGATAGAGCAACACATTTATGTAACTTTGATTGCCACGAAACTGCTCCCCCTGAAAATGTAATCAGGTATCCTGAAGTAGATTTTCTGGAATCAAGATCTCCTGCCATGTCTGCATCTGTGTAGCCAATCAATTCAGGTTTTCCACCTCCAAAGCATAAACTCATTTTGGAGGTACCCCGAAGATATTTGAGAATCCATTTCACTGCATTCCAATGCTCTCTGCCTGGTTTAGACAGAATCGCTTACAACGCCAACCGCTTGAGTTATGTCTGGCCTCGTGTAAATAATTGCATACATCAGACTACCAACAGCTAAGGAATATGGCACCATAGCCATGTTTTCTTTTTCTTTCTCACATGTGGGACTCTGCTTTGAACTAAGCTTGAAGTGACTAGGAAATGGAGTAGAAACTGGTTTTGCTTTATCCATGTTAAACCGCTTTAGTACCTTCTCGATATAACTTTCTTGTGATAACCTCAACTTCCGATTTTTTCTATCACAGGATATACTCATACCGAGGATTCGTTTTGCGGGTCCTAAGTCTTTCATAGCAAAAGACTTGCTCAACTCTTTCTTCAGCGTGCTAATCTTGTCACTGTTTTGTCCTACGATCAACATGTCATCGACATAGAGAAGAAGTATGATGAATTCACCATCATCAAATCTTTTCACAAATACACAATGGTCTGAAGTAGTCTTTCGATATCTGTGTTCAATCATGAAAGAATCAAACTTCTTGTACCATTGTCGAGGCGCCTGCTTGAGTCCATATAAGCTCTTCTTTAGCCGACATACTAAATCTTCTTTTCCTTTGACTTTAAATCCTTCTGGCTGCTCCATGTAGATTTCTTCTTCAAGATCTCCGTGAAGAAAAGCTGTCTTCACATTTAGTTGTTCGATCTCGAGATTCAGGCTTGCAGCCAAACCGAGTACAACCCGTATGGATGACATCTTCACTACAGGTGAGAAAATCTCTTCAAAGTCAATTCCTTTCTTATGACTGAAACATTTCACAACTAGCCTTGCCTTAAACCTTGGCTTAGAGTTATTTTCTTCCGTCTTCAGTCGATACACCCATTTGTTCTTGAGTGCTCTTCTACCTTTTGGTAGGTTCACCAGATTATATGTCTGGTTCTCATGAAGAGATTGCATCTCTTCATGCATGGTTTTCAACCACTCATCTTGTTGATCATGAGTCAATGCTTCTTCATAGCATTCTGGTTCTCCCCCATCTATTAGGAGAACGTAATCATCTGGAGAATACCTACTCGGAGGTCTCCGTACCCTGGTCGATCTTCTTGGTTGGAATTCGGTCACTGGCTCTTCATGGGCTTGTGCTTCTAGCCCCTCATCAGCTACATCATCTACTATACCATCAGTTGTATGATCATCACTCGTGTCATCATCAACTGGTTCATTTATAATAGGATCACTAGTTGGATCATCAGTATCATTGGATTCATCTCGCTCGTCATTGTGCTCCAATTGAGGAGGAACTGGATCCAAGTTAGCTGGATATTCTCTAGGACTATCAGGTTTATCACCTCTTCGAATGTCTTCAATGTTCTGATCTTCAAAGAAAACAACATCTCTACTTCTAATAATCTTTCTAGCTACAGGATCCCATAACCTATAACCGAATTCTTCATTCCCATATCCCACGAAGATACATTCTTTCGACTTCGCGTCGAGCTTGGATCTCTCGTCTTTAGGAATATGAACAAAAGCTTTACAACCAAAGACTTTCAAATGATTGTAGGAAACGTCTTTTCCTGACCAGAACTTGTTCGGGACATCACCATTCAAAGGTGTTGAAGGAGAAAGGTTGATTAGATCAACTGCAGTCATCAGGGCTTCACCCCAAAAGCTTTTGGGTAGCTTGGCATGAGATAACATTGTTCTTATTCTTTCAACAATTGTTCTGTTCATTCTCTCAGCTATCCCATTATGCTGAGGAGTCTTCGGAATAGATCGTTCATGCCTGATTCCATTACTTCTATCTAAACGCCCCCATATATTCTCCTCCGTTATCGGTGCGAATACATTTCAAGCTCCTACTAGTCTCTTGTTCAACGCTAGCATGAAACTGTTCGAAAACTTCATACACTTGATCTTTTATTCTAAGTGCGTAAGCCCATACCTTCCTGGAATGATCGTCAATGAAGGTAAAAAAATATATTGCACCACCAAAAGTATTAGTGGTCATAGGACCACAAACATTAGAGTACACAACATCCAATACATTGGGTTTTCTTTGTGCATGACCATGTTGAAACGAAGCTCTATGCTGCTTTCCAGCCAAGCAATGCGTTCATGATTTTAGAGGCATGCATTTCTTCATCCCAGTCAGTGCCTCTCTTTTGGCAAGAATTTGTAGCCCTTTCTCGCTCATGTGACCGAGCCGTTTATGCCACAGCTCGATCGAGTCTTCTGCGAAAGTATTTACGTACCCATTATTAACTTTTGCATGTGTCATGTATAGGGTGTTTTCCTTCTTCCCTCGTGCTAGGACAAGAGAATTCTTGCTGAGTTTCCATTTCCCTTCAGCAAAGACATTGGTGTATCCTTCATCGTCAAGTAATCTAGTGGAGATTAGATTGAGACGCATGTCTGGAACATGTCTCACATCCTTGAGGACCAAGTGACAACTTGTGTTAGTTTCAAGGGAAATATCTCCTCTTCCCACGATCTTGGACAATTTGTCATTTCCCATCCGTACATTACCAAAATCTCCATTAGTGTAAGATGTAAAGAAGTCCCTCCTTGAGGTGACATGAAATGATGCACCAGAATCCACTATCCAGCATGTATCTTGAGAGGACAAATTAACGAAGCCATCACCACATAGAATAATTACCTCATTTCCACCAGAGGTAGTTGCAGTCGTGTGCTTGGCATCACTCTTTTCGTTACCTCTATCTTGCTCTCATTTAAACAACCTGCACTCTCTCTTCATGTGGCCTATCCCGCCACAATGGTAACATTCTAGGTCCTTTCTTGTCTTGGACCTTCTTCTCGAGCCATCTCTTGACCTGACCTTTGACTTGTCTCGCCTGTGGAATTTTCT
Organism: Prunus mume; assembly: GCF_029339155.1. Lineage (NCBI taxonomy): Eukaryota > Viridiplantae > Streptophyta > Magnoliopsida > Rosales > Rosaceae > Prunus > Prunus mume. Next base: position 15,513,401 of record NC_142701.1, on the reverse strand, counting down.
ATTGTTAGTTCTTCCACGATACTCTGAGGCGAGGGCTTCTGACTCGGCTACAACACTTTGTTATTTCCTCCTTACTTCTTCATTGAACATGCTATCTTTAACTATGTCCAATGTAAGAACACCTTGAGGAGCTGAATTGCTTAAGGATACTACTAGTGTATTCCAGCTATTAGGCAAAGAGCTGAGTAACACTAGTGCTTGTAACTCATCATCAATCACCATCTTCATATTTGTCAACAGGTTGATCAAACCTTGGAAGTCACTGAGATGCTCGGTAACACTTCGACCATCTCTGTACTTAAGGTTTACTAACCGTCGGATAACCGATTCCTTATTTTGAGCGGTCTTTCGCTCGTACATGGATGACAATTTTGTCCATAATTTGTATGCATCCGTCTCTTGTGCCACATGATGGAACACACTTTGATCCACCCATCGTCGGATTTGACCGACAGCTTTTCTATTCAGAATGCTCCATGCATCGTCTGACTTCCCTTCTGGTTTTTGTCCCAGCAATTGAAGGGGCTCATACAAATCCTTGCAGTAAAGAATGTCCTCCATTCTTGGCTTCCAAATGGAGTAATTGGATGCAGTTAATTTTAACATTGTTGTTGATTATGATGACGATGACTCCTCCATCTTAAATTACACAAGAATGTAATTTTTTTTTAGCCGGAACTCTGATACCACTTGTTGGGAAAGATTGCGAAAAATCAAAGAGCCAATAAATAAATATGGCACTCCCAAAATCTGACTTCTCCTAGCCTTGTGTAAATAAAATGGACAAAATTAACACTCTATCTTCCACTAAGAAAAATAATGGGAATACAAAAAATAATCTCACCAAACACCGATGGCTAAACTCTCTCTTGGTTTTTCTCTCAAGAGGATCTTCTCTCTCACACAAGTGAGGTTTTCTTATCTCTCAAAACTCTCTATGTTTTGGTTTTCTAAAGGATGATTTGAACTGAAGGAAGGCAGCTGCTTTTATAGCCAACGTTCCTGACAAATTGGTGGCCTTGCATGCGAGAGAGTTTTTCTCATTTTTTCTTCCGTTCGTTTTCTTCAAATTTTCATGTCCTTTCTTTTATTTTATTTTAATATTTATTTTCCTTCTTTTTCTCTCCTCCACTAACGAGGGAAACCCATCAATCTCCCCCTCCCGACTTAGGTGGAGGGCTCTAGCAGTCCAGCTGCTCTTCTGCAAAATTCGTACTTATCCTTAGGTAAGAACTTGGTCATCATATATGAACTATTGTCATCAGTATGGGACAGAGAAAAAAACAAGAACCTAGCTACCTAGTCTTTCTTCTGTATCATCACAACTTAGAAAGAACATTAATTGTTCACGTGGAAAATTCTCATAAACTTAAACACAACTTCTTGGAAATTCCATCTTAAACTTTCTTAGGAAAGTTCAACAAAAAGAAAAAAAGATATTCTTGGAGTCACTCTAAGATTTTCTAGGAGAATTCCATAAAACTTCTTTTGGTGGAAAAAAAAAAAGATGCTTACTTTCAAGTAAACTTATAATCAAATATCATATCATGCTATTTAACACTAAATAAGTAATTAATCATTATTTTATGCTTATATCTACCAGTACTTAGAATAAATGAAGAAGCATGTAGCTAACACATTTAGAACCACTTTCAAATTTTTCTGTCAAACACTTTTAAAAATATTTAATCTTTCCATAAGCAAGCAGTCCCAAACCAGACTCTAAATTTTGTGTAAGACTTCTCTTCCTCTAGTGTTCTTCATTCAGACAAAAAAAAAACGCATAATCATGTTCATCAGCCGGCAAAAGAAAAAAGACATAAAAATTCCTGGCGTCTGAGTTGATTTCCAACTAATTTCCACATGACTTTTCTTGGCGTAACTGTCCTACACGACTTTGATTCAAGGGTCAATTCCATTTTTGCAAATTGAATAGGAGAGACCTTGAGAAAATACAACGTTAGTTAACAAATCTCAGGTCACACAAGAAAATATGTACTTTGAGTAAAATATTATCTCTTCCCAGCAGGCAAGTGCAGGCAAGTTGCAAGGCCAACCATTTCCATGTTTTATGATATTTAAACAAAATTCATGGCTAAAGTCGTAAGCAGTGCTAGTGGTTTAATTCTTATATATTTGCTGTTGACGTAATTTTATTTATTTTTTATTTCAAGGAGGTTGTTGACATTAAATGTGTTTTTAAAAATAATTTACAAGAAACTCAATCACCCACAACACATGTAAGAGAATAGGTTGTTATGTGTGAAAAAGAACTTATATATATATATATATATTGTTTTTTTATCAGGACTATATTTGTCCATGTCATTTGGTGTTTAGTACGAGTGGTCCTTTGAAATGTGAGGATCTCAGGTGCTGAGTAAATATTTATCGCATACATGCTTCCACATTGTTTTAGCAAAATTACTCAATTTAATTCGGTTTTAATTTATTAGGATTATATTTCTCAATGTCATTTGGTGTTTAGTGTCGGTGGCCCTTTGAAATGTGAGGCTTTACATGCAACGAAAGAAACATGACCTTAGGGGCAAGGATGTTACTCGTACTATGATCTTAGGTGTTTGGTAAATATTTATTTCATACATGCTTCCATATTGTTTTAGTGCTTAGATACTTGAACCAAATAACTTTTTAGTTTAGTGATTTTTTTTTTCTTAATGTTAGAAGAGGTTTGAAATTCGAAGACACCTCTCACATAAAAAGAAAACCATCAATTCAAATATACAGAGCAGTATATTTTATACAAATTTATAAATAAACCCAATTCTAGACATGTATTTATAAAAAAACCCAAACACTATTTAAACATAGAAACACACCCAAAATCAACCCCAAAGTCAACAATTGTATATTTTTTGGGTGTGTTTATAAATGAGTTTTGAGTGTGTGTAATGATGGGTTTTGGGTGTGTTTATAAAATGTTTTGGGTGTTGAGTTTTTTTATAATTTCAGCTCCCATTTTGAGTGTTTTAGTGAAACTCCTTATATTTTACTACTTTAATAGCCCTGAACATCTGATTAAACCCTATATGTTAGAGAAACTGTACACTTTTAACCAAAAATTAATAATAATTCGCACACGAAATTTTCAAATGATGGTATAGTCTAAAGATTCTCGCCCACGCGACGACAGTTTGTTTGTAGTGATACACATTTTGAGTGAAAAAGATTCAGGTCGAGTGGAGAAGTCAAGCAGCCCATGGAGGGTCATGGGTGGTGGTGTGAAAACCCATTAGGTTACTGTCCCCGAAATTATTATTATTATTATTATTTATTTTATTTTTTTAAAGGTCAATATTTTTCTTGCATTCAAACTTTAGTCAATTGTAATATCTTAGCAATTTCCACACAAACATCGCGCAGCATCCACCATAATTTTCCATTCCCACCACCACCCACCCAAATGACGTGGACCCTCGGAACCTGACAATTCCACTATAAATTGCTCCTTCCATTCACTCTCGGTCTCTCACGTCTTTCGCACAACCAAATTATCCACCACTTCTCTCTCTCTCTCTCTCTCTCTCTCTCTCTCTGATATAAAATTATCCACACTTAGAGAAGAAGCTTACGCAAAATGGCCCTTGAATCAATGAACATGCTTCCCAAATGTGAGGCTAACTATACAGCTCTCACCCCTACGACTTTTCTGAAGAGAGCTGCTGCCTTTTATGCTAACCGAACCTCAGTCATCTATGAAGGCACTCGCTTCACATGGGGCCAAACCCACGATCGTTGCTGCCGTCTCGCTTCCTCCCTTCTTTCTCTTAACATCGTCAAGCACGATGTTGTAAGTGTTTTTCCTTTTTCTCTTTTCCGAGTTGATGTGACCGTGTTCAACAAATTTGGTGACCCTTGTTGTTTATTAATTCCGGAATATGAAATTAATTTGTTCTGCTTATTTCAGGTATCAGTGTTGGCTCCTAATGTTCCAGCAATGTATGAAATGCATTTCGCAGTGCCCATGGCCGGGGCTGTGCTTAACACCGTTAACACCCGCCTCGATGCCAAAAACATAGCCTCCATTCTCCGCCACTCGGGGGCCAAAGTCTTCTTCGTTGACTACCAGTTCGTCCCCCTGGCCCGCGAGGCCCTCAGGATCCTCATGTCCGGTGCAACTCATGAGCCATCCATGCCTTTGGTCATCGTGATCGACGACATCGACTCCCCCACAGGCATTCGGCTAGGCGAGTTGGAGTACGAGCAGCTCATCAAAAAGGGCAACCCCCGTTTTGTCTCTGTGGAGGTCGACGACGAGTGGGACCCTGTGGCCTTGAACTACACCTCCGGAACGACGTCAGAACCCAAAGGCGTTGTGTACAGCCACAGAGGTGCTTACTTGAGCACCCTCAGCCTGGTCCTTGGTTGGGAAATGGGGAGTGAGCCTGTGTATTTATGGACACTTCCCATGTTCCATTGCAACGGCTGGACCTTCACATGGGGCGTTGCCGCACGTGGTGGCACCAATGTCTGCCTCCGCAACACCACCGCCTACGACATCTACCGCAACATTCACCGCCACAAGGTCACCCACATGTGCTGCGCCCCAATCATCTTCAACATCCTCCTCGATGCCAAACAGCACGAACGCCGTGATCTCGCAGTGCCAGTCCAGATCCTCACAGGAGGAGCACCTCCGCCCGCCCCACTGCTCGAGAAAATCGAGCCGCTGGGATTCAAAGTGACCCACGCGTATGGCCTGACCGAGGCAACGGGACCTGCCTTGATCTGCGAGTGGCAGGCCAAGTGGAACAAGCTGCCTCGGGACGACCAGGCTAAGCTCAAGGCAAGACAAGGCATAAGCATATTGACTCTTGCTGACGTGGACGTGAAGAACAAGGAAACAATGGAGAGTGTCCCCCATGACGGGAAGACCATGGGGGAGATTGTTTTGCGCGGGAGTAGTATCATGAAAGGGTACTATAAGGATCCTAAGGAGACCTTGAAGTCATTCCAGAATGGATGGTTCTGGACAGGAGATGTCGGGGTTGTGCACCCCGACGGCTACCTGGAGATAAAGGACAGGTCGAAAGACGTGATCATATCAGGAGGAGAGAACATTAGCAGTGTCGAAGTGGAGAACATGTTACATGGGCACCCAAAGGTGATGGAGGCAGCAGTAGTTGCAATGCCTCACCCTCGATGGGGCGAAAGTCCATGTGCTTTTGTGGCTCTGAGAAGCAACGCTGAGGGCACCACTGAGTCTGAAATAATCGCTTATTGTCGGAAAAACTTGCCTCACTTTATGGTGCCCAAGAAGGTGGAGTTTCTGCCCCAACTTCCCAGGAACCCAACGGGCAAGGTTCTCAAAAACGAGTTGAGGGATCGCGCAAAGGGCTTCGTCGTGTCGGAAAATTCACAAACCGTCGTGGATTCTCACTACCAAAATCAGCCGATTCTGGCTTTGTCGCGTCTTTGAAAACTTTGTTTTAATTATTAATTTGAGTGTAATAAGGAACAATATATATTTAAAATAAAATTTGTACAGTGGGTTTAAAAATTGATGTGCTGCTGAGGGCAGAGTGGTTGTCTTCCTTTTTGTTTCTTCCCTTGGAGCTAAATCTTCTTATTTAATCACAACTTGTTTTATTTTGTCTTATAGATTAAGTTAAAACGTCACTTTATATACTTAGTCAACCATTTGCTCTCTAGTTTAATTATTAGTCATTTAGTATCAATCAATGACATATATGTGGCCTACAGTCTAATTAAAAACAAAATGCGTGTGGATTTAACCAAATTTGTTAAAGTTGACGTGTTCTTCACTCTACACCTGAGTTCGAATCTCCTTCTTCGTAGTTTAAATTTGATTAAAGTAAAATATCGTGTATATATATATATAATAAAATTAACAAAATGTGATTGTGACTATGAAGTGAGAAGAAAAACAAAATACGATTAATGTATTTCCATATGCAAAACTCACTATTGTAATCCGTTTATATTTTCGTAAAAAAAGGATGTGTCGTTTTCTGGGGCTTTTCCTAACGTGATGATATCAAAGTACACAAGTTAAGTTGCGGGAAGGAATTGGTACCAATACAAATAAAATATCTATCGACATTATTCACATGGATGGACCCATTTTATGTACTCTTTTTTTTGGGTCAATGACCCATCTATTATTCATTGCAATGAGATTGCTGTCTGTGGTTCATAAAATAAAGAAATCAAATTTTTACAAAAAACAATTCGATAAAGGCCGCAAATAATATTGCAGCGTGGGAAAGGAGCAAAAGGAAAGCAATACTTCGGCAAAAGGAAAGACAAATGACTGGACGAAAGAAGCAGCAGAATGATGAGCATCCACGATCCACCCCATCTCATCCCACTAACACTGAGGGCATGAGAGTGTGAACTGGTTGTGAGCCGATGAGAATTCGGGGTTCAGTTTCTAACTGGATGGCCCATAAGCTATAACAAATATATATCCCTTTCATTAAACAAACAGAGAAAATCAATCTTTTATTTCGCTTTCACAAATCTTTTTTGTTTTGTTTTTTTCAATCGATAAGGTTGCATCTGCTTGTAAAACCCCTTTAACTAACTTTCTGGAAACTTCTCAATTAAAAAAAAATTAGAGTGGGCCAAAGATTAGACTAAACTGCATGTGGAGTGGCAAGTGTAGTTTATTCATAGGGTTTGGATCCTTCATAATTTTGTAGGAGAAATTATGTAAATCACTTGGTCCCGTCAAAAACTAAAAAATATTACCTTGTGAATCGTTCAAACTGATCAAATTGCTAAATGATTTCTGATTGAAGTTCTGTAAGAATGATCCTTGAATCATGAGCTAATTAATAAATTAACAGTAAAGATCATGAGATTAAATTGTGGATTGTGTCCAAATGAGTGGTCTAGTGTCGTATTAGTTTAACTATTGATTAGTTTGTTGCCTTGGTGAAAGGTTGAATGTTGTTAGAATGTTAGAGATTTAGAAATTAGGATGGTGACTGCAATGTTGGTTTTCTATGTGCTTGAAATTAATGTTTGATGAATTTTTTTCAACTTTCAAGTTTAAAGTTGAGATGTTTCATTTCACATGAAAATAAGAGCATTGGTCCTAATAGTTTGGTTTCTCGAAATGTTTTAAATCAAAACCAAATCAAACTGCACCACTTAAATTGATTTGGCTGCAATTTGGCAATGAATGTAGGGAGATTTTTAACGGGGCCACCGCCGAAGTGAGAGTGACCACTGCCGGCAACAACTAATTGTCCATAGGACATAAACCAAACTAAAATTATCACCACATACATTCTAGCAGCCCTAGTGTCTAATGTCTGTAAGACAATTCATTGTCTTAGCCCACTCTAACTTATTGTTAACTTTTTTTGAATTTTTTTTCTTTTGAAGAACTTTCAGACTTCCTATGTAGGATGGGAAAACATGATGCTTGTTTTCACAAGCTTAACCTATGTTAAGAGGTCTTGACCCCAAATAAAATAACAAAAACCTATATGTTAAGAGGTGCACAATTGCCATTTTGTACCCATGCATGGAGTCTCATGTTAAGACTATGCATATAAAGTACAAGATTCCATTTAGAATGTTCGTCTAGGGTCTCCAAAACACAGAACCGGGTGGGGACCAACCGCCGAAGTGATCACTGCCGAACAAACGAATAGAGACCAGCAACATATCATCACATATCGGCAAACTAATTGTCTATAGGACGTGAACCAAACTAAAATTATCACCACATGCATTCCTAGTAGGCCTTGTGTCCAATGTCTTCCTTCTTCCCCCTACTTTGGTTGGCTTGGGGCTGTATCTTTATCACGATACCTTCATTGATCAGCATGTTGGCCTAATTTTTCGAGATCGTTCAGATTTAGCTTCCACTATGTAGGATGGGAATCCATGATGCAAGTTTTCACAAGTTTAACCTATGTTAAGAGGTCTTGACACAAATACCTATGTTAAGAGGTGCACAACTACCAGTTTGTGCCCATGCACAGAGTCTCATGTCAAGAGGTGCACAGCTAATTCTCTAACATCGCTTGTAAAAAAATGAGATCGATCATTCAAATATAATGAGAATTCAATAATCCCATTATAAATTGATTTGAACTTGGAATATATCAATTCACCTCAAATGCGATTTGTTTACCGGCCTAGCAACGGTACATCAAGGGAAATCAGGGCTTCAAACTTAGGGGGTGTATTCAATTGTGATTTTAATGGATTGTTTTGAAGCTTAAAAGTACAGTGGTATTCAATTAGGATTTTTAAGTAATCAATAAATATCTAGTGGTATTCAATTAAGATTTTTAAATAATCAATACAAGTCCGGTGGTATTCAATTAGGACTTTTAAAAGGTAAGAAAAAGTATTGTGGTATTAACAAACTTACCGATTTTGAGGTATTTTATTATACAAATTTATAAATAACAATCATAGACATGTATTTATAAAAAAACCCAAACACTATTTAAACATAGAAACGCACCCCAAATCAACCCCAAAGTCAACAATTGTATATTTTTTGGGTGTGTTTATAAATGAGTTTTGAGTGTGTGTAATGATGGGTTTTGGGTGTGTTTCTAAAGTGTTTTGGGTGTTGGGTTTTTTTATAATTTCAGCTCTTATTTTGGGTGTTTTAGTGAAACTCCCTATTATTAAATAATGTATTGTGTGAGACTTTTGAGTGTGTGATACAAATACCAAATCACATAACAAATCTCATTTTCCTATGCATGATTCTCATATATGCTCTCATACTTTTTTTTTCCCCACTATTCGACTATACATAAAAAAAAAAAACTTTTCATAAGAGATACGATAAAGAAACATTAACAAGAAAGACGATATTGCCCTTCCTGGAGCTAATGGGCATTTTCCAATAGCTCTTCTTTCCTTGTAGACAAGCTTATTTGGAGCAAAATTATATTTTCAATACTCTTTTTTTTTTAATCTCCTACTCATTGTAGACATTTCCTTGTAAGGAGTTGCAACTCTGTCAGTGTGCCCACAAGTTGCTTGATCTAATGCCTCAAAGAGGCTTTTTTTTTTTTTTTTTTTTTATGCGTAGCTGCTACGCATACATCACACATGGCTAAATATTTTTTCTAATTCCCTATCCCAAAATGTTTGGGACCAGGACAAAACAAAAAAAGGAAGAAGCTTTACCCACAATCTAGAAGAAACGTTGATAAGGTACAAGGTGTTTTTTGCTCCATAGTTTTGGTCCAAGCTTTGACAAAAATTAGGAGTAGTCATTGGGTTGGGCTAAGAGTTTTCACTATGTTTCTTTATTTTGTATTTCTGGTGCTATATGTTTTGCATTAGGTGTTGGTAGTTTTGGATGTAGCTTCTAGCCTCTACTTATGCTTTTGTATTTCTATTGTTGGTTTCTCAATTGTGTTGTGTTCTTTTAACGTATTCATTCTGGCCATATATGGCTATATTGGGAGTTACATTGTTGATGCCGGTGTATTCTCTCTGGATTAACCATTGATGGTTACTATGCCTCCATCTTTGCATTAACCCTAAAAATTGGGTATATGTATCCTAAAAATTGGGTACATTCCTTCAGGTTATGCATTTAGGTGAATGATGATGGGTGATAAGAGTTCAAGCTTGTATAGAAATATAACATCGTTTTAACATGTTAATTTTGGGGCCTCTGTTAGAAAGCCCGTCTGTGTTTTCCAATTTGGGAAGAAATTTTAGACAGAATTAGACCAACAATGGTAAAGCTTTATTAATATATTTTTTCTTTTATGCATAAATAAAATGGTTCACATCCTTGAGATTTGCAGGGGAACTGTTGCTTCGAGGACTTCATCCGTAATGTAAGCATGCTGAAGCTTTTCCAGTCTACCAAATTTATTTAGGAGATGTCTCTGACAGTCCTCAGCAGCTATAACTCCAGCTGAGTAAGCTCCATGCACAGATCCTTGGTGGTCCATGCTAACAGCTTCCCCTCCAAAGAAAAGACTGCCCAAAGGTGCTCGAAGCCTATCATATATATCTCCAGGCTTTCCAACCAAATCCAATGAGTAGCATCCAAGAGAATTCAGGTCTGTTCCCCAACGTGATACAAGATATTGAACCTGTTACAGACAAACCAATCAAAGGTAAGTCGACAATATTCGTATCAATATCGACTACAGAACACCTCATTGAGAAGAGATTTTGTCCCATTTCTGATAGATATATATGACAAAATTTCCAAGAACAACTAATACATAGATTGACCAAAACTGGCTGAAACTAATGAACTTACTGGATCAGTTGCATCAGGTAACATCTTCTTAAGCTGCAACATAACAAAACTAACTGCACCATCATCAGTTAATTTTTCAAGGTCGTATGCAAACCTTCCAGCAGCCATATAGACAAGGACCGGATGGCCTGTGGTCTTGTGAAGATTGAGAAAATAACCACATGCATAAGAGGTTGGTGCAACCACGCCTAAGAGCTCTACATTAGGCCAGAAAACCTTTTCAAATCGCAAGGCAATTTTGTTTTCATTGCCCACCCCAAGATCCGAAATTGCATCAACCTTCCACTCAGGCAACTTTGGTTCAAACTCAATCATCTTGGCTTTAAGAATACCATGGGGTACTGTTATTATAGCTGCATCAGCAACGAAGTTTCTTCCGTCTTCAATTGTGACCATCATTTTGTTATGCCCATTTAATATCTTTGTAACCCTGCTTATAATAACAAAAATTAAAGCTTGTCAAAGACTGAAGAAACTAATTCTAAAATTTAACAAAAGGTGGCAGGAAGGGCATTAAGAAACATAACTAAGAAATCCGATTTAGTATGTCTTTCACCTTATCAAAAGGTATATATGTCGCTACCCCAATGGCATTATGTCAATTTTTTTGTTTGTATAACTCACAATGCACCCACACCAACTGAAGTAAACACATTTTTCTGGTATGGTACAAGCACGCATACCTGTGATTCAAGCGTACATCAATATCTTCTGCAAGAGCCTTTATTATTGGGTCATAGCCTTGCACCATAAGTCCATGGCCACCAGAAAGAACATGCTCCTGTATAACAAGGACCCTCAACAGTGTAAGCCTTCATCCAAATATAACTCAAAATGACCTAGACGAAAAATGCATCCAACCAGTAATTACCTGCCTAACACAACAATTTCCACTGACATATGGCTATATATCAAGATAAAATCAAAAAGATTCGCTCTCTTAATGAGCCACAGACATACAGCTACTGATCCATGCATCACACTAGTAGATAATGTTGGCAGTTAAAGACTGAATGAGCCACAAAGGCCACGAAAGAATTTGCTGCAAACTGGAATAAGTGGTTTTAGCATTTTGACTTGCTCCTTGGTTCAAAATATTCAAGCCATTGAAACCAGAACATGACATGATTTATAAATTTAAATAATAGACATGTTTCCCAATGTGCAGTGCAATACCATTGGGGATCAGAGTTCAACATCAAATCTAGAAGCACGATCTGGGAGAACAAAACAGACACTCAATTCCCAAAATAAAGTCTTAAAGAAGCTAACAATTTTGCATTATAGTTTAATGACTTTTGTGTTTTTAAAGGGTCGATATTTCTGAAGTAAGATCAACTCACTAGTCTTCCTGTATCTCGGGCACTTTGCTTGCTCTAAAACTAGTTCAGCTTCCTGGGTAGAAACTGTTTATTATTTAAATAAAGCAATCATTCCCTCCTCACCCTGGTCATGTAAAGCTTTAAACAAAGAAAAGAAAATAAAAGATGAGTTAAAGTGAGTTTTCATTTTAGTTGGATTCATTTAAACTTGAAGGATAAAGCCACTCTATGCCAAGTAGGTCGTTAGCAAATTGTTATGGAGATTCAAGTACCAGTGAAATCAATCCTATGGAGATCAACAAGGAGAGGGTTTAGAAAATCCACGTTCTTTGCATGAATGGTGGGGAACTCAAGAGCTGACAATGACATAAAAATATAAACTATCAAATTTTCAAAAGACGAACAGCTAGTTGAGGGGTAATCATACTGTTCCAAATACATGCACTGTAACTCGGATTATTCATCAAGTACAATTCATTCACCATTAGAGAACACTTTCCCAAGGTATTTACTAAACTGCACTCTTTCCCATGGAATGAATTGTAAGGAGGCCAGCCCACCAAGAGTAATTAGAAAAGTTTAGATATTGAACCTGATCCCAGTTTTTTAGCGATATCACATCTGCATCTGCAGCGAACCACGCTTCCATTCGACATATGTACCATTGTAACACTTCGTGAGCAAGTCCGTTTTGTCTACAGAAGACAGAAGTAAAATCATTACAAATGAAACATACTGCAATAAAATGTGTCCTAACTTAATTTATTTCCAATACCTTAATTCTGGATGCCTATCCATCACAATAGAAATTGCTTGAGAGACAGACATGTCATCAGTATTCTCATTCCGTACTTTCTCGGTCTAGAGAAATTAAACAAGAGTATTTTGCAGATTTCAGCAGTGTTGGATTCATAATTACAACAACAACAAAACAGAACCAAAAAAAAAAAAAAAAACACTCAGAATTCAGTTTAAAGATTCTACCTCTTTGAGAATTTGCTTGAAAGTATTACCAACTTCAATGACCATCTCTTGAGGAACTTGGCTTCCATCCATATCAAAAAGTGCATAGCTGAAAGGGAATCCAGATATTCAGGACAATACTTCAGACTGAATATGCAAGCTATGTTGAATGCACAAGTAACTGCATTATGAATCAAAATATCATTGCTGCATGTGCTGGAAGACAAAATTTTGAAGTATGAAAAAGGTAAGCCACGAATTCAATTTTTTCTACTGTCTTATAGTATAGATGAAAATTTCAACCAAAAAAAAAATTGAAGAATAAAAAATAAAATAAAACTTCATGGTCTTCTGTGAATGTACCAATCTCACTTCTAATTCCATAAACTAATTCATTTAGATCAATTAGATACTTCTAATTCCATAAATTAATTCATTTAGATCAATTAGATAATTAATTCGTTAACACAGCAAGGATGTAATTACCTTTCCAAATCATGGTCATACAACACAGAGTCGTCACCACTCGTACGGTATAAAGTAAGTCCTAGACGGCGTATCAGTGGAGCCAAGGGATTCTCATTGCAAACACCGTGTAGCCTGAAATAAAATTGAAGAGAGTATTAGACTGTTAGTTAATAAAGCCATCAATTCTTCTTTGGTTCTTCAAATGCAATGCACGGCTACGAGAGAGAGAGAGAGAGAGAGAGAGAGAGAGAGAGAGAGAGACAAAAATAAAACATTATTGCATTGCATTTGGCTATGGAAATACAAGCATCCCTCATCTCAACTCAGCTAGCATGAAGGTACAAAATATGACGAAGATGCAGGCTAATGAGTGTCTTGCTGCGTGGATTTATTTTCCTTATGATATCTTCAATAAAGAACATCTAGTCAGGATCAGAGTAGAAATATTTCACATGCTAAGGCCATACAACATCCCAGTCACATGATCAATGTCATTTCATTTTCTGTGACATCTAGAAATTTATTGCTTTATTGCCCTTGCGATTACTTGTGTGCACACATGCAGATTAGCGCACGCATTTACACGGCAAACACTAAAGATTATGCACAAAACAGATTCATACTTGTGAATGCACAGAATCCTATCTTATGGGTGGCCCAGCAAGCAAATATGCATTTTTTCTACATACTTTAATATATAAGTGGCTAGAGAAAGAAAGGCTTCTGTGTCTGTTTTGTCCGCATAAGACAAAATAACTATGGGAAGCACAGGGCAGACAGGGAAGAGGGAATGCCAATAGTAACAAGACTCCCATTGTTGAAAACAGTAAACTCGGCAGGGGTGACCAACATCGACGGAGAATACACAAAACTCTTTTTGACTAAAATTTTCATGTTTGTAAGATTCTCTGTAATGCAACAGTGGATAATTTTAATCAGGCAGCAGAGAGAATTGGAAATAAAACAGATAGAGCGAGCAAATTAAACAACAAAACACATTAAATAGTGCCACATGAACCAAAGCACGGCCTATGGGCAATTTTTTCATTGACATGTACAGCTATATACCCAACCAATTTGGTAAAAGCAGAGGAAAATTGTAAAGAGGGGTCCTGCATTCCCAAAATTTACGAGCAATGAAGTTACCATGATGCTCCCATATCTACTGGACAACCAAATGAGTAGTCAGTATGAATCCGGCCACCAAGTCTGTCTCGTGATTCTAGCAAGATAACCTGACAAAACAATGACAGTAAAGCTAAGCCATTGTTGAAATCAAGCAAGATGCAATTTTTTCCAAGACCCATCATGAGTTTAAACACCCTCAGATATATCTAACACTAATAATTGCAAATCACTGACCTTAAAAGATGCATCATGGAGAACACGTGCAGCTGCAATTCCTGATATACCACCACCAATGACAATAACAGAAGGGCATGCATTGTGCTGCCTCTCAATGTGAGACGAAATAGAGCCTGGTCAACACAACATAGAGTTTTCAGACCAAAAAGAACAAGCTTGCCAAAAAAGAACAAGAACCCAAAATGTCGAAAGCAACTTCAAATTAAGAGAGACAAAGATTGGTGGAGAATATAAGAAAATATACCTTCCAGAAAATCAGTAGAGAAAAAATCTTTTGGGTCCATTGGGATTGGCATGAAATGGGAAAATTGAATGGAATGATTAAATGAAATCCAATAGCAAAGGAATTTGATTTTGGTTATTATTTTTCAAGGGAATGGTGTATAGGAATCTTGGAAACTAACTGGAAAGAATGATAAAGAATGAAGATGAGAAGGAAGGCAATGATGCGGCTGAGATTGGGAGAAGAACAAGAACAACGCAGCTTCTCAAACCAGCTCATGACATTTATCATGTCACATATGCTCACACCAATCCCCACTCCAATTTAAAGCACTTGAATTTCACCAACAAAGAAGAAGAAGAATCGTCTGTCTAATATGGTAAGTTGATTGCGCAGATGGGTCTCTCTCTATCTCTCTATCTCTCTCTCCCTCTCTCCCTCTCTCCCTTGTATTATAAGCATATGGCATAAAATTATACAAAGAAGGATCGATGCCACCAGGACCAGCTAATATAGCATATCCTGCGTTTTCCCTTTTCTGTCGAGAGACGATGAACACGACAGAAGAAGACCACCCAAATTGCCAATTGCCATGGCCAATGGGCAATTGGGATATATGGGGTGTCTCAAGCTCAGATCCAGCAGTGTCCCAAGTTGGACCAAATTGTTCAAAGCTATCCAATGGCTGGCGATTGTTACTTGTTAATAATTCTTTTATTTATATTGTAATTACTTTTTTTGGCGGTTTTTGAATTATAATTTAACGGCCCACTCAACGTATATCCCTCCACGTGAACCTCATTAATCATGGATCAATATTCGCCAAGCCGCCATTATCTTTTTTCCGAACCGCCATTGTCTTTTTTCCATTTTTATTATTTTTGGTAAGCAAAGGCAAGCCGCCTTTAATTTTCATCATTAATCAACTATTGAATTCCGTAGACTTGCATTAGACTAGTTTTAGACTACTTTATCAAGGTTGTGTTTCCATTTCCTTGCATTCAAAGTTTAAACATCGCTTATAAAAGACTCATTAGTGTAGTGATGTGCAGTAACTGTTCATTCATGTAAGGTTCGATTTGAATCCTAGCATTCGTGTTATAAGTGTAAATTTAGTATATTAGTGCCTCTCTTAATAGAAAAGGTCCTTCAAAAAAGAACAATTTAAACATCATCGTGTATGTATCAATCATAAAACAATTTCTATTTTTTTTTCCTAGTTAATGGTAACCGTATTTTATGCCAATTCCAAAATAATTTCTAATTTCGCTAGGAAATGCTAATCACAAAATACTTTATAATGGAAGTTATATTGTAATAAAAGAAATGGAATAAATACATTTCCAAACCTTGAGAAAACTATACCAAACAAGCAAAGATTTTATTTTTCCTCCATTCATGAGAGGGTGCAATTTTATACATATTTCCAAGGTTGTGCTTCCCAAACATAATACATGGTAGTATTTAGCAAACGTGGCATATTCTGAGTCGTTGATGGTTGACCATTCAAGGTCTAGTACTTGGATGTATGCTGACCCCTTTTGGGAATACTAACGTCAACTAGGCCTTTGGGTGGGCTCATGACAATGCGCATGTTGCATTTGTGACTCAAGGGGTGTGAAGGACGAAAAAAACTTAATTGTAACGATGATAACATTATTTTGTTATTCCCGACCAATAATGTTATGCCACATGAAAGTGCAATCATATCCAATTCTTATGGCACCTCACATATTTTGATCTCAGGTAAGATGATTCACAATATGACTCATCTTGACCTTTGTTCCTCATTGGGCTCAACTAATGGGTCGTCTAGTGATTTTGGTCCTTAAAAGTGGGCTTTTTCTCTTGAGGAATTGTTTTGTACTTATGTAGTCCTCCCTAGTAGGATTGGGTATCAACAAAACACCAAAAATCTTTAGGTCCATTATGAGTGTGGGAATGTCCTAAGTTAATAGTGTTAATTTATTAATATATAAACTAATTTTAGCAATTGTTGTTTATCCCCAAATCTGCTAGCCCTTGGAAATAAAGATATTTAATTATATACCTATTTTTAGCACTAGTGATAAAGATAAATTCTACACTATTTAATTTCTATAAACAAACCCAAAAAATGACAGTTGACCTTATTTAATTTAATTTTTATTATTAAATTTATTTGATGCCCTATTAAAAGGTTTTTAAGTCTAATGGTCCATGAACTTTAACACGATTCGCATTTTAGTCCCTCAGTTTCCAAAATTATTCTCGTGGTCCTTTAACTTCACTTTCATTATAACAAATGGTTCCACCTTCCATTTTGTTATATTTTCTGTTAAATGCAGGGACAAAATGTTATTTTTGAATTATTTTTAATTTATGCACCCTTTTTTTTTTCATCTTCTTCCCTAAACTGTACATTGTTCCTCAATAGAACCCAAGCCAACCCAAATCTTTCTCAAACTCCACCATGTCCAAAATTTCTAGAATTCGCAAATAAATAACTCAATAAAATAAAAATGATAAAAAGCATAGAGATAGTGTGTGGGTGATGAAGGATGAGTGATTTAAGAGGAAAAGAGGAATCTAGGGTGTGTGGGTGACGATGGAGGAGGATTGAGTGAAGGGAGAAACGAGACAGAGGAGAGAGAGGGTGTCGAAGAGAAAGGAGACAATGGGTGCAAAAAATATTTGTAAAATTTTAAATTGAAACTTAAATTGGTTTCCAAATGTCAGTATTTTATTAGATGGGGATACTGATGTGGGATGCTGATTGTGGAATCCCTGTAACATGGAAGTAGAGTGAAGAAATTTCTGATTTTGACCCTTAACAATACACCATGTGCCATGTACATGCTCAAATTAAACAGAAAAAGTTAACAAAATTGACGACATGACCATTTGTCATAACGAAACTAGAGTTAAAGGACTAAGGGAACAATTTTGGAAATTGAGGGATCAAAATACCAATCGGGTCAAAGTTTAGGGACCATTGAACCTAAAAACCCCATATTGAATGTTTTGGGTTTTTTATTTATGAGGTCTTGGGGTTGGGCTTGTTTTAAGAAATCGATGACAGATTTATAGGAAGTTCGAAGCCTCTTTGTTATGTTGTAAATAAGCTTTGAGTATGTTTCAAAAGTTCATTTCATGTTTTTTTTTTTTTTTGTTAATGAATAATTTGGGCCCCTATATTGGGTATAATAGTGAATTTTCCTTGGAAATAAGTCAAGAGATTATATTAAGGGAACTTTACTAATATACCCAAAATAGGAGTTGAAATTATTAATAAAGAAATGCATTTTAAAAACACACCCAAAATCCATTTACTACATAAAAAATGAGAGTTGAAGTTCCTATAAATTATATGACTTCCATTGATAAACTTAAAACAAGCCCAACACCAAAAAAAAAAAAAAAAAACTCAAAAAAAAAAAACCAAAATAAGCTCAGCAAGCTGGAAGTACATTGTTAATACCATTTCATACAAAAAATTCAAAACAAAAAAAATCCAAAAAAGTCGAGCAAGACTTCTGATATCCTTTACAGAAACCACCTCCAATTGTCCATAATTTCACCAAAAACAATCACAAAGGCAAAAGGAAATATCTCTATAAGAAAAAAAAAGTACATTGTTAATACTCTGTTATAGAACTATCTTCCTAGTAAAAATCACATTATGCATATCATAAACTTCAAGTGCACAACTATATATAGAGCATGCTTTGTTACTGAAATCTGTTAATACTATGTCATAAAAATACACTGTTAATACTATGTTATAGAAATCAACTCAATTGCAGGGTATGAACAGTATAACAACTATTCATACCACTTACTGGAAGTTAACAACTACATCATTTCATTTACATAATAGGGGATAAAAGTGTACAACTTCATACCACTCAAAATCAATACTCAACAATGATAAAAATACAGAATGACTCCATCTCAACAATAGTTGCAGGTCCTAACATTAAGAATGATGAAGCAACCTTGGAAGCTAAAGAGTGTGTTGAGGACAAGCTACAAAAGACATCTGTAACAGATGATCATGAAGAAAAAGCTGGACTTGAAGTAGGGAAGAAGGCAAATGAGGCCCCTGGTAAACCAGACACTCCACTTATCACATAAATAAATGAGACACACTTGTCGGAAGTAGGAAATCTTGATATATTCAAAGTATATCCTGAAATTGGGTCAGAAGACATCATCAAGGAGAGTCCAAAAGAACATGAGTACCAAAACAAATTCCTTGAGGAAACTCCTGAAGCTAGTGACATTGCAAGTGAAACAGTTAACCATGATGAAAATTCATAACGACCTTTTCGCAGTCCATGCATGAAGATAGTAACAAGGGAATCACAACAGTGTGGTTTGTTTGACATACTTTCCCTGCCAATATCAAAGAGTTACAGATAGTAACAAGGGAATTGCCTCATAAGCATCAAAATGAAGATAATAAGTTATAATGATCAGCATTTCCAAATTGTCAATCCCTCCATCTATTTCCAATTCGACATATAAATTGTCTAAATTTCTTCGGCTAAATTAAGCAAGTCCTTAATCAACTCAGAGAGATAAAAGCATTCCCAAAATTGTTCAGTTAATGTATTCATACATACATGAATATATATGGATTAAAAGTAGACTTGGTCACGCTCAACCCAAAATTGCTCAGTATATATATTTATACATACATACTAATTGGTGAATTGGTGAATTGTTGAATTAAAGGTAGACTTGGCTTAAATTACTACATTGCTGGAAAAATTCAGCAACAAAATCAACAATTTGCAACCGAAAATTTACCAGCAAAACCAGATGATAATGCAAAGCAGGAGAAGCAACATGCAACCAAATAAACAAATTTGTTCAGCTCACAAAAATGGAAATCCGAAAATAAAATTATAAAATTCAAACAACATGCATGCATTAATTCCACTGAGAAGCTACAATTCACAAAACGTAACCAAAATCAAAATACCAAAAACTAATAAGAACAAAAACATTAGGATAAGGTAGTAACACAACAGTACCTGAGCTGATAAAAGAATCGAAATTTCGGTTCGAGATCGAACTACCGATAGCCATTTTGCTCTGTATCTTTTGATTGAAGCTAAAGCTCAAATAATCAACTGTTTCAGCTCAACAAGCTCTCACACCATTTTAGAATTCATAGTCCAGCAACCAAAGAGCTAAATGCAAGGCAGGGAGTGAAATGACAGCGGTTTCAGACTCTTAAAAGCTAATATTGATCCTAAATAACTATACTATCAGCAAGAGCATGAGGAGAGGATCGAAATCCATATATGGATCGGCGATAACGGTCGCCAGAAGCGCCGAAAAAGGTGTCGGAAAACTCGAAACCCTCGAAGGTTCCTGGAACTCGCGACGGCGAAGGGAGGTTGGGCTCGCCGAGGCTGGGCTTAAGCGTGGTTCGCCGACCTCCTCTAATCATTTTCCGACCAGTCACGCATCTAGACGTGGCCAGAGCACCAAGATCGCAATCAAAACTGGCCGACCTGGATTTTGCGGAGGGAGAGGGCCGAGAGAGAGAGACTAGAATTTTTCAAATAAACTAATTTAATACTAAAAGGGTAATAATGGTATTTCATTTAACTAATTAAACTAAAAAAATGTAACAGCTGTAATTTGGGTTTTTATATACATTGAATAGTATAAGGTTTCTTTATAGAACTATGTCTAGGAACGAGTATTTAACTAATTTTCTATTATATTAATTATGAGTATGGCACTATTAGCATTAAAAACTCTAATATAGTAAAATAGAGAAGAAGAAAAAAACTTGCACAACAAGCAAGCAAGGGCGGATACACAGAGGGACAAAATGAAATGGCTTGACCTTGTGACCATATGAAGTCCTCCATGTAAGTTTCGATCTTTGACCCCTTGGTAGGTGTTGCTTGCCAACTGTTTGTTGAAATAATCCAAAGAGGAGACGTTGAATTTGAGACTGAGTTATAATTATTTTTTCATCATAGCGGCACATGAACATGAAAATTTACTAAAGAGCGAGAAAGTTCCACTGTTATAACTTATACGGAATTTGGGGTAATGAATCACTGAAATTTTTTCCCAAAGTTTGGGAAGGAAAAGCTCAACATTTGTTGTTGGTTAGCTTAGCTTCCAAGATTTTAATATTGTCTAACTGTTTTTTGTCAGGCCTCTACACTGTCATATCCAAAGAACAGATTATTCTATCAGTCTCTTCATTGTAGCTTCATTGATCTGTGGTGCATTCGTTATAAAGAAGTATCATTTAAAAGAATTTGAGAACTTTTATATGTTGACATGTTAGAGTAAAAATCATGGATCCGTCACTTAAGCCAAAAAACTGACTAATAATAAAATAATTATGAATTGAGTGGGGAATTGCCCATCAGAGCACTTCCAGCAAGGGGCCTTGGGGAGCGCTAGGGGCTGGGGAAAATGGTGTTTCCAGAACACAAATCTGCCAGGGCAAGGTGTGGGCCCCAGACAAAAAAATTTGCTGGCTAGCCCTTGGGAGGTCGGCCAGAGTTACAAAACTCGTTTTGGGTTGGCGTCAACGCTTTGTTTAAAATTTTTAACGTTGGCGCGTGCAATGCACACGCCAACCTTAAAAAATTTGACGCGCCCTACAATGACCCTCATTGGTCTATTCCACGTGGCGCCCACACGTCCGATCAACTTTATTCCAAATCAACGGCAGGCATTTTTTGCAAATAAAAAATGAAAAAAATCAAAACTCGCACCCAACGGCTTTCTTCCACGTGGCGATGCTCTGGGCGCTCCGATTCAGTTCTTCCAGCAATCCAACGGCAATTGTTAATTCTGCCCAAAAAAAAAAGAAAAAAATCGAAAAAAATTTGAAAAAATACCCAAAAAATACTGTTTTTTTTTTCCCTATAAATACCAACAAATACTCTTCACTTTTAACACCAACTCTTCATACATTTTCTTCTCATTCTATCATTATTCACTTTGTAGTCAATATTTTTTTCACTTTGAAGTTGAATTTTTCTAAAAAAATTTATGGGTTCTTCTAGTGAAACCGGAGGGGCATGGAGTGTCATGGAAGATGTTAGCTTGTGTGATTCTTGGCTCCACATTAGTCATTGTCCCGTAACGGGCAATGAGATGAAATTCTGTCATATGTGGAAAAAAATTCATCAGGATTTTTGTGAAAGGGTAATTGGTTCGACCCGTACAGATCAGGCACTATCTAGTAGGTGGAAAATTTTTAACAAAGAGTTGGCGAAATGGAGGGATGCCTTGGCAAAGGCGATGGACAACCATAGAAACAGGGAAAACCTTACCAGTGAGGTAAATTATTTGTAATTTTTGTTTTATTAATTTCTATGTCATATTAAAATTTATTTAAATATTTCTTGCAATTTATATATTTTGTTAATATTTCTTGTATTTCCAATATTAATATGAATGTTTGTTGTAATATTTAAATTTTGTTTTGCATTTCTAATAAATTGTTAAAGTTTCTTGTATTTCCATGATTTTTGTTTTTTATACTTGTTGCATTGCCAATAATTTTTAAAGTTTCTTGCATTTTCATTTTTTTTAATAGACTATACAAGCACAAACGTTTTTTGGTGCTACTGGGCAAGGAAAAAAAAGTTTCAACCATACCCATTGTTGGGAGGTGGTGAAGAATTGTAAGAAATTCCAAATTATTCCAACGGGTCCGACGGTAGTCTCGAACTTGACACCACTCCATAAGACACCGGCATCGGATTCACTTATGGATTCCCCGATGAGTCAAGACTCACTTATCTTAAAGAAGCCGAGACCTATTGGGAGGAAGGCGGCGAAGGCGAAGGCGAAGAGAGGGAGTAATTCTACCAAGTCATCATCTAAATTTTTGGAGGAACTTTCAAAGATGCAAGCCATGAGAATTGAAATGGACATGAAACAACAAGAGCACGATAGGGCAATTGATGTAGAAAATGCAAAAGAAAGGGAGTATGTACGCCAAGAAAGGGAGTATGCACGCCAAGAAAGGGAGTATACACGCCAAGAAAAGATTGAAAATAAGGATCGGGAAACAATGGCCATGGATACAACCCATATGTCCCCTGAAACAAAACAATATTGGAAGCTAGAACAAAGGGATGTTATGAGACGAAGACTTTTTCGTGACGATGGACCGAGCAACACGGATTGGTTAAATGATCAAAACAATTAAGTTAGTTTGCTTGCCTTTCATTTCATTGTATTTTTTAAAAAAAAATAAAAAACTAGTGGTAATTCATGTATTTTATTTTATGAGTTGTATTGATTTTCTTGTAGTGAATGAAGAAAATATTCAACAAAATTCCTTTTTATTCAAAACATTCCATACATAAAAAGCAAACCACAACCAAAGCATAAAAAATAAACAAACCACAACAAAAGCATAAAAAAAAACAAAGCATAACTAAAAATACAACATAAACATAATGCACTACAAAAACATCTTCACTTGACTTCATCGACCTTCATTGCCTTTCACCGCCCACAAATGCTCCATCAAGTCAACTTGACGGTGTTCATGAATATACGACGATTGCATCTCCGTGTAGCGCTCAATCATACGATGCATGAGAGTACCGTCTCTAACCAACGGATCATGCTGCATTGGTTCTCCATTTGGCGTCATAGGTTTTTCATAAGTTCGTGTTAAGGTCGTGTTCATGGGATCTAGTTCATACACTTCCTCAACATCGTAATCATACTCATCTTCCACAATCATGTTGTGGAGGATGATACAAGTCATCATTATACTTCTGAGCACCTCCTCGTCAAATAGACGCGCCGCGCCCCTAATAATAGCCCACCGAGCTTGAAGGATACCAAAGCACCTCTCCACATCTTTTTTGTACCCTTCTTGATAGGCAGCAAAAAAAAATTTCTTCTGGGATAGGGGATGTGGAATTGATTTCACAAATGTTGTCCATCTCGGGTAGATACCATCAGCTAAATAATACCCATTTTGATAGACGGTATTATTGACTTGATATGTGATATTTGGGCATTCACCTCTCAAAATATCATTGAACACCGGGGATTGACCCAGGACGTTCAAATCATTTTGAGAGCCGGCAACTCCAAAGAAGGCGTGCCAAACCCGTATCAAAACCAGCAAGCGCCGAGGATGATGCTTTTACGCCCTTTCCGATTACCATAATCCCTTGCCAAGCGGATGGACAATTTTTCCATTGCGGTGCATGCGATCAATGCTACCAATCATTCCAGAAATCCACGAGACTCGGCTTTTGTAAAGCCGTTGCATGTCCTCGGCGTAGGTCTGCGCAGTAGTCCATGGTGTACTGATTTTCCACTGCATCACAAAATCGCACCAAGCTCTCTTCCCCATTCGGGCAATCTTATCAACCTGATCAGCAAATGACCCATACGCCAACATTCGTATCACAGCTGTGAAGTTTTGCTCAGGAAGCAACCCCAAATCTCCAGCACAATTTTTCTTTTGAACAAAGTAGTCATCGTAATTGCAAATATCATGCATGACTTTATTGAACAAGTGGGGTTGCATTCTATATCTTGCTCGAAAATGAACATCAGAGTACAGAGAGTGTGGAATAAAATAATCTTCCAGAAGATTCTTACCAGACAATGTCTATGTCTCCACATTCGATGCCCGACCTTCTCCTGAACCACGGCGGCTCTAGTTTTCTTCCTCTAGCATAGCAACGGCCACACCAAGTTGCTCATCTAGTTCTCTCTGCGTCCTTTTGCTTGCAGCTCTTCTGCGCATTCTTGCTCGCTTTTCTCGCTCTTGCCTATCCAAAACATCTTCCATGTCTGACATTGAGAATGGAGAATGAAATCTAAAATCTGAGAAATGAAATCTAAAATATGAGAAATGAATATGTAGAGAAGATATGGTGTGAGAGGTATGAGCTGAGCCTCTAGTTTTATAGAAAAATTTAGACAGATAGAGATGACACGTGGCGCAATTTTAGAGGATGAAAATCTTATCTGAAATTTGAAATTCAAATGAAATTTGGAATTGGAAATTTATCTGGAATTTGAATTTTGAAATGTATCTGAAATTTGAATTGTGAAATTTATCTGAAATTTGAAACCGAAAATCTTATCCGATATGAATAGTATTGACACGTAAGAACCCAAAAATCTTATTCGAAAATATTATCCAAATTAATTGTTTAAATAAACAAAGTTGTGAAAAAAAAAAAAATGAATAGTATTTGTGATGGGCTAATCTTTGAAACATTGCGTTCTTTGAGAAAGGCATTCTATTCACATAAATAAGAATCTTTGAGCTCACCTTCCCATGGCAAAGGACTAACTGATGGAAATGCTCTCATGAGTTCATTTCCGTGCCTAAAGTATAATAAGGACTTACATATTTCTCTAGTACAAACGCAAATAAATATAAAACAAATTGAAGTAGACAGACAAACGCAATAGTTACGAAGCCTGTGTACACAACTAGCTAGAACTAAAAAATTTGAAAATGTTATTATTATTATAATATTTTTTTGGACAAATATTAATAAGTAACAGAAGTCTGAAAGGGGAGAAAAAAAGGGGTAGGGTGGGAGATGGAGCAAGGACAAGGAGACCTCGAAAGGCTTTTGAAATGGGCAGCAGAGATTGGAATATCAGACTCAACTTGTTGCGGGGATTCGTGTTTGGGTCACTCTCTCGCCGTCTCCTACTTTCCTGGCGCTGGCGGGTATGCAATTACTAGATTAATATCCACAATCGCAAGCTCTCTGTAAATTAAGCAACTTCTGCTCACAACTCACTAAAATGCTGCAGGAGAGGTTTGGGGGCTGCCCGTGATCTTAGAGAAGGAGAGTTACTTCTCAAAGTTCCAAAATCAGTTTTGATGACAAAGGAAAGTCTGTTATTGAAAGATGAAAAACTCTCCCTTTCTGCCAATGATTATGCCCATCACTCTCTGTCCCCTACCCAGGTTTTCCTTACTCGTTCTTTTGCTGTATTGATAACCCAATTGTTTGTTTTTGATAAAATTAAATTCTTTTATCATTTCATGCTATGCAGATATTGGCTGTTTGTTTACTCTATGAAATGGGTAAAGGGAAGATTTCATGGTGGCACCCTTACCTTATGAATTTACCGCGCAGTTATGACATTTTAGCAACTTTTGGTGAATTTGAGAAGCAAGCTCTGCAAGTTCAGTTACATTCTGCTCACTTAAGTTTTTTTTTTCTTGATCAGGATTTAGAATATGTGTTGAAAATTTGCTTTTGCAATATCTGATATGGTTTCTAGGTGGATGATGCTATCTGGGCTGCTGAGAAGGCCACATTGAAGGCTGAATATGAGTGGAAAGAAGCTAATGCGCTCATGAAACAACTTAAGCTCAAGCCTCAACTTCTGACCTTTAAAGCATGGCTTTGGGCTTCTGCAACTGTGAGTATACTTTTTCCCGGGTTTGAGGACTATCGTGCTTGTTGGTTTGGTCCTGGAAGTTGAAATGGACATGATGATGATGGATGCAAAAAGAAAATTTGTGCGTGGGGTTTAAATAGGGTTTAATTTTTAAGTTTTTTTCACTTATTATTTGAATTAAATATTTTTGGGAGCTAATTTTGGGTTTAACCATTCTGTTATATCAGTAATTTTCTGTTTTAGGTATCTCATAGTTTTGGAATTGCCCGTATACCAAAGAGCAATTGTACTTGGGTTTTAGAGTTATTCTCTTTTTTTCTGGTTCTTTCTTCACTTTCTTCTTCTGCCTCTTTTTTGTTTTCTCTTCTGTATTCTCTCTCAGTTCCACATCAGGGAAAAGTATATCTTTTATGGCATTTACAATATTCAATGTTAAGATAGCCAGAAATTATTCATCAGATTGATTAGTTTCACTTATATTTCTCTGACTGTTTAATCCACATTGTTGATCACTTCTATTACTTGTTTTATGGAGTAAGGATTGGACCTGCTGTTCTTTTTAATTAATATTCCAATGCTTCAAATCGTTAAATTGTTTATCTCCTTTAAAGATATCCTCAAGGACATTGCATATACCATGGGATGCAGCTGGGTGCTTATGTCCTGTGGGAGACTTATTCAATTATTCTGCACCTGGAGAAGAGCCATCTCGTTGTGAAAGTATGGAGCATACAATGCATGACTTAGTGAATGAGGATACTTCGGGTATGGCAGATGTGGAGCAGCTTGTTTCTGATTCACGAAGATTAACTGATGGAGGGTTTGAGAAGGATGTTGATGCATATTGCTTCTTTGCTAAGAAAAGTTACAAAAAAGGAGAGCAGGTAATATGGGCTTCTTTGTCTCCTATTCAAGATACAGTTTATTGTACTCATTCTACCAAGTTCATTTTTCTACTTTCATGGGTGACATGTAACTACACTGAAATGATTTACATCTCTATTAACATTCACCAGTAGCTTAGAATGGTTAAGTGATTTACATCCCTTACGTTCTGGCCCTTCAATATGCAAATTTTCCTTTAGTTATGGGATGTAAGGTTGACATAGTTTCACAGTACGTGTATATTTTGTGGCCATTTATTAGGTTAATCCATCTTTGTTTCTTCAAGGTGCCCCAAAACATAGATTAGGTGTTTAGTCTATCTTTAAAAATTAACTTATTCTTGAATGAAATTTGAAAAAGACATCAATGAACTGACTCTTGATTACATAAAAATTTCTCTTTGGGTAAGAAAGCACAATGTTGTCAGAGTTAGGCCATCATGTTTGGTCTTTGGCTTCTGAAGAGGATGTTCCTTTTCTAACAAAGCTATTGCTGTTGCTTAGGATTTTGAGATTCTCAAAGGGTAAGAAAAGGGACTTTATTTTGGGGCTAAAAAGAGTCCAAGGAAATTCTAAAGTTGGTTTTTACCAGTGGCCCTACAAATAGTGATGTGAAACAAGTTATGTTATTTGTGATTTAGGTAGTCTAACATGTGGGTGGATGGACGAATTAGAGTTTAAGGAGTGTTAAGTGGTTAGAAAAGGGGGAAAAGGAAAACTTAAAGAAGAAGAGAATTCAAAAGCTTGAAGGATGTAATGGTGCTTTTGGCAAGTTGTTGAAAAGAGAATCAGTTGTGGATGCTTTGATTTTGAAGAAAGTTTTCAAGAATTTCCAAGCATATGTTGCAGTAGTAGTCTGGCTGCAGGTGCTATAGAATATCTCGGCTGATACAATTTGGGATAATAGTGCTCTCCGGCATTAGCTATGTATCTGAGCTGTATTTCTGATATCATGTAATGCCACTCAGTTCACTCTGTTGCTAGCAGTAGCTTATAGTTCTCTTATGTAACGTGTAAGGAATTACATGGACTCTGTAGGGCAAGGTTCATTCTCTTATGGTTTCGTAGATATCTGGTCTGTTTTGATTCCACAATCACTAGAAAGTAAATGGCTAAGATTGATGCATCATAATCTCATAGGTTCATGAATAATTCCATGATACTTTCAGAGTGCAGAAACTTTTTAGTTCGAGAAACTGAGCTTTAAATATTAGAATGCCAGAAGTTTGTTGAGAATAATATGATTATGCATTTAGCAAAAACAAAAACCATAAAGTGCTTATAAAGAAATTAATTGTATTATCATAACTACTGCGAAATGGCTTCAGTTAGCAGCCACTTACTGTGTTGCTTTGTCCATTGAAATCTTAAATTTCTTTGTTCTGCAAAAAGTGAGGAAAAGTTAGTTTAGATTTCGAGAACTAAATTAGATTTCAAACATGCAATGTATGGTTACCACTTTCTGAAACACTGTGCATAGTCTGAGATGCATTGCACTCTGCCCACGATATGAAACATGGTGTACTGTATAAATGTAATCCATGGATTATCACTGGTGGAACAAATATGAAATGTCACTTTTCTAAGAAAGGTAAAAATGTTTAAGGTTGTATCATTTCAGTTCTGTTTGATAATCTTACTACTAATTTCAATATATTGTTATCAACTGTTCACTTGAAAGTTGTTACCACTGTCTTGATATAGGACAACAGGTAGCCATTTGATTGCACTGGGTTATCTTAGGTCTAGAGTTGGATTTTTGAAATTGGGATGAGAGGTTTGGATTTAAATGATACTTTATTGCCTGCAGGTCCTTTTAAGCTATGGAACTTATACAAATCTGGAGCTTCTTGAGCACTATGGCTTTCTCTTAAATGAAAATCCAAATGACAAAGTTTTTATTCCCTTGGAACCTGAAATATATTCGTCCTGTTCGTGGCCAAAGGAGTCATTATTCATCCATCAGAATGGGAAGCCATCTTTTGCGCTATTGTCTACTTTGCGTTTATGGGCAACCCCACAGAACCAGCGGAGGTCTGTTGGACACCTTGTTTATTCAGGACTCCAGCTCTCAATTCAAAATGAGATGTTTATCTTGAGATGGATTTCAAAGAAGTGCACTACCATTTTGAAGAATCTGCCAACATCTTTTGAAGATGATAGCTTGTTATTAAGTGCAATTGACAAAATCCAAAATCTTGATGCCCCTTTGGAGCTCAACAATGTGTCATCCACTTGTAGAGATGAGATTTGTGCTTTTAAAGCTAATGTTCTGCAGAAGGGAGAAAGAAGTAGTATGGAGTCAAAGGAGAGGTGGAGATTAGCTGTGCAGTGGAGGCTTAGTTATAAGAAAATCCTGGTCGATTGCATTTCTTATTGTGATGAAATAGTAAGTTCTCTATTTCATCAAAATAACTCATCCCAGAAATGAAATACGTCCATTTTCTTTATATTGTTATTTTTGTTGTATGTGGCTGGTTAGGAGAAGATATTGACATGAGGGATATTGATATAATCTTGGGTGTTAGTTTGTTCCTATATATTGAGTCAAGGGGTAGAGGTTAGAGAGAAACTTAGGCAGTGATTGATCAATGTCCAAAGTCACCCCATAGTTGATCCGATTCTTGGTTTTGAGAGCATTCGATTATTTTGAACAGAAAAAAAAAAGAGAGTATTCGATTACAAATTTGATGTGGAGCATTAATTTCTCAACCTTCGTCTGCCTGTCTCTCTCTTCTTCTACCATTGGATTCTTGGTTTCTTTTATTCTTGAAAAACCTATATTGATTCCGTCTTGTAAACTTCATGGAGGTGTCTCTCTACATTTTATGCATTTCTGTATGCATTATTTTGCATTACAGTTTGAGAAACCCGCTGCAACCACGGGCGTTGGCAGTTCCATTTTTGTTTCGGTTTGGCCAACTTTTATGGTTTATGCATCGACTGATTCTCTTTAAAATTGAGTATGTCCATGATTCTCTTTAAAATTTTGATGGCTATCCATGATTCATCGATCATCTACTTTATTGTGATAGATGAAAGATTTTATTCTATTTTTATACAAGCAATAGTCTAAATTAATTTAATTTATTGGGAGGGAGACTCGAATTTGAGTGCTAATGGGTGGGCTATTTCCCTGGCCATACAGCTTGGGGTTGGCCAAATTATAGGCTACCCCAGTTTCTATCTCTAATTACTACTCATAGCTAAATTATAGGCTACCCCAGTTTCTATCTCTAATTACTACTCATAGTTTGTGGTTGGCCAAATTATAGGCCACCCCAGTTTCTATAACTCTAATTACTACTCATGTTGACAATTGGTTTCCCTTAATTCATTCGATATCCTCAATCGAGCTCAACAAAAAGTGTTCTCAATTAACAACCCATTCTCTCTCGAGCAACCAAAAATTTAGAAAATCAAGAACCCATTAAGTTCCATGAAAACCTACAAGAAAAATGCATGAATCATTTTAGCCCCTCTGAGACACGCATTCAAAACATGATATTTGTTATAAGATAGTTGCCAAACATCTCCCCTCGGTCTCTGTCTGGATCAACAAATCAATTAAATATTCAAAGCATTAAGAACAATAACAAATACTCAACATGGAATAGAAACTAGAAATTAATATAAACTATAAAAATTAAGTATTCATGGTTAGACTACATTGTAGCCCTAGTAAGAAAAATTAGTTCATGACGACAATAAAGATAAATAAAATATTCATTGTCATTAAACCAATTCAAACGATGTATTTGGTCTCAGGAATCTCCACAGCAATACCTTTGAAGGCTCCAATTACTCTTGAGAGTCAAAATCTGTATTGTGTATTAGAAGGTTACTTTTACACAATTGGCAAGTCCTGACAGATTATTTGTATTCATAGTCCAATTCGATATAGTATATGGGGGAGCTTCTACAATGAGGAGTTAAAGTGAGGAGGTTATTTGAGGAGACCGATCCGACCGTCAAAACATTTAAAATATTTAAGTCCCATGATTTCTTTACATTTGTTGATGGTGAGATTTGACCTCCTCAAATAACCTCCTCACTTTAAGCCCTCATTATAGCCTTTCCGTAGTATATGGTGTCCTATCCTGGGGAGAAACTTGTACTGTATACCCTTATCTTGCAAGCAAGTTTTTTCCCCTATCTTGTTGAAAATGCTAGTCATGTGTTCAATCCAACCTTCTAAATGAGGCCTAAAGGCGATGGTACCCAATCACTCAAAGAAAGGCTAGGGGAAAAACAGCCTCGACGTTTTTCAAGAATTTATAACAATTAGTCGTTAGTTTGGCGAGGGTTGAAGATTATATTATTACGCCTATTTGTGCCCACTAATATAATTGTGTTTCCACATGTCTATGCCTTGAGCTCTGCAGCCTATCAATATATTTTTATTATATATAGTGTATGAGACCCATGGGGCACTATAAACAGCAGATCCAAGAGACTTATTTGGAAGTTTGAGCAGACCCATAAAGAGGAAAAGAAACCTCACCAATGTCTAAGCCAAGGTAAGAAATTCAAAATCTTTCTTTTTGTATCTCAACCTTATTAGATCTTCCGGCTGAGTTCCAATGTTAATTTTCTTGTAACATCATTTCAAGTGCTTGATCAGTTAACTTGGATTTTGGACATCATATTCCTTTTCACTCTCACAATCACAAACACCTTCAAATTCCATGCCTTAATCAAAATGCATGCTCTTAATATAAACAAATATATACAATTATGATTTTATAGGTTGGAGGGCAAGGTGGTCCTTATCACAGGTGCAGCCGGTGGGATTGGTGAGGAGGCAGTGAGACTATTTGCAGAAAATGGAGCCTTTGTTGTTGCTGCTGACATTCAAGATGAATTGGGTCCTCACGTTGTCGCCTCAATAGGCTCCGAAAGAGTTAGCTATTGCCACTGTGATGTAAGAGATGAAAACCAAGTTGAGAAAACAGTGAACTACACGTTGGACAAATATGGCAGCCTAGACATTTTGTTCAGCAATGCAGGTGTCTTGGGTCCAATGACTGGCATATTAGACCTTGACTTTCAAGGCTTTGACAACACCATGGCCACGAACGTTCGCGGCGTTGCTGCAACAATCAAACACGCGGCACGTGCCATGGTGGCTCGAAAGGTACATGGTTCAATCATATGCACAACAAGTGTGGCAGCTTCTATTGGAGGTATATCTCCACATGCTTACACAACTTCAAAACATGCTCTGTTGGGTTTGGTGAGAGGAGCTTGCAGTGAGCTTGGGGCTTATGGGATCAGAGTGAATAGCATTTCCCCATTTGGAGTTGCAACCCCTCTTTCATGCAAAGCTTCCAATTTGCAGCCAAGTGAGGTGGAGGCTAATTGCTCTGCCATAGCCAACTTGAAGGGCATTGTGTTGAAGGCTAGGCATGTGGCGGAGGCTGCTCTGTTTCTTGCTGGTGATGAATCTGCTTATGTTAGTGGACACAACTTGGTTGTCGATGGAGGCTTCACGGTGGTTGGTCATACTTATTCGGCCAACTAGAATTGTGGTTTGTTGTCGCTCAAGGAGCAAACTTATTTAACGTATGGTTGGCATTTTGATTATTATTTTTTGTTGTCGCTTCTTTTCTACATTAAACAGAGTTTTCTGTTCTAAAGTCAAACTTTGTTAGCAGTAATTCCCATGTGCACTTTCCTTGTAATCTGCAATGTGATCTTTTTTTTTTGTAGCTTCCACTTCATAAATCCATCGATCATGTCTTTTGTCTCCCCCTTGTTCATACACTCTTAAGTTCTCTAATTAATTAAAGAAAGTGAAAACAGTACAGTTGAAAAGAAATGAAGCTATAGTTATAGTAAGGTACATTGAACAATTGAAAACCGATGTTTGTATTGTATATTTCTGACAAAAACCATTATAATTATTTGGACATCATTTTATGAACCCCATTTGACTTGAGGGGTCTATCTATTCTGTACACTACACAAGATTTAGCACTTTAAATGTATCAATAGATGCTAATGTGGGCAATTAGTGCTGAAACTAGCCATTCGTATGTGGCTGTTATTTTGGATATAGATGGTATAGGGAGAACCCGAACCTTAGCATTTAGAGTAGGGGATGTTTGGAACCAGCTGTGTAATGTACCAATTATTAGGTGTCTGTTTGCTTTATTCATCACCCAAAAAGGGAAATAGAAAATTAGGGAAAACTACATTTTGAGTATGTGATCCTTGCCAAAACCGCAGAGCAGCAGCACAGATGGAGCCGCTTGACAACTTGTGCATCCATCCATCCATCCACACACCCAGAGAGGAGACACAACAAACAAGTATAGTCTGGTCAAGTTAGATGCGGCATATGATACAATGCATAACATAATACAGCAAAATATAACACTTATCTGAGTCACTTTGACCAAATGCTTCATCATTCATCATTCATCATTCATGTCATGTGGTCCCAAGGAAATGTAGCTACTACTACTATAAACTACAATGCAAAAGGCAAGAAGAGTAGAGAAATTTAGCTCTCTGAGCAGCAACTGTACCATTTCTGCCAATCTCTCTGAGCAGTAACTCAACTCTAGGCCCTCTGAGGGGTTCTTCTTTGGGTCTCGTGTGGCTCCTAGTCCTTGCCTCTTCTCTTTGGTTTGGTTTGTTCTACTTTTTTTATTTGGTGGCTGGTTAGGCTCTTTGGGCCTTTTTTGGCTGTTGTCAAACGATGGTTATGCCCTCTGTTTCTATGCTATTTCTTAGGCCTTGTTAGTTTCTTAGGCATTCTTCTAACTTTATTTGATTTACTATTTAAGTGTCATGAGTCATGACAACAAAATGCATACACAAGCACAAGTTTTAAATTACACACCGGGTAGAATGTTAAATGATGTTAATCATTTGAGCTACAAGACCATTGCAGTGTTAATACTGTTATAATAGGATTAAATGAATCGAGAAATTTTTTGATAAGGGATAAGATGGGCACAAAAGAATTAAACTTGATTTAGTTTTCAAACATCACTGTCAAAATGGAAAGTGTTACATGTACATTCATTCACCCAGTCGCGCCTTGCCCCCAGTAAAATGATGAGAATGACCAACTATCGCTCAATTATCATTTTGGCCCACTAACTAAAATTTTTAATTCAAACGTCCTTAAACTTTTTGTATTGTATCAAAATCGTCCTTCCGTGACAGATTCCGTCACTAAGATAATGTCACTTCTCACAAGCCTCGTAGTTCATTTTTTCAATGGTCATTCAGATTTAACTCTTGATTTTCTTTCAATATAGGTACAGATTTATACTTCATTTTTTTCGTTGTGTACCTTACTTGGGCTCTTTTTTGTATTTTGTATTTTTTTCTGTTCAAAGCTCCTACGCGAGCAAAAGCACTTGGAACTGCTGTCGCGGGTGGAGGACTGCTGGTGGTGGTCTGTGGTGAGAGAGAGAGAGAGAGAGAGAGAGGGGCGTGAGGGTCGGGGAAAAATATAAAAAGACACGACCCACCCAGGCCGCCTAAACCCTAAACAACAATGATGATCAAAACGGACCTTATGACAAGAATCGCTCCTATAATCAGAATGTCACGTTTACAAAATACAAACATAACAGAAGGTTTAAAATCAGATTTAATGCTATACAGA
This sequence comes from Prunus mume, assembly GCF_029339155.1. NCBI lineage: Eukaryota > Viridiplantae > Streptophyta > Magnoliopsida > Rosales > Rosaceae > Prunus > Prunus mume. The sequence goes on along the minus strand of NC_142701.1, from coordinate 15,478,912 downwards.
CTCGAGCTACTTAGAGGAAAAATACTTACCAAGAAAAGAGAAAAAATAGAAAGCCATTAAAAGATGGATCAGAAACACCTGGCTTGGTGTCTCTGTGTAATACAGAGATATAAGTCGCTCAGTTTGTTCAGTTTCGATCATTTGGGGAAATAATCATCACTTCCATCTATGGTTTTTTCCAATTGCAAAAACAAAAAACATTCCAAGACTCAAATTTGAAAAACCAAACTGAAAAAGGATTTGAAATTTCAGAAGACAAAGAAACAAAAGGAAGAACAGAGAATGTGGTTTTCGGTGCTTCTCAAGGAGCAATATGTAAACAACAAAATTCAAAATTCAAGAGCAAGTTAGTGAGATCTGATATAAAGAACGAAGATGGATCAGAAACACCTGGCTTGGTGTCTCTGTTAATACAGAGATATAAGTCGCTCAGTTTGTTCAGCTTCGATCATTTGGGGAAATAATCATCACTTCCATCTTTTCTTTATATGGTTTTCTTCCAGAAAATTCAAAATCATTCCAACACAAAAACACGAAATTTGAAAACGCAAACTAAAAAAAGATATGAAATTTCGAACGACAAAGAAACAAAATGAAGAATAAAGAACAATGAGTTGTTGGGATTTGAGAAAGATCAGAGTTCTGGCTTGGAAATTAAAAATAGCGCAAGTTTGAATCAGCTTCGATCATATGGGGAAAGTAGCATCACTTCAATCCCAAATCCCTAAAATTCAACACAAACACAAACTTAAAACGAAGCAATAGTACAAAATCGAAAAATAAAGACGTAAATTTTGTCCGAATCTGCGAGAGAACCAATCATAAGAAGGCCCTCAATGATTCGCAGAAACCGAATAGCTCTGGCGTCGGCTCATACGCAGCGCCCACTCTTTTTCAGAGAGCGATGGTAATCAGTTTAATCGACGCCGAAATCCAATCCCTAACCGCTAACACTATCTATGCGAAAACACAAAGTGAAGAGTGTTGGAAGGGGGCGATTGAATTTATAGGCTCTCATGTTCCACTTGGAAACCCTAATTTCAGTAGGCTTTTTGTTCCCGCGCGCGCACGCCACCCTTTTTTTTGTGTGTGGCCCATGTCCCATAGATAAGGCCCAGAATTTTGTATGGCATTGGGTCCTGACCTCCGTCCTTTGGACCATAGGTCACGGGCCGACATACAGTATATACATATATTTCTGTGGTGGAAATTCGAAAATTAAACTAGGTGATTAAAAAACACAAAGAGAATAAGGGCTCGTTTGATAATGATTTTAGAGGTGCTTCTCTCAAGAATCGCTTAAAATCACAAGCGATTATATAGAAAAAACGTTTCCTTCCGACTAGTGATTCCGGCCATTCTAGAATCACTTTGAAACATGCCCTAAGAAAATTAGGATTAAGCTAGGTAATTGAAGTTGTTATTGGATTAGGCCAAGTGGTGAGGTTTGATGGGAAAATGTGTGTGTGTGTGTTAGGCTAGGTCAAGAGTTCAATCTTTTCATTGTAACAAAAGGACTATTGAAAGAAAGTAGCAAATTAGTTCAAGAATAATACTAGTCTTACCACATTTTTTATACCACAATTTTATACCACATGATGTGGTGGCTGATGTGTACATACCACATCATGTAAAATACTAGTTTCTATTTTTCTAATTTTATTTATTAAAATACACTTAATTCACTTAATTGATATGACATATGATATGGACATGCCACATCATGTGGTATAGAAATGTGGGATAATAATGTGGTAAGTGTAGCATTACTCTTTTCCTTAAACATAGTTGTAACCAAACTAGAGTATGAAGTAGACTAATGAGCAAGGGGGAAATAGGGAGGGAAGAAGTGTGGAAGGAAATGCAGGCAGCTCTGCATTTCTCCCTCTGACACAAACAAGCCTTTCGTTGGGTCAATTATTTGCAAGGATTAAGTCTTCTGTTTTTCAACCGTTTCCTATGGTCTTGTGGATTTTATCGTTGTATAGGATATAAAGCAAGTTCAACACCAATCAATCTATGTAAAGTGGAGGGCTTGGTTCTCTCAAAGCAACTCAGTTTGTGCACGTTGTTTTCCAAAAGATAGGTAAGGCAAAGAGTGGAGATTAGTAAATACTAAGGAACTAATTTCTTGACGAACTTTCTCCCAATAATCATTGTTATTTTCTGGAAACAAGAGTAAAGTTTAGCCCATATTGAAAAACGTGGTCGTGCTAATAATTTAAAAGATTTTGAGTCTCTTCACCTATTATCAATTGGTTTTGAGTTGAATGCTTACATTTTAATATGGTATCGTCAGAGTAGGTTATTTAGGTTTTGTGCCCAATGAAAATATGTATTCCCACATCACCCTATATGATCTCCCTACCCACGGTTTTTTTAGATCGTGAGTTTGAATCCCCTTATTACATCCTTCTAACATAAGTTGGAATTCAGGAGTTGGAATACATAACAACTCGTCCCACATCTTATTTACTTAAGTTTTTAGGAATAGTGTACAAACCAATAAAATTTCTCAGCTATCATGAAGATGCCATCTTTCCCTCTCTTTCCATATTCTTACTTATGCCAACTAATGCAAGAAGACAGAAAGAAGGAAAGAATGATACCATTAGTTTCGTGAGAGAGAAATTGCTACTTTAAAACCAGAATATCTTCTGCCAGAGATCAGATTCTTTTCTTTTGATTTTTGCTTTATATTGTATTTGGATGAATCATTCTTTTCTTTTTTTTATTTCCCTCACTTGGTGAATCTCTCTTCTTATACCTTTCTTTTCGACACATTTCATGACAAAAAAAGCAAAGATTTCTAAGCGCTTGACGAAACCAAAAGCAAGCTGCAACCATCAAGTAGTCAGCCGCATACATCAGAAGTAATGAATTCCTTGGCCTATAAATGCAGAAACATAAGGTGACCAAACCTCAAACTTCTTCATCTCTTTAACACTTCAAGCCTTTGTCTTTTAAAAACAATAGTTTACTCAATATGGCTTCAGGAGCAGCCATCAAACGATCCGAGTCCATAGCTGAGAGCATGCCGGAAGCCCTGAGGCAGAGCCGGTACCATATGAAGAGGTGCTTTGCTAAGTACATTGAGAAAGGAAAAAGGATATTGAAGCTTCCCCATTTGATGAGTGAAATGGAGACAGTCATAGATGACAAGGTTGAAAGAAACCAAGTCTTGGAGGGAGTGCTTGGCTATATATTGTCTTCAACTCAGGTTTCTAATTATACCTTCTTTTCTTTTGGGGTGTAATTAGAGTGTTGAAATTATAAATTATCGGTTTGCTGATATATTGATCTGTTTGCTAATATTTATCCACAGGAAGCTGTTGTTATTCCTCCATTTCTTGTCTTTGCCATAAGACCAAATCCAGGGTATTGGGAATTTGTTAAAGTCAGTTCTGAGGATCTCTCAGTTGAGTCCATCACTGTCAGAGACTACTTGAAATTCAAAGAAACTTTATATGATGAGAAATGGTACATCTATTTTTAATTATTTCAGCTTTTTGTATCTCAATAAAGGTGATAAAGTACATACATAGGTTTTTCTTACCCCAAAAAAATAAAAAAAGAAGAGGAGACAGCCTCAAAACATTTACGAGGCAAGCTATTGAAACTTTGCATCCTGTTGCTCAGGACTGGGTGATGTTAACACTTTCACATTGCAGGTCAAATGATGAAAATACATTGGAGGTGGATTTTAGAGCAATTGACTTCTCAACTCCTCACTTAACTCTATCTTCCTCTATTGGAAATGGACTCAATTTTGTTTCCAAGTTCACCAGTTCAAAGCTAGCTGGGAGATTGGAGAATGCACAGCCCCTTGTGGATTATTTACTTTCACTAAATCATGAAGGAGAAGTATGGGAATGCCAGGAATTTAATTCTGTGAAACATAAAAATTAAAATTTCATTCTAATTACAATGTCTGAAATGTATTTATGTGATTTTGAATTCACAGAGTCTTATTCTAAATGAGAACCTCAACACTGCTTCAAAGCTTCAGACGGCACTGATTGTAACAGAAGTGTACCTCTCAGCGCTTCCCAAAGACATGCCGTACCAAAATTTTGAACTAAGGTGACTCTACTTCTCATCTTCTATCTTTTGGTGGATCATGTAACTTGAAATCTGAGACCAAAGTCATTCATTTACAGGTTCAAGGAGTGGGGCTTTGAGAAGGGGTGGGGAGATACCGCAGAAAGAACTAAGGAGACAATGAAACTACTTTCAGAAGTACTACAAGCTCCAGACCCATTGAACTTGGAAAGGTTTTTCAGCAGACTTCCTACAATATTCAATGTCGTAATATTCTCTCCTCATGGCTACTTTGGCCAAGCAGATGTTCTTGGCTTGCCAGACACCGGTGGGCAGGTATAAATTTAAATACTGTATCAGATAAGCTAAGTCTCTTTGGGTTGGCATTAGTTACTAAGCTGTAAGCTTTTCAATCCTGCTATTAAAAACAGGTAGTTTATATTCTGGATCAAGTGCAAGCTCTAGAAGAGGAACTGCTCCTCAGAATTAAGCAACAAGGGCTTACTGTGAAGCCTCAAATTCTTGTGGTGAGTTTCATATACAACAATGGAAAAATTCCTCATGAAGGCAGTTCGGTATAGTTACTAGTTAGTATTATCTAACTACATTCTTGGCTTGGATAGGTAACAAGACTCATACCTGAAGCAAAGGGAACTAAGTGCAACCAGGAGTTGGAACCGATCAATGGCACCAAGTACTCTAACATTCTTAGGGTGCCATTTAGGACAGAAAAGGGGATCCTACGGCGCTGGGTTTCTCGTTTTGACATCTATCCCTACCTTGAATTGTTTGCACAGGCATGTTTCCCTCAACAATTTAATCCATGCTCTTACAGTGTTCACTAATTGATTTGTTTTTTTTTATTTTTTATAATGTGCTTTCTGTTCTTAATCTCCATCTCTTTCAAATTACTAGGATGCTTCTGCAAAAGTCCTCGACATTTTGGAAGGGAAGCCAGATCTTATTATTGGAAACTATAGTGATGGGAATTTAGTGGCATCTCTCATGGCTAATAAACTAGGGATTACTCAGGTCAGTATTCATTCAGCTTATAGATACACATAACACATTTTCTCCCACTTCATATCTACTAACCTAGCACATCAAAACCAGGCAACTATTGCTCATGCTTTGGAGAAGACCAAATATGAAGATTCAGACATCAAGTGGAAGGAATTAGATCCTAAGTATCACTTCTCATGCCAATTTCTTGCTGACACAATTTCAATGAATGCCACAGATTTTGTCATAGCAAGCACATACCAGGAAATTGCAGGAAGGTTAGAGAAAACAACTATTATACCTATATATGACAGGGCTTACCAAATGAATGCATATATAGTTTATAATGTACTTGGATCTTGTTTGCAGCAAAGACAGACCAGGACAATATGAAAGCCATACTGCATTTACACTGCCAGGGCTCTGTAGAGTAGTTTCAGGCATCAATGTATTTGATCCCAAATTTAACATTGCTGCACCGGGGGCCGATCAGTCTGTCTATTTCCCCTATACAGAGAAGCAGAAACGGCTCACATCATTTCATCCTGCCATCGAAGAACTGCTGTATAGTAAAGAGGATAACAGTGAACATATGTAAGTGCTGGAATAACAAATCATTCTTTTAGACTTCAAATGAAGATCACTAGTAATCTAACATCTATCTAAACCATTTTGAAACAGAGGATTTCTAGCAGACAGGAAGAAACCTATCATCTTCTCAATGGCAAGGCTTGACACTGTCAAAAACATTACTGGTTTGGTTGAGTGGTATGGGAAAAACAAGAGGCTGAGAAATTTGGTTAACCTTGCTGTAGTTGGGGGGTTCTTTGACCCTTCAAAATCAAAAGATAGAGAAGAAATTGCAGAAATAAAAAAGATGCATACACTGATAGAAAAGTACCAGCTTAGGGGCCAGATCAGATGGATAGCTGCACAGACTGATAGGAACCGAAATGGAGAACTCTACCGTTGTATTGCTGACACAAGGGGAGCTTTTGTGCAACCTGCCCTCTATGAAGCTTTTGGTCTTACTGTCATAGAGGCAATGAACTGTGGACTGCCCACCTTTGCAACCAACCAAGGAGGCCCAGCTGAAATCATTGTGGATGGGATCTCCGGTTTCCATATTGATCCCAACAATGGTGATGAAGCAAGCAACAAAATTGCTGATTTCTTCGAGAAGTGCAAGACTGATGCTACATACTGGGACAGGTTTTCGAAAGCAGGTTTGCAGCGAATATACGAATGGTAAGTACACATGAATCCCTATTTGTTTGGTTGAGTTCATTCATATTGACATGTGCAGTATCAGAAAACCAACATCTTCTCCTATGGTTTTTAAAACAAGTTATCTTAATTTTGTAGCTACACTTGGAAGATATATGCAAACAAGGTGTTGAACATGGGGAACACTTATACTTTCTGGAGGGAGTTGAACAAAGAGCAGAAACAAGCTAAGCAAAGATACATCCAGATGTTCTTTAATCTCCAGTATCGGAACTTGGTATGCTATTATGCTCATATAATACAATGCATCTCATATTTATTGTCATTTTATTATGTTCAAGATTTAGACACGTATTTCCATTGGCATTTTTGCAGGTGAAGAATGTGCCTATCCCAAGTGATGAGGCTGAACAACCAGTGCCAAAGCCAACTGCCAAATCACAGTCCATACCAAGGCATGTTAATCTAAACTAAAAGCAAAGTAGTGGAAGACTTTGAACATGATCACATAATATAATTTTGCATATGTTAATATTACCTCCTGGGGCACTAATAACATATATTGTTCATAATTGATGTGCAGCACAAGACGCTCACAGTCTCGATTGCAAAGGTAAAGAGTAAGATCCTTACAATTGTCTTGTTTTCTATCTTTCTTTCCACTAAAGCCACATGACAACTCAAAAAAATTCTACCATATATACTTTCAGGATGTTTGGAGCCTAAATTAAGGTCAAACAAGGGAGCCTGATTGAGATTGCAATTTGAGCTACCCAGCGGCGTTTCCAACAACATTCCATATTATACATTTACAAAGAAGAATAATTGTTGTGTGATCAATAAAAGATGAAGATTTGTTTGTATGTAATACCAAAATTACAGTTTGTGAGGTTTTCAATTTAATATTCGGAAGGGTGGCTCCCTGTAGACCCCCTTATTTGCTTCATGATCCTCTACTCACTACACCCCTCTTGAAAAAACAAAATATCATGGACATTGCTCAATGATGTGTGCCATTTTGCACCCTATTGGATATTGCTTGGCTCATTCTCTAGAGGAAACATTCTCTTTTCTCCAAATCATAATTTGATGTATATGCAAAAATAATCCACAAAAATGTGAGAGAAAAAAATCTCTCCACCCAACATCCAACTCCGAACTGCAAAGACATCACAAATCATCATAACTTTACCAAAGCATAAAAAACGTAAACATAAACAGTCAATGAAACAATTGTCCACTACATGTTATTGGTGTGAAGAGTAAATCATCTTAGTTTGATGTACATAAACATGTTACATACTTGAAATGGTATATATAATTGTTTCATTAATGAGTAAATGGTCTTATCGTTTTGAACCCAAGTTCATTGGTGTGAAGAGAGAGGTGTTACCATCCCAAACCCAACCGAATTATAAATAAAGCAAAATAGAAAACGAGTACGAAAAATGGAAGGCAGAGAAGAGAATGAGGAATCCAACAGATCAAAGGGTGTTGTTTGGTTTGGAGAGAGAGAGCGTGCCTAAGAATAAACATATGATATGACTTGGGAGTGACTGAGTGGTAGGACTAGGTCGAGATTTAGCAAGTAGAAGACCGGTGGTTGCGCGCTTGCGCTCGTGCAAAACAACGAAAAACCAACCAAAACGCAACACACATGAATGAGATCGCATCCTTCCTTCCATTTTCTTCTCCTAACAATCTTGTACACTAAATTACGCAGCAACTACCCCAAAAAACAAAGAAAAATAATAATTAAAAAATCAAAAAATATATCGAAAAAGAAAAAAGGAAGAAAAGAAGGTAAGTGTCAATTTCAGATTAACAAATGAAACAAAGCAGGCATTTTGTTCCTTCCATGACTCGAAATTTGTAGTAAGAGAAAGAAAGTTCCCAAATTTTCAAAAGGGTTCTTTTGCTTTGGCTCAATTGATCTATCACGTTAACAATTTTTCTGTTGTTTTCTGTGTGTGAGTAGTGGGAGTTGTGGCATTGTAGAGGAAGGGGATCGTGGAGATGGATAAATTAGGATCAATGACCAAAGAAGGAGCCTCATCTTCCTCTACCAAAAGGAAGTCCAGAAGACCCAAATGTTCGTACCTTTCTAACTTCCTTTTTGTTTCATTTTTCCTTTCTGGCATAAATGCATGGCTTTTTTTTTTTTTTTTTTAATAAATACAAATGTATTTTGGTTTCTGCTTTTCTTCAATTGCTCTGCTTTCTGTTGTTTACGGTTTTTCTTGAAATTCCATTGTTTTTTTTTTAAAACATTTATTTGGATGCTTCATTGTGGTTGTTACATTTTCTTTCAAGGAAACTTCATATGCTTTATTGGGTAATCCAATTGGTTTATGCAGAAACTCCAGCATTTTCTTGTAGGAACGTAGCCAATATATTTTCTATGTATTTATCAAAACATGGTTGTTGGTCCTTGAATAAGAATTTGATTTTGAGGGCCCCATTGTAACCCCATTTGTTGACAGTTTAGTTTTCTTTTATTTTCTCCTAACATTGGAGTTGGATTGTCAATCTGCAGTCTGAATGGTTCAATTCAATCCTTTTCTAATGGTGTTACAGCATTATTCTAACAAAAGTCATATGCCTGGTGCATTCTGATATATATTCCAGATTCCAAGTTCACACAGCAAGAGCTTTCAGCTTGCAAACCAATTTTAACACCAGGATGGGTAAAGTATATGTGTTGTGCTGAATTTTTCTTGTCAATTATAGGTTTTGCTTCAATTTGGACACTTTACATTTTTCTTGTTTAAATATGTTTTTGTTTTTGTTTTTGTTTTTTTTTCAGGTCATTTCTATATTTGTCACAATCGGCATTGTCTTTATCCCTATTGGCTTTGCTTCCTTATTTGCATCAGAGCGTGTAATATATCTCATTGTCCTTTATGTAGTGCTTATTGTGAAGTTCAATCAATGGCCGCTGTTAAATTTTACCATGAAACTAAAATTTTCTTTCTTTTACATGCAGGTGGTGGAAATTATAGACCACTATGACAAAGATTGTGTTCCTCTTAGATATACGGACGATACGCTTGCATTTATTCAGAGTAGTAAAACTAACAAGACCTGTATTAGGAGACTAACTGTAAGTCCAATCCTCTGCTACTTCTATATATAATAAAGTTCAGGCTTAATTTTTCATAGTCTCTCTCTACTCTCTAGGTTGGGAATATATACTTATGATAATCTACATTTACTGGAGGTTTTTCAGGTTCCAAAACAAATGAAATCTCCCGTTTACATCTACTACCAGCTTGATCATTTCTATCAGAATCATCGCCGGTATGTAAAATTCTTCTTGTCATGTATCATTTCTTTAGAGTATGTGGAGTGGACATGGCTGCTTGATTTAAGAAGTTCATGGAAGAGGCGTAGTTTCTGTTTGATAAACTGGGCCGAAGAGAGAAAAAACGAACAATATCACGAGCTTTAAACTATCGTCAGCGTAAGCTGGGAAGCCTGGGACTTTAAAGCTTTTGAGAAATCTTAGTGTCTAGAGATCCTGCAAGCAATTATTACTTGCAGGATGAAATAGAATTGTCCACCACAGCAATACATCAATGAAAGCTAAACAGTAAAGCACACAATAAACTTTTTAACAACAAGCAGAATCCAGATTCCAAATAAATAAGTGCTTCACTGGTTTCAATATTTGATTGAACCTTTAAATAAGTGCTTCAATGGTTTCCTATTTCAAACAGTCTTACAGATGAAGACTCCTAGATTGAGTTAAGAGGAACAGAGCCTTAGGCTCAAGAAGAGTGATGTTCTGCTGACTTAGGCCAGCTTAGAGAAACCTGCCTCTGTTTCCTATCGGGAAAAAGAGAAATGACAGCTTAGAGAAACCTGCCTACATTTGCTTAGGTGTGGGATTCACGGTTGGAAACAGCTAGAGCTTTGGATGTTGTGATGATGAAATAAGAGAGTTTATTAGTAATGGAATGAAAGATTATTTATGACAGGTGAAAATTGCAGAAAACTGAAAATTATATCTTCTTGATATTGTGATAGCAAATAGCTTTGTTATCAAAAGCATCTGTTTAAAGGGCTATTAGAGGGCCAGAGCACATTGAAATACTCATAGTAAGAAAGGTAAAAGATTGTGGCTGAGAAGAGATAAGATTTAAAGCAGGAGTATTTGGGTACATTAATGGTGACCTATGGAGTTTACGTAATATTCTGAATCTGAATAGAAGTATTTGAGTTAGGACAATGTATGAAACCTTGTTTCTTTTAGCCAGTACAGTGTAGCAAACATCTGAAAAGTGAAAAAATAGTTACCCAGCTTCTTGCTTTATATGGCTTTTCTTCAAGAGAAAATTAAAATTTTGGAAATTGTTTTTCTGTTAGATGAAGTTCACTGAATGCTCTATGCATCCTTCAGGAAGATTTGATTGGAACTTGAAAATGCCACATTACAAATTGCCATCCCCTCTTGTAATTCTGAATTTCTAGACACTGCGACCCTGTTTCTTATTGTGAAATATTGTTTCCAGATATGTTAAAAGTAGAAGTGACAGTCAGTTGCGGAGCAAGTCTGATGAGAATAAAACAAGCACCTGTGCTCCTGAACGCAATTCACCGAATGGTACAATTGTTCCCTGTGGTCTGATTGCATGGAGTTTGTTTAACGACACATACAAGTTTTCAGTGAAAAACAAACAACTGGGGGTCAACAAAAAGCACATCACATGGAAAAGTGACCAGGGGAATAAATTCGGCTCGGATGTCTATCCTAAAAATTTCCAGAGTTGGGGTTTGATTGGAGGAGCAAAACTGAATTCTAGCATACCTGTAAATCTTCGCACCTATCTGTCTTGTTGTGTCTCTACAGTTTACTTCGTTTATTGCTTTAAGTTAATATTGTTCTCTGGTTCTGCATGCAAAAGCTGAGTGAACAAGAAGATCTTATTGTTTGGATGCGGACTGCAGCACTGCCAACGTTCAGAAAACTATATGGGAGGATAGAAGTGGACCTTGAAGCTAATGATGTAGTAATTGTAACAATAGAGAATAATTATAACACCTACAGCTTCGGTGGCAACAAGAAGCTTGTACTTTCAACCGCAAGCTGGATTGGTGGAAAGAATTATCTGCTAGGCGTAGCATACCTTACTGTTGGCGGACTCTGTTTGTTCTTGGCCATAAGCTTCATACTTCTATATTTGATAAAGCCAAGGTATGTGAATTGGTTCACAAGTCTGCAGCACTATGATCAGTTAAAACTTTGGTTCGCTTTTCAAAGGTCAGATTGTACAATAAAAACAATAATTGGGATAAAGCTGTTGTCCTTGAATTATGTAAGTGCTTAAGTATATGGTAAATTACTAAATTTTGTATTTAAAATGGGTGTCGGATGCCAAAAAATTTAGGCAAACTCCGTCCAGATCTATTCCTGATGAGCCTTACAAACTAAATATGCAAGTCTAAACATTAAGTTGGTTGACAAGGTCCTATCATTTTACCACTTCAGGATCACATTGACAGTAAATTTACACTGGTCTTTTTGCTGAAAAGAACCACTTCCTCTAGGCAATCGGTATTTAAAAATTGGAAGTAGAAAGTGAAATATGCTTTAACTAGTTGAGTAGTTGATTTCTGGATAATCGAGCACAATCGGGTGTGCTGTTTCAATGTTGCAAGCTATTAGTGAGATGTGCTTGAAATTTCTTTTGCATTTTTGTGCAGGCCTCTTGGGGATACATCCTACTTGTCTTGGAACAGAAGTGCATCAGGAGGACACATATTTATTAGCTAGGAGTATCCACTAGTACAAGGTTTTTCTGGACAATCTCTTTTGTCATCAGTGATAGGACCAGATCGAGATTTATATCTGTTTCTAAAAACATCCAATCTTTTTTCCTTTTTTCTTTTTTTGGGTTTATTTTGTTGATAATGTTAAAAGCACCCAGGCTTGATCAGTAAGTGTATATATTTCATTACAGTTGTTGATATCAGGAACTTTTCAAGAAGGAATGGCCTTGCATACATTTTGATTTTGGATTTGCGTTTTACTAGGGCAGGTTTCTCTTTTAGCTTTTAATTATGAACTTTTCAAGAGGAATGGTATTGTACATGGAGTGGCACCACAGCGGAAAAGTGGGCCAAACTCTCCCTCTCCCCCATGCCACCAGTGCCCGCTAGATTGGTCAATTTAAAAGTCTCTTAATATGGGCAGAGAGGAATGATAAGAAACTTCAAAATATTAAAGAAAAACAAAAAAAACAAAAAAAAAAAAAAAAACCAAAAAAAAAAAGGAGATTTATTTAGCCTTGTCAAATTGAAATCATTTTTTTAGTATTATCAATTGTTGCAAAATGAAGATTCATGAGGATTGGTGCTGCTCTGTCAAATATATTTTTCGTGAACAAAATTATGCTGTGGATGCCCTGGTTGCTCAGAGTTATGATTTTGGTACTGGTCTCCATGTGTTTTTGGAGGCTCCGACTTTTCTTAGTGCTACATTAGTTGTTGACGTTCAAGGTGTTGCTAGACCTCATCTAGTTTCTGTTTAGTTTCTTTTTGGTTTGGGGCTTTAGGTCCCCTCTGTACCCCAAAAAAAAAAAAACATTTTTTTTTTTCAAATTTGCAATATCCCTCTGTGAGGTTATTTTGGGGGCTTTTTCATTTCAGCAGCTACAGATGGGCATAGGCTGCTGTAAAGAACAAATGGGTGGACTTGCCCCTGTGTCTGAGCTTAAGAATCAGACCCCAAGAGTGCTTCGAAAGGGTTGTGGAGCCTTAGGAAACACCTTGGTCTCCTTCACCAACAAAACCAACAGTTGCTTACAGATAAATATATAAAAAGCTTGTGGCATGGAAACTAAGCATTCATGAGTTTAGCATCAAAGAGAGAGAAGGCTTGGATTTCCTATGAGAAACAGGGGTTCAAAGTAAGGGGAGAAGGAATTTTGAGAGAATTTGTTGAGGGGAGAGAGGAAGATATGAGGAAGGAGAAGTGGGTGGTTTGAATAATTTTCCGGCAACTTGATGAAAGCTTCGTCAGGCTCTGGAATGGCTTGCCATAAGAGAAAATGGGAAGAAATAGAGGAATATGGCTCGAAATTGAAGGGTTCCAGGGATGAAAGGTAATGCTTGCTCCCTCTCTGGATGTGGTTTTTAGATGATAGGTAAGAGATGCCCTCTTTTATAGGCTTTAAAAGCTCCTTCTTCCCAAGGAACCTTAGCTGGTTCTTCCCAAGAAATCCTAGTTGGTTCTCTCCAATTTTGTCAAGTCTTCTCCTCCACTTCTCTTCTCTTCCTTCGATTCAACCTCTTTTTATGAAACCTCTCCTAATCCAAATACACATAGACAAAAAATTTGGGAGCTCTAGAGTCTTCCCACAGCTATCCATGTGGCAAACTCCTATATTTGGTTACCATTTTTCCTTCTTTCCTCCATTATTTCATGGCAAGAGATGGTATGAGAAAGAAGTGGGTAATGGTGTTGGTCTGAATGGTGTTTTGCTCAAGTATCCCTGCGCACGCAAATATCCTTTGATTTTTCGAATGGTCTGTCTTGGGTTTGTCTTTGGCCATGTGCTGGAGACTCCCAGCAGCCTGCACATGCAAGTACCCTTAGTTTTTCTATCGTGTTAAAGTCTCTAGCCATATGCTGGAGACTTTCATATATTTTCTAAGTCACTTGGGCCATTCCCTAGGGTGATGGGCTAGTTTACTAAGGGGATGGGCCAACTTTTAAAGTGATGGACTATTTTACTATTGTGATGGGCCAACTTTCTAAGGTAATGGACTACATTTTACTCTCTTTCATGCTTACCCACATATTTGGGCTCAAGAAATGAGCTCGAGTTTTGGGACTCAAGCAAAACTTCCACTTCTGGCTCATCAATGACCGTGAATCTCGTAACCATCCATACCACAACCTGCTCAACAAGCTCCAGGCATTTGCGTGGCTTAAGCCTACTTAAGCTTGTAGTATGGCTAGGTGTAAAATCAAGAGTTTTCCGCTTGGCATGGCATGTCAATTAGCATGCTCGTGCTCGAATTTCATCATATTGTAAAGGGCTATGGTAAAGTCAAAACAGCGCTTTGCGGGATAATTAGCATGGGTTCATAGAGCCAATACTTTTTATAGGCTCGCTACAACTCTTAACGTGATAGGTTACATATTTGCTTGGTGTGGCACATGGATCGTGACTCGTGCAAGCATGTTTGACGAACTTTCGTGTGCCCAAATTGGGTTTCTTCTCAGTAAAGTATCACATTTAGCCGAGAATATATTTGAGCATAGCCTTTAATTTTTTAGGCCTCAACAGTTATCTTGTATTGTCCCTTCATCAATGAAATTGCTGCAGCTATAAAAAGAAAAAAAAGAGGGAAAAATAGAGCCTTCGCTAAGCAATTTAACTCCCCAAAAACAGAGAAGGAAAAACTTGAGTGGCCATTGGAATAGAAAAATGTGACAATATAGTTGTAGTTATCCACAAGCTGGTATTGTTGGCTCCATTGCTATGGAAATGTCCCTATCACACATTTCAGAAGTAATGTGCACAACTCCTTCATCCTGCATGTTCAGATCAGATGTAATAAATTATATATACCAAAAAAAAATATTTTATTTTATTTTATGCGATTTTATTTATTTATTTATTAGCACATGATATGATGATTTAATACCTTTGCAATATTTCTGAAGTATGTTGTTGTATAATTTCCGGTAGGGAAGAATACTTCAAAAAGATCTGCTAAAACCAGTTGTGGCTGGGAGACTGCTCCATTATACCAGTCTTCACATGAAAAATGCACAAAAGGAGAGAGAGAGAGAGAGAGAGAGAGAGATGCCAATTACGCACAATTTTCCAGTACAAAATAATAACCAAGTAAAATGTAAAGCAACTGTATTTTGATTGCCTAAGACTAAATTTTAATTCTATTTCAATTCATTAAAAAAAAAAAACAACATTAGCGAAAGAGGTCTAGTCCAGTGGAAATGGGTTTTGACTTGCATATCAGTGGTCTCAGGTTCGAACCCACCTTAGCAATGTGTGTGTGAGAAACCCCCCATTCTTTTGTAGTTTAGACTATCGCTTGTATTAAAAAAAAGTAAAAACAAAGGAAAAAGAAAATGTAGTGAGATGCAACACTTACCAAGAGCAGTTGAGTTTTGAATTCTTTTATCGTATCTCCACAAGCTTTGGTTAGAGAGAAAAACAAAACAAGAATGATCTTCCACATTTATATTTTGGAGAAACGTTGATGAATTGTAATTAACTGCATCTGAAGTGTATGTTTCGTCAATCACCACATCCACGGTCTATATGAACAAAGAAAATTAACATTAATCTCGTAATCAAGCTACATAATTTATTTATATGCATATATATGTGTTTCAACTCACACATAGGATGGCATGCAGTTGATCCAAATCGTCCGGACTAGAGATGTTGTAGGAAATCTTGTTGATAGAATCATCCACATTCTCACCACCTGCGTCTTCCACATACTGCAAGTTCCAAGTTTAAAGAGCAAATGTCGGTTAAAATTAAACTTCTAGTTAAGAAATTAAAAATAGGTTTAATTGCATTTTACTACTCCAAAAGCTAAATTTAGGTCATATCAAGCCTCCGTCTAACAATCTGTGAAAATTGAGTATCGGATTGTTAGATAGAGGAGGGTTAATATTGTGCCAAATTCATACGTCGGGTCTGACATTATAATTTTTTAAAATTAAGATCTAAATGCGCCAAAGTTGGTAAACTTAGGAAGGGTAAAATGCAAATAACCCTAACAAAATTTAGCCAATTAAAAAGTTCCTTTAAGGGCTTCCTACATATTCACAAAAATGATAATTGACAGGAAAATTACAGAAATTACTGATATCTTGTGCTTACCTTCAAC
The DNA here is from genome assembly GCF_029339155.1 of Prunus mume. Classification (NCBI taxonomy): domain Eukaryota; kingdom Viridiplantae; phylum Streptophyta; class Magnoliopsida; order Rosales; family Rosaceae; genus Prunus; species Prunus mume. The sequence goes on along the minus strand of NC_142701.1, from coordinate 15,462,763 downwards.
TTGTATGTTTCCTTTGTAAAAGACCATATACCCTGAAAAAGGAAATCCAATTAACTAGTAAGTCATATATATGAAGTAATTATTGTGGATTTACTGGTGAATTATTATTATTTTGGACCAATTGAGTGAATTTACCACAGCTTGACTGTCTCATAAACACAATTACCCTTCTCATTTAAAATTTAATTATTATGCAATTATGAAAATTCCCTATTTGATGTAATAACCCTCTCGTGCTAAAGTTTTTTTGACCAACATTTTCGTACTGCATCCATGCAACTGTTGGTTTGAATGAAGTCCTGCCTTTCGTAAGGTTGGTCAAACATTGATAACTCTGTGTAACCTGCATAATAAAATATGAATATTAGTGCAACAAACGTTTCATACTTGCTCTGTTTTCAATATTTTATTTAATTTTTCTTAGTTGTCTCATACTTACTGCATCATATACTTGATTTGCTCTGCTCTCAACGTTTGCGAACACTCCCAAGAACTTGATCCACTCTGCTCTCTATCAAAATATAGGAATGAATCAGATTTAGTATTTAACCTTGTGTTTTTTTCTTGGCCAAAATGAAGCATAAAAATCAAAGTGGGTAGCTAGTGATTACCATATATTAACAAACAAATTATTCAAACTCTAGACGGTTCAGATCATTGAAATACAATGTGTGATGGGCTCTACAAGGGTATCCCTCAATTAAGTGTTTGACAGATCTCTCAACTAAAGCTCTCTCTATATATACACAAGGAGGAATTTTGAACTTATAGACTAATATATAGCTAGGGATTGCTAATAAGAATAACTTCACCTTTTCAGGAAAAATTGTGTACATCATTTGGTTACCTGCAAAGGGTTATCCTCTCCATAAGGAACAAAAGAGGCAAAATTGCAAGCTTGTGGTTGGTCAGTGTAGGTAATAAAATGTGCTGCAAAATTTGCTAGTTGTTGTGGCTGACTTTTGTCAATCACCTCAATTTCTCCAGCTTCATACAATTTCATCAGACATTGAGAAGCCACGGAGTCTGATGTAATGCCCTTCAAGCTCCCAAGTAATCCCAGGAGCTGCATATATAACAAAATACAGCAAAAAAGAAAATTGACATAAAATCCTTATATATGTGAAGATGGTGCCATGATCACATACTTAAGATATACTCAAAACACAATTAAAGTTAGAAAATTAAGGAGAAGGAAAGACAGATTCATACTAAATTATGAGAATTACAAGTTATGGAGCATGGCGATCCTCACCTCGAAAAAGGAAACTGCAATTTTACAATAATTTTTTAGAAATAAACACAAAAGATCATAAATCAGAAAATAATATATAAAGGGTGTCATGGAGAGTTAGTAACCAATACCTGGAAAATTATAATCGGCATCGATTGAATAGTTTGATAATGGGATAACAAAAGATTTGATCCTTGAGGTGCAATATTTTGCCCTTGCTGCCATCCTTGAATTGTTCTATTGTTTTTTTTACATCCCAAAAACAGTGAGAGAAAAAAAAAGTCATGGAGAGTGGTAACCAGCTTCCTCTACTAGCTAGGTTTATGTAGGAAGAAAAAGTACCTGGATGAGAAGGTAGCTCTTGCCGTCAATGGCATTTTTGATGACTTTGAAAGTCTGTCCATAATATATATGGAAACTAACCGCGTCTTCCACCTTTGCAGTGCTGCTGTTCACTTTGACGGTAGTTGTTGCCGCATTTACACTTCCATGGCGACCATAGCCAAAGAAGAGCCAGACCACAGTGAAGAAGAAGACAAAGCTTTTCACCCAACTGGTGAAACAATAAGAAGAAGATAAACCCATGCCAAATGAAACAAAAACTTGGTGCTCCTCCTAAAAACTAGTTCTCTGTAGCCCTTGCGAGGTGGATATGCTAGCTATCATTCTCTTAGAGCATGATAAACTATCCCTGAAAAAAGTACGACAGTAATTTAGAATCCCATTCCTGATTTTCAAGAATGTCATTTTCTGATTTCATGTGGGACCTACGTGAATGATTTCCATTCCATCTATTGATCATATTCCATCTATTGATCATATTTGAGATTAGTAACAACAAACATTACTTAACTGTAATTTTTTTTTCATTAACGACTGACAGTTATCCACACGTGTAAGAACAACTAAAATAATTAGCGCAATTCACAAGTGTAGAAGGCTATCACTAGCCCTATTAGGAATTGTGAATCAAATTCAGTTGTCTCACATCAGAAAGAGATTGAACATAGTAAAGTAGTAGTTATTCTTAAATTATATCGAGTTGTTTTGAGATAAAACAGAACCCCGGAATAATGGATTTATAGATGTAATCACATTGAGATAAGTTAAGTAGTTAAATTGGCGACAATACGGTAGAATTCAAGGAACTAGGGGAGTGATGATGACATCATCAACTGAAGTGGAGCACACATGATCAGCTGGCCACTCAATTGCCCCCACCACAATTTGGTTGAGAGAGAGTCATGGGATGAGATTCTTAGTTGGAGGTGGTGTCAAATAAATTACTTGAATTGGGTCGTGAGTGTGAGTTGGCAGGATGTGCAGGACCAACTGATAATTGAGACAATAGTTAGTGACCCGTGAACCCATATTGCCTTCCATATTTGTCATCTTCTTTTCATCACTTTGCTGCATGCTCTCTGAACTTCCTAACCTTTTTATCTCTTCTACCATGATTATACATGACATGTGCTCTCTGCACCAATATATATACCACAACCCTCCACTATCTCCAACAGTGAAAATTTTCATGTGCTCTAGCAACCCAACAAAATGTTTAAACTCCCAATGCTTAAATGCCCTATGTTTTGGGTCGATGCTCAAATGTCTTTCAGTGTTCAACAAATTTAACAACCTCATTTCACTGGTAAGTAATGGGGCTGTCGGTGGTCTTCATAGGTTTCAGCTACACTTTTGGATGCTACAACCGAGAGAGAGAGAGAGAGAGAGAGAGAGAGAGAGAGAGAGAGAGAGAGGTTTTATTGCACATTATGGCGGCTCCAACACAACCAGATCAGTTAAACATATGCTTGAGCTGCATTAAAGTAACCCTGACAAAAGAAAAGTAGAAAAAGAATATATAACTCTGTGACCTCTGCGGCCAAAAACAAAAGGGTCACATGTAAGCCCTCAATCCCCACGTTATGATCCCGTGAAGGTGTTAAGAATCCTCGCTGGTCTTCTACTTGCCCTTACAAAATAAAGGCATGCAGGAGCTCCTAGGAGTATATGTGACAGATATGTTATTACCCAGTTTGATATATCACAATATAAAGATATGAGCTCTGTTACTTCTTGTCACGCTTATTACAAGTAAGCCCTTACAAGATAAAGGTAGGAGCTCTTAGGAGTATGACAAATGCTATGTTACCTAATTTGATAAATTGCAATATAAAGATACCTCTCTTGTAACTTAAAGTGATAAATATGTTGTTGACAAGTGGCTTCGAATTAATGATATCATTTGGGAATGCTTTTAAGTGCTTATGACAAAAGCATTTTTATTATAAAAATGTTAGAATTTTCATTAGAAATCCTAGTGCTTTTTCTAGTACTTTGACGACCTAGAAACACTTCTAAATTTTTCTGCCAAATGTTGTCAAAAGCGCTTTTGGGTGTCAATAAGCTCTTTTGGCTCTTCCAGAATCGCTCCTAAATAGGCTTGAAATATAGTTACCACACATGTATACATATGAAAAAACAAATAATAATAAGAAGCAAAGAAATCTCTATTAGTATAAATCAATATCCAATATTACATGACTTTGTGTCAATATATAAAATACAATTAATTGTAAAGATATATTTAAGTAAAGTGTAGCTATGGGTTAGGCTGAATTATCCCCCTCTCCCAAACAAACGAACTATGGTTAGAACCGAAATAAAATGGTGAGTTCAAAGAGCCCACATGGTACAAAGAGCCAAAGAAACAGTGAGGAAAACCCCTATCTTCTTCAGAAGCACACTACAACTATTCCCACCTCTTATGTTCACCAAGCAAACCTTTTCTTCTTTGTTGCTCCACTTAATTAATCCAAGTCCTTTCTTCTTCTTGCTAACATTAGAATTGCCTTTTTCTTCCACAATAGCAGCAGTTGTGGTTGAGGTGAATGCATCCATCAATTTTTCATCTTCCACATGTTGCCCAAAATAAATGATGTGTATCAACAGAAGTGTAACTGCACAAACAAGAGTGCTTGCAACTTTCCTCCATGGCTTTGTGGATTTGCTAACTCCAACAAACTTGTCCATCCCAAAAGCCTTGAAACTCTCAAAGAAAGAGCCTATATTCTCACATTTTGTTTGTGTATCGACTCTCTCTACAAAGAAGTTTTGCCCCAACGCTGGGTTTAGATGGACCTTAACGGTTTGTGAAGGCATTAACTGGTGAAAAAATGTCTCGGCCACCTGACGAGTCGAAACAAACATGCCATGGTTAACTTGAATTTCTTCGATGACTTCGAAACTTGGAGAAGGCGAATAGTCATCCATGGTGCCATCATTGAGGAAGTTATCGTTTGGGTCTTCATTGATGAATCCAAGTGAGAAATCATCGTTCGTCTCGCTATCGTTGAATTCCTTAATCATGCCACTTTGATCCCCAATTTCTCCTGCAACTAGAAACAAATGTACGTAACTAAATAACCTAAGATCTCTACCATCACCTCACTCATCTCATGATAATTGAGCTAAAACTCATTGACCACTAATGTGGAAAAGAAAAATATATAAGACTTAATGCTCTCATATGTACCTTGAACCTCATGCTCTTGCTCTTCCCTTTGAAAACTCGAAATGTTTTCTAATGGAACTACCTTGTTTTCTTCCATGAAACTCTATCGAATATTGAAAAAAAGGAAAACGTATATCAGTATCAAGAATATAACATGCATATGAACAAAAAATTCTACCTCACCTTTTAATGTTGCATCTAAATGTTTGACACCTAAGGTCACCCAGAGATCATGACTTTTCGTAAAATTGCATTTTCAATGAGCTGGTTTTATTTTTTATACAAGCCAAGTATGATGAATTGGAAGTTGATAAGTTAAATTGTAAAGGTACCTTCTCCAGATATTTGTCTGATATTCCTACCCATCTTAGATTCTCAGCTGTATTCTCCATCCTAAAATCATCCTCCAGATCTCCAATCTCGATTGACCTTGTATATGGATTTTCCCATGATTTTTCCACATATCTCATGGAATTCATGTGATCAGTAATCTGATTATAATGAGCATCTCTGTCAACAATAAAGCTAAAGTCATTGGCCGGAGCAGCATAGTTTCCACCCCATGTCTGATCAGCAAGATTACTGGACTGATTGATCATTTCTTGAGAAACATGTGCAACTGAGAGAATTTCCTGCAGTGCATCAGTCTCAGTACTTGTGGGTTCAACTGCAGGATTTGAATATTGCATCGTCTTGAAGTCGTTGAGTCCAACTCGAGGGAAATCCTCCACTTCTAATGGAGGAAGTGAGAGCCTATGCTGCAGCCTTGCACACTCCAATGCTATATCAACCTGCAAACAAGGAAATGTTGTTAAAGGCTATAACCTTTTTAAGGAAATATTCGTTTCCCGGAAAGTCTAGCGTACATACATATTATGTTGTTGGACTCTCAATCTAAATTATTTATTATACATGTACGTTACGATTCTTAGTTAATTAGTAATACCTTAGATGGTGGGTATGGAACATTTCCATGATTGGGAAATGAAGAAAACGAGGATGAGCAATTAAATGCATCTTTAGATAAAAACTGTGTCCATTTTCCATCTCTTTTTCTAGCCATGTCAAGTGAGGATGTATGGACAAAGTTTGGTGAAGAAGAGCATGCGTTCATTTGCATCGGATAACTGGAGCTTTCGAAATCTTCACATCTTCCACCATCAGAATACAGTTCAACGCTTGATGAGTGATCACTGGTAAGTTGGTAATTGGTAGTACTTGTGCTTCCATAATGCTCTCCTATCTTTGGCCCCGTTGCACTCTTCTTAAAAATACGACACAGCGCATATGCGTCCTGCCCATTACATATGTACGTTTCAAAAAGATGAATCAATTAGCAATTTGTAGGAATTATATTTTATAACGAAAATTAATTGAAATGAACCGTGGATATTTTGACAAAGAAAATTAGAAAAGAACCTGAACCTGCAAGCCTTGTGCAGTTTCACACTCTCTCTCGTCAAGGCGATACTCATGCATAACCCAGTCGGTTCGAATCCCATGGGGTGCCCGCCCCCGGTAATAAACTAGGGTTTTTTTCATGCCTACCGCGCGCGTCTGTGAGTTTACTTTGCGGTCCTTTCCGGTGGCCTTCCAATATCCAGCTTTAGTTGCACGATTGGTCCTGGATCCATTAGGGTATTTTCGATCTCGAGGACTGAAGAAATACCACTCCAGATCTTTACTGGGTAATAATGACTTTCCTGTATTAATAATTACAATTTGATTAACCTAGTTACAATGAAAAGAAGGCCGTAGCACTTGCATGAGTAAGTCTAATTGAGATACATATAAAATATTTGGGAAACCACATTTTCTAATCATATTAGCTAATCACACGATACAATTATTTGGAGGTGTGATCTTTCAGCATCACTCATGAAAAAAGTTACAAACAAAATAATAAGGTACCACACCAACCGCGTAAAATAATTTGTTTACCTTTTTTGACTCCATTTATCATCTAAATTATGAATTTAAATCCGATATTGCATGGTTTCACAATATATATTTTAATAATAATGTGAAAGCTTTATAAAATAGTACTAAGGCTGTATGATTGTTCTGACAAAAAAAAAAGACTGCATGATTGTTCTTTTTAGGGTCCTTATTATAAACCAGAATCTCTTTTGGGATTACGTCACTCACAAGTTTAAGCTCCAAAAATGCAGCAAAAGAATTTAAAAGGGTATGAAGGAAGAAGTGCACGGAAAGCATTGCTCGGAACTCATACCTCTCGCAAACACAAAGCAATCCTTTTCTTTTTCCATATGCTAGCCTATACCTTTTTGACTTGTCTCCCATAATGTTGTCTCACTAAGATATATAAAACTTGGTGTTCACAACAGGAACCCTAAAGATGGAGGGACCATATGTCGGTGTCTCAAGCACTTTTTGCCCTATAAATTAGACTTATTAAAAGCCCTACTGGATATTTAATTGTTAAAAAGCTCAGCATATTTGACTAAGAAGTAAAGAAAGTGCTTAATTCGTGGTTAAGTACTTCCCAATAAGAGCATAGTTGAGCAAAAAGAAGGATAAGCGTGCCTAGGTTATTTGTGTGATCATATTTAGGAAAAGGTATTCTTTATAGATGTATCAAATTCATCTTATAAATCATGCTTTGGTCTTGCTTAATAATTCGATTACAGAGTCTTCTTCTTCTTCTTCTTCTTCTTCTTCTTCATGTTCCTAATCCAAATCAATCTAAAAACTGTTGGCGTATGAAATGAGCACCGATCGGATGCAAAACATTCGATTGAAGTAAGGATCAGAGTATTTTAGGAGAAGCAAACAATTTTTAAAGACTCTAATTAAGGTGGTGTGTATTTCTCCTAAATTAATCATTTCTCACATTCCAGAAATCGAGCCTAAAGCATTAATTCAAGTATTCTCAAAAGGACCGGAAAGAAAAAGAATAACAATTGAAAAGAAAAATGGTGGTAAAACAATGTAAAAAAAGGAAAGAAGTGAAGAAGAAGCAGCAGCAGCAGCAGTAGCAGCAAGAGTAGAAGAATGGAATTAAGAAAAAGAAGTACCTGGTAAGTCCCATGGCTCACACTTGTAGAGATCAACTTCAGGGATGACCTCTAATTCGATCTTACGGCCATTAATCTTTCTTTTGAGGTAGTAAGCAACCAGTTCTTCGTCTGTGGGATGAAACCTAAAACCAGGAGGCAATGAAACTGGAGCCATAATATATGGACCTTCTTCTTCTTCTTAATTGTCCTAAAAGGGCACAAATATTATGGCTAGCAAGCTAGGATGACAACGCTCGTCAACAAAACAATCAAGAATTGCACCACAACACCCTGTAAAAACCAATTAACCACAAAACCCTATTAGAATGTTACAATATTAAATAAATACACCATGCATATCTATATACATACGTGATATATCGCACGTATGTACGTACGTGTATGCTTATGCACACACAAACAAACCTTAGCTAGCTAGGAAGAGGAAGAAGATGAAGATCCAAAGCTGGGAATCGAGAGGGAGAAGGAGGAAGGAGTGTGTGGAAGTTGAGAGAGAGAAAGAGAGAGGTGGAATGTTGGGGGGTTGCTTGGGGTTTTGTTAATAAGAGAACAAAAAGGCAATGAAAAAGCAAAATAAAGATGGGGAGGCTGCCACCCCCACCCCACCTGATATTTCCCCAACTTTAACTTTACACATTTGTTTTTCCTCAACCAATCAACATGATCATGATTCTTCCTATCGTTCTTTGGAAGCTGCTTAATCTCTCTCTCTCTCTCTCTCTCTCTCTCTCTCTCTCTCTCTCTCTCTCTCAAATGATCCCATGCTTCGTTCTTGTCCTTTCTTGGAACCTCTGCTCCACGTGGTGGTATCTTATTGGAGGCATTACCGGCCTTTTGTGGAAACAAGTATATTTCTTAACGAGAAATGGCGGAAACGAATTTCGGCGGCGTTCTAACTCGAGAATGTCCTTTTCACATGCTCATCCGCCCGTCCCCACATTCCTTCCTTAGTTTCTTTTTCCTTTTCTAATAGCCGATTAGATGATTAATTAGTATCTTCCTTTTGTCTTTTCTAGTCATTGGTATAAGCTATCCAACTAACAGTTTTTACTTTTTTACTTCTTTTTTTTTTTTATATAACTCAGACCATACCAGGAATTAATCAAGCCATTAAGCTCCTAAAAATAGTAATTTTTGTATGTTACAGGTATACCAGTTGGCTAATGTACCATCCAATATAAATAGGATATGTGGAAATATTTTATTTTTATTTTAAAAAGCAGTGTAGTAAATTGGAGGGTCCAAACCACATGTCCTATGTATATTGGATGACAAGCTAGTGTATCCGGAACATAAAAAAATTTCTCCCTAAAAAGGTAACCAAATATTCAAGTAAGTTCTTAGATTATTTCTCCCTAAAAAGGGCTATCATGTTATATAAGTGTAGCCTTGTAATTGATACGCAGTTTATGCTAAATTTATAAGAATATGAGAAAACTTGGCATCAATGGATTTGATCCCATCACCTATCAATTTGATATCAAAGCCCAATTGTGTATGGTGGTGTTCATGGAGTAGAACTCCACGACTTACAACAAGTGTCGTTTGGGACGGAGATGGATGAAAGTTGATTAATGTGGCAACCCATATGAGATATAACGATATAGAAGAGGATGATTCAATACCTTACATAATGTATCGATCCATGCTCAATATATTTATTTCCACAAAAAGGATTTTGACTGCAAAGTCAAAAGTTACAAGCTCATATTGAATAACGTTTTCAAGAACTTTAAAAAAAATTCCGTCTTTTCAATTCTTTTTTATTCATCAACTACCTCTAGTTTTTTCTCAAACTTAATTTATCTTCATATTCTATACCATGAAAAATGGCTTTAATCTCAACTTTTTCAGTATGAGCCTGTAACTCTTCTTGGTGTATAGAATTGTTTATATCAGTATCTGACTGAGCCTCTTCGGCAAGGGTAATACACGGGAAACAATTCCCTAACCGAAGGCCTCCTGATCCAGCCCATCCATTGAGACCCATATCGGGCATCGTCAAGGGGACTGGCTCAATGTGGGACTGTTGGCGTCACCCGAGAGCTGCCATGTGTCCTTGAACCAGACCGGTAGGATGGCTTGCCGAGAAAATGATAACCCAAGGTGCTCTCCATTTCTCTTTTATAAATAGGGCTCTCGTCCCAATGCATTAGGTAACAGTAATTTGACACTTGTGTCCTGACTTGTCAAAATACTTCCGTACTCTATCTTTAAGTGAACTTAAGTATCGAAGAACCTTTAGTCAATACATACAGTGCCGAGTTCTTCACCTTTACTCTCTCCCTCAATATGATTTATTACAAATTCAAGACACCGTACATGATTTTGAAGAACCGAAGAAAACACTAATTTATATACATAGACTTGCTAATGACAACCATACAGTACTTATAACTGGTGCCACCATATAGTGTAGATTAGATTAACTGTTGGATAAACATCGAATCCCCTCTATGTAAATTAGATTAATTTATATTATCATTTGTATTATAAAAAAAACTTGGATGATTGACATTTAAAATTTGTTCAAACTCCAGCATATTGGCATGAACGGACCAAATATTCCTTAGATGCAAAGGGAAATCCAACAATTAAAAGGGTCCAGGCCAGCTTATGGTTGCTTAGAGATCTATAGGCCCAACCAACCCACACTATGAGAGCTTGAGGATATCATAAGCGAAGACTTGTGAACTTGTGAAGGCACCGAAACGGGAGCGGCTATAACGTAACTGCATTTATGTCTAATCTCAAAGACAGGAAATAAAAGATATGTTTCTTCTAGCCGAGTGGAAAACGACCTTCACTTGCTGATAAGAGGTCTCAGGTTCGAATTTCATTGCATCTTAGTTATGTATGCATGTGATAAATCTCTCTTCCCTTTAGTTTAGACTATAATTTGTACTAAAAACAAGATGACAACAACCAAATTATAAGGATTTAAGCTTTTCATATATGTGCAATTAGGCCAAAACCTCCATTGAAGTATGGACGGAGATATCATTTGGAACTCAAAGATGCTATGCAAATTTGGTATACGTAGCATTACCAAAGGAAGTTTTGGAATGCATGAAAACAGATGAAGCACTTCACTTGCAATGAAGTAATTAATATTAATTAACCTTTTTATTTAGCCGGAAACAAAGTTAAACATTAGAGAGAGATAGACACCAAAAAAGAAAAAAAAACTGCAATATTGAACATTAGATAGAGAGAGAAGAAAAATTACAATATGATCAACAGTCAAAAAGTTCAATTTATTTATGAAAACAAAGTTGTCAAAAGACTGCCCTCTAAGAAGACTCATTTTCCTATATTATGAACTCAATCCGAGTACATTAGAGCAATTGGAGATGATCCAGGAAAATGATTATTGGTACTTATTTTTCTTCCCATATATGGGAGAGACAAGGAAGGCCTACCCAAGACCATAAACATAAAAAAGTATACTGCAAGAGAAAGAGACCCCATGTACGCAAAGTACTAGTTTTGATCCATCAAACAAGTTGGCCGATTTCGATCTCTATTCAATACCGTTCATCTTTTTTAGAAGGAGGACAAATTCATACACCTTTTCTGGGTCTGGAATGATTTTGGCTACTGTCTCTCTCTGCAAGCACCTCTTAATCCAAGCTGAAAACTTTGGGGTGTGGTCTTCAACCTTGAAGTTGCCAAACCTTTCGAATGCATTAAACCAGCTGGTTATAGCAATCGCTATGATGTCCACAAAACCAAAGCTATCTCCACCGAAGTAATCCTTGTCTCCCAGACCACCCTCCAGCTGCTTTAAGATCTCTATGAAGTCTTTTACAGCCACCGCTTGTGCTTCTCCTTTGGTTTTCCATATGTTGCCGCCCGCATCGAACAACTTCATGTGTACAAGAATATCATGAAGTTAGACATGTGCGCATACTATATTATATATAGAGCCATCAAATTTGTTCACCAAATAATATGTGGGTGCACCATGGCTATTGACAGTAAACACAAATATTTGTGTTCTTAAACTCAAAGAGCACAAAAAAAGAAAACTCATAAAGCACCAAAAGGAAAATAATGTCCTATGAGTTGGAGTGGGAAATGCAACATCGAAATCTAAGATTGCTGACCATAAAAAATATAAGAAAACCAACCTTTTTGTCAATGAAGTCAACCCAGAACTTGGCTTGAGCCCGACCATAAGGGCAAGATGGGAGTAGTGGTGGTGAAGCCCAGGTCTCATCAATGTAGCCAACGATGATGCTCGACTCACACAATGGTTTTCCATTGTGAAGCAGCACCGGCACCTTCGCGTAAATCGGGTTCGACGTGAGCAGCAGTTCACTCTTGCCTCCAAAGAGATTCTCAGCTCTGTTTTCATACTTGATGCCCTTTTCCTCCAGGGCAATCTTCACCCTCATGCAGAAGGGACTCGCCCAACAGTCCAAAAGAATAACATCAGACATCTTTGCTATGAGTGCTTCTATCTCTTCTATATGATTGTTCTCTTTAGATTGTGTTATCAAAATGAGGTAGATGTGGAAATTTATAGGAATGTGTATTGTTTGGAGATGACGTTTTCGATGTTCGTAAGGCCTATGTGTTGTTCTTGTTTTGCCCTTCGAAGAGAGGCTAGGCTCTTGTTAGTTTCATAATTTAATATATGTCAAGTAGCGTTGTGTGTCTGTCACTTTGGAGCTTACTATGCTTGCACAAAGGCTTTGTCTTGGAGTATGTAGCATCGGCAAAGCCGGCCATCTGACATCTTGAGAGAGGGAGAGAGAGAGAGAGAGACGGGCTTACTATTTATGAAATTTACACTTCATATGAATTGCAACCCATATTAGGACATAACTACACTCAACCATATGTTTGGTTTTCTAATTTTCCGTCTACTGTGGCAGTTGAGATGTCGGAGTATTGGAATGTCAGGGATCCTTGTAGTTTTCTGCTGTTTCATCAAACAAATAAAATTACACCCAATGCTAACCATACAAGAAATTTCTTCACTGCGCATGTCACAATCTACTTAAAAATCTCACCTATCAGCTGGCTGTTGAGCTATACAAGTCCAAATATAAAGGGCAACTAAAAACCAGCCCTTCAAATTAAATTTCTTTTGAGTTCTCATATCCCTCTTCAATGTCATACTTCTGGTATACCAAACCTTGATTTGCCTCCCACCATCTTTCTGCATCTTTGTCAGCGAACTTTTTTCGGCTGCAAAACACAACCCCAAGTAGCAACTGTGATTCAGTTAAAATTGATTCCATGCTAACATAAAGATATGATCTTCATATATAATAAGGTAACTGACAGACACCTAGGAATTATTTTATTTTATTTTTAAAAAGTACAGAGAAGATGAATACCAGTTAATATTCTAGAGGATGAGAAAGACTTGAAAGCAAATTAAACCGTTGACTATCTTAAACATAAACTTGTGTTAAAGATTCGGAACCTTGTACTTTTTAGCTTCTGTTCCCTCTCACAGAAGACATCATTCATGCACAAGTATAGCTAAACAAACATGGAATGATTCAGATAGAAAATACCTAAATCTCACTCGCTTTAGCCCCTTCTGTCCACTTGGCAAAACAACAAGCGTGATATACACTCCAGGTTCATATTGTTCTACCCATTCAAGCTTCACTGCTTTAGTTTCTCTTTGCTGGGATTCTGTTTTTGCAGGATGTAAATCCTCCTCTGGCCGGCCTTTCTTTAGACAAGTATCTCTCTTGTACAAGGACTTCGGTGTATCAGAGAACCCAATAGGAGTATCAGGTATGCTATCTACTTGAGGAAGTAAATGATGACTTGATGTATTGGTATTCAATGGCGTGAGTTGAGGAACAATTTTAGCAACCACATCATTTGTTTCCCTTCCAGCAGACACCTTCTCTGACATAGTATTAAGCTGCAGCAAATAATTTGTGTAAGTTATCGACTTTACTAACTGCATTGCACCAAAACTGATATACCACGATCACAGACTGAAATATAGAAGTACATTTATCTGTCCTGTAAAACAAGATTGCACAAATAGAAACTCATGATTCAAGAACTTGACATCATAAAATTTGTCCCAGAAATTTTTTTGATGGCTAGAATTTCATCAAATGTCCCCTTGCAGAAGGCTTGGATGTATTTTCAAATAATTTGAATTAAGTTTCCCTGTCCAGTGACTAGAAGGCCGAAAGAGAAGAGAGAGACACACAATATAAGATTCTCAACAGCTGTATTTAAGACAAGTTTATGCTTAAAGTTACTTGAAGCAACTCTCATTGTTTATGTACCAGAAAAACATCCTGCAAATGTCTAGCTTTTCAAAGTTATCTAAGGTATTAATAGAAGGAAAGTTAATAGTTCATCTCACATTGCAAGATGATAAACATTTTGGGAACACTCTACTAATAAAGATCAGAAAAAAGAGAGGAAAGAGGCCTTAAAAAGTTATTAAACTTAAGTATGATTATGAGACTGCACAAACAGCTACACTTGAAGTAGTACACACAATCAACGAAGTTGAGATATGATTGATATCAAATGATAGAGTCCACATAAGAATTTGAGTTGGGATGTGGACAATTATGGTCATGGTCTTACATTACCCAATATCATATTGATAAGTAACTGCATTGGTGTTTTGCCATGACTCAAAGACAGATTTGGGGCTTTGAATTCCAGGGAAAATTAATTATTTCTTATAGAAACAGGATGACAACCAAATTACAAGCTTTTCAAGCTACAAGTTTCATGGCATTGAGAAGTATATGACATTGTAACAGATGGAACAAAAATGAAACTTAAGCGATCAAAAGAAGACATGGACTTCCTTCAAAAGCAAAATGAAAATTCATGGAGTAAAAAAATTGCAGCCTTTTATATAACCAATTATTTTTTAGGAGAAACAACAAGAAATTACCCTTAACGCCAAAGCTTTTATAATCTCGTGCGCTGCCTTGCACGTAGCCACTTCCTCCCTTGCAAAGGACCATGTTTCCTCCATTTTCTGTCGACATTCATGAATCTTGTGGCTTCCAATTTGACATTTCCGTTGGAGGCTTATTGCCTAATATGAGTAAAGTGGTGAAAAACATATCCAAAATAGTATATGAACATATTTGTACACAACTAGAGGGTAGGGTTTAGGGTACACAATAGCATATTTGTACATATTTGTATCCAAACCATCTATTTTTTAAGTATACATTCATAGATCATCCTTGCAAAAAATTAGACAAATCGGAAACCATTCCGACATCCAATTGTGTCCTACAAAATCAATGAACACGATGCTTCAAGAAAGTACTAAAATTCCAATAACAAAATTGAGTGGTCAAACGACATCGGATTCAAGTGATTTTTTGTAGAGATGATCTTTGAATGATTATCTAAAACATAGACGGTTTGGATTAATGAAATACAATGCGGAGTGAGCCCTACAAGAGTGTCCCTCAAATAAGCTAATTTGAGGGATCCCTCAATGGAAGCATATATATCATATTTGCATCTGTCTAGTGTTGAAAATTAAAAAGATGGAATCACCTCAGTTCTCAGCCGCCGAATTTCTTCAATTAGCATCTCATCCGACATGGATATGCATTTCTCTGCATTAGTGGAGCTGAAAAGAGCAGAATCTGAATGCACTGAGAGCACAGAAGATGAATTATTTTTGGACAAAGAGTCAAGTGCTGTAGAATTTTCTCTGCAGTATGGTTTAAATAGATCAGGGCATGGGACTTGGCCCCATCGTGGCACTTCGCTTGAAAAAGAAGAAACAGGTTCTAGACGCTGCTGGTCTGCTCCATGGTTCTTCATGGCGTTCCTCATACCAGACTTGTTTTCCTTGTTACAAGCCTGTTTAATAGACAACAAGTGACCATATTTGGGCGTTGCTCCAGCCTTTTCTTCCTTCCTATCTGGGACTGCCTTTTCTTCTGTCGATAGCTGTTTTGTACTATGATTTTCTTGCTTGAATGATCTACATGACTGTGTTATTTTCTGCAGATTGTTAAAGCATGGATCACAGACTCGAAAAGCCTTGCCTTTCTTGGGTGCCAGAGAAGCATCCATAGCCTTCTTACTGCTACATGCATGGCAGAATAGAAGACCACAATTATAACAGTTATGCTTCTTCCTAATAAACCCAAAAGGCAGGTTACATCCATAACAAGTTGACTGGTCATTGACAGAAATAGATTTGTGTAAGCAGACTGCCGCCGTGGAATCTGATCCACAAACTATACTTTCTACCTGCCTGTGTCTCAACGCCTCCACAAAAGTGGGTGTGTTGCGATCATCAACATCACCTAATCCTAACTGTCCATTTGCCCCCTTTCCCCAGGTATAAACACTTCCTCTAGCAGTCAAAACAGCAACATGATATGAACCTGATGCTATTTCCCTAATGAACTCTTCTTTAAGCTTCCCTTCAACAACTGTGATTGATTTATCCTTGGCCTGTGGATTCCCTAACTGCCCATGTACTGCACTTCCCATTGTATAAACTGTACCTTTATTTGTAAGCCCAACGGTCAACATTCTTCCACAACAAACTTGAACAAAATCATGATCCACAAGCCGAGCAACAAATGTTGGTAAAAGCTTCCTCTCATTATCCACATGTCCAAGCCTTCCTTTATCTGCATCACCCCATGTAAACAACTTCCCACCTATGGAATTCAACCTGAGACGATCGACCATGATTTCGACTACAGCAGCCGTGTGCCATGATCCACATGAAACAGATTTTACCCATAAACCCTTGAGAGATTCAACTTCCTTTGGTTGAGAAACACTATCAAGATTTCCATGCCCCAGAACCCCAAAAGTTCCATCTCCATATGTAAATAACTGCCCTGAGGTGGACACTATAGCTGTATGCCATTCCCCACAAGTAACATTTGATATATTTATGCTATTTAAAGAACCAGAAAGTTTCTGCGGTAACCACTGACTCCTAGTCTTCTCCTTGCCCGCTAAACTGTCACCACAACTTGTGTCTCCCCATGTATATAGCTTACCAGAATGTGTCAGAGCACATGTTTGATATTCACCACACGAGACAGATTTCACCTGTATCCCATTAAGGGAGTCAACTAGTTTAGGGTAGCTCACATCCATATTGATTTTGTTCCCTAGTCTTCCCCCATCAGCCTGACCCCAGCAGAATACTTCCCCTTGCTTGGTAACTATAGCAGCATGCTTCCCTCCTAAAGATATATTATGTACATCCAACATCATAGTAGATTCTAATAACTTAGGCAATACAGCATCTACATGCAATCCACTGTTGTTAGTAATCCTATTGACCGCAGAATCTAAATTCCCTCCAATACTTTCACCCCAGATCATGACATCTTTCAAAATATTGTCCTTTTCAATTCTTGAAGTTCCAAAAGCATAGGAAACAAACCTATGAGGCTCATAGCCAGCATCAGAATAAATTCGCCTCCTCTTGAGATGATCTGATTCAATATGTGGAGAATCAGGAACTGAGATATCCGTTACATTTTGCATACTTGATAGGACTCTTTCCGATGAATAAAAGCTATCAGAAGAATAAGATAAGCCATCAGAAAAACACCTCTCTGAAAGTGATAGAGTAGGACTTGCACATACGCTTCGGACCTTCAAAAAAAATGCAAAGATGGGTACAAGAGCATCTCTGAACATGGTTTTAACTAAATAAAGACCAAAAATGAAATATTGATATGAGATGGTTAAAATCCAGTTATGACAACAAACATCAGTTAAGCCAAGGGAAGAATGTTCTATGAAGGAAAGGAACAACGACAGGATTTGAAGACAAAACCCCCTCCGATACCCTGATAAATTATAATCAATTGTTTTTGGATGTAGAGATTTTATGTAATAACATGATCTCCAAAAACCAAATTAAACACCATCAGAAAACAATAATTCCAAACTATTCTTTTTCATCTAAGCAATCCAGTTTTTGCTTGTAAAACAAGCTAATCCTTAAATCAAGTATACTGTGATGAACTCTCATTACAATACAAGAATCCATTTTGTCTTAAAGTGAACCCAAGTGCAAATCCAATTTGATGTTTCACGAACAGGTGCACTTTTTAGTCACAAATTGAGGTCTGGGCTTACTTACTGAACTGCTTCAACCCAATCCACAAAATAGTTAGTTAAGTTACTTTCAGTTTTTATTATTTTACTGTCGGAACTACCTGCAGATTTGCCATTACCACCTCTAATACCTTTGGAAGCTTTCTGAATAACTTAACAATTATAAACAATAGTTGGAGAAACCAGGAACAAAAAAAAAGGTAAGGTTTTAAAACCTGGGAAAATTCGGTTGCATCATCCATAACTCCAAGATTTTGCTTTCTTCTAAGAGGACCTGCTGGACTATTTAAACAACTTTGTACCTGTCTGAAACTTCTCAAACTGCTAAGTGGTCTAGGATGGCAACACCGGGATATTAAAGCTCTCAACCCTAAAATCCAATATTCACATTGGGCTTCGTCCTTGCATATCTATAAAATGAACAATGAAAATAATTTAGTGAGAAACAATGAGCAGCAGAACTACCACCTAAACTCAATGGGGAAACACCACTCAAATTGAGAAGTCAGTTGTGATGTTATAGTTAATAAGATTACCAGATCAAGTGAGCGTTCACCTTGTGCATAGACAAGTGAAAATGACTGACACTCCCTTTCTGGTTCAAGTTGCCTCCGAAAACTAACCTGTGATAAGTGGAACCACCTATCACATGAAGGAAAGAAGCATTTTTCTAAACAATATGACTGAGCTTAAATAGCACAAGTCCAAATCTGACATCAATCTGAATTACATACACTCCTCTGTCCAGGAATAATCTTTGTGACTGAGCTCAATTTCAATTGCCTTTCTTCCTTTCCAGAGTACCATATCAAAAATTTCTCATCCTGACATCCAGAAAAATTAATAATTATAAATAATAAATAAATAAATAAAATAAAATAATTGAAATTTGGCTATATATTATTATGTAAAGAAAGAAACAAAAGTTATGCTAATTCCAAAGTTTTTGCATTTGGCCAAGGAAAAATTACAAGGGGTTGAAAAGGTTTATAAAATAAGTTGTTCCATAGCATGGCTTAGGAACTGGAGGTCTCAAATCTTAATTAAACCAATGAGAGCCAGCCCCATGGGATTTTTCAGTGGTTCATTCAACGTACTAGCTGGGGTATGACTGGGGACCTACTCTCATCTGTGGTGAGGATACCCTTGTTAGCAACCAAAAGATAATGGTAATAGTACACTTAAGTTGTGTTCTGAAAAATGTACTTCGAGCAGAAAGCTTAATCAGAGTTCAGAAACACTGATCTAGAAATACATCAAGATTGTCCATAGTGGAAACCACGAAATCTGCAAACGCATATTGGTTAAAGAGAAGAATGCTACAGTACAAAACCATACCGTGGAAAGCCGAAAAGGGCAGAACTTGGGCTTCCCTCTCTGTCCATATTTCAGTAGATATGCACCCTTCTTCATAGAGACAATTGCCTGTCCAAAATTACAAACAAAAATTTTACAGGAGATAAAGCAAGCAACATTCAGTGCAAATTAATATTAGAAGCAGTACTTTGTCTACCAACAGCATACGATTGCAAGATATCAAAAACTTTACTCTATTTTGTGTTCAACTGATTACATAAAAATTGCAGTATTCTTGAGGGACTCATCAAAGAAACTTTAGATTCTATGTAGTTAAAGACGTCTCCCTATTGATCATGATTGGATTAAGGGTATATCTCAAAGTTTTAGTAATCAACTTAGATAATCTAATAAAGAATGAGGAATCACATGATAAACAAATATCCAAAAATATCTTAGAAGCAGAACAAAATGGATGTGTTAAGGATTATTCTCTGACCAGAAATAAAGTTGCATATCATTTCAGGACCTCCCTTACCATCTTAGATACTTAGCAATATACATGTGATTACAACCTTGAAAAATAATGGTATGCCAAGAAACAAATGGTTCCCCATTCCGCAGCTGTTGGTTGCATTGATTCATATCAACTGGCAAACTTTTTGAAATCCCACAATATATCTTTATATCAAAGTAATTTATAACTTAAAGAAATACAATTAAAATATGATTCTTTCTGAAGGATGAACAAATATATATATATTCTTTATAAACACCATACTAAGATTGGAAGACTTCAGAGTTAGCACCTAAGCAAAAGCAATCCCCAAATGATCCACACAAAAATAAATAATGAACCAAAAACAAAAAACAAAAAAAAACAAGAATTTCCAACCCAGCTCACTGATACACATATCTCCACTGATTTAAGGTTCAGAAACTCTACAAAAAAGTAAATTGCACCACAAAAATACTCAATAAAGAAACAAGAGACAAATATACTTCAACCACATTGCATCATTCAAAAGAAAAGAATATGTAAAAGAAGTAGAGAAATAGAAATGTTAAACCAAAAGAACCTTTTGGTGATGAGAAAAGAAAAAATGGAAACAAGGATAGCAAGATGAAACCTGTTGTACTGCTCTGTCAAAGGCAGCAGTGGACAAAGAATGATCACCCATTTTTTATTTCAGAGACAGAGAGAGAGAGAGAGAGAGGAAGCAGAAATGAGAAGAAGAAGAAGAAGGCCTTGAGTTGAATTTCCCCCACAGAATCAGAGAATGTGTGAGAACCAAGAATGCAGGGTCAGACCATTTTTAAAAATTACAAGCAATAATAATGACAATAGAAGCAAAATGAGAGAGAGAGAGAGAGAGAGAGAGAGAGAGAGAGAGAGAGAGATTATGTTTCCTTTTTCGGGTTTTGTTTTCTTTTTTAGGTGCTTAAGTGAATCTGTTCTTCCATTACTGTTTGTTCTCTTCGTAAGTTGTGCAGAGAGGCAGAGCATATAATATTATATAGAAGAAGATCAAACCCACACATATGCACGTGTACAACATATCACATGCTCTTTCATTCAGGAGTCTAGGTCTAGCTCTATTACCACATGCTAAATTGTCGCATCCTTTGTGCATCTTTCTTATGTTTTATTTCTTCTTCTTCTTCTTTTTTAATTCTTTTTTCTTCATATTATAGGGCCTCATAAAAATAATATAATCTTACATTTACTTTTTAGGAATTTATGAAAATTGATTCTATAATGAGCAACTATATAGTGCTCTCTTAATGGGAAAAGTTGTGGGTTTAACGAAGCATAATCATAGGAGTATAGTTAGAGGATGAATGAATGAAATTGAAATCAAAAGATACGAGGGAGTATTGTGTTGATTGACAATTTTGACTCTTTAACCAAATAAATAAGGTTTGAATTATTAATTTATACATTCTTTTCTCCTTAAATTAGGAAGGATACATGTTGTTTATCCTATATGTCAAAGTAGTATATTGTGGTTTTAATTGTTAACATAATATCCTTGATATTTACATTAATTAGGAATCTCGTTAAATCTCTTATTCCAGTCAATTTCTTATCAGATCATCCACGTGTGCATATTGTGCAGGGATATTACGGTTATTTTGTGTTCATTTTCATTAATTTGAGTCTCCATGATTTAAAAAAATGGGCGCAAAATAGCCACAACACCCCTACACAAATTAAGGAGAATTGGAGATTTGATTAAAGTTGGAAACAAATGAAGACCGATACAATCTCCCTACTGATAATTTACTTCCCATATCTCATTTTATTTTAGGATTAGTTTAATTTTCATTTGAGAACATATTAAAAGGAATGACCATAATATTTATTAAGAATGTTAGACATAGCAGCATTGTTGGAAGTGAAAGTCCCAAGTTTGAAATCGAGCATATATAAACTGATCCGAAATTATAGACCATTTCTAAGTCCAACCAAAAAAGTATTCAAAATACCCATCTTTGTTTTGAATGACAATGACATTGACAAGCATGCATGCGTAGTCAAAGGGAAGGAGACACAGAGAGAGAAGTAGATAGACTTCTGTAACTCTAGAAATATAGAGCAAGGATGAGATGAGAAGCATGTCTCTTTACCAAACTGCTTCAAAAGTTGGGTTTACAGAAAGTCCATTGAGGTATGGCAGTTTGACACAACATGTAGGACCTTTGACAATTCAACTTAGAAGCTTTCTTTCGTTTCTATTTTTTTCTGAGATGAGATCTGGTAGCTCTCGAGTGTATTTGGAAAAGAATGGGCAAAGCCTAGCTAACTACAAAACAATTGCTCTGTTACCCTATGATCATGATATCTTATCACATCCCTTGACATGGACAAGTAACAAGAAGAGTAATAGAGAAGGTCAGGAGACCCCTACATCTCTCCTTAACGTTATGCGTACATCGAGTTGATGTGAATATATCATATTGAGCTCAGCTTGATAAAAAGCTTTTGAAACTGTATTTGATATAAACATATTGACCAACTTTGCTGATCACTATGAGCATATGTTTAATGTATATGTTTTGTTCTTGCCTACTCTTGAATCAAGAATCTATGAACATTAGAGATGAAGCTCACATCAGCTGAAACTTGTTGAAGAATATAATGTGCCACATCGAAAATTTAACTAAATAAATTACAACTTATAATAAGTGGTTTCACTCCTAATATCACCGAAGTCTTTTGTGATAAAACCTCTCACCTATTGGGCTTTGTAGGATATTAAGTTAGGGACCATATCGGTGTTGCTAGTGGTGGACTAATATTCTTCAATTAGCAATATAATCAGTAAATATGGTCCAAATAACACCACCCTTTAAATAAAGTTGGAAACGAATAAAGACCAATACAATCTTCCCATTGATAATTTACTTCCCATACCTCCTTTTATTTTAGGGTTAGTTTAATTTTCCCCACCGCACCAAGCATTCACTCAATTTCACTTCAACATCTGATGGTTATAGAAAATTAAAATTCCATACCCAAAGGGAAGGAGACAGAGAGAAAGAGATAGAGTTTTGTAGATAGAAATACAGACCTAGAATGAGAAGCTGGTCTGTATACTAAACTGCATCAAAAGTTGTGCATACAAAAAGTCCATTGAGATATGGCAGTTTGCCACACATGTAGGACCTTTGTTTTGACAGTTCAATTTAGACTCTTTCTTTCGTTTCTATTTTTTCTTAATTTGATCTGAGATAAGATTTGGTAGCTCTCAAGTGTATTTAGAAGAGAATGGGCAAAGCCTAGCTAACTACAAAACATTTCTCTTTTACCGCATGATGATGATGTCTTATCATCACATCCGTAGACATGGACACCTAACAGGAAGAATAATAGAAGGAGGTCAGCAAGAGCAAGAGACCCCTACATTCAATCAACTTAATTAGCCACAATTTTTTCTTACTAGCACATGATTTAGTTGCATGAATCTTCTGCGTTGATATTTTTAACGTAGTCACATTTCTCTCTTTAACACTCTACCTCAAGTTAACCTAACAATATTGTATTGTGCTCGGCTTAATAAAAATATTTTTTAACGGTATTTGATATAAACATATTGACCAGCTTATTATGTTCATCAATTTCAGATCACTCAAAAAATAATGAATCTAGATAATAAGGTCACTAGTGCAGGTATACTGTATGATCATGGCTACTTGCCCAATCAACATCAATTGTCCTCGACTTGTTAGGAGTAGTGTTATCGTTTTCTTATTATGCGTACTATTGGAAAGAATATTATTTGTGAGTTTGGTTATTGTATGATGTCTTTGATTGAGTGATTTGTATCAGTTCAATCAATTCTTGAGAAACAAAGTTAGATATCTTATAGTTGGACTCACTCACATTTGAGAAAGTGACTGAGACCGAATCATAGCCTTTAATAGACTAAGCTAAGCTTGAAAGGACCCTAGTTTCATGTGTTATGGTTATAAATGTGAGCTGTGCCTGTGCGCGCGCGTATGAAGTTTTGCTCCGTGTTTAGTATAAGCGATTGAGAAAGGAGTGTACATAAATATTCATTAAGTGTTTAGAGGTTTCGAATCTTTGAACACATGGGTGGAAATGAAATAACTCAATTAACTGAGTTATACTCTATTAGTTGCTTCATGTTATTCAAGAGTGATGGTAAATTGTTGGAATTTTTTTTCATTTTTCTATTTTTAAAATGGAAATTAAAATTGAAAAGATGTGATTATTCAAATTTGAAATAATGCATCTTTTAAGTAAAGAGATATATCACTCACCTTTTCAGATAAAGTCACATACTTTGGGAAATGGTTAGTCAACATTTATAAATAGACCAATCCTGCACATGTTATAGAGGTAACTTTTGACATTGGCATATTCAAATACATTTAGTGCTTAGAAATTATTCTAATGTCTCATTGAATTCAAATGGGATAATATTCAACCATGAACACCGTAGTGGAGCGTAAATTATCTTTAAAACGGAATATTAAGCATTCGTCTGACCAAGTTTCAGATGTTTCGAATCTAATTTATATGTACATTTAGCATTGCTTTTGCTCATGTCATACGCATTAAATTTGAACATTTATTGAATGTTTATTTATGAATTTCTTTGTGTTTAAAATATAGCAATTAGACCCCTTATTTCCTACCGTAAATATATTGGATGAGCTGACTATGCGCACAACTTGTATATAAAAATTCATCAACTTAAGATCAGTTATGGCAAGCCCAACTGTATACAACTTAGCCCATTGTGGGCTGGCTGAATTTGACTTATGTACTGCTCACAGTTCACATAATTTGGGCTTTCTTGTTTTTGAATAATAGTAGGGCAACCTATTCACGATGAACAATTGCAATGCCGGCTCAGGGGCTCGGGGCATCCAGTTGAGGAGAAGCACTTTCATGTAATGGGATTTTACTTTTTGCGTTCGTAATGACATACAAGATAACTTTTTCATATATTATAATATTATCAATCGAGAATAACAAAATAATATTATTCCTATTGCAAGTAAGTTTTTTAGCTAATTGTGAGAGAGAGAGAGGCCCGCGTATCTACAATCACACACAAGAAAAGTTGTGTTTTATGAGTTTTTTTTTTTGCAATAGTTACATAAATGATTTTCAATGGTTTGAATAAGCTATTCTACATTTAAAGTAATAGTTGATCATAAAACAATAAGTTTATACTTCAATAAATAAGTACTGAAATTGCCAACAAATTTTCTTAAGAGAGTTTCGGTTAATCGTAACAAAATAAAGTAATGAAAAGGAAAAAGAGTCTAATTTACTCTCACACATGTCACTCACGAGCTAATTATGTCCAGAAAATGACAACATTATGGCATTGTCCTAAATTATTACAATTAATAAAGGAAAATCGTGACAATTGTAACTACAGGCGGTCAAAGTGCAACTTCACTAAAACTTTAGGGGCTAAAATTATAAGTCGGCATTTTAAGAAAAATTCACTTTTAACCATAAAGAAACCTCAAATAGGAAAAAGCCACCAATCTTTCTCTATTTCCCTTCGCACCCCACGAATGAGGAGCCAAATTGTCTGCTATTCGACCCCTCCGATCCCGAAATCTCATCCCACAGAAAACACACAACACGCACTCTTCTTCTTCTTCCTCTTTGGTGGTTGTTGGCTGTGACGTTCCTTTCAGAGTCGGTCTAATAATAAGACAGGGCAATTCATTTTTTACAGAGTAAATGGAAGATTGATTCACAAGGCATCGAAAATTCAAAATCCTGTTGGTCAGATCAAATCAGAAGCTTGAGAATAGAAAGAAATACAAATTAGAAAGATTGGTTTGATGAGAAAAATAGCGAGGAAAATAATCGTAATATGATCGGAGCAGTGCAGTTAGGGGTGTTGGCTGCTTGCGTGGTGGTTTTGGTTCCGATGGGCATGGCCGGTTATCATCTCAGCCGCAACAAAATGCTCTTCTTCAGCGGCGCTCTCTTCATCACTCTCGCCATTGGCGTCCACCTCACCCCTTACTTCCCTTCCGTCAACGACTTCGTCACCACCGTCTCCTCCGTTGTCGTTTTCGAGAACCGCCGTGAGTCCTGCCTTTCCCACCTCCACGACGTCGTTTGGGAGGTCACCCCCTCCCCAAATTTCAACCCCCTCGACAACAACACCGTCAATTACGACAAGTCGTGGGCTTGGACTTCTTCCTCTACCGTTTCTGCATGCGGGTTTCAGAAACTAGGGCGTTTTGACGCCTCTGATCTGCTCAACGGATCCTGGGTTGTGGTGGCTGGTGACTCTCAGGCCAGGCTTGTGGCGCTTTCGTTGTTGAGTCTGGTTTTGGATTCTGGGCCTCTGGAGAAGGTTAATAGAGATCTGTTTAAGAGGCACAGTGATTATCAGATTGTGGTGGCTGAGATTGGGATGCGATTGGATTTCATCTGGGCTCCTTACACTTTCAATTTGACCAATCTGGTCAACGGTTTCAAGCGAAATCGCAACTACCCAGATGTGTTGGTGATGGGTTCTGGGCTCTGGCACATGCTTCACTTCACCAACGCATCAGATTTTGGTGTTCAGTTACAATCACTAAGGAGTGCTTCTGTGTCTTTGTTGCCATTTTCGCCAGATACCGGCTCCGACAGGCCGGTAACCAGCTCCGGCTCCGGCTCTGTTTCGGCCCGATCGCCCCACTTGTTTTGGATTGGCATGCCCACGTTGATAAACTCGATGTTGAATACAGAGGAGAAGAGAGAGAAGATGACTGATGCAATGCGTGGTGAGTATGATAAGGAGCTTCACAATAGTAAGATTTTGCGCAAAGCCGGTGGTCCCCTGTTGTTGCTGGACATTGAGTCCTTGAGTTGGAATTGCGGAGTTCGATGCACGGTTGATGGGATGCATTATGATATGCCTATCTATGAAGCTGCACTTCATATCATGCTACATGCATTGCTCATCGAATCTCATCAGAAGCTTTGATTTGATTCTTTTGTTCTCTGTTTTCTCTTGGTATAATGTTCTGCTCCGGCTCGGTGGTTCGATTTTATACAGTGAGCTTTTGATTCTTGTGAGAGGTTGGTTGGTTTCTCTTCCACCTCCTCTTATCTTGCATCTACGGTTTCTGCCAGGTTTTCTCTCTTGGCCTCGGATTAACTCAGTATAGTTTATGTGAGATAGTAATTGAGATTGAAATTCATTTGTATCTGCTTTGCATTTATTTGAATATTGAATATACTTACATCCACTTGTATTATGTAGGCTATACTCGGACAATTCACATCTAATGTTGAAGTGAAACAATTCAAAAAGATCTACCTGGATAGGAAATACATGTTCTTTTTTGCATTCCGCCTTGTTGTAGATTACAGCAGACATGGAAGTTTTTGTTGATTCACTTCTGTTGTGCTTTCAGTGTTGTCTTTAAGTCTGGAGTGAGTTTTGTGGTTGTGCAGCATATTTTGAAGTAATACTTATGAACGTATGACCAATGCACATGAAGCTTGCAGCTTCTATTTGTTTGCAAGGTTTATGGACTTGGCATTCATAAAAGTACTGCGCTCTTTAGGAAAAGTTATTAAAGATGACAGAAATTATATTACCATAAGGAAATTTTAAGAGATAGCTTAACAGTTATAAGATTGCCTTGTATAGAACACTAGTGACACCTCCCAAAATATTACAACATGACTGAGCTAGCTGTGTTTGGAATCAAATTGCTTGCCTCCAGGTAAGACTGTATGCTTGGAACTTATATATTATTGGATGGCAAAACCTCAGTCATACATGTCTCTCTTTTTGGGTTGTATCGCAGCTGCACAGTGACAACCCAAGAGTTTGTTTTTTAATGGTTTTGTTGTGGTGTATGACCAGTGTTTAACATAATGGGAAACCTAGAACTCATAGTTGTTAATATCTTTTTAGCATTATTCTTTTATGCCTTTATTGTGATGGAAACCTGAAAGTAAAGTCGGTTGGGGGTACGAAAGACATAGAAGCCTAAGGTCATTACAGAACTCTATGTCTAGCAATTATATGCTTCTCTCCAGGATTGTGTGGTGCAATATAACCCCAGGTGTGATGCAAGGTCTAGGAGCGACTCCTAGAACCCTACTAGTGTGGTGCTAGTAGTCTCGTAGTTTTTTCCTTAAATTTCCGTGTTGTTCTTACTCTAAAACAATTGGCAGCAAACATAATTCCCAAATTCAACAAACAGTAGGAATCTCAATTTACTTTTTATTAGTTAGATAATGCAAATGGCTCTTTCACTTCAACTTGAGATTCGAGGATGTTGGGGTGGACACACAATCTAGTTATTTTATGAAGAATTGAGAAGTTGTCCTATGTTGATGATATTATACCGGATGAATCTAGAAGGGATAGACTGAAGCATACACCAAGTCTCTTTCCAACTATACTATAAACAAATATTTTTATTGGATAATATGGCAACAATATTGGAACTGACTACACAAAAATTAGAGAGAAAGCTATTATCAAGTGCTGAATATGATGGTCAAATCTTGCTGGTGCATCATGCATGTGAGTTAGGTGTTATATATTGGTAAATTTTGGTTAATGGCTTAAGATAGGAGTAGTTTAGGGTTTAGGGGCTGGAATTAAGATTTGAAATTATAGGTTAAGGCGGGAATTTCTACAGCGCAGAAAAACAGGGTTCTATGGCACTTTTGGAGGACACTTGAAGGGCAGTGATTGTTGAGAATAGTTGGCTTAGGATTTTATTGGGTAAGAAAATGGAAAAAGAAATTAGAAAATAAAGGTTTTTCAGGATTGTTTTGTGGGTGTGGACAATGCATGTCAGAGAGAGAGAGAGAGTATAAAATTTTCATTAAGTTGAAACAAAACAGAGTATAACATCATGATGAATTTGTTGCCATATGCATCCATATATACAAAATATTATCTTTTTCATCCCATTTTTAGATTGTTCTAAACAGATTCATATACACCATGCGCAAACTGCAAAAGATTCTCATTTTTTAAGGACCATCATCAATATTGTATTTTTGGGATGGCGAAAAAGTAAATTCTAGAACCAGCATTGAACTTACTTCAACTCTCAATAATACAAACACAATAGGTATTGTAAGTACTTTGCTGAGTGTACTTTTTAGGTGCATCCTCTGCCCTTTATCTCTGGTTCTGTCGGTCTCGGCTGTCAAATTATTATTTTATAGCTTGGGTTCTGGTGTTATATGATGCAACTGAGAGATTTGGAAACAGCAATTTTTGTGGTTGTCTGGAAACAAGGTCTCATGATGCTTATGTGATGTTTGCTCATCACTTGATATACATCAATTGTTTTCCAGGACTTACATAATAGAGTGGAGTGGTTTCTTTATGGAACACTTAGCAGGGTCCTTATAATTATATTCTTCTCGGTTGAATTATGCCCTTGTCATGCAACCAATTATAGTAATGTGATGATTTTTCTGATACTGATACAGTGATACTTAAGGTTGAATTCAAATCCATGTCCTTTCACTTTTTGGCTTTTAGGATTGGAATTTATGCTTAGAATGGGGAGATGCGTTTGGAACTTGGGTGAGTGGAATGAGTGAAGAAGCCTTTCTAAAGAAAATGTCTGGTGTGAACGGTTGGAGCTGAGGTGGGGAGTGGTAGGGCAATTTTCCACGTCCCTTGCACGAAGTGGTAGCACTCATGACAGGTCGTTTCATTAGATTAAAGATGGAGGTATCATGTTTTAATTCTGAACTTGCTAGTGGGTGTATTGTGAAGAGTTCGAGAATTGAGACCATGGGAACGAAAGTGGAAAATCCGATGAACTATAGGAGGACAGAAACAGAAAGGGACTTTGTGCCCTTATTTAATGATGTTGTCCTCTTTGCAATCTGAAGAGTTTTGGTATGAAGTGTCTTTCATAATTCATTCGTTTATAGAAGTATAAAATCCTTCCAAGTGGGTGACCGCAACTTCAATCTAAAGGTCCATTTAGACGGATTGGAAATGAGGAATTTGAATTTGAGTTCCCACTTTGGATTGTTTAATCGAACTTTTGAAAAATCAATGTATCAATCAAATGCTAGATAAGGGTAAAATATGTATTAAGATTTTAATGGTAAAATTTTGGAGATGACAAGTCTTGTTCTTTTCTTTTTCTTTTTTTCTTTCTTTTTTTCAAATGGTAGCTTAGGCTGCCCCCTTAATGAACAGCAAACACTTTCCCAAACATGCCTAACAAAACTACATGAAGCTCAAAGAAAGTTCTGCAAGAAGTTTGATAGCATGACCTACGAATTCAATCGAGGAAACCACCATCTCAGGGCCAAAACCAAGCAATTTATCAGCACTTACGAATCAGACTTAAAAGCCCCGCCAGCACACTGCCATAATCAGAGCACCAATGTTCATCAATGGATATCCAAGCCCCATAACAGTTCACTTTCGCCAAGCCCCCTACCTGGTCTCACCTAAGGAATTACACCGCACTGCACACAACTAAGATTATTCTTGCAGCATGTGCTGAGCATCAGCATACTCCTCAACCTTACACCTCAAGCATCCAAGTTCACTTTCTGGTGCCTTTTAATAACTAAGCTTTGATATATATCTTTGTACAACAATATCATCTGCAATCTAACTAATTCTCCACTGAAGGAAAACTAGAATAAATATGACAAAGGAAGATTAGGAAAATGGTTCCCTTAACGCTATTTAGTCAAAATGGTGCTCACGGAAACTGCTTCCCTTCAAATGTCTGTCCAAAGTTCCAAGCCTTGGGAGCTACGTTGTAAGATGTAACTGTGAGCCCATCGCTGCTAGTGACCTCGAAAGAAAGGGGTTGGTTTTTTAGATCAGCACTGACATGCCAGTTTTGGCCCCAATTTCGTCCCATTGGAAGCCAACCTGTTCTTGAACCTTTGATCTTCACAGAAACTATGTCTCCAACACCAGCGACATTGGTGATCAGCACTGAGATAAAGATATTAGAACCATCTATGGTGAAACGAATTCCTCCTTCCTTTCTACACTTGATCCTGTTTCAAATAGATTTAACAAGAATAACAGATCTCAGGATGAGCGAAGGCATTTGTCTGTTGTTAAGCATGCTTTAGGCTAATATCATATAAATGGGGGATGACACTGACAGCTCAGAGATTGAGTATACATGCCAAGTATCACAACTGGAAGTGCTGATTCGACCATGCACAAAAAAATACACGGGTTTTGTCATAAAATGAACATCACACAGAATTTTAGACTCCTAGGCCTCGTTTCTTAGGGAGGACTGGACTAGACTAGCAAAATGCCTACATTTCATGTGTATTTAAGGCATAATATGGATATTGTTGTCTAATTTGGAGGGGGAAGGAGGACTATTCATAAGAGGTTGATGACTAAAACTTATCCCTCTAATCCCACCATTTTCAAGAGGATTGGGGGAATAAGTTTTTGTCATCAACCTCTTCTAGATAGTCCCCATTATTCCTCCAAGTTCAACAAAATATCCATATTATGCCTTGAATGCACGTGTGATGTAAGCATTTTGCTAGTCTAGTCTACTCTAGTCCTCCCTATCATATGTGTTCCCAACAGTGACGTCAAGTGGTACGACTTATTCCAGAACTTAAATACAGAGTTAAGCTAGGTTTACAACTTGGTAAAGTGTTCTTTAGACTTGCACAATTCTTATTTTTCAAGATTTCTTCTTGTCTTCTCTTTTTTAGAACAAATCCAAAAATGGACCTTTCAATTCCGCAGTCTAGTATTTGCATGGTTCAAATAAATGAAACTCGTCTTGACAGTATTTCCTCATTTTTCTGCAACTAGCAGCCTATTTGAGTCATGTGAGGTAAGATGCCTCATTGGTGCCAAAGGCGAGAGAGATCCAAATACATTCCCATGTACCCAAATGCCACAAAATCCTGGACCAGTGTGTGTGTGAAGTTCTATCAGAGTTGCCTCAGCAAACCTTCTTTGTCATCTTTCTATTCCACGAAGATTCAGACCCCTTATTCATCTTCGTATCTCATTAGGGTTCGTATTCGATTAAAACTACCTCGGCATCCTATATAGGCCATTAGGGTTTGATCTGCTACCCGATTTGCCTCTCTAAAACTTGCTGTTGAATCCAAAAGTTACTATTTTCAGTTTTACTCGCCTCATATTTGCTTTTTTCTCATAATAAATTCACATTTAAGACAATGTGATGCCAAAGACCCGTTTTTATTTTTTATTTTCCGGAATTTATTAGTTTTGGTCCCAAATCTAAAACTAAGAAAGAGTAAAGTAGAAGGCAACAAAATTGGAAGCCCCAAAAACCAATTAATAAGCAAATAATAACCAACTTTACCTGCGATACTGGACGGGCATATTGCCAGCTTTCCAAATGGCGATCTTCTCGAATGCCTCGATGGGGAGCACCAGGTGCTTGTTGGGAGGGTTGCAGTGGCCCCCGCCGTCGGCGGTGAAGCCGTAGTTAGGGGCGCAGAAGTTGGTGGCGGTGACGATGATGGAGGTGCCCGGAATGCACCAGCGCATGTCGTCGACGCAGCGGAGCTCGAAGCACGCGCCGCAGATCTGGCCGCGCTCGAACAGAGGCTCGCTCAGCCCCACCGTTGCCATGCCGTAGCCGGCCTTCACCAAATCTCCGTAGCCGCAGGCGCCGCCGACGGCGTCGCGGGGGTCCGAAGCGGCGTAGTAGGTGGCGCGTGCGGACTGCCAGTCGGAGATGGAGAGCGAGGTGGTGGTAGTGACGGAGGATGAAGGCAAGTGGGAGAGGGCTGTGGAGGCTAGAAATGTGAGGAGGAGGAGGAGCAGCAGCAGCAGCTGCAGAGTTGGTGACATTTCTTGATGTGGTTTTTTGTTGTTTTTGTTTTATGTTTGTCTTGGTGTTCTTAATTTGCTTTCTTCTTACCAGGAAGTAGAGTGAGTGAGGGAGTGAGTGAGTAAAGCGAATGATGGGGGAGAGAAAGAGACACAGTGCCAAAGATGCTATAAATGAAGTAA
Source organism: Prunus mume (assembly GCF_029339155.1). Lineage (NCBI taxonomy): Eukaryota > Viridiplantae > Streptophyta > Magnoliopsida > Rosales > Rosaceae > Prunus > Prunus mume. The sequence continues at coordinate 15,430,108 of NC_142701.1, read as the reverse complement.
TAGACGGAAGTCTCGAGTGAGAGTAATGTTTTTTGCTTTTCACCTCGTGGGACGCTCACTCTCGTCGGGGCTCACACCATACCATTCGTTTTATCATTTTTTAAAAGTCCTTTTCACCTATGTGTTTTTTTTATATATAAATATGAAAGAAAAGAATCACCATTATTTTGCTTACTGAATTTAGGACATCAGATGCAAGGATGAGTATTCTTAATCGCTTGAGTTATAATACTTTGTGAAAATAATTGTCACTTGAAGCCTCTAAATTTGCCTCATTTAAAGGAATTTGAGAATTAGCAAGAGAATATGGCCCAAAGTTGTCACACCAACGTATTCGATACACAACAAATATTATATTGCAAACCATATCATCCTTTTTAAAGCAACTCCACTCATTTGCCCTTTCTATGACAAGGGGACTAAGGTGGCTACTATTCATGTGAATAGTGGCTACCCTTGCAAAAAGCAAAGTATGTTTTCATCCGTTATCATGGCAATCACTATTCACATAAGATATAAAGAGAGGAATTTATATAGAGTTTTGATGTGGGAAGTGAAAAATATGACTAAGTATTTATTTTAAAAAAAAAATCAGTATTTTTTTTTATTTTTTTTTATTTTTGTTGGTTGCTTATGTCATCACCGACGTCAAGAAACCCAAGTTGGACTGAGGGTGATTTGGCTTGAGGGCTGCCAGCTTGTGGAGCCCACCCACAGCCCGAGCAGCTTTGTCCATGGAAGGTAGTTTTGGGCCTAAAACCCCCTTTGCCCGGGCACGCTGGAGTTGCTCTTACTCACTACGAAGAAAGAAAAAAGCAAGATGTATGGTGACAATTTATGGGAGAAAAAACTCTAGCCGCTTTCTCTCTCTATAAGTCCCAAAGGAAAACATTCGTAGATAGGGGAGGAGAAAGAAGCATCAATGCTCCTTCTCCTGATCTTCTCTTCTCGTCTTTTTCTTTTGGGTTAATGAATAAGTTCATTGAGGCGTTTTGAATAAGAAGCCCTTTGTGGTGATTTCTTATGAGCCATGCTCTTATTAAGTTCCCTATCACTCCTTTTAGGCTATGTTCTCAATCACATCTCTCTCAAAATCCGCTCTCTAACACTGCTCATGCTCTCTTTTAAGTCTACATTGTCTTTGACAAAGGTTGCTGCAAATCACCAAATTATTTTTTGCATAGTTGTTGTTTTCGTTTATTTGTTTTCTATTATGCGCATGTTGATCGCTGGAAATTATACTTTTTCCAGATCTGTTACGAATGTGGTGGTAGGTGTGGCCATGAAGGCATTTCTTTAGGTGATGTTGGTGGTAGTAGGGTTCATTTAGGTCACATGTGATCTATTTGATTGTACTGTTCAAGTTTATCTTTGATATAAAAAATTAAAAAGTGATTAACATTGTTTATCCTTACACCCTAAGAATTGTTTATATTTGTTCGCTATAAAAAAAATTAGAAGTACAAAAGAGAGTAGGGAGAGGAAAAATGTAGCCAAGTGGTGTTGCGACTTAAGGCCATCTCTAGCCATGATAGCTATATTCCAAATATAGCCCTAAATTAATGCAAAACTCATCTCCAAATATGAGCTAAATAAAATTTTGGCCAAATTTGGAGGCCACATTTGGCCTCTTAGCCTTCCAACGGAGCCAAATGTAGCTAGCTTTGGCCTAGACTAAATTTATAGTGGGTTTCATCCATGTGTTTTTCAACAACCAATCATTAAAGCACTCTCCACTCCCTTTTTCAAAATAATAAAATATGAAGGACCCTAAAATATAGTTATGTATGGCTGGAGATGGAAAAATTTGGCCATGCACTTTTCTTTAAAAAATTAATATTTTAAGAGGCTAAATTTTTAATCCTGGACTATATTTAGCTCTATTACTGGAGATGGCCTAAGTAGGCTAGAAACCCAAGAGCCAATTTTTTTTCATTTTGTTCCGAAGCCCAAACTACGGTGCTTAACCATCAAAGTCCATTGACCAAAAAAAAAAAAAAACCATCAAAGTCCAACTTTGGCTCTTGACCCAAAAAAAAAAGGTCCAATTTAGGCTTGTCTTAACAAAGCATAAGATAGTTGTTTATTCACGTTTTGCTCTCTTCCTTTACTCTCTGCAAAGAATACTCAATAGTTAACACTTTATTCGAAGAATATTTATCTTCAACTCATAAATGTTAACACTGAGACTATATGAAATTCATATTTACAAAGAAGGAAAAAGAATGGAAAGTAATACAAAAGCTAGTACTACCAAGTGCTGGTTGTAAAAGCAAAACAAGGAGATACGAAACATACAAGAAATGGCAAGCTTGCCTTTACACGGTTAAGAGGTCAAAACCAGAACTACCATAATAGAATCTGCAAGGCCACAGCAATGCAACTACTGTTTTTCCCATTTTGGGTCATCCACCAGCAGCTGAAACTGATCACATCTTAAACTAAACGGTACCACATAAATTTTTCCCATTTTGAGTCATCCACCAGCAGCTGAAACTGGTCACATCTTAAACTAAACGGTACCAGAAACAAGTTCCTTGTTCTGTGAAAAAAGACCTCTTGACTAACATAGAAAGATTCTACGACAAACCTCAATAGCAGGACACTACAAGGAAAGGCGGACTCTTTTCCTATCCCTGTCTTCACTTGCTATTGTAGAGGTGTCTCTCTCGGCCAAACATCTTTTATACGGTACAAATCCTTTTCTACACTTTCCAGGGCTAGGGCTTGCTCTTAATTCAGAGAAGGCCGAGTTTGCACTTGCCTTAAATTGGAGAACCGAATTTGGCTCTTGTTCTTTACCCTCAGTCTCAATACCTAGACATTTGTCACCGCTTTCCTCATCGTTGACTGATCCAGCATCTGAACCAGTCCAAGACCCTTCCTTCTCAACTTCCTTAGGATCTCCAAGATTACCATCAAAATGTTCTTTTACTGCTTGTGGCTTATGGAATGGAATAAAAGGAAATGGCAATTTTGGACATATACTCCACCAAGGTACAGGATAAGCAGAACCAGATTCTACCAGATTTGAGTTCTGATTCTGAAATTGCATAAAATACATGCCTGGATGTACTCCATAGGGAAAATTGTCCCAAACATGTTCCACACTCCCAGATGCAGATTCTGTAGCTGTAAAGTTACATAGTGTTGATGTCTGCACAGGTTTCTCCTCTTTCACATCAGAAGGCAGTGATTTAGAAGTTCCCATGGTTGGAGAAGATGGTCTGTGGGAATCCGTGACCAATACAGTTCTTCCAAAGAGTTTAAGGCTTCGTGCGGATACCTCCTCAGCTGAAACTCCACTAGCATCAACATTATCCGTGGGAAATAACTCAAGCTTCTGGAAATTTTCACCAAACACAACCAGTAGAGTATCAATATCTCATAAAAGGCTCATAATAAATTGGACAGATATGCAAAAGGATAAGCATATACCATTGATAATTGCATGTTAGGAAGTGAACCATTTTCTGCTACAGCTGGTGATGTAGATCCACTTTCCTCCAGTGATGGGTTGGGGGGTTCAGAATGATTTAAGTCCACACCATGGACATCAGCAGCAGATGAAACGGGTGATAAACTACGACTGGGTGTATTTGAATCAGCGGAACCCAGTGTATCTGAGCCAATCACAGATAATACTGATGTTGGAGACTGGTTTTCTGGCTCCGAAACTGATAAATTTGGAGATGCAGACCTTGTTGGCCGCTCTACAATAAAGGTCTCTTTATTAACGGGGTGTACAAGTTTTCGGGGATAAGGACGCATTGGCTTCCGTTTTGGTCGAGGAGGAGGGATGTCAATGGGCTCTTCCGAGATTACGTTGCTGCCATTCGAGTCACGAGCAACCTACGACAAAGACAAACTTGAGGAGTCAGAGAGCAACATCAAGCAGGAAAGCATCAACCCTTCAAGTATGGTTTGCATGCCTTGAGCCAATAAAGTTTAACTTACATTAATATATGGGATTATAGATACTATGAGAGAGAATGAAGGGTACTGGAATAAGAGCAGTAAACCTTAGAAAAGAACTTTTGAGCATGACTTCGAATCTGAACTGCAGTCTTGGTGCCAACATGCTCTGTCATCCAAACAGAATATTTTCAGTGGACCGCAGATAGATGATAAGATTGTTAAGTAATATCTTAATGCATCTCCAGCCAGCTTTCACAACTGACATACTCAACTCTAATCTCAACTCATTAATATATTGCCAGTGATACTTTTAATGCAAATATACCTTCTATCTTTCGCCAGGCTCGACCATACAGCTTTAAAGCTTCAAGGAATTTCTTATGCTCTTCCTCTGTCCATCTCTCTCTTTGTTTTGTGATTGTGTATGGTTTTCTCGCCTATTAAAACCAAGATAAGGCAAGTGAGTGAATGTTGAACGACAATTAATCATAATCTTAATGAAAACTAAAATAGAAAAATGGAAAAATAAAAATGAAAATTGAAAAACCTTGGGAGCAGAGTCATTTCCATTAGAGAACTGATCCTTCAACTGAAGCCCAGAAACACTAAATGAAACCCCATTGTTTGCTGAGAGAACACTTTCTGAACGACTACCATCATATTGATCCTACATAACATAACCAAGAAACAACAATACAAGATAAAAAATGTTTCTTCTTCTTCAATCACCACCCAACACAACAAAATTTTCCTAAGTTTTCAATATAATTAAATTAAATTAAATAAATAAACGGGGGGTTATTATAATTTATCTACCCCTTCAAAGCACTTGCAGAAATTCTCTAAATTTAATTAAATCTCATAGAAATGAGAAGCATCCACAGTTAATTAAGAAAGTGTATATATAAAAATTGATAGCTGATATATTATAACATAAATGGAAATTTCAGCGATCCATCAAGAATTTCACATGACCACTAAAACAGAGCGTGCCAGTTATATTATAACATAAAACGTATAAAAAAAATTGTGCATACATACTTGAGCAGCATCCATATCTGGAGAGAGCATTAATCCACCCACCATGCAAAGTTGACCTCTTCCTTAATTCTGTGAGATACGACACCGTTTTTCCTCACTCCTCGAGCAAGCAAAATCCAAAACAAACCCTTGTCTCTATCTTCCCCACACTCATACAAGAAGAAAATACTCATAAATTTACACTCTTTCTGTTCATACAGCTAATTCTATACGGCCTTGGATCCATTTTATTTGTTCCCCAAACTCGACTTTCACCATCTAAAGCCAGGTTTTTGGTCAAACAGCTCCATTGCTTTTAGCTCACAGGACCTCAAAAATTGGAAACGATTTCTTGCTTTCAAGAAGAAAACAAGAACTGGGTTTCACTTGTACGGAGGAAAGAGCAAAACCCAAGTAGATAAAACTGAACCAGAAGGAGGAGGAGGAAGGTAGAAGAAAGCAAAATAAGGAGAGAGAGAGAGTTGAATAGTGTAGGGTTGTGTGTGAGTGATGAGAAAAAAAGAAGAAACCAGGTGGTGACACGTCAGCATAAGTCTCTGCTTTTTTTTTTTTTTTTTTTGTTATTGATAAATTTTAATTTTGTTTTGTGAAACGGAACACTCGAGAATTCGATGGAATCTTGTGGCTCAGGACGACGGAGGCCCTTGACACGTGGCAGCCGCCTGTCTTGTCTCCTCCCCGCTTTTGCGATATATAGTGACTTTTTTGGGTGCGAGAAATTCAGCCACCACGGGATAAAGAGCCAAGAGGGACAGGGGCTGTACTCGCAGCGAAATCATTACATTATCGTAGTCGCGCTTTTCTGGCTCACACACACGTGCGCTTTCAGCCAAGTCACTTCTATCTCCATATCTTATTCATTATCCAGTGCACGATCATTGGAAAAAACTATTTCGGTTTTTTTTTTTTAATCCATTAGTCCTTTTTGAAAAATTAAAGAAGTTTAAAGTCTTTTAACCCAAAAATAAAAACAAAAATTTAAAGTCTATTGTATTTCATGGATAGACTTTTTGCAGTATCGTTATTCTGAAGAAGTTTTGAGAATGTGACGATTGTTTTACTTACATCTGTTATTATTGCAATTTTATTTTTAAAAGTCAAAATTTTAACCTTTAGATTGTATTTTATTGTCTTGGTAAGCTTATATTAAAAGTTTATGAGATCCTAACAATCAAAATTCAAGTAAATGAGGTGAATCCGAAATATGATGTTTAAGGTGTTTGAATCACATTTTATGTATAAAAAATTCAGTATATATGAGAAAAAACCATCACTTTTTTATTAGATGAATACATTTCTCGCCATTTCTCCTATTTCTAGGTGTTGTACGCTTAATTACTTAATTATTATTATTCATAGTTTTTTTTAAATAAAACTAGTTGCTCGATATATGGTGTGAATTATAAATTGTTTTTGGACTGAAATTTTAATTAAGTTTAATACTCTAGATATAAATCCAACCAGTATCTATTCTTTCAATTATGTCTAAATTTAGTAGTGAAGACATTTAAAATATAGTTGAGATTGTATTTTATAAAATATTTAGTTCCAAAGTTGCTCAGCAGAAACAAAAAGGAAAAGAAAATAGTTTAGTCGTCTGAAATTATAGGTAGCGAGTACACTACTTCATCGCCTACACCAACAAGTGGAGGAGCAACCACTGTGTGGATATAAAAAATAAATAAATAAAACAAATAAAATAAGATAGTGAAAATAAAAAAAGCTCCAAAACGATATTTGTGGCCTGGAGAAAAGCTAAAAATATCTGCAGCCTATAAAATAGTGAGAGAGAGGGAGAGAGAGAGAGAGAGAGAGAGAGAAACCAACGGTAGGCGTAGGCCAAGAGTTGTGGATTACATTAAAAACCCAAATAGAGAAAGCAAAAAAAAAGAAGAGAGGAGATGAGGTCGAGTTTGAGCTCATGTGCACTTTCTCTTTCTGCGCTTTTCGCCACGTCATCGCCACTGACCGCCCCAGCCCACCTCCTCCGCCACGTGTGAAAGGGACCATGGATGGTTCTAGGCCACTCACGCGCAGCTGGACCCACGATTATAATAGTAAAAAGTTTCTGTCCACAAGTTTTGTAAGGGTATTTGGGTAAATTAAGCACATTTGATAGAGCTGTTTTGCGCAGCGCCAGGTGTTGAAGATCGTGGAAGCCTCCATTCAACAATTCAACGAGAGGCCCAAGATCTTTCGCTTTAGATATTCGCTTTGTGGCTGAAACTGGTGACCCTTTTTTCTTGTTTTTTTAATATTTCTTTTCATATTCGCTTCCAGCTGACGTTTTCTGATTGGACGTTGCTTCAGCTATCCATAATACTTGCGTCATCATCTTCCCCTGTTTTTTTCCTCTCTCTCTCTCTCTCTCTCTCTCTCTCCTCCACTACACCTATGACCAATATATCAGCTCCGGACAAAAATAATAAACCAATTTTAGTGGCAGAAGCATTAGTTTTCTAGATTGGATGAAAGAGATGGGTTAAGATAGAAGATTTGCTGAGCTTGTGGCTAAAATTAAAAGAAAAAAAGTTGCCATTGTGTTCCGACGTAATTGGATTTTTGTGCCACTTTTGAAAAACAGTTTGAGTTTAAATCACTTCAATTTTTCTAGTTCGAGACTTGCAATAGTTTGGTTCATAGTTATAAAGAATTTACAAAATATTCATAAAGTTAGGAACTTTATAGCTTTCTATAGCTTTCTATAGCTTGAAGAAATTAGACTCTATAAGGTACAAGAGATCTTCAATAAACATATCAGAGATTACTTATACGAAAAAGATTTGACCAAATAAGCAAAACTGACGAAGTTATTAAAATTTGACACCTAAACGAATTCGTAATGCTAGGGAAATCAAATTTGTAAACCAATTTAGGGCCCAAATAATGTGGTAGATCAATTTTAAATTCAAAAGTCGAGCATATTTTCACTATGCTATGCTAACTTCTTTGATTCAGAGCTAGTTTCAAACTATAGGGTAGGAGCTGGCGTCAAATCAAAGCTTGACTAATAAGAGTGCGCTAACCCAAGTCATGGAGCTACTTGCGCTTAGGGGGAACTCAATAACAGAATCTTTTTTCTGCCTATATATTCGTTACCACTTCTTTTTAGCTCTTAGCTAGGGTAATACTCCTAAGAATACTCTCCCAAGTGCCCGTACTTTTAACTTCTTCTTGGAATTGTTGATTCTTTTGCTCCGTTCATTCCGAACTTGCCAATTTAGGTTCCAAATAATGTGATAGATAGGTGTCATGTGGACTAAAAGGCGACCACACAGACCAAATTGCCCTTGGTTAATGGCATGAGAAGATGTGATACATCTTATCGCCCATTAATTATGAGGAGTGGGCATTATTGCTTATGGCTGTCATATGTCTCTTCCTTTGTCGGGGTAATGGGAAGCGTGGGCTCTGCTTGAGCCCATGAGACATGGAAAGGCCCATTAAGGCCTTTTTGTCAAATAAAATCTCATGTGGAAGTTAGCCTAATATAACTTATCCTCTAGGTTGCATGCCTCTAAAAGATTAACCCAAATCTTTGAGATCTCCCTAATAATTGCAACATCAATAATTAAGGGGATCACTGTTGGAAAGTAATCAATACCTGATTCTAAGGGAACTAGAATAGGAAAACCTTCTTTGTAATTGTTTGACTTTTCCTAGAATTGCTGTACAATTCTTTTCCTAGTTAGGGTGTGTATATTTTCCTAGTTAGGCTTGCGTTCTCCCTGTATAACAATATTGTACAATCAATAGAATAATTATTCTGGCACAATATCTTCTATACCAATTTTACAATCACCTATTTTGGGTAAATATCTCATACATCCCAAGTTAAACGGCTTATTGACTTGACATATACATTAACGAGTCGTCACACCTTTATTAACACTAACACGTAGCTTCTCACGGCGATAAACCAGTCTCCAAAAAGCTAAATATAAACCAATTTACGCCTCTTAACGAAGATAATTGTTCCTTGAACTAAGAAACTCTATTTTTCTCTCCATACAGTCGAACTAACTTAGACATCATAGGCTATTTGACTCACACCACACGTTTGTGCCCAAATACTACAACTATCTTCTTTCTTAGTTTCATGGTGCCGAAGGTCTTTTGAGCAGACGTACGAATTCTCCACACCCCTCGACATCCATCTCCAATGGGTGACCATAAAATGTATTATTCAAGGATTGAAAAGCTTTGGGTATTTGAAGATATTGGAACAATATTATTTTCCACATTAAGAAGTAATAGTTACTTATGGTACTACTTGTGAAGTTAGGTATGGGTTTGACAACTTTCAAGAGTTTGATTTTTCAGTCGTTGAACCTGTAAATTTAGAGTTCTCAAGCACTAAAAATTCTTTAACAAATATTAATTTTATTGCAGTCGAAATGTTTGAGTTACAGATACCCAAAATTTATGAAACTTGAGAACACTCTCTATTGTTTTTGTCTTTATGAAAACTAAAAGATCGACGTATGTTATGCTCATTGTGAGCCTTTTTATTTTTTGGGCCTACGCAATACCATAACGGGTGTAGTGAACTGCAGACCAATTGAATGGGGTGGTTTGGGCGCCGCTAGTGCTAGGTTGACTGTGTGGGCCAAATTTCTGATGGAGCATGGAGTGGGCTTCAAATATAACACATGGACTACCAAGTATTTGCCTGTTTGGGCTTTCTCAATTGTGGGCTACCTATTAGTATGGTAGGTTTGCTTTTGGACCTGATAACACCCGTGGGCCAACTTGCAGTAGATCTTGGTAGGCCAATGAGCCTTACTCCTCTTTAGGAAGTGTATGGGGTCGGAATAGATGAGTGATTCGACTTTACTGCATCAACGGTTGACAGCCATTCATAGAACGCAGATTTATCCACCCAATGCCATAGTAGTAGAACAACTGATAATCAAAAGATGTTCCATAGGAAAAAAAAGAAGATAAAAGAGAATAATTGACAAAGGTAGCAAAATAGAATTGGAAATTGGAAACTAGAGAGAGAGAAACAACTGTTCAGACAGACAGACGGTCAGATTAGATAGGTGGCAACCCAAAACTGGTGGGACGGGGAAAGTGAGGTGTCAATGTTGGCGTAAAAGAGGCGCCACTCTTTTCTGAGACTGGACGAAGCGGAACCAAAACGTCATATTCGCCTGCATATTCGTTGTCCCAAAAACCAAACCCATCTTCATTATTCGTTATTATAAAACCAACCTCTTTACCCCACAAAAATCAAAAATCGCTACGCAACGAAACCAACCACTGTTTTACGTTAACTATATACACTTTGCCAAATCTCACCTAGTCCTACATCCTACAGTACAAACACATCCAAATTTTCCGAATCTCAAAGTCACTCTCATTCTTCAAGGTTCACACAGCTTATATCAATATCAGTATCAGTATCATCACCTCTCTCTCTCTCTCGACTTTCGAAGCTCACATCTATCGTTTCTTTTTTGTTCTCTCTCTAGAATTTTGAAGCTTTTGCGTTGCTTCGCCAATGGCTGCTGTAGCTACCGCTAACATCGACAAACTGAAATCTGAAGTCGCTGCTCTGAGCCAAATCAGGTGCGCTAGTCTAGTTTCTCGTTGGATCCAGTTGTGAATTTCTGATTCCTATGTGATCTGAGCTTGATTTTGTTCGTTTTTGCAGCGACAATGAGAAAAATGGATTCATCAACCTCGTCTTTCGTTATGTCAGGTGAAGTCAAATGAAGCGAATCGAATTTGTTTGTTTGTTTGTTTTGGTCTGTTTGGTTGATGAGAAAATGATGATCAGTTTGAGACTCAAATCCTAATGAATTTGTGTATGTTGATTGAATCTTTGTGTTTGAATGTTATCCAACAACATGTAACAGTGGAGGAGAAGCAGAACATGTGGAGTGGAGTAAGATCCAGACTCCTACTGATGAAGTAGTGGTCCCTTATGATGGCTTGGCACCTACTCCTGACGGTAATCTTAATCTTAAATTTTCTTTCATTTTTCATTTTCTGTTTATTTAGCGATTCACATTTGTGAATTGTAAAATGATTATGGTTATGGTTCTTGAATTCTTGATCTATAAAGATCCTGCGGAGATCAAGAAGCTTTTGGACAAACTTGTGGTGCTAAAGCTTAATGGAGGTTTGGGAACAACAATGGGTTGCACTGGCCCCAAGTATGCCTTCGAATCTCATTTTGATTACGTTTCTTTTTCTTGTTTACGTATGGCTCGTTAAGGTGGCAATTGTTATTTCATTACCAGTTCCATGCAAAAAATCTTACCGGCTGATTTAGATTTGGGATTCCTGATGTAGGAGAATGTTACCTTTTTTTAATTTAAAAATGTTATGCCTTTTATTATCTGCATTACACAATTAACTTGTGGCTCAGTTATTTGTTTTTTAACTTTGCAAGAGAAACTAGGGACTAGGGAGTAGTTTGATTATCCCCGCTTGGCCTCCATTTGTTGTACCTGACTATGGAGGTGTTTTGCTTTATTGTTTTGTTGCTTCAATATTGCAATATTTCTTCACGTTGAAAATGCATTGAATAATTCAAATTCGTAGATGAACTGCTCTACTGGTGGATGTGCTGTAATGCATCATGTCAAAGATTTAAATCCTTCCTGATTATATTTGGATTAACATTTTAGTGTCCTGATGCCAAGTTTTAATTGGATCAAACCAAACATTGGGTAGTTCTAATACAACCCAGACCAGAACCTTGTAGTAAGGTTGATAATATAAATATATATATTCATTTGGTAATGAAAGCTATATATTCTTATTGCTTTAAATGCAAAGTTACTTTTTAAATATCAGATAAAGATGAAAAAGTGTATATGTTATTTGAGTTCTGATCTTGGATATTGAATTTTCTTTTGCATTCAATGCCTTTGCAATTTTGTAGATCCACCAGACTTGAATTCTGTAATGGATACTGCTATACTAATCTAATTCTGGTTCAAAATCTGGTTCATCTACACAAAAGAGACCCAATCATGGGGTGCTATTCTGTATATCGTCTATCTCGTTTCCATAACATCAATGATTCTAGGTTCATTTTCTTTGTCATGCAGGTCTGTCATTGAAGTTCGAAATGGGTTGACATTTCTGGACTTAATTGTCATCCAGATTGAGGTTATCTTTTTGTCTTTTCCTTCTCTCTCTCTCTCTCTCTCTCTCTCTCGATGTTTATATCAGCTTACCCAGCTAATATTTTCAGACTCTCAATAACAAATATGGGAGCAGTGTTCCCCTGCTTTTGATGAACTCATTCAACACTCATGATGATACACAGAAGGTTTGAGTATTTACTTCTGTAGTTTATTATTTCATCCTTACATTTTACCCATGAGCTAACTAGGTCTTGCCTCCATTAGATTGTAGAAAAGTACACCAAGTCAAATGTTGAGATTCATACTTTTAACCAGGTTTGTGGTACCTTTCTTGATCATGTGCTTTACTATTTATTCTTGTGTATACTGAATACTTAAAACATTGAACTTATACCTTTTCCAATATTTTTTGGATGTGCAGAGTCAGTATCCTCGTCTGGTTGTTGAAGATTTTTCGCCATTTCCATCCAAAGGACAGACTGGCAAGGATGGATGGTATAATTTATTATTCACTCTGGGGCTCATGCACAATTGTTTCCCAGTTAGCTTGTAGTTTTGTACTGTTTTTTGTATTTGGAGCATATATAATCCATGCCTGATGATCTGTTAATACTTTTGCTGAGATTCCAGTCTGGTATTCAAACACACACGTGTATGATTTCATGAGTGTGTGGGGCCAATCATACCTCTTTGTGTGTTTATGCATGTCTGACATGATTTTTATGTTTTGTTCAAGGAAGTTAGTTGTTATGAAATGAAAGCATTGATATGGTCGTTGTGACTTTTCAGAAATGCTTAATGCGAATTGCTGTTGATAAAACCAATTAAACATTGTAATTGCACAACTATGGTGGATCCATGCTCTTTCAACTTTCAGTTATATTTTAAAATTATGTTATGATGTCACCATGAGTCATGTGTATTTATGCATGTCTCATATGTTGAAGGAAATCAAGTTGTTACATTGTGTTTTACCTTCTTTTGATATCATTTGGGATTGTTAGACTAGTTTATGATATCAATAAAAAAGGGCACCACAACGAAGACATTCAGGGGCAAACTTGTATCAACTCATACAACTAAAGTCAGCATACATTTCTTGTACAACTCCTGCCTTACTAGCCAATAATCACTCCTGGTATCATTTACTTCTTTTCCCCTCACATATATTTCAGGCCAACTCCTATCCAAAGTGCATGATACAGAGCAGGTTCTAAGTTTTGTTTATGAGCTTTCCTGTAACCTGGTGTAATTATTGTTTTTGGGTCAAAACCAGTGTAGTTAATAGGGAAAAGGAAAATTTTCTATGGCACAAATTGATATAATATTTTGTGTACTCTCTTTCTCCAGTGGTTTCAGTGACCAGGGGCCCTCATGAACATTTTTCCTTTTACACATGTTAACAAAAGGAAGCTTTTTCTTTATTTTTTTATTATTATTATGAGAATTTGGTATTCATTCTTTGTCTAGTAGTTTGAGTGACCATGAAGCTGCGTGAACATTGTTGCCTTTAACACTCGCATATTTAACACTAGAACGTTTTGTTTTCCTTGGTAGTGGCTTGTCATTGTGACGTAGTGATTTAGATAAAAAAAAAAAACACCTAAGCCCTGTAATTGATAGTTGGTAGGAATTTAATTTTATATCGAGTGAAATTTCATGCAACGCCCCATTCTTTCTGCTCATGATCATTGTATGCACATGAAGGTATCCTCCTGGCCATGGTGATGTGTTCCCATCCCTAAAGAACAGTGGCAAACTTGATCTGTTATTGTCACAGGTTGGTCTATTGATGCCTTTTGTGATCATTTTATTATTTGCTCATGTCCCAGGTATAATTTTTTTCCTGCACTTGCATCTTTCTCTATTTTTCAGGGTAAGGAGTATGTGTTTGTTGCTAACTCGGACAACTTGGGTGCTGTTGTTGATTTGAGTATCCTATTTTTGGTTCAGATTGGCACGTCTACTTTCTAGATTATGGTTCTTCACTGTGTATGATATATTATTCTTTCGCTTTGATAAAAGAAGTCCTTTTAGATGTTATTATCCTTGACTGGATGCAATAGAAATTCTAAATCATTTGATCCACAAAAAGAACGAATACTGCATGGAGGTATGAAAAGGTTATTGGTATTACCTTTTCATCTTCAAAGTTTTATCTTCAAAGTAGTTTCTACATATCTTTCTTATTTATGCAGGTGACACCAAAAACATTGGCAGATGTGAAGGGTGGCACTCTGATCTCTTATGAGGGAAGGGTTCAGGTACAAATTTTTTATCCATTGGGCTATGATATATTGAAAACTTTCTATTTTGACTTCTTTCTTATGAAGCAGAAATTTTTATTACTAAACTTTGGTGGCCACTCCACATCTCTTCAGTGCGTACTTTTATCAAGCTATTTTTTTTTCTTTCAAGAAGTTCGTTTATGAGCGTTTTATTTTCTTCTTCTTCATCATCTTTTTTTATCTTTATTTTAATTAGACGTTTTCAAATATTTAGAAGTTTAGTCTTCTTAATAACAAAATAACATCCTTTTCATTGTAGTTTGTTGAAATAAAGAGATAATATAAAAAGTGTCACTATGGGACAACAGATGTGGCAGTGATTTAGTAGTAAATGACCTTAAGTTTCACATATAAGCGTCAGTTTCAAACCTTGATCACCCAAAACAATGGAATTTTGTGAAGACAATCTAGTTGAACTGGCTGGTTCTCAAGAACTGTGAGCTGGTTAACCTAATTCACGGTTGAATGGCCTCGTTCCCCTGTTGTGGCTTTTTTTTCGGCAAATGGCCTTTAAATGAAAACCTGATTGGTCGGCTGGCAGATTCTCCTGGTTAACCCCTTTTTTTTAAGAATGGCATTAACTCAATGTGAATGCATCTTCTTTCCAATATGATGCAAGATTTTTGAGAACTCTGGCTATGCATGACCTTTTTCCTTTTATCTGATGTTCTTGTGCAGCTCCTGGAAATTGCTCAAGTCCCTGATGCACATGTAAGTCGTGTTTCTATTGTTTCACTGCCCATCCGCCCTTATATTTAGTTTTTAGTTTGTCATCTTGTTCTCGCTGCAGATAGCAGCTATTTACTAATCTCACTACAGATAGCAGCTATTACTATACAGCTAGAATTCCTACTTGTATGCTAATTGAACCACTGAAGTAGTAGGGGGAGGCAGATGAGATGATAAGTAACAAAGCAGTTGTTCGTGTAGAATGATTTACTAGTTTTTATAAGATAGTATATAAAGAAATAATATTTACGATGAGGCATTAACTAATAGAAATAAGTTTATGTTGATTGCTTTAGGATTGTAACCAATCAATCTTATCATCATTAGTTTTCGACCCAACAATTTAATAAAATTTTCTAAAATAATATTGACAAAATGCTTGAAAACCTTATAAAAGAGGGAAGTGCCAACACTGAGTGTGGTGGGACTGGTAGAGCTGAATAATTCACTGCAAGTTCTGTGATGAGATATAGGCATTTGAACATAGCTGTTGATAAGAAGATTGCAAACTAACAAATCTACTAAATGAATGGATAACAGGATGGATGGTTGGATTTCTTTTTTAAGCCTTGAATTGTGACAATAAGCAGTACATTCAGTAGGGTAAAAGATGAGGATACTACATGCCACTTAATCATTGTTCGTACAATCGGAGAACAATGTAGAAGAAGTTGTATGTAATGTAAAACACTCACATTTTAACCTCATTTCTGATATCTCTAAATAAATAGAGTACAATGGAGCTCAAATTTTGTATAGAACATGCAGTTC
Organism: Prunus mume; assembly: GCF_029339155.1. Taxonomy (NCBI): domain Eukaryota; kingdom Viridiplantae; phylum Streptophyta; class Magnoliopsida; order Rosales; family Rosaceae; genus Prunus; species Prunus mume. The sequence goes on along the minus strand of NC_142701.1, from coordinate 15,414,255 downwards.
TATTCTTGATTTGTTAGTTTTTCTTGATTTGTTGTATCTATTACAATAAGTTTTTCTACATATTGAAAATAGAAATTGCTCCTCCTTGATTCACTGCGAGTGCCAATTTATCCCTTTTACTATTCTCCATTTCTATTTACATCATGATGCTGTCTTGAGTGATGCATTGTCATCCTTGACAATTGATAACAATGACCTGGCCTTTGGTTTGCTTCCTTTTGTTGGAAATTAGGTACCTGTATCCTTGCGTTGGATGATACAAGCACATTCCTGTTTACAATACACAGTTTATAGTTGATGATATGGGGTGCTTTCTTTGAAACAGGTCAATGAATTCAAGTCCATAGAGAAGTTCAAAATTTTCAACACAAATAATTTGTAAGTCACGTTACCCCAAATCTTGTAAACATCCATCAATTGTGTGCTAACAAAGTACCATTCAGGTGGGTGAACTTGAATGCAATTAAAAGGCTCGTGGAAGCTGATGCACTTAAGATGGAAATTATCCCAAACCCAAAGGTATACATTTTTCATATGAAGCCTCGTTGTGCAAAGATTCTGGTTTTCTGATGCTTAGATTTGTTTATAGGAAGTGGATGGAGTCAAAGTTCTCCAGCTAGAAACTGCGGCTGGTGCAGCAATCAGGGTACCGAATACAATTCATTTTAGGATGTTATCGATAGTTAAAGCTTCTTGTTCAATTTTCTATAGGAATTGATCTTTTAATTCTTAATTTTAATGATTTGTTCCTATGACCAGTTCTTTAATCATGCTATTGGTATCAATGTACCTCGATCTCGATTTCTTCCAGTGAAGGCAACTTCTGATTTGCTTCTTGTCCAGGTAACCTTCTTTTGCCAATTCTTGATCTTGGATCTTTAGTAATGATTTGAGGCTTGTCTGACGCATGTATCTATCTTCTTTTGCAGTCTGACCTTTATACCTTAGAAGATGGCTTTGTTATCCGGAACAAAGCTAGAACAAATCCTGCAAATCCAATTATTGAACTGGGGCCTGAATTTAAGAAGGTGAGTATTTAATGTAGTGATCTAATGACTTTTTGATGTTGCTGCTGCTTGATAATGATTGTGATCATTTCTTCCCTTATAGGTTGGCAATTTCTTGAGTCGATTCAAGTCAATTCCCAGCATCCTTGAGCTCGATAGCCTTAAGGTGTCTGGTGATGTGTGGTTTGGTGCTGGCGTTGTTCTCAAGGTATGCATGTACCCAATAACTTAAAAGTTGCATCTTTTTTTTATTTTTGATGTCATGCCCACCAATATCCTGGGCGAATTTAGTGTTTGACCTTTAGTTAAGTTATAATGGATTGGATTGGGAGATTAAAAGGAAAAAAAAGGGAGAATTGTTGATATTGGTGGAATTTTTAATTACATACATGCAGACAAGTATATGGTCATTGTTTGCTTCCCCTCTACCACAACTCTTTTATATGGTTTGTGGCTTGTCCATGTCTACTAGATTGCAACATAGATTATTAACCATCCATGGACGTTATACACTCCTCATTTTTCTTCTGGGAACCTTTCACCCTTTCCATAGACAATAATTCAATGGTCCATGCCCAACCTCATATTGATTATGGATGTTGTGGATTTTTCTCTCGTACCATTGTTATGTATGGCATATTAATGTTGTCTGCCATTTTGTTTTTATTTAATGAAGGGGAAAGTAACTATCACAGCAAAATCTGGGGTGAAGTTGGAAATTCCTGATGATGCCGTGCTTGAGAACAAGGTAAAACACAGTCGGTTTAGATTTAGACCATTTTACTTTTTCTCTATTATGTTGATTATGGTCTGTCACTGTTTGATGTGCCGGTTAATTGCACTTCTGTGCAGGATATCAATGGCCCTGAGGACCTCTAAGTTTCTTGTCCTGGAATGAATCGGAGAGCATACTCAAGTTGAAGATCGAGTCCTTTGGTTGTGCCATGCTTGATTATTCTGATAGGGAAATAAATGTTTTACTATTTTTGTTGCATATGAGTTTGGTCAAGTTCTCTGGTTTCCATGTTTAACCCTACTGTTTATGAATGAAAGTTTAATGCCAAGGCAGCGCATAACATATTAGTTATGTATTGGTGTTTCTTCATAATTGACTTTTTTTCTTCTTTGTACTTCTAATCCGTGTGTAGATTGAATATTCTTTGTAGGGCTTCCCATAGCAAAGCAGGATTTGGTCATTGTCCATCCTTTTAAACTATACATATTACCATCGAACTATGTTCGAGAAAGATCTTCTATTTTATTTGTCTTTTTTATTTACTAATCTTATACCCTAAGTTTAAATATCGACTTTATCATCCACTTATATTATAAAATGTAGCAATATGACCGTAAATGACAATTTAGGGATTTGGTAATAACAAGCGGTTGATGTTAGTAATAACCAGACAATGTACACGAGGAGGATGCTTTTACACTTCGCATGTTGGTAATAAAGAGAAGCAAATTGCTAATGTGTGCTTCTTTATGAATCCATTAAAGAATTCGTAAATTCTCTTATAATAACAGATTTGGGGCAATATCAGATGCAATAATACCATGGACACCCACATTACTTACCACACCATGTAGAATTTACTTTCTGGATCTGTTCCAATAAACTCAGCCTATGCGAATATTGTTTTAACATATAATGGCTGTGCAATGGGTATATAGATTACTTCTTTTATATGTAACTGGTTGGGTGTGAGCACATATGTGGGTGTGCCTCATATTCCATTTTCATGTGGTCTCTCCTAAATCTTGTCAATTGAATTGTACTAAGGGAGATATACACCATATAATATATGCAGTGATTCTTGGCCTTGCATTTTGTCTATTCATTGGTGAATTTCATATTTTCCCGATGGATTTCACTACTCCTAAAAGCTCGTTTGGGACTGTTTTTTTAGAAAACACTTTCGTTCATAAATGCTTTTAGTAAAAGCACTTATTATAAAAACATTGAAATTTTCATTAAAAAATCCAAGTGCTTTTACAACCCACAAATACTTAATAATTTTCTACCAAATTCTGTTTGAAACTTTTGATTATCAAAAAACGCTTTTAGTTATTCCAGAAGTACTCTCAAATAGATGCTAATACCACATTACACACGGCTACTTTGATCACTTCCAACAGAAATTCCTAAACATTCACTTCCGACAACCAATTGTTTTCATAAAGAGAGGAGAGGAGAGACTCTAGAAGGTTGTATTTGTACCCAATAAATAAAAATAAAAACCACTCCATAGCGTGCCTGTCTTCTTGTGCTAATTATTTTCATATTAGAAGAGGCAAAAGTAATTGGTGTACGAGCGTCTATTTTGGCTGAAAGAAGATGAGAAACGCACAACCTGCCCAGATTCCGACCAGCTTCGGCCACGAGCTTAGAGCTTGCCTTCGTTGCCGCCTCGTCAAGACGTACGATCAGGTCAGGGTTTTAGTTTTGCTTTTGGTTTTTGCTATTTCAGAGATTTTAGGGTTTTGGTTGAGTACAAAAACAAACACAAACAAAAATACAAATTCAAATTCAAATTCAAATGCAGTTCAGGGAATCGGGATGTGAGAACTGCCCCTTCTTCAATCTGCACGATGATAACGAGCGCATCTCCGATTGCACCACCCCTAATTTTAACGGGTTGGTCGTCCGTACTCTTCTTCTCTGAGACGATTTTGATTTTCTTTCTTGTTTTTTGGTCATCGCCAATTGACCTGCATGTTCGTATTGCTTGGTTTTCAGGATAATTTCAATGATGGATCCATCTAGGAGTTGGGCTGGACGGTGGCTCCGAATTGGTATGTTTTTCTTTCAGCTTTTGTCTTGTTTCATAAATTTATTCATTTCTAGATTTTTCATCCACACAAATAAGTGATTTTGAGAATCATTCTTTTGCTTTTACTCTTCTTTCCTTGGTCCCAATCTACTTTTCTTCTGGAATTTGCTTGCTTGTGAAATATTTCATCTTGAAATCTATTGTTGAGTCTCTTATGCATTCTCTTAACACTTGATATCATTGTGGCTGCCCTGAAGTTCTAAATGACCCTGTGCTTCCATTATTGCTCTAGATTATGCCTTCAATCTGGCATTTGATTTACATATCTGGAACTGGCTTTGGAATTTAAATTTTGTGCAGGAAAATTTGTCCCTGGCGTCTACACTCTTGCTGTTTCAGAGGCTCTATCAGAGGATTTGCAGGTAACACAATGCTTTTGCTATTTTGCTTGTTAGTGATATAAATTTCCAATAAATAGGGTAGCGGCCAGTTGTTTTTTTAGTTGTTAATGTGGTCAATTCATTTAACTATATAATTTCGTGTATTGTGGGCTTTCGGTTGGGATACTTTTCCAGTAGCTAGTTTGCTACCAGATCTTTCAAACGAATTTATAAGTACCTTGAAAACTCTGTCTCGTACATAACTTTAGGAGTAAAGAAAGAATTCCAGCTTGTGGAACTTTGTTTAACAGTCCAGCCAGATATGACTGGCTTTTGTAATGTGTTCTGTATATTCATGGTTGAAGTATTTAATTTTAACTGTTAAAGAAACTATAGCTAGGACACAGTGCTGTTGGAAAATTCTCTTTCTTTTATTTGTCAATCGTTGAGCCACAGAGCATATCTAATGGTTTAGCCTCCCTGTCCTTTTTCCTTCCCGTGAGGTGTAAATTGGTCCTTTAATCTGTTTATATTGTGAAAACTGCTGTATGATTTTACCATTCATGAGGATCAGTTCTGTAATGACCCCATTCGCAGTCATGGTTACATTGATGGATGTACCATGAAGCCAAATGGGGCAATTCAGTGTTTGGGCATCGCATTATATAAGTATTAATTCATTGTCCGCTTGTTCCTTCCCATTTCATTATCATTGGCATTGGAGCTTAAACCGGCCATGTGTACAGATATTCATGGACAGTTTCCATGTGTCTTGTTTACTTTCCAAATCCATAGAGATTGCTTGTATTGGAGGGTTGAAATTCTAGCACTAATTGTATGACTTGGATTTTTCCGTTCTTTTTTTCCCATTGTCTTTCGATCTGTTACATAATGCGTTAGCTGATTTCTTTACTTGGTTCATCTTTTTGCAGAATTTATGCGAAGATGAGCGGGTGCAATATGTACCACCAAAGCGTGCATGAGTGACCAATTGATCGGACCAAACAAGAACAAATCCCTGTTGAAAAACATTTGTAAGACTTCAAGCAAATGTCTGTTTATGAAAACAATTGGTTGTCGGAAGTGAATGTTTTCTATAGGAGTTTCTCCTAAAGTGATCAAAGTAGGCCCTTTGTAATGTAGTATTAGAGAATCCTCCTTATTTTGGGCAAATATGAAAGCCACCAATTAATAGACCAAATGCAAGGCCAAGAATCACAATATATATATATATATATATATATATTATGGTGTATCTCCTTTAGCACAATTCAATTGACAAAATGCAAGGCCACATGCAAATGGAATATGAGGCACACGCATATGCGCTCGCATCCAATGAGTTACATATAAAAGACGTAATTTATATACCTATTGCACAGCCATTATATGTTAAAACAATATTTGCAAAGGATGAGTTTATTGGAACAAATCCAGAAAGTAATACTCCATGGATTATTATATATATATATATATATATATATATATATATAGGGAGAAATCCAGAAAGTAATAATTGCAGCAACTAATGCAATTAAAATAATGCTTATATGAAATTAATCAAAATAGACATAACTGTAAATAGCAATTTTATTTATATACTCACAAAGAGTTTCACACAACAGCAACTAAGGCAACTCTCAAACTCGCAGTGTTTACAAAGATGATTTCTCTAAGATTGTTTAGAGAGAATCTTTAAAAAAAACTGAGAGTAAATTGTATTCTGCTTACAACTGAGGCCGAAGCCAACTTATATAGAGGGAAGCAACTATGGTTACCTAGAAAGTAACTAGAGTAATCGAAAGTTACTCGGATGATGAAGGCAATAATGAGGGCATGGGGACAACCCGATTCAGCTTTCAATTTTGTCTTCAACTTTTGCTTTTACTTTGCTTTCGGCAACTTTCACTTGTGGTAAGATGTCGGGGCAACTTTTGCTTTTACTTTTACTCTGGCGACTTTTGCTTTAACTCTTAGGTGAAATGTCGGGGAAATTGAACTGGGGTGTCACGGGAAAGCAGGGCGACTGCTTTGCAAGATGCTTCAATCAATTCCACCAAGGCAACTATTGTGTCGGCAACTGTCTTAGTCAGACCCTAAGTCATAGGCGTCATAGGGCTGTTGACTGTCTTCATACAGGCTGTCTTCATACCAAGACTTCTTTTTGGGCTTGGGCTTGCTTGGTTCTGGCTCTTGCATGGGCTGGCAACTAGATGACGAGGGAGAATCATTGTCCTCATCATCATCCATTTGAGAGACTTCATTCAGCAACTGGAGGGCAATTTCTCTGATCTCAGCTTTGGACTTTCCTTCAACTGAATAGGCAGAGGTGGCGGATCCAGAGGAGAGACCGAACCGGGACAGGCGTGGAAGCTGGATCAATGGTAGGTCATTGTAGACATATCGGCAATTCTGTCCACTTCAAATTTATCCCACCATTTGACTGAAAATTGGCGGGCAAGTACTCTGGTATCAATAGTGACTCTGTAAGACCACTTAAGTATCTAGGGAACCTTGTACCGAGCAAGAAACAACATCTGTTTAGGAAAAAATAAATCAACTTTGGTGAACTTGGCTTTACTGGTAAAGTGACGGATGAGTGCAAGAACTGCAACTGGGAGAATTTCATCAACTGGGCCGTGCTTTTCCCACCAATGAAGGAACCAGAAGGGAAAAGGACTTTTAAATTTATTATCAAAATTAATAAACCAGGAATGGCTAAAATCCTCGGACTGGTGGAGGAAGATAGAATACCAGGCTTCAATATAATCGGAATAATTATATTGTAATTTTGACAACTAGAGAGTTTTCAACTAGTAGGGATGACTACTGAAAGACTCTTGGCTTATAACTCTGTGAATATAAAGGGAATGATAAAGGATGATCTCAGGATGATCTCGATCCCTTATCGGCTTAATTTCAACTGATTGGGTCTCAAGCAATATATCTCTATAATACTTGAGGGACTTATATGGACTGGGGGGCATATAATGGAAACCAGGAGGAAAATAATGCTTAGCAATGACAACTGGATCAGAATTAATATCATAATTTGGCTCAATGATAAACAAATGGGAGTTACTCTTAGGTAGATAGGGGGACGACTTCTTGAATGCAACTGAAGGACCTGCAAATGGATCATAACTGGAAACTAATGTTGACTTGTAGCTAGGACCGGCTTGACCAACTGTTGAGCCTAGAGCAGAGAATTTGTTGGCAACTGAAATTGGTGAGGCAACTCGGATTGGGGTGCAACCTGGAAAAGGAACTATTTGTTGGGGAGACTCAAGCTTATTTTGGCTCATGGAAGCTGGGAGGATTCGGAGCGACTGGGACGACTGGGACGACTTTGGTTGGGCAACTGACTCGGTTGACTTTTTGGTGGACTCTTTCTGCTTATCCTTTTTGGGAGCCATTGTATATCCTGCAAGAACTCTCTTGTAAGAAAATCTGGAATGGAATTCTCACTCCCTCTCAAATACTCAATATCAAAATCAAATATGCTCAAAATACTTTGCCATCGTGCAAAAATCTGTTTAGATGCAATGTTCTGAACATCTTTTTCTAAAACATGTTTTGCAGACTTACAATCAACTCGGATAAAAAACTTTTGATTTAGTAAATCATCTTGAAATTTACTAATGCATAATACAATAGCTAATATTTCTTTCTTAATAGTACTATAATTATACTGTGACTGAGTCCAAACACCAGAATGGAAACGAACAATCTGTTCTGGGGAATTTGGACAGGCTCTTTGCTTAAGAATGCCACCATAACCTATGTCAGAGGCATCAGTTTCAACTATTTTGAAGAAGTTGACTGAGGGTATACCAAGACAGGGAAGTGTCTTGACATGGGCTTTTATCTGTTTGACAATTTCTATATGGATGTTTGACCATGGAGGAGGATTATTCTGCAGCCTATCAAACAGGGGCTTACATTGTTTTCTCAGATTCTGATAGAAGTCAGAGACATAATTAAGAGATCCTAAGAACCTTTGGAGTTGGCTTTTATCAAGAATCTGATCAGGAAACTTATTGGCAAATTGGATGACTCGATCAATTGGAGAAATTTGCGACTGACATATATTGAAACCAAGGAATCGAATGTTGGTTTGAAACAACTTGATTTTTTTGGCAGAGACAACTAAACCATTCTTTTTGACAATCTGGAGGAACTTATACAAATGTTTCCAATGCTGTTCTACAGACTCAGAGAAGATAAGAACATCATCAATATAGACAATAGAAAAATGACTATAAGGATTGAAAATTTCATTCATGATGTTCTGGAACTCACTAGGGGCATTTTTCAAACCAAACGGCATAACATTCCATTCATAATGACTGAAAGGGGTGACAAATGCAGTCTTATACCTATCTGACTCATCTATTTGAATTTGCCAGAAACCACTCTTCATATCAAACTTAGAATAAACAACTGCTTTTTCTAATCGATTAATTAGGTCTCGTTTATTAGGTATGGGGTACCTAATCCATTCTAAGACCGAATTAAGGGGCTTATAGTTGATGACTAATCTTGGGACTCCTCTTTCTAGTTCAGCGTTTTTCTGGACATAAAAAGCAGGACACGACCAAGGAGACTTACTTTTACGGATTATTTTCTTTTGAAGCAATTCATGGATTTCTTTTTTACAGAATTCCATAATCTTTTGACTCATTTGGATCGGCCTAGCTTTAGTGGGAATATTTTTCTCATTAAAGGTTTTGATATAGGGGAGACTGACAACATGCTGTTTCCTATACTAGAAAGCATTAGGCAAATCAGAACAAATTTCACTTTTCAACTTATTTTCGAATTGTTGAATTTGCAACTGTAAAGACTGATCACTAAGTTGTTGTTCTACTCTTTTAAACTTAATTTCTTCTTTTAGAAAATTCAACTGTTTGATTTTTTCTAATGACCTGAACTGACTTAGAGACTGACTGTTTCTGCAAAGCTCTTAGGTTGTGCAACTCAGGCTTAGAGAGGAACTCAAACTTAACCTTTTCTCCCAAGTAAGCAGATATGACACCATCATAATCTACCTGGAAGGGATACAATAAGGAGATGAAGGGTAAACCTAAAATGACTTCGTCAGTAATGTTTTTGACTAAGACAAATGAGGTTTTAAAGCAGACTTTGTTTTGGCATACATGGGCTTTTGGTATCTCGTAATTCAACTGAAGGGATTTACAAGCGTGCTTAGGATTCCCTAGACTGGTAAAACTTAGTAGGAATTAAACCTTCCTAAATACAGTTAAGGTCGACTCCTGAATCAAACAAGGCAACTGTGGTGAACTCAAAATTCTGAACAAATATAGTTACTTTAGAATACCATTTCCTAAAATTAACTTGGCGAATTAAGTTTATGGCTTGTTTATTGTCAGAAGGTTCTTCATCAGAATGATGAGGACTCTCTGACTGGCTTCTGGACTCAGAGGATTCCCTTTCGAGAAGGCGAACTAAATCCTGTTTGATCGTATAATTTTCAGTTTGCAACTTATGACTGACTTGTTTTAACTCAACTATTTCCTTTTTTACCATTTTAACTTCTAACTGTAAGTCTTGTAAGGTAACTTCTTTTTTTCTAGTGAACTTTTCTAAGGTAGTGTTCAAACTAATCAGCTGAGGGGTAGAAGGACTCGGGCTTTCTTGACTAATGACCTTTCTTAATTTTTTCAAATATTCAAATTTTAACTCAGGATTTTCAACTCGGCTTATTAAGTCTATTAATAATTCTTCCTGTTCTTCCTGTTTAGTCAGAACAGAAATAGACTTTAACCTATTACAACACTTATCTGTGCAACCAATTTGAACAGTGGGTGAACTAAGTTGTGAATATGAAAACTGATCAGACTCGGACTCAAAACTGGCTACTAAGGACTCAGTGTGGCTTGCTTCAGAGTCTCGCAACTCTAAAACTTTTATCAACTTTTCTTTATCTTCATCTGTGATTTTCAGCTGCTTAATAGTATCTTTGATTTTACACTCAGACGCATAATGACCAAACTTTTGACATTTAAAACATTTAACTTTGCTTTTATCTTTACTTTTACTGGAGCGATTATTCTTTTGACTTTTCGGCTTTTTAGACCAACTTTTCTTAGGGGCATACTTCTTTCGTTTGTAAAAATCACGTGAATCATCATTATGTCGAGAAAACTGTTTTCTACGGTAATAATGGCGATCCTTACGGAGATGACTAGGCTTATTTTTTCTAGACGGAGGAAGGTGGTAAGACTGTCTTTCGCATGAAATTTCCTAACTCATACTTAGCGGATTTCCTGTCGGACTGTATCTGTCTACCAATTTTAAAATCTATACACATTTTCATACCAACTTGATTAATTGTGCTTATAATATTACCATACGTTAAACTATCCCAATCAATATGACCCTGCTCATTACTAAGAGTTGTTCGGATCTTATGGGCAAATAGGTTTGGGAGGCCATTAACGAACTTTTCTTTCCAAAACGACTGATTACTATCATCCCTAAGCATGACTCTAGAGATGAAGACATCCTTATACCATCTGAAATCGGACAACTTGGGGCATCTAAGATTACTCAACTGATCATGGATCCTAGCAGTGGTGTTACTAGGGGTTCCAATGAAGTGCTCAATTATCGTGTAAAACAAAGTGTTGACTCCGTCTTCAATACCTTGACCTATTTGTTCATCAAAGATGGGGAGACCGTCTTCATTAAGTTTTACGGCGTGTATGATTAAATTTTTAGACTCAGGGGTAAGATGCTTATCCCACCAATATCTGAGAGTACCAGTAAATCTGGTAACTAACAGGTACAATTTCGTATGCAAACGTGATTGGTGATGTAACTATTGGCGACCATGGACATGTGCTGCAACTTGTTAAATATTTCTTGTTCAGACAGACCATCTATATTCCATTCATATAATTTGTCGGAAGAAACTGAAAACTGGGTTTGAAAGTTTCTTTCTTCAAATTGAATGTCTGGAGGAGTTGGTCTGGGATACCAGTTCTTAGTTAGGCTGGTAGGGCTTATATGACGATCCATTTTCTTAATTCTGGGTTCAACTTGGACTTCTAGGTTCCTGAAGGCTTGCTCTATTTTGGAAATGTTACTGGTTTCGGAACTTGTTGACTCAGGTTCAGGACTCGGAGGGTTGACGAAAGAATCTAGTGTTTTAAGACCAGATTTTTCGGCTTTTGGGGTCAACTGTTCTAACATTTCTTCTATTTTCTTCATTGTAGGTTTGATCTTAAGAGTGGGACTCGACTTAAGATCCTGGAACTGAACTTTCGGTTTTTCAACTTTTAGCTTAGACTTGACTTCTGGAGAACTAACGATTTTATCAATTTTAGTCTCAATTGTATCCAATTGTTTTCCTATGACAACTAGACTCTGGTTGGTGTAGTTGTTTTGTTCAATTAATCTTCTACTCTCATCGTTGCTTTCAACGGCTTTAAATGGACTAGTGGGTATCAGGCTGTTCCTATGGCTGATAACTATGGTGTCCACTGGTGGGTGGCTAGACTCAACTACCGTTCTGTCTATCAATTTCCACCTTTCTTTTGTTAAAGTTTTTAACTCATTAGACATATATCGGCTTTCAACAAAATCAAGGTAAAAAATTTCAACTTTGGCTGACCGCATGTAATCTTTCCATTCACTAAAGATTTTGTCGCGGACTTCTCTATCAGGGTAGGCTTGGTGGTAACTATCTCTTCTATGCTGGTTTTCTGGGGACTTAAGATGCTGATTAAGACGTTTCCAATCACTTACGAATTTTTTATTAAGAGTTCTTAATTGATTATCAACTATGAAATCAGACTGGGTTGGTGATTCGGGTGAGTCAGACTTATCTTCTTGGTCAACTGGTACCTTGCCGTAGCAAGGTTGGTTTACCTGAGAAGATTTTCTCAGGGACTCAAGCTTAAAATCGATCATGGCCTTTTCTAACTCTAGGTCTCGTTCTAGAGTGGAGGATAAGGCAGTAAAGGAATGTCGAGCTGGGGCATGCCTTTGCGACTGAGGTTGGCAACTGTTGCAACTGGACATTAGATTTTCTTAAAGGCTGATTTTCAAATTGAATTTTAACTGTGCCATCTAGGTATTGTTGGATGTAGTCTAAATTGCTTAGACTACGTTGGATCGGAGCTGGTTGGCTCTCTGTAACTAGGGTCCATTCTTTTGGAAGGGCAACCTCTGACCATTTGATGGTCTGAGGGACTTGGATATGGGCATCTGTAGTATGACTTTGGATTAAAATTGTTTGGTCTTTTGGGCTTTTATTTAGGGCTTGGAAGTTTATATTAGTGCCTATAACTTTAGGGAGTTTCACTAAAACACCCAAAATGGGGGTTGAAATTATAAAAAAACCCAAGCACTATTTAAACATATAAACACACCCAAAACCCATCATTACACACACTCAAAACCCATTTATAAACACACCAAAAAAGTTGACTTTGAGGTTGATTTTGGGTGTGTTTCTATGTTTAAATAGTGCTTGGATTTTTTTATAAATACATGTCTAGGATTGGGTTTATTTATAAATTTGTAATAACTTTATAGTAAATTTTGTATACTAAGGCTAAAGGTTGGGTGCCTGGAAGGACATCATAACCTTCGGTCTTAATATTCAGAGTTAGGGCTTTTAGTATGTGTGGGTCACTAAGACTTATGGTGAAATCTGGGTAACAATTGAAATGAACCGGACCATTACACATACTCGACTCAATTACTCCTAAGGTACTGTCACTGAATTTGGTGAACCTAGCGTCGCGTAAACAGAGAAGGATAGAGGCTTGCAATCCTAATCTGGTTAGCGGTTTAACAGCAACTTGGACTAAACCTATATGCAAGAAGTTATTACCATCTGACTTATGTTTTCTTACAGACTCAAGATTAAGCAATGCTTTGCAGAAACAGTCAGTCTCTAAGTCAGTTCAGGTCATTAGAAAAATCAAACAGTTGAATTTTCTAAAAGAAGAAATTAAGTTTAAAAGAGTAGAACAACAACTTAGTGATCAGTCTTTACAGTTGCAAATTCAACAATTCAAAAATAAGTTGAAAAGTGAAATTTGTTCTGATTTGCCTAATGCTTTCTGGTATAGGAAACAACATGTTGTCAGTCTCCCCTATATCAAAACCTTTAATGAGAAAAATATTCCCACTAAAGCTAGGCCGATCCAAATGAGTCAAGAGATTATGGAATTCTGTAAAAAAGAAATTTATATATATATATATATATGGAAAACACAACCGAGACCTTGTAGGATACATAGATTCTCGATATCTCAAGAATTCATACGAGTAACTCCCAAACTGCTTATGTATTTACTTCTGGCAATACAATGATCTCATGGCGATCTACCAAACAAACTTTGGTTGTTCCATCCTCTAATCATTTGGAAACTCTTGTACTGCTCCATGAAGCCAAAATGTGTATGGTTATTAAGATCTCAAGTCCATCATATTCGGAGTACATGTGATCTTCCTTCAACAACAAAAGATCATGTTCAACGCTCCTTCTATAACTCAATTCAAAGAAAGGTTATCAAGGGTGACATAACCAAACACATACCATCAAAATTCTTCTGCACACATGAGATTTAAAAAGTCAAGAGATCGAAGTCGAACAATCTTGGACAAGTAGAACGTAAATTATCATTCATGTAAACAAAAAATATGTTGAATGTCCTTGGTTGGTAAAGAAAATATGTTGGATGTCCTTATTTGTTAAAAAAAACAAGAGGCAGAAGGTTTGTGTGTCATTCAGAAAATTATCAGGGACCTTTATGTCACAGACTCTAATACTTAAAGAATTAGGGTTACTAAGAAACTAATCCTCCCGCCTATAAATATTAGATTATAAATTACAAAAGCGAAGAGAGTGAAACCTATTTCCTCTGTATCGGCACCTCATAAACAAACTAGTCTAACTCAAATCTTCTTCTCCATTAAGTTTGCAATCATGGGCCAAGGTATGTTTCTTTCTTTATATGTTGATTGAAAGCTATTTTAAAAACTATCAAATTCTGGATCTTGGATTTCTGCTTTACATATTAGAGTTATGGTTGAAATTTTCAAGATATTCTCATTATGGATTTTAGCGTTTGATTTGTATTGATTAAATCATACCTATTATGTTTTTATGGTGATTAAATTTGACGTTTTACTTTTACACTGCGCTGAATCATGAAAGATTATGAGTTCGTTTAGGAATGCGTCTTTAGGATTCACTTATGCTTATAAGGGCGTCTAGCAAAAGCGCATTAATTATAAAAACGTTGAAATTTTCATAAGAAATTCTAGTGCTTCTCCAGAAAGTGTTTCTATGACCCATTAGCACTTCAAAATGTTTTTGCCAAATGCTGTTAGGAACGCTTTTAGCCCTTATAGAAGCATTCCACCATATATTTTTTTTCGTTGGAGGCTCGAATGAGTAAATGAAGGAATTATTATTTGTATGCATATATTCCTTTTTTTTATACATGAAATGATGCGAAGTGATGTATGTTGATTAGGCTATGCACAAGTGTTCCTTTTTTATTATTTGTTGATCATCATTTAGACTATTAATTATTTTACTACTCGAACAGACTATGCTCGATCTCACTTTACCTTGTGGAACTAAAATTCTCACATAACCCCTACAATCTCTAAACATGGTTGAAATTTTCTCATTTTACCACTTCCGTAAAAAAAAAAAGAGGTTAAATGTGCTGATGTGGCATGTGCATCTTCAGATAGGTTGAACTCAATCGATAAGGGCTCAATGGGCATGAGCTTCTCTTTGAATAACAAGTCGTCGGAGGGAGACATAGTGAGGCTGGGGTCGTCCATACGGTCATGGCTAAGCCTAGAAGAGATCGTGAAGTTGAACTCTTTCTCACATTCCACGCCATCATCCGACTTTACTTTATCAACATCATCATCTTCCTGTGAGCTATCGTTGTCATATTCTTGGGGCTCTGCACCGCTCTCGATTGTACTGTGGCCACAGAGTTTGTGGCTCAGCTTTGTTTTCTTTGGGGAAGTTTAATTTTTAGGGTTTGCATACCTTTTTGCCATTAGGCAAAGCAAGTGAAAGACCATGTATGCAAAAAGAAATTTAAGGAGAGATAGAGTTGTGGAAGGAAAGAAAAGGGGAAAAAAAGGAAGAAGAAAAGTTTAAGGGGTGGGCACTACTTTTACCACGTCACAAAGTTCAGATTGGGAGTATATGACCGCATGGTAAAAAGACTGAAATAGTCCTGCCACGTCATCCAAACTAACGGAGTTGTGAATAAAGATGACGACATAGGGCAAAGTGGAACACCAAACCTTGGTCAAGGGGGCAAAGTGGGCCACTTCAATTTCCAGGGGGCAATGTAGGATCTGACAATAGTTCTCGGGGGCACTACAGTAAAAAGGCCTAAATAAAAGGCTATAATAATTTTTTTTTTTTTAAAGGTTAACAAACCCTTTCTTCTCTTTCTTCCCCTCCACACTAGCTCACCACCCCTCACCTCCATCTTCCCAATTTCCCCCTTTTCCCTTTATGCTTATCTTTATCCCCAAAGCACCCACCCCACTCCCACTTCCCCCTTTCGCTGCCCACTTCCCTCTTCCGTTTCCGGTCACCCCCATCCTCAGATATGACTAAGACACCCAAATCAACTTCTATACATCTCCTCACAAATCTTTGTCTATGTTTATCTATCTATCTCTTTGTGTCTCTTTGCCTCTCTCTTCCCTTTTCAGATATGGGAATGGGTGGATTGGTGCGATGAGGGTTAATTAGGGGTGGGGTGTGATGGAGGTGTGATGAGGGTCAGATGGGGAGGCAAGGGGGAGAGAGAGAGAGAGAGAGAGAGAGAGAGAGAGAGAGAGATGAGCTAAAATTACTAAAATGTTCACACCACATCAACACACTTAACATTTTTGTAGATGGAAGTTGTAAAGTGAGAAAATTTCAGTGATGTTTAGAGATTCTGAGGGTTAAGTGAGAAAATTTTAGTTTCAGGGGGTAAAGTGAGACCGAATGTCCGTTACAGAAGGTAAAATAATAATTAAGCCTATAAAAAAAAGCATTGAACCTTATAATGTTTTCAACATCATAAGTATATTGATTTGCATCGCAATGTTCAAGAGCCACCTAAAGGTATTAGATTAGTTTTTCATATGAGTGATACATATAAATGGAGTAATTTGTATGTCTTATTTGAGTCTAATTTTCCTGTTATCCTTTTTCACGTGCCTCCCTGTTTCCATTCTAATTTATTGACACATGTCTCTACACTTCACTTCTAACATAACAATGTTAACTCACAAACCCACTCACCGACCGGCCCACCACCCAACCTAGAGAGCCAACCCACCCATCCAACCTGCCTCACCTCACCGGCGGCAACTCCTCTGTAACATTCTACAATCGACCAATGGAGAGGGGGTGATGTGGCTTATATGTACATGCCCACATCCATCTAGCACAAGACCTTTTGGGAGCTCACTGGTTTCGGAGTTATGAGAACTCTGAAGTTAAGCCAGTTGAGGCTAGAGCAATCTCAGGATGGGTGACCCATTAGGAAGTTGTTCGTGAGTTCCTAGAAACAAAATCATGAGAGCAAAGAGGGGGGCCGAAAGCGGACAATATCGTGCTACAGCAGAGCCAATCCCGGGATATGTCAATTTGGTATCAGAGCCACTCTGCCGTGTGGTGCGAGTGTGTTGAAGAGGACGTCGGGCCCCTAACGAGGGTGGATTGTAACATCCCACATCGACCAACGGAGAGGGGGTGATGTGCCTTATATGTACATGCCCACCTTTATCTATCACGAGGCCTTTTGAGAGCTCACTGGCTTCAGAGTCATGGGAACTCCGAAGTTAAGAGAGTTGGGGCTAGAGCAATCCCAGGATGGGTGACCCATTTGGAAATTACTCATGAGTTCCCAGAAACAAAATCGTGAGGGCAAAGAGGGGGGCCTAAAGCGGATAATATCGTGCTACGACGGAGCCGATCCCAGGATGTGTCAATTCTCTCCTAGATGCCGCCTACAACAACCTTCCTCTTCTCTGTCACAGGGGGTGGCAACACCAAATGTGAGATATAGTAGATCCAAATATGGATCTCAATATCTCTATCATAATTATATAGGCTTGGCTACATAAGAGGTTTGAAGGTGAAGAATACTGAGAATATGTGTGTTCCTTGTTTTCTTAACTTGAGATGCAGTGAAGATGAAGAGGTTGTTGAGGCTACAACATAATATGGTTCATTTTACAAAACATCCTACAATTTTGAAGCCCTATAATGTCATTCTTGTTTGAGGCTTTAACAGATGAAATTGACTATGTTGTTGGGGTTTTGAGTTTGGGGAAGAAAATGGTAAAGTAGGAAAGAAAGAGAGAGAAATGGATATTGAGATAATGAGGTGTTTCTGGCAGCAAGGAGGGGAGGGGTTGCCGCCGGCGAGATGGGGTGGCTGACCATGTTGGATTGGTGGGGGAGTTGGCTGAGGTTGTGTGGGTGGATGGGGCTGTAGGCTGTTGGTTTTTGTTTTTTTATTTAATAATTAGCTTTGTTTTAGTTTATTTTTATTAAAAGAGTTAACATTGTTATGTTAGAAGTTAAGTGTAGGGACATGCGTCAATAAATTAGAAAGGTAACAAGGAAGCAAAGGGAAAATGGTAACATGAAAAGTGGACTCGTCTTATTTTGATTGGTTTTGGATAGCCAAATATAACAAAGCGTGTGTCATTAATTGAGAATATATAATTAGCAAAAGTGTAAAATAAGTGCATGAGGTATAATAGTTGGTTATTGGTATTATCATAGTCTATTCAAAGGAGATTAATTCTAATGATATTATGTTTATTGATTTTTCAGGCCAAGCAATACTGTTGTGAGCAGTTTCTTTTGGATGCATGATTGAAGACGTGCCTAATGGGATGCTCCAACGAGTAGCTTGGCCTCTCTAACCATATGGGTGCTCCAAGGTGAGTAGCTTCGCTTCTTTAACCATATAATTAGGTCTTCTCACCATTGGGAGGTGAGCAGCTCCAACTGCCGGAGAAATTATACAGTAATACGGTATTACCACGTGGCGATTAACACATGATACTATGTTCTATCGAGTTTGCGACACGTGGATGGTGCTGCTATCTATTTTATAGTAGCAAAATGAAAATAAAATATCAGCCTAATAAATAGGAAGGCCCCTATGTCATGTCATTACATGGATGAAAAACAAACATGTCCTCTTAAAAATACCCAATTATCCAAAAATGAAATTTGAAAATGAGTCTAACAACAGCCTAACATTGCTGCTGTCTGTCACAAAGAAAAACTTCCCAGCCTAATCCTACGGACTAGTTTTATTCTTAGCATAGCAGCCACAGGTAGACAACTAATAGGTTAATCCAAGCCGGAGCAGTTTAGAGCAGCCTTGATTTTTTGAACGGTGGAACTGATAAGAGTATTGACAGTTGCCACTGACTCCATGTTGAGCTGCTTTGAAGATGCGGGGCAGGAAACCAGTATCTGGAAAGCCACTGTAAGAAGTGAACCACCTGACCTGCCATTGCTTGCAGCAGGCCCAGTTTCGGGATGGCCATCGCCAGAGATTACGAACCCCGATGGAAGTATGGGTATCTTGGAAGAATCCTCACCACATACTGCTATATTGAGTGCTGGTATGTCAACTGGAGCATATATAACCAAGGCCCCCAGAGAGTCTATGTAGCTCTCTTGAAGCATCACCATGTTATTCTCTGTAGGGATGAAAGGCTGCTCCACAAAAACCATTGATGAAATGAATTTTGGTTTTCCCCATATTTCATGGACAAATAAATCTCTGGGAGAAGGAAAGGAAATTACCCGAATGATGGATATACAGTTTCCGGGATGAGTTCCAGTTGAAATGCGAGTCACCTCGTGCACCGGATTTCCATTACAGAGAACATCCCACTGAGAGACAAATGAAGTTAAGCTCATTGTTAAGGTCACATTTCAACCTCTAATTAGTGGTAAATGAATATATGAACCAAAATTAGGATCCTTTTATTAGTTAGAAACCTGAAGTCTTGTTTCCTCATCTCTGAAGAAGTTGAAGACATTATGAGACGGCAGAGGAAGCCAAAGAGAAGTAGCAACACTGACAACCATGCCGTTGGGCTGTCCTGGTTCTGTGTTTTTACGAACAGAGACTCGAACCCCGCTGTTGTGCACTTCTGATAATTGAGGAAAATCAAGTTTACCTGCCATGCTCAACATTCCACAGAAGTTCTTGACCATCCTGTGGGAAAGCTTCATTGTGCTCCTCCTCCCTTCGGGCGTAGTAATCACTAAACAACGGATAACATGTCCTCATCAGAACTCAAAATCATTACGAAATGATCAGGACAGAAAAGAGAAATAGACATATGATCACATAACCCAATAGATTTTTCTTTTTCTTTCTGGCAGGCTTACCTCCTCCAAATTCACAACTAGGTGCAACCTCGTCCATTGAGTAATCAAATCTCTCACACATCCTCTGAAGAGTAACAATCCATCTTTCAGCGCCGTACGCAACATTGCTACATATAAGATCTCTATAGAGCCGATGAGTTTGTGTCTTGTCGTCTACTTCAACATGCTCGATCCAGGTCACCTATCATGGATGCAGCCAATATTTATGACACGACTCTTCCAAGTAGAAAATGTCTTAAACTAAGAACACAGGAATTCTGAGATGTTCTCTTGGCCTTTTCCCATTAGCTTGACAAGCGTATTCTCAGAACTAGTGCTAGTACTGCATGTAGATGTAATTATATGGTTAAAGAGACGAAGCTACTTACTTTGGAACATCCGTTTTGCATGTCTTTGATCATGCATCCGGAAGGAAGTCTCCATGATCGAGTTTGACATGCAGAAGTCTCTTTGGGGAAATCATACGATACATCCACAATCACCCAAGTGCCTATTTCAATCTGCTGACAATGGCGAAGAAAGTAGAAGTCCCGCGACAGCACCAACGGTGAGAGAATGTGCATTTGTTCATACATCTGTGTTAAAGCAATTTGATTTGTATGACTAGTCATAATAAACCACAGGAAAATAATTTAAAAACTGAACAAAACAATGACTTTATACATACCAGCTGCAGGCGGCCACTCTGGTTTCCCACCATTCCACTTTCAAGTACTTGAATCGTCTTAGCGTTTGTGATAATTGTAGGGAAGAGATCTTCCCATTTACTCTGCAAAATTAAACAATTGTGCTTAAACTTCTTCGATCGTACCAGCACTAGAGAGTGGTGGTGGTGGCTGCTTAATATATAGGAAATAATGGCAAGTAAGAGTTATAGCACTAACGGAGTCTAAAAAAATGTCAACCAAGTGCACTGCACTAACGGACACTACTCCTGAATCTTTTGAAGACTCGACACGAGCACTGGAGCTCTTGAAGTGGTTCGGCCTTGGAAATATCTTATCATAGCTGTCACGGTTGAGGAGATATCTCCCGTCACCCGGCGATTTGATCCACAAGGGCTCATTGATCTCAAAACTTTTGAGCAGTTCTTCTATGGCACGGGCAGCAGTATCTGCCATGTGTGTCTTTTCCATTTCAGGGATTTCTTTTAATTGATAAGCTAATGCAGCATTATTAGCAACTGCAGGATTGGTAGGATTGAGACTAAGGGGAGGGCTTCCCATCCCTTGGTTCATGGAACTTCCTGGTGAGAAATCAAATGAGGATCCAGCAGCGGATGCCAACGAATCAATATGTGATATTGGTTTCCCAATATACTTGGAAAGAAGGCTGGCTACCTTATCATGCTGCAAAAGAAAATATTCCTAACTAGACATCAATAAAGGGAATCCACCTATAAATATAATGAACAATAATTTACATTAAAGATCTGATTAAATTATAGTGCATAGACAGGAATTATTTATGTTCTAAATATTTGCCTCTTCTCTCAATTGAGCATTCTCCAGCTGAAGTTTCTGCAAACAAAGCTGCCTCTCTTCTTCACCAAACGGTGGACCACCACAAGTTGGGCAAATCACATTCTTTAGGGCCTCTCGGAATGCAAAGTTTTCACATTGAATTCTTTCATTATTTACGCGAAGAACAGTGTTGTCTGCTCTCTCATTTTGAGCCTGAAATGTACCAAGTACAGAAAGATTCACCATTACACATGCAATATAGAATAAAATGAAAAAACAAACTGCTAAGCATGCATGTCGTCGAAGTGAGAAAAATGGAGAACCTTTGTCTGTGTTCGTTTATTTTGAAACCAGAACTTGATCTGTCTTGGCTCAAGCCCTAACTCCCTGCTCAGCTGTTGACGCTGGTTGTCATCGGGGTGGGCGCACTCCTTGAATAATCTTCACCAAAGAGAACCCCATTATCATTTGAAGAAGTGATACAAAGAAGGGGATAGAAAAAAAAGGAAAAAGCCTCATATTGGTGAAAAGTAGATAACAAGGATTAATTTCAAATAGCAAATGATTTGAGAAATAGATATGCCTTCAAGCAAAAGGTATAAAAGACAGAATTTCTTGGAATGCAGATCAAGGTCTATCTTTGAAGAAAACCTTCAAAACAAGCAATGATCTGGGATATACACCCAATTACTAGCGAGGGTCAGAAGAAAAAAAAATCTCTAACTAGAAGATTTAGAAGAGAGTGCAGACATATCAGAAGACAGTACATGCAAAAATGTCTTTAACATCTACACATGTATTTTCTTCTCTTTGTTTTCTTTTTGGAAAAACAGATCTGTGTTATGAAGTAAAGAAGGCAGAAGTTGGACATGTATATCATCCTATAGAAATACAATTCCACAAAGTTGATAAACAAATAAAAATCATCCCACAAAAACCATAATCTTCAAGAAACAAATCTCAGGAAAATGATGATCTAATTAGATACTGAAACAA
Source organism: Prunus mume (assembly GCF_029339155.1). Taxonomy (NCBI): domain Eukaryota; kingdom Viridiplantae; phylum Streptophyta; class Magnoliopsida; order Rosales; family Rosaceae; genus Prunus; species Prunus mume. Next base: position 15,392,187 of record NC_142701.1, on the reverse strand, counting down.
AAAAAAACAAAAAAAACATTCAGGTCAAGTCAAGATGTTGTCCTTTATATGTGAACATGAATTGAGGTATAAAAAAAAGCAGTTATTGATTCTCACTCTTCAAGTCGCTGTATCTGTTCAGAAGTATGGCGATGATACTTCTTATTGCCCCTGCGAGAACTCGATGGTTCTTGTTCATCACCTGATACTCCAGCATTTCCCTTTGGCAACTCCATTCTCTACCACATTAAGAAAACACAAAACCACACACAAAACTCATAGACACACACATCATATATGAAAGTATAAATTAACAGGGAATTAATTCACACATGCCATCCAACCAACATCCAGATAAAAAATATGAAAATCCGAGGTTGGTCAAAATCCCATATAAGGACACCAAATTAATTTCGAAACTAGCCCAATTAGGACAGAGATATCTACGTTAATTTGGCTTCTATGATTCTGGGTTGTCTTGGATTTCTTCCTTATGAATTTTGGTTTTATGGAAACTTTTCAAACAGTTCTGGTTTCATACACCTAATGAGTAATGAACTACACCCAAGAGTAACAGCTAAATACTGGATGAGGTCAACAAGAATCGAGGGGCTCTGTGCTATCTTTAACAAAACTTCCAAATCTGAAAAATGGATTTTCAGACAGATATAGAAGACACATGACTTTCCAAACTTCATTGCCAAATGGCGAAGCCAGTAAAAGTCTTGGCTGCACGTTCAGATGCTCTCAGACCACCATTATGAACAAGACCCTTTCTCACTAAGAAATGAATTCTTTTCTTTTCTATTGATGATGTCAATAGTGTATGCATAATCAAGACTATCAAAAAGTATTTGCTAACGATAATAGGACAAGATCGACGTTAATAGAGAATTTTACTTGAGAGAATCTCCCTAATAGTTTTAGTGAGGAAATATGTTTTGTTGTCACTTCCTCATTGGGCTTCAGCAACGAATTTCAACTTTCCACGTTGTAGGCTTGTTGTAGTAGGCTTTCCCGACAAATTTATTCATGCGTTTGCATGGACAAAAGGCATTTTCATTATGATCACGTTTGAACATCTTCAACAATTTTGGAATGCTAAAATAGGTGAGCCATACCATCAAAACTCTCTCCAACAGTCTTGTCAAACTCAATCATCAAAGCTACAACCTTCTTCGCTATCTTGACTTTCAAAACATTTAATTTTACTTTAGAAAATATAAAACCTACCAAAATATTAAAAACATGCACTTTTTCTTTTCATATAATAAATACATACATTATTTACATGTTTTTGTATTTATGTATTATTTTTTATAACATTGTATTAATTGAATTGAAGAATCCATTAAGACATTAATTTATTAAAGTTACCGCAAGATTGTACATTATTATTTGATTGGTATGTTGGTTGATGTAGACACGAGATCGTGCGTTATTATTACATGATCCATAAAAGTATTGTTTGACCTTTCTACTACTTATTTATATGAAAAACGTTGAGATTTGTTACTCTAGTGATTAAGAGTATTTACTCTTGCATATGTTGTTGAAAGTTCGAATATTTGACGTGCAACTCTCATTGTAGCTTTTTTTTTTTTTTTTTGGTCGAAAACTCTCATTGTAGCTTAACTACTCTTTTGAATGGTTCACTATTTATATGACTACACTAGCGCCTCATCTCATTCGTTGGGCTAAAAGATCCGTTAATTCTTATGACTACACTTGTAAAATGGGTTGGGTCGGGCCAGCCTAAAGTTAGTCCAAGCCCTTCCCAACCGTGGGCTTTTTCGGCTCCAAGGGTTGAACTGGCCGACCAGGCCTGCTCTATCTTCAAGAGGCTTAGCCCAGCCCTAACTAATGGCCAGGAATGTTTGAGCAAACGGACCAATGTTTTGCTTACACGTAAGGCACACTGAATGAAATAATAATATAATTTATATATTTTAGAAATGTTAAAATAAAAATGATTTTGAAGATTTTTTATTTGTAAGATATACATATCCATAAAAATTTAAAATCGTGTTTATAAAACAATGAGGCACACCCAAGTCTTTGGTCCAGCACATCAATATATACTTATATACACATAGTTCAAGTTCAAGAGACCAAAAAAAAAACATATACGTTTGCACTAGTTATCAACTTTTAGATAAGGATAGCGATTTTGGCACTTTTAACCATCTACGTTTCAAACTGAATATATATATATATATATATGAGTCAGGATCGGAGGACACATTTTAAACACAAATTTTGACACACTTTTAAGACCTTTAGATCTTACCACTTTCAACAGTAGAGATGAATGCTAATATAATTTTTTCACTATTACACCTTTTGTATTCTTCCCTGTTCAAGAATGACAATATTTAATAGCTTCATTAGTCTATTTTTTTTTTCTCTCTCTCTCTCTCTCTATATTAGGCTTCTTAGAGCATTAACAATCATACTCTCTATTTTTTAGTTAAAATTTAGCTAAAAACACTAGAAAGCTATTTTAGGAGCTTTCTATAAAATTTCAACTCCAACCATACTCTCTAATTTAAAGAGTCATAAATGTTTTTAATGTTTTTTAATTCAACTTTTGAATAAAGTGTAGACACAAAAGCAACAATAAAAAATAGTTTGCTTTAAATAAATACTTAAAATAATATTAAATAAAAAAGCATTTAATTATAGGGATTTATTAGGAGTCCTTTCTCTCTCCTCAGATTTAAGAGCTCCTAAATATCTCCCTATTTTAGGAGCTGAATAGGGAGTATGGTTAGAGGCGGGTTTTTTCAATTCCTCCATAAATTTTAGTTAAGGAAGTTGTTTAGGAAGCCCATTGTAGATACTCTGGAGCTGTGGTCCCTGAACTTTGTATATACTTGAGCTTTAGTCCCACAACTTTCCATGGTCCATTAACTTCACTTTTGTCTGTAGCAAAGGTCCTGGAGTCACTTCTGTTACTCCTAAAAAGTATATTTTTTTAAAGTTATACACACATGATGCATGAAACAATTTTTATTTGCCTAGTGTAGTTATATCATCGTGCAAGAATTTGTCAAATCTTTGTCTCTGTTTCCAATTTTTCTGAAGCTCATTACAGAGTTGCTCTACAGAAGTCTAATGCACTTTCTGTGAATCTGAATTTCATATTTGAAGAAAATTTTCATATAAATGAAATGACAACTGGGAATAACTTAAAGCCTGTTAGTTCAAAACACAACCCAACCCCCCACCTATGCTCTTTCCCATAATTTTCATGTTCTCTCAAAATTACAAAATGAATACATTCCCTTTATATCTACCAACATTTTTGGTCTGGAACTGAATCAGGCGGATACTGATGTCAACTTGTTAACCATCGCTTGTCTTACATTTGATGCATAGACAGTGGAGAAAACTGCCGCTGTTTCTTTGCAATTTGCAATGCTGGTTGTCTTTTTTCAGTATAAAAGAAAGTGAGAACACCAAAACCCTTGATTATCATTGGATATCCTCAAAATCATCTTCATCCTGTTGGGGAATTCGCAAGTTACTCGTGTGCAGTGTGCCTACTTGTCCAGTTCCATCTGTTATCATGGAGCGAACTATCTGCATGTACATTCAAGAGTGATTCAGTTTCTTCCCAAATAATAGCACATTCCAGTTCTTATCCCACCTTCAAAGATTGAGAAAAAAATTGTGGAAAGCACACAGAAGACATATTGAAACATTTCATCAGATTATAGTTGTAAGTAAAATTATGTTGACCTCTGAGGTTTTGTACATTTACACATAGTGCCCCTCAAAAAGGATAATTTTTTCCTCAATATAGTTTATTGTGAACATTTGACAACAAAATATGATGGACTAGTGATAGGACTTGCACTAGACTATCATATCGTGTTCAGACTCCACAGTATGAACAGCACCAGTCTCTACCCATTTTCAGGATAGACAAGTGCAATTATGCAGAACCAGTTACTGCTGAATTAGGAAATGACTCAATCAAATAAAATACTCTAGTAATTTCTTTCTCTGCCTTCCTTTTCAGAGCTAAGTTTCCTATTAAAATTAGCCCAATATCACTAATCTGTGTCTAATTACCCCATCCCAGGCTGTATTTCATGCATACTCAGTCTGGGTTTGTAGTAAATGGCCCAATGCCCTACCAATCTCTACCCTCTTCCACTTTCCAAGGCCGCTTTTGATATTTACATCCGACTCTAATTCTCATTCTTGATATCCATCTAAACCTCGGGATCTAGAACAACTAAACCTTTCCTCTTCAACTCTTACCTCTTAGACTTACAGTGCGTTGGGGTCGATTACGGACTCGCTGTTTAATCGCTTGCCTCCACCAGCATGTCCACATTAATCCAACCCTATCATGATTATCATCTTCGGGCTCAGGCTGAGTGGACAGAATTTTGTGCTACCATCCTTTGGTTCTTTCTACTTCCTCCAGACATAGGCCTCCTTGTTGCTGACAACAGTCTCCGACTACAATTTACCCCTCTTTGACTACTACATTTATAAACAAACCTATTTGATTCTCCATCACTCTAATTCTTACTTCGAACAAGTTAAAAACATTTTTGTTATGAAATCAGTTTCTAAGTACCAACTACATACATCACAATTATTGTTGAATGTTTGGATCCATTATAATAGGAAACTGTAAAAGACATCTGGATACATCACCTTACGTTATCCCCCATCTTTGAAGCCTCCTCCTCACTTTTACAAAAGAAGGAGAAAAACACAACAGCGATCTGTTGTTTTGGAAAAAATAAAGTTGAATTGGTTTTACAAGCATCTTCATAATGGATTATTAAATCTACACTCACGAGGTCAAGAACATGCTTTCACACCCCTACACAGTTCCACACTTTTCCTGCCCCATATTCATGGTTAGTAATTTACACTTACAACCCTTCGCAAAATTTCCTGCAGAAGAGTTTCCGCTGATAAACTTTTTTCCCTTGTTCTTTACCTGTAATCTGTCTAGCACCACCTCTATCCAACTGGTCTCCGAATGAAGCATTCTGAGCTCTTGGATTAGTCATATCTCCACCAAAGATTCTCTCTCTAGGAACTCTGCAAATGTTTTGCCATCCAAAACCTCCACTACCTGCTGGAATTATGATGTTGCTTCCCAGCACACACCCTGTATTTTTACCACATCCAGAAAATACCCCTCTTGTTCAAATATAGTCCAAACCAGAAAACTGAGTCAGTGGTGCAATGCTTTCTGAAGAACTAGTTCTGCTTAAGTTTATTCCCTGCCCCAGCCATCTCTCAACCAATAGGCAGGACAAAGGTCAACCTTCTTGAAGTAACTCTGCAGTTTGTTCCTTTTGGTAATTCTGGTAGCTGTTCCTCTTGGTTTTGATATACTTGCAATACAAAAACTTTCTACTCAATCTTCACATCCTTGTCTAGTTCTCTGAATACCCTATAAGATCCCATTTTCTCTCTAGACACCACCGACACTGTCCATCCCTATACAAATGAGTGCATACTGTGACAAGGCGTCCAATTCACCTCATATTAATCAGTGAGTCCCCAAAAGTACGTGTTTTTCAGTTTTATGCGAAGGCCTTTTTTTTTGCCACAAGAGCCTTTAAAAACTCCATAGCACTATTGGTTTTATGACACCATTCTCCACATTATCTGGAATAGAAAACATCATGGCCATAAGACTCCTCCAATCAAATCTTCTCATTACTCATATCCAGTTTACTCATCTACTGTAAGACTTCATCAGCTTAGGAGATTAAGATTTCCTAAAGGTTGTACCTAAGCACTCTTTCTACCTCATGCTTCCAACTTCTAAAATTTGACCATCCAACATTTGAATCCCAAATAATTGATTCATGATAGCAGCAAAGTTTACAATTGTAACAAAAACAAAACATGCTCCAATAACATGTTGAGGGTTTATTATGCAATTTTGTTTTACATAATAATAGATATGCATACTTATATATATATATATATATATATATATATGCAAATGAAGAGCTTTGGGTGCAGGAACCCTGCATGCAGGATGCCGCACTGTTCAAATCCAAAAGAAAACATCCCCTTCGTTTTCTTTTTAAATTTGTTCAAGTTTTTTTTATCCCCAGTTACGACAGTTTGTTACTTTGGGATTTACAGTCTAATAATCAGCTCTATCAAATGGGCCTTATTCTAAGCTAACAAATGCCCATTGAATAAATGATCTCTATAAGTTATAAACGGCCAAGTTAAGCTAACAAAGGGGCGACTTGAATATGCAAAACAATGATCTTTTTCTCCCTTTCTAAAAGCTTCTTTTCCAACACTAAAAAAACCCCCAAAAAAGAGAACATAAAAACCCACAACTTCCAAGACATTGAGCAATGTAAAGGATGATGAACCACAGTTTCATTTGATTCCTTGCACATATTGATTGAAAGTGAAGCCATATAGAATTCAAACAATGTGAGATTGTTTTAACCACTAGAAATACATAAAATTAAACAATGTATTAATGAAGGAGAAAAAGAAAACTAATTGCATCAAGTTCAATCTGAGAAATCAGAAAGATCACCTTCTCTATTTCATCAAGAAGAAGAGGGTTCTCTCTCAAGTACTGCAATGCTTTATCCCTTCCTTGTCCTAACCTTTTTTAATCACAAACAAAAGTCAGTCATTAGGGAGGAACAGTTACACAAGAGGATTCTTGAGTTATTCTAAAACAAATAAACAAGGTCCTTACATGAACAAAAGAGTAGTTAGGGGGAATAAAAGCTTGAAGTCTAATCACATTCTCTGGTTTATGAATGAGAATCTTAGCACAGAGTAGGAGTTAAATCTCCTCCTTTCATCCCACCTAGTGGCTATCTAAAATTTAAGGGATTTTATAAAACATCCTGTCATTTTTTCAGTGAATATACAGAAACCAAGGAAGGCTACACCTTCTGCCTATTCTTGTGCACAAGAAAATAATAAAAAGCTTTACTGGTAGGTTAAATAATGTTAAAAAGGATTGAATTCTGGATATTATCTCTACGATGACAGGGAACTCAGTGAGCTCAAAAGACTTTCAAATGTAGTGAAATCTGTTTTTGACTTGGGCAATTTGTTTTCAGAACATCAGGGTATATGGAACCGCATGTGTTAAGAAATTAAAAGGAGGTATGCAGTAGCCATCATGGGTTTCATTACTTTTATTTTGTCTGATAGGAGAATGAATCATGCATGTGCTTTCCCTGGTACTTTCTGGGAATTAAGACACTGCTCCAAACTTAACAAGTCTTCAAATATGGTTCTGAAGGGGAAGAGATGGGCGTTTGTGTGCCTGTATAGAAGAAAAAAAATTTGAGGTATAATAAACCTTTGCTCCTTCCGCTGTGCATCAGTCTGATTGTTGAAAAAGGGGCTGATAGAATCATCTAGTGCTCTGTGGAGCTGGGACTTTTACCAAGAGACAGTAGCATTCCGGAAAATTTTCCAGTGATTGATAACAGTAGTGTCTTTGTGATCTCACAAATAGTTGAGTAGGTCAGGGCAGTTGAGGATGGTGGTCAGTTTGGGTTAAATAAAGAGAACTGAGCTATGCTAGAAAGTATTACAAGTGAATCGAATTTATCAATGATTCCATTTTGATGCTGATAAGGGGCACAAAGAGTCAGGGCAGGGTTGCTAGAGCTTAAATGGAAATTATAAGCTATATGGTTGGAGATCTAGGGTCTAGAAGTAAAAGGAGGCTCAACAAAGAGTTGTAGACTTTGGGGCAGGCACCTTGTTTTCATACAAGAAACAGAAAAAATAAATTAAATATAGAAGACTGATAGGAAGTGTGGCGGCGGAGGTTCAAAGCATGGGTCCTTTTCCATCATGTGGCAGGTCGAGAGGGGTTATGGTAACATGGGATGTGACATCAGTATTTGCGTTAGATATTATTTTGGGCCACTACTTAGTTTGTTGGTAGTACGTATTAAGTTTTAAGTGAGTGAGAGTGGTGGTTTATGGGGTTGTATGATCTGTCTGTGTCCAATTTTGTGAGAGGAATAATTTCTGGGAAGAGTGACTAGAAGCATGAAAAGGTTTTGAAGGATTTTTTAAAGAAAACAAAAGATACTAGATTACACAACACTCAGTTCATTAGGTCTAATTTTAAGGATAGATTGGTGAGATCAAGATTGAATGGATTTCTTGTCTAACCACATTGGGAGCGGAGCCACCCAAAAGCTAGACAGGCAGCCTACAGTTGTGTCAAACCATTTCCCAATTGCATTGCATATGAGTCCCATTTAGGTACGATCCAGTACCATTTAGATTTGAGAACATGTGGTTGCACCATAGATCTTTTAGCAATACTTCTACGTTGTGGTGGGTGGGAGTTCAGTTCAGGGTTGGGAAGGTTTAAATGTTTAAAACTGTCAGGCATGTGAATTCAAAAGGTGCCAGGCGTTATTGATTTCAGACCTGACAAAGTGGTCTCCTTAACGAGCAATCTCCGCACATTCCCTTATAACTGACAATTCTACTTGGTATAACCACAATTAGTGTGAACAAAGGTGAGAGTGCATCTCCTTGTATCAAACCATTTAATGCGCCAAACTTACCCCTTTGCATCCCATTAATCAATTCAAAAAAATTCTCCAAATTTCAAACAACCCCTAATCCATTTCCTTCATGTGCCCCCTGAAACCTTTCCATGCCGACGGGAACTCAAGAAAATGCCACTGCACATGGCAGTATGCCCTTGAATAGGTTGGACATAATTAGATTTTTAGGATTTCAATTGAGAAAGAAGGGGGTTTTCTTGGGTCGCAAAGAATTGAGAAAAATAAGCAAACTGGGCTGGTCTGATTCTGTGAACAATGTGGATAACAGTGCACATGAATAGAATTTTGAATGAGACTCCTACTTGACTGAGTAATTATCTTAAACAGTTATGGATAACCCAATATCATAACAAGACTCAACAACTAAAAATAGAACTAAAAGCAATATCCTAAACTCTAAACCCTAAACCCAGTATCCTACTGCATAGTCTTTAAGAGCCCTGCTTCGTAGCAGATAACAAAGAATATAACTAAAAGCCGAGAATATAAGTTCAAGTTAAAACCTGTGGTCCCCATAGCTATACCAAGAGCCCTTCTTCACTACTACATCCATCGTTTCAGCACAATCCAAAATGCAACCCTGAAAGAAAGAAAGTCAAAACAGAGCGTGGTTTCCACCTTATGAGTGGGAAAAAATAAATTTGTTGCGATACTGACCAATTTACCAACTCCCTCTCCAAAAACAATTTCAAATTCAGCTTGTTTGTATGGCCTTGATACCTACATCAACTACGTATGATAAGCATCTTTCAAAACATAAGCTATATTAACTAGAAACATAACAAAGTCGATGAAACAAATTAAATAAAGGATAAATAAACTGCAATCATTAATTTTTAATAAAGGTTTGGCAAAATATGGGAATCAGGAGATTGTAGTCAACAAAAGTCTCTCCTCCAAAAGCATAATCAAATATCAAAACAAAATCATTTAGCCCACAAAAAGGATGGAAGCAGTTTCATAATATCAGAAAAATCAAAAGGGGAATTTAACAATTTGATGGTTTTCATGGTCACAGGCTGCACTTCTAGCACAGTGTAGATTTGGGACAAAAAACTTTGAGAAATTAGACATAAACCTTTAAGAAATGGCAAGACAACTTGTCATACTTTATACCAGCTATGAAATTTATACTGAAAGTGCAATTACTGCATAAGTAAAAATAAAGGCAAAAGTAATAAAAATGTTCTTTCTATACATGGTGTACAACCCTCAGATGCAGAAACCATTTTGATGCATTCAAAATTACCTTACTCTTTTGCACTCTTACACGAACCCGTACCCCAATTTCTTCATCTCCCTTTACCTAATCAGTACAGAAGTATGTTGTATGAGCAAACAATATAGATCAAACTCTATTCAGTGACCTACACAGATAAATATACTCATCCATCAAATAGCTGACATGCAATAAGAAACAATGGCTATTGTTCTTACAGACTTTATCTTCCCTGTAGAACGTATTTCAAGCCGAACTGAGGCAAAGAATTTTAATGCAATTCCTCCAGATGTCACTTCTGGATTACCATAGTATACACCAATCTTGCAAAATGAATGAATGATGCCATTAGTTTTTAGATGTGAAACAATTGTGATTAGGGGAAAATAACTAATAAAGATGCCTGAAGTAACAATCGAAATCATATAAATCTGAAAAATTAATTACTCAAATTCAGCTGCTTGGACCTAGGCAGTCAATTATTGCAACGGACCCAAGTATGGGTCATCATAAATATCTGAAAGCTTAAAGGCTCAAAATCAGCTGCTTAGACATAGGCACTCAATCTCAACTGTTTCACTGAATCCAAGTACATACCATCCATATATATATATATATATATATATATTTTTATTTGAGTGATACCCTTTAGGGTACCCTACGAATTTTTTTTCAACAATCCAAAGCACTTATTTTTTAGGTCTTCATTCATAGATCATTCTTGAAAAAATTAGACAAATCGGAAACCATTTAGATATCTAATTGTGTCCTACAAATCAATGAACATGGTGCTTCAAGAAAGTACTAAAACTTCAATAATTTAATTGAGTGGTTCTCTCTCTCTCTCTCTCTCTCTCTCTCTCTCTCTCTATATATATATATATATATATATAATATGTATGAACAAAATTAAAATTACCTTATATCTTATTTGATTTAAAAATATTAGAGTACATCCAGCTTTAGACGCATTTCCTGACATTTTGCGCAAAGCTTGGCTCATAAGGCGTGCTTGCAAACCCATTTGCTGCATACCAATCTCACCCTATACGTAGCAAGATCAGATATGAGCAATTGCATATCTGAAGTTTAAAATTACCAAGGAAATAAATAAAATAAAAATAAAAGGTTACTTCAATCTCTGCTCGTGGAGTGAGAGCCGAGACAGAATCAACACAGATAAGATCGATGGCACCAGATCTGCACATACGATCTGCAACTGAGATGACAGAAAACCAATCAATACATCATGCATACACTAAATTTATTACTTAAGCATCACGCTACTGCCATTCCGAATACTTCCAGAATGATTGCATCAGTCCCACAAACACACATTTGTCAGAAAAAGTTCCCACGATGATACAAACAAGAAAGATGTATTACTCTCAAGTGCCATTTCACCGTGATCAGGCTGGCAGACAATCAGATTTTCTACATCTACCCCCAGTGCTTTTGAATATGCTGGATCAAAAGCATGTTCTGCATCAACAAGCATAGCATTTCCTCCAAGCTTCTGCATATTACCATTGAAATGCCATTGTTCAGTAACCGGAAGCTAAAGATTTCAGATGACAGTTGAAACAACTATACCTGCACCTCTGCAATTGCATGGAGTGCTAGAGTGGTCTTTCCACTACTTTCTGGTCCAAATATCTGAAAATAAATACAAAGATAGATCATTGTTTTGTACAGGGAACTACCTACATCCTTTTCTATTATTTTTCATCTTTATTTTTTTGGATCCTTCCACAGGATTCCAACTTTCCAGATCTCCTTGCTCTGCATACATATGGTATTTGATGCCATTTTCTTGGATCAAGTAACTCTGTAGCAGGATACCGGTTGCGAGGAACATTACCGGATATATATATTACCACTAAAAAATTAATTTTTTCCAATTAAACAATGCATCTTTGATCATGAGAAGTGTTAAGGAAAACAATCAAATCAAATCAAATGAGAAACAGAAATTGGCCCTTGGGCCTTACAAAACCTCTCCGCATTCAGAGCAGGGTGAAGGGAAAGTGAGTTCTTGGGTCCAAATTCCAATCCCCAACAGATGCATGTGTAACTTAACAAGCAAAAAGAAAATAAGAAAGATAGAAACAACGATGAAGCATGAAAACATACAATAGAAACATACCTCTACAATTCTCCCTTTTGGAAGGCCACCACCTAAGGCAAGGTCTAATGTCAAGCAGCCACTGGGAAAAGTTTCACTGCAATAAATAAAGTCTCAAATAATCTACTTTCCATCCTAAATCATACAAGCATGTGGTCTTATGCTCCATCATGCTGCTTAAAATTGAAAAAAAGGCCAAAGGGGGTAAACATAAACAATAATATGACAAGGAGAGAAGGACATACACCAAAGCTCCACCAGCACTGCCTAATCTTGTAACACTACCCTTTCCAAATGAACTATTTATATCATTCATTGCTGCTTCCAGTGCTTTTTGCTGAAAGAAAAAACCATGATATCAGAATTTATCAACTTTTAGCTCACATTTTCTAGTGCTTGTCATAAACCAACAGTGCAAGTTATAGTTTTTTTGTGCTTGTGGGTATCATTCATGCCTCTTCAACAGCATTTTTCTGCTTCTGGGAAACAAAAAGAACATTGAGGTGAAAAGGCGCAAAGGGGTTTTGAAAACGTACTCGGTCAATGAAGAGGGGGTCGGAGTCAGCAGAAAGAGCACCATTGACTTTGGCTTGGAGCTCACAACGAACTCTTTTGATGGGCTTCACCGCCATTGAGTGTACGTTGAAGCGCAGTGGGAGAGAAGACTGGAATAACAGAGGAGAAGGTAAGCACTGCGAGTGAGAGTGTGAGTTTGAGTGGGTCGAAAAGTATCTCATGCTTCCGCTGTTGCTTCTGAACACTAAACCCATTACTAAAACACTACAAAAAATGAAATTATAGATGCAGCAGCGCCCGAACGAACGAAGTGGGAGAGAGAAATATGAAGAGATGGGGAAAAGGCTAGCAATGTGACCGTGAGATACCCAGAACCTATTTCCTTTTCTTTCTCTTTAGGCGAAAATTAGTCAAAAGCCCCACAAAACTTTAAATCTTAGTAAAAACCCCTGACAAAAAGTCCTATTTATTTCTTGGCCCCAAATAGGGTGGGAAATAAATTCCTTGTTTGAAATGGTGGCTTAAAGTTAAAAATAATCAAATAATAACTTTGCTATATCTTCAAAATAAAAACGTGTGACCAACGCCAATGGGGTTTACCTCTATTGCCATAATTTTGATTATACAGCATGTTTGATCTTTGCAAAATCAAAGTTTCCTTCACGTTGATCGTATATCCTTCAACAACAAGAACATAAGTGGTAAGTATTAGTAATAAGAGGAACGCCTAAGTTATCTCTAAAGATGAATCCAAAGCAAACGAGAGAGATGAAGCTTTGAGAGAGCCATCAAATAAAGCTTTGAGAGGCTTCCATCTTATAAGATTAGTTTGATCACTAGGATGGGAAGTATGATTAGTAACATTCAACAAAGCTGAGGTAAAGCCAATAGATAAGGAATGTCAATAAACATTCTCATATATGTTATAGTTAAATATTCAAAAATTACTTATCTCATACTCTTGTGTCACATACCATTACTCAAATTAAAGTTTTGAACAATTTCATTTTATTTAACAATTAACGTCCATGTGATTCGGATTTTGTACTTCAAACAAAATTTAGACTTCATGTAGATGGAGGGGTCCAAATCTATAGATACAAATGACACTATAAAATGATAGTATAATCTAAAAAATTTCGTATAGACTATTACAATTCATATAAACGAACATTTGAATAAGAAAAAAGAAGATGAAAACAAATCGATTTTATATGTACTCCATCGAGTTATTTGAAATACATTCATTTAGCATTGTTATCAAATTTAAAATTTTCCAATTAAATTGGATTGAAACCAAACGCTTCTATTATTTTTATATAAATATTTTTCTATTTTAAAACAAAAAGATTGTTGGGGTATGCGAAAAGCTGGTAGGTGGATCGGACAGGAGCATATACTAAAAAGAAAAAAAAAACATTCAAGAAAAAGAAAAGGAAAAAGAGAAAACAGAGTTCCCGTTTAATATTCAATTACATTGATTTCCTCCCACCAAAAAAAAAAAAAAAACATTGATTTCCTGAGTTTTATAAATAAATAAAAGAGCATATCGGTGGTGGGAGAGTGCCGTGTTCTTTGTTAAGTGTGTGCCTCTCACAGTCAAAGAGACTCAAAACCACTCAGCGACTCTCTGCCTTTAAAAAGAGTCGCAGATCCCATTCCATTCCTATCTACCTTCCTATCTACCTATCCAACCTATCGTCCCAAGGAGAAAACAATGGCATTCCAGAAGATCAAGGTGGCCAACCCCATCGTGGAGATGGACGGTGAGATTTTCATCTATTTGCTCCGATCTGATTGTTTCCATGGCCTATCTGCACTAATTGATCATTTTGCCGATCCATTTCCATGCCTATCTGCCCATCTAACTGTACTGATTGCTTCTGATTCGTTAGTCTTCTATGAGCAACCCCATAGTTCTATTCGATGACTGCTAAGCTTCATTTTTGCCGCCTCCAAAATGTTTGTTTGTTTTTGTCCTCTGAAAAGGTGGTGGCTTTTATGTTTCATCTTCCTTTTTACCATGATTTATTCAGTAAAAAGTTTATTAAAAGAAAACCTGTAATGATCTTTTACAGTACCTGAATCTTTTCCCCCAAAAAGATAATTCTAAAACTACTAATTCGGGTATCTGAGATCATGATGACGACCCTTTAACTTGTTATTGAAGATCCGTACAAAATAATTAGATCTATATAGATAAGATTTGTTTGATGAAGTTTTGATCTTCTGGATTTTATAAATAAAACGATATTGTAATTGGAATTTCCGGAGACTGGTGAATCTCTTTCTTTCTCTATGCAGACCCTTTGTTTGAGCGTCTAAAACTGTTGTTGAACTTGAATGAATGAAATGAAATGTGTTTTCCCAATGTCCTAAAATATGTCAATGTTGGTTATGCATTCATTCAAAATTTTATGAAGATAATATGTTACAAATCACGTACCATGTGTACATGGGTTGAAGATATTTCACCTTCCCCTTTCTCATACAATATGTCTTTTGGTACAGGAGATGAAATGACTCGAGTTTTCTGGAAATCCATAAAGGATAAGGTGACTATATCATACTCTTAAGGGCTCCATCAATACTAGTTTTTCTCAATATATACTTTTTCTGATCAAGATGGTGGTTGCTTATGTGCTCATTACTTGTATCTGCAGCTTATTTTACCCTTTCTGGAATTGGACATCAAGTACTTTGACCTTGGTCTTCCTCATCGTGATGCCACTGATGATAAAGTTACTGTTGAAAGTGCGGAGGCTACTCTTAAGTACGTTTTATGTCATCTCTCTTAAAGTTCTACAAATGAATATTTATCTCTGAAGTCAACATTTCTATCTCTAATGTGGTTTGGGTTAGTGATTAGTGAGTTAGGATGGTGACTGGGCAGTACAGAAAGTTGTTTTATGGCACCCTTTTGGCCTTGTGGAATCTCCTTCCTGCACCTTATAAAGACGAGGTGGAGGGTGAGAGAATTCAGTTCCCGAGTGCATTCAATTCGCATCATATGTTTGTATACCAGGGGTAAAAAATAAGAAAAAAGAGAGCCTAAAGTATGTTTTTTATTTTCACGTATTATTATGGTATGAATTTTGCATCTCTAACACTTGGTATTTTAGGTACAATGTAGCAATCAAATGTGCAACTATCACTCCAGGTATACAATACTGAATAATTTAGCACTTTTGTTGCCATATTAATATTTTCAGTCAGCACTGAGAAATGGATGAATTCCATATTATTGTGGTTGTAATTAACAGATGAAGGTCGTGTGAAGGAGTTTAATTTGAAGAGTATGTGGAGGAGTCCCAATGGCACTATTAGGAATATTTTGAATGGTTAGTGAACTGGCAACTATACCTTTTCATCTTTTGAACAATTTTCTGGCTAAATTACAATGGCCGCTGGCTTTTTCTACAGGTACTGTTTTCAGAGAACCAATTCTTTGCAAAAACATCCCTCGCCTTATCCCAGGTATGATAATTTCATATTGTGGCTCTATATTTTTGTTGGAGTAGAACCATGTTGATTGTTGCTGTTTCCAGGCTGGACAAAGCCAATATGCATTGGAAGACATGCTTTTGGTGACCAGTATCGAGCAACTGATGCTGTCATTAAAGGACCTGGGAAACTGAAATTGGTGTTTGGTATATATCTTTGCTTGAGACTAGGATATTTGTACACATCAAATTTAATCTAGTTAGGATTATCTATTCAAAGTACGTCTTGATAAATAAATAAAAAGTTTTTACATTCCTTTAGTTTCTTGTCTTATTACTTGATAAATGCTTGCAGTGCCAGAAGGCAAGGATGAGAAAACAGAACTAGAGGTGTACAACTTCACAGGTGAGGGGGGAGTAGCGTTGGCCATGTACAACACCGATGAGGTTTGATTTGCTTATCCTTTCGTGTTTCCATTGAAAGAATCTCTTGATATCTGTGAGTCACTCTGTTTGTTCCTTTTGTTGTATGTGTTTCTTTGGCATGCAGTCCATCCGTGCTTTTGCAGAGGCTTCCATGACCACTGCTTTTGAGAAAAAGTGGCCTCTTTATCTTAGCACAAAGAACACTATTCTTAAGAAGTATGATGGAAGGTATGCAGATTCTAAATTACCCTGTTTTTAAGTATTTAACATTTTGACTTATCATTCTCTGACCTATCTATATTTTCGTTTGTTAATGAGATAAGATTCAAGGACATATTTCAAGAAGTTTATGAAGCCAAGTGGAAGTCACAGTATGAGGCTGCTGGCATATGGTAAGGACTGAAGAGCCTGATGACTTTATTTAATTTTTATTTAACATTATGGATCTTCAGGTTAAATTGTGTTATTGACTATATTTTATTTGATTGGAAGGTACGAGCACCGTCTCATTGATGATATGGTGGCTTATGCACTTAAAAGTGATGGTGGGTATGTTTGGGCATGCAAGAATTATGATGGAGATGTGCAGAGTGATTTCTTAGCTCAAGGTTTGTTTAGCAGACTGTCAGCTAACTTTTGTTTCGTCTATCATCAAAGATTTCACATACAGAGGAATGCAATTTTTAACTTATGGTTCCATTATAGGGTTTGGCTCTCTTGGATTGATGACATCAGTACTGGTATGTTATAACTGTTTCGTGTGTATACTCTCTCCCTCATCCCCTCTCCCATCCTCTGTCAAGACATTCTTTTTGTCATGTGAATCCTTGTACTTCACTAACTAGGGTATTTCATGGTTACAGGTGTGCCCAGATGGAAAGACTATAGAAGCAGAAGCTGCCCACGGTACAGTTACTCGGCATTACAGGGTTCACCAGAAAGGAGGTGAAACCAGTACAAACAGCATAGCTTCTATCTTTGCTTGGACAAGAGGGCTTGCACACAGGTATGTTATGAAGTTTACTTTCCAAGTTTGTGCTCCTTGTGGATATAAGGTTAATTGTTAAAATTATTATGTGTCTTCTTGACAGGGCAAAGTTGGATGACAATGTGAAGCTTTTGGATTTCACTCAGAAACTGGAAGAAGCTTGCATTGGAACTGTGGAATCTGGGAAAATGACCAAGGATCTTGCACTCATTATTCATGGACCCAAGTAAGTATCTAAAAAATTATTATATCTTCATAATGTACGTCTCTGCTGGCGTGTGGGTTATGTTTTATTTTTATTTTTTGGTGTCTCTGTATGAGCAGTGATTTCATTTATAACATGCTTATGTATGCTGCAGGCTTGCTAGGAACCACTACTTGAATACGGAAGAGTTCATTGATGCTGTGGCAGAGGAACTCAGAGCACGGCTTTCTTGAAAGAATAGTTGTACGTGAGGGGTTTGCAGACTTGACACTATGCATTGGATGTTACTTCCTTGCTGTTTTATGCTTTATTTTTTCTGCTGTTTAGAAAAATTATCTTATGCTTATGTAAAATACCGTTAGCTAAAACCTGTCATGGGTGATAACTTTTAATACGATCTGAATTTGATGTGAAATCTGAATTGCCATTTGGATATTGTTAGCTGCTCTTATTTCTTTGTGATTTTCATGTCTTCTGTAGAAACTGTCTTACCCTCTCCCTCTCTTCTTCATTTTTAGAAATATCATTCACATTTGATACATGCATTTATGCATTTTTTTAAAGTTAATGAGTGCTGGGTTTTGTTTCAGGGATAGACAACTGTGGACTTGTCCTTTTGCACTCTCGAAAGAAATAATGGAAGGTGGAATCTTTCCCCTCTGGTGGTTATACTCATCTGTTTTTTTGAGTGTATTAGTTTATTGTGCACAATTTGACTCTTACTGATTTGAATGCTCTTTTCATGGCTAAGCCAATTTTCTTGATTTCCAGCAAGAAATCAAGTTTTAGAAGCTCTGTTCTCGTAAATGACATTTGAAAATCACACCGCAGTGGTTTGTAGCCCATGTGTGTAATTGTTCTGATCTTTTCTTGGCTATTTCAAGAACAGAACTTATAGTCTGAAGTTCATTGGAAATTTAGAACCATGCAATACAGTTCTGATATTTTCTTTGGTCAGATTTTAGTCCCATTTCAGCAGAGATAGGAAGGCTATGAGATTCCATCTGAAATCTTTGGTTTCCTGCTGCAAAAATTGCCTACTGCGGGCATTGTTAAAACACAAATTTTGAATAACGAAATTTTAGACTTGGAATTACCAAAACCAACATAGGTTGTGTGTCTGATTTCCGGGTAAACAGATTTGAACAAATCATTGGTAAAACCATATCCAGAAAAGGACAGCAAATGGTTAAGCCTATTGATCTCCATGCCCAACGGCCACCGTAGTCATTAGGTATAAAATCTTTCAACGGGAGTAAAATGTTGATGTTAAGTGCACAAACTCTCTCCCTACTTTCTCCATGCAGAACCCGCCGTCTGGAGATGCAAGCATAAATGGAAATGTAGAACTTTTGTACATTCTCTGATGAGATGTAGGTTTGGCATAACATTTCGGAGCATTGGAGTGTAATTTTAGGTGCCTGGATGTGTAATTGTTATTCACATCATCATTTACATCCTCCGATAGAGATGCTCCTATTCTCGCACGGTGATCAACCTGACCTACATTTCTATAACGATATTTATTGCGAGGCTTAGTCATTTTCAGCTTATGTTTGATGGAGAGAGTTTCTTAGCATCCACAATCATGCTCTTTATTTTTAGGTGGTGATTTTCCCACTCTCTTTTTATCCACCTACACTCTCTTTTGTTTTTAAATACTTTTTACTATAAGATAAAAGGGAGTGTATGTGAACAAAAGAGGACTGAAAACGTATAATTTTTTAAAAAATGGAGTGTTAAGTGGATAAAAAGGGAGTGGGAAAATCAGTACCCTTATTTTTAGTTAAAATTTAGCTAAAAACAGTAAAAACTATTTTAGGAGCTCCTTATAAAATTTGAACTCCAACAATGCTCCCTAGGGAATCATAAATGATTTATTTCTTTTTTAAGTTTAGCATAAATGGTCCCTCTTCATATTAAAAAAAAAAAAAAAAATAGTTAGCATTAAATAAATACTTAAAATAGCATTAAAGTAAAGCAACATTTAATTATAAGGAGTCACTATGAGTCATTTCTCTCTCCTCGGATTTAGGAGCTCCTAGAGGTCTCCTTATTTTAGGAGTTGGAGCATGTTGGATGTGGATTTTCTCACTTTCTCCCTAAATTTTATTTAAGGAGGTGGTTTAGAGAATCCATTGGATGAGGTAGGTTAAGTTCTAATGATAGTTTTACTTTCAACCATGAGTGCCATTGAATGGCACTTGAGTCCATAGGGCCATAATGTGGATGACGTCGGGATCAATCTCACCTACACTTCTATGATCATATTCTCTAGTCATTTTCACCTTTTGCTTGATGGAGATAGTCTCCTTAGGCATTTCAGAAGTTGGAAGAAAACTAGGCATTAAAGTGACAAAAGAAGATTACGTTTTTTTGTCGAAAGTAATCATAAAAGATTAGTTTGCAATTTTGAATGAGAGAATTGTTGCAACTTGCGTATTCATGAAGCCAGAAATGTTTGCAATTTGGCTATCTAGAATAGATGCATTTCCATAAGCTAGAAATGTTTTCCAGGAACCTTATTGTAATTGCTAGTGCTTCTTCCGAAAATACTTTTATATCCACAAGTACTTCTAAATTATACTGCCAAAAACAATTTCTTCCATACGTGTTTCTAGGGATGGCAACGGGTCAAGTAGGGGCCGGGTATGACAATACCGTCCCCGTCCCCGAACCCATCCCCGTTTAATAGGTTTTGGGAATCCCGTACCCGTCCCCGTCGGAGGACTATCCCCCATACCGTACCGACCCCGAATACCCGATTCTTTTTGCAAAAAAAATATTTATCATACATTTTAACATTAAGTTTCATATTAAATTATCATTCAACACATCCAAATTAACTATAAAGTTCAACTCAACTATTCAAAATCACATCAATTCAATTTGATAAAACATATATATATATATATATATTCCACACGTGGAATTCAATTTGCTACAAGTTGCGTATTTCCACGCTTAAGTTGCCAAACAATGGATTGATTTATCCTCTTAAATTCCAGAATTTTAGCTAAATTTCAAGTTATTTTCCCTCATCCAAACGATTTTTAGAGTATTATCCGTTACTATTAGGTCATTAACTAAGTCCCTATTGTCCCTAGTATTTTTTACTTTTTCAGAGTTATTACCGTATAAATAATTTGGCATTTAGACATTTAATATTAGTATTATACACATACGTACGTCTTTTTCATTACACGTCTTAAAGACTCAGTTAAATACACATTTTTTTAAAAACAAATGTACAATACTCGTATTTTACACATACACTAATATTTTTCATGTTTAATACATGTTTTTTTTTGACAAAATTTTCAATAATACACACAAAATTCACTTATTACACATATAATTTTCACATATTGTTGAATAAATATAATATATATTAAAATATTATGTAGTGGGCAAACTTTGCAGTTTCAATTTGCCAAAATTTTGAAGAATAAAACACGTACGTATTTAATTCATATTTTTCCCTTTCCGTATTTTACTAACTATGAAATAATTTAGTAGCACTTGAGAGAACAAGGTAGATCAAAGACAAACATTACCACACAAAAAAAAATTGAACTGTAAGATTGATTTACTGTGAAATTTATCTATCTTCAATATATGCTTTAGATATGTTGAAACTAGCAAATGAATATCTATAAACTAATGCAACTAGCGCTTAAATAAAAAATAAAAAATTCTTTTGATAAAAAGTATCGCCACACTGCTATACCTTTTAAATATAATGTATTTAATGCATATAGTGGTATTTTTTTATAAAAACAAAATAGTATCACCCTTCGGCTATGCTAAGGTTTTTATTTATTTATAAAATAGTATAGCTGCATGGTGATACTTAGTTTTTTTAATTATTTATTTTTTAAAATCGGACACGTGGTGCCCAAATCGATAGGCGCTTGGCGGGTGCTCTTTTTTTAAATTTTATATATACGGCTATACTTTTTTTTTCTTTTTAAAAATAGTATAGCCGCTAGGCTATAGTCGGGTTTTTATATTATTTATGTTTTAAAATAGTATAGCTGGTCGGCTATACCCGTCTTCTTTTAATTTATTCAGCTTTTAAAATAGTATACCCGCACGGCTAGACTCTGATTTTTATTTATTTATTTGTTTTAGACCTTTTTTTAACACGTGTCCAAATCGCTAGGCACTAGGCGCTAGGCGGGTCCTCTTTTTTTATTATATATATAGTGTAGCCGCCCTGCTATACTCTCTTTTTTAGTTCTTAAAATTTTATAGCCGGGCGGCGATACCCTTCTTTTATTTATTTAGTTAGTTTTACAATAGTATAGCCACGCGGCTATACGCGGCTTTTTATTTATTTATTTATAAAATAGTATAGTCGCGCTGCTATGCGCATTTTATTTATTTATTTAGTTTTAAAAATAGTATAGCCACACGCCCATACAACTTATATATATACTAGCATCCCTTTTTTTATAAATAAAAAAAAATTCTCTGATTTTCGTTTTTTGATAATAATAGTTTAGAGCATTATCCATTACTATTAAGGCATTACTCGAGTCTCTATTGTTCCTTTTTGATTTTTAACTTTTCAAGAGTTATTATTCGTATAAAGAATTTAGCATTTTCACCTTTAATACGCTTATTATACACATAATATTTTTCAATAATACATCCATTTTACGTACACATCCTAAACACTCAGCAAAATACACATTTGTTAAAAAGGGAAAATACAATACGAGTATTGTACACATGTATGTATTTTTTAATTTTTTATTATTTTTTCATAATGAATTTTAGAAAATCCATCGAATCATTTTGGTCACATTGAGTTAGATCTTCAAACATCTATAATTTTGAAGATAATAATTTTGTTTTAGAAACCTAAACATTTTCATTTTAGTTTTCATTTTCTGGGTATGACATCTGTTTAATTGAAGGGCTAAAATAAGATAATGGATGGCATATATCTTTATATTTCAATTTGATTTCTCAACTGATAACCAAAAGTATCTTATTTTATGTTACACAGAAAAAGAAAGATCAACCGTTCCATGTCCAAAATTACAGCATTGTGTTGTGTGTGTCCACAGTGGTGGGGGCTTCCCCTTTCCTCCCCTGGCACCCCAATTCGAACCCCAAGGTCGAACTCCAATGTAACCAAAAAATTAAACAAGGACACTTACGTTGAACCATACAAATGCCAAAAAAAAATTAAAAAAATTAAAGACACCTCACAAAAGAACTTCACATTAGGTAGAAGAAATCACTAACAAGAGGAAACAATCAAAATTCCCTAACAGCACAACCTTATCTTTTCATACATAGTATACAGAAGAAGCTTGACCTTTGCCATCCATGAAAGCAGCTGTAGAACCTCTGAAAATTGATCAGCATTTTAGTCATTTCGATTTTTTTATTTTTTTTATAATTAGATTGTTAGATAGATGACAATCAAATGCATTCTTACCAAGAATAAGCCTTAACCTATAGTAACTTGCATTTGCCTTCAATCGGGAGAACACAACTTTCAGAGCAAAATCTGAAAGCATAATCAGAATTAAGGAAATAAATTATAGTTACAATGTAACAGAAGATGACATGGTTGAAAACTAACTCTAGAATTGTGGTCTAAAATTGTGGAGTAAGGATAACTTATTCGGTTTTCATTAAGTCCTAAATGTTCAGAACAAATAATTAACATGATGCACAAGTGTTTTAGATTCCCAAGTTGGAGTTCAGTATTTGTATTTGAACATTTGTTGTTCTTTGAAAAGGTTTGTCTTCTCCAACTTACTAGAAAGTTGTTCCCAAGTCAGCAAATGAGTTTCCAGATTAAACTTAAAAAGTGCCGTTCCATAAAGTAAAAAAGAAATGCAATTGGACAAATGTAAATGGTATTATACGTCAAAATTTACCAGATTCAGGATTCAACTTTGGAGAAAGACCATATAATGCATATTTGCCATAGGCTAGTAACCTGACTCTTTGTGGAGCCCCCAACTTGCTAACAATAGACCTCAGCAGCCCACTGGATACGGAGATAAAAATACAGCAATCAGAGATTTGAACAATCTCAACTTGCTAACGATAGAACCCAGTAGCCCACCGGATATGGAGATAAAGTTACAGGAATAAAGAATGTTAAGAATATCAAGAGGCATCATATGTAGATAGATTTCATTCTTTTACTTACTCAGTACGCAATATTGTGAGAAAGTCTGATGGCAAGGATTCCATAAATGAAGATATGTCTTCCATCTTCAGGGACTTCAGCTCCTGCTTTAGATTACGTCTTTCTTCAACTGACATTGCCTTCCCAAGAGCCGATTTACTGCAACACATGGTAAAAGTGCAATTAACTCACCAATGTACTTTGTTAACATGATCACAAATGCTTTATTGCAGGATATATTAATTATATAAAAAGGAAAAGAAGATATAGATTCAGTATCAAGTGGAAATCCTTCTTGGGATAGATCCTTAGTACTAAAACTAGCCTCACATCAAAGTGAATATCATCTATGAGGATTAACACACGAAAGATGTGCATCTAGTATAGGTATATCTCTTTGAGCCACTATCTTTGTCACTTCTAAAACATACTCACATGCAACAGACACAATCATACATACAAATGCATGCACCAGTGAATGAGAGAGGGACATGTATACATAGAGAGTTTTTCTCTTAAACGAAAGTTCATTAAGGAACAGACACAAGCACCGTGTGGCCACCAGTCGCCCGGCTGGTGCAAATTTTTTTTTCTGCCAGTTCCACGGCAACATTAATTGGTTATATTTTAGGTTTAACTCTCGAGTTTTGGGTGGTACTCTAACTATGTAACCCTGTCACCAAAACGGGTGACACAATTTTTTACCCACATTTTGACACACATTCTAAGCAGTTAGATTGAGGCACTTTGAATGGCTGAGATCGTGTTTCCTCTTTCTTTAATATCCTTCTTCTCTTTTTATTTTCCTGTGAAAGTCCTTCGTGTGGCCTTCTGCAAACGATGATGATGATGCTCTCACACCCACACCCAAATACACAATGTACTTCCAATAATTTTCTTTCATATATATGGGCATATTAATCATTTAAGCTAAAGGTCCCTACATGCAAGGATGAATAGGTGGAAAGGGCAAGTATCAAGGTAAACATAAAACAATGAGGGCAATTTATATTTCTAGGGAGCAGAACTGCCTAGTCACTGACAAAAAGTAGAAAATTAAAAAGCAATCAATCACCTGTCAATAGTTCTTCCTGTAAAAATGACAGGAAAGTATCTAGAATACTTCGCAACACCAAACCGTTCACCCAAACGCTGCAAGTTTTTTGAGTCCAGAAGAATTAATGCCTTCCAGAGCTGACAGTAATCCAACCTAAATCCTTCATCCAATTTTTTGTATATTCCATGGTCTAGAATAACTGCATGGCCAAATTGTGGACAGTAAATCACATCACAAGCCCAACAATACAAGCAATTTCAACTGAGACAATTACCTACAGGGGTTATTTTCAGCACATACCCAAAGAAAAGCCATTCTGACCTTCAGGAGAAACTAATATGTTACCAGGGTGTGGATCTCCATGCAGGAAACCATGGATGAAAATCATTTCAGCAAACACTTCCAACAACACTTTTGCCACCTATAATACAAACTAATCAGAATTAAAAATCATTAACCTAACTGCAATTGGCTTTACCAATTAAGGGATTTCAGATAATTCAGAAAAAAAAAAATTAAAAATTAAAAAATTAAAAATTTAAAAATTTAAAAATTAATAAAAAACAAAAAAATTAATAAAAATAAGAGTGGCCTGACACTTCCACCCAGCAGACACAAAATAAAGAGAAGCAATTATAAAAACATTTTCTCAACTGCACAAGGATTTATCAATGTGTATGCATGGAAATGTATGACCTGATGTGAAGATGCACACACGCATAGACACATACTTCAAATAAGATTTTTATGCTAAAATATAGTTTGAATAAGACATAGGGGCTGAAATGAGCTGAAATGCTCATTGGTATCTTGGTTTGGTCCGATACTGGCCTAACTAAATTTTCTCAAGCCCAATTGGATTACAAAGAAACGACTCTAGCCTGCCCGACCATATTTTGACTAGGCTCAAGGCTCATAATCCTCATTCACTATTTCTGTTTAATCTTGTCTATCTGATTTAGTTCATACGAGTGCATAAAAGCTTAGAAGACTGCTGCCTTAACCCCCTAAAAAGTCAGCCACCAAACCAAGCTCCAGCTCAGATTATTTAAGCAGCCTAATATCAAATTAGCTGAGATCAAATTCAACCCCAAATCATATAATGGCATTCACATAGTTTCGTTTGTCCTGGCCTTACAATATAAAAATAAAATCTGCAGCTATCACTGAAAACCAACCTTCATTGGGTGTATTCTCCTTTCCTTCAGATATTCTACATCATCAACCTGAGTTCAAAAGAAATTATTGTTAGTGGCATCAGTAGCACAGAACAGTGGGAAAACATTATATGACAAAAATAACATCAGTAACATGATAGTGATACAGGCAACAAGCTCATTGAAAGACAATGAAAGGCAGATTTACAAAAGAAAAAAAACGAATAATAAAACCATTCAAAAAGTTATTTAAATTCAATGGCGGACTGCTTGTTATCCTTCTTAGGAAATTTTAGGCTACAGTAATTATTATTAAGTTAGTCACTGGTTTACTTTGGGTTTTCTAAAGGTTTAGTTGTTTCAGAATGTAAAACACTCTGCTTGAAGGATTTCATGGTATTTTATGGGTTGCTAATTTCATTTTACAATTTCCTATCTTAGAGTCTTAGTCTTGTTAGGATTAAGAAAGCCAGTAGCCTGTAAGTATTGACACAATGAATTCAAAGGAGAAGTGTTGGAGACCATGTATATGTATATTCTTCTAGTCCATTATTTGATTTTCTGCAGTGCTACAATCACTACCATTTCAGCAACATAACAGCCATCCGAATTGAATCTTTATCAGACCTATTCAAATCCTAACCCCATAACACTCTTCCACTAATTAACCTCCAATAACACTACTTGATTTAGCGACAGCATAACAAATCATAAAACACAAGTTCTAAGCTTAATAGAGCTGCACTATGTCCATTTGATACTTGCATACTGATTTAGTCAATGGGAATAACAAGCATATGCATGCAAGACAGTATATACAATAGGCCCACTTCAACCAATATCCAGAAACTAATAACCATCAAACTTACGAATTCTTCACGGAAAATTTATGGTAGATTGGCATATACACCCTAATATACACTAATTTACACTTGTAGCCAAGTCTAACATTATCATGTTATAAGCTTACAGGTCGGCATACACAGGTTGCCCTAGACCTACATGGCATATTTCTAGGGCACCACGGCCCAGGTCCTAACATCCACCATCCCTGGGCTGCCATTGGTGATTACCCAAAAAAGAGAAATTTTCAACATTTTTCCGCAATATACTCTAGCCAGCCATTTCCTTTTAGAAAAGTTTCTGGGACTAGATGGTAGTACTAGTTGTGGTCAACAAAATTTGATAAATCTTTGAACTCTTAACAAATTCATACACAGATGCATACTACACAAGCAAGTTCAAAAGGCTATACCTTCTGTCCTGTACAGAATTCCATCGTCAGAACTTGATGAGTCGTTAAGTCCTGGGCATATTTATGGTGGTCAGCTTCTTGTATTGCCAAATTAAAGATATTCCACAGATGGCTAAATAAAAAATGAAGAGGAGTATGCCAGCTATAATACCCAAAATACACGAGGAACCTTGACCCATTTGTTGTTGGCAAAGTAATTGGCAGTTGTCTCAGAATTCCTAGCCTCCTGAATAAAGTCTGTGGAACAGTTAAAAGAGACGAAAACCATTATTATCTTCACTATCTTCAATAATGATTTGAAGACTAAAATTCAGATCATGCTTGATGCGCAAAATCATCATATGATGGCAATTGTCTGTCCAAGCTTACTGTACCACTGCTTTTAAATTGATTTCTTTTTTGGGTGCTATCTTGTCCATTTATTCTGAACAGTGAAATAATCAAATTTTTTATGTGTTAGGAAGTAGGGATAATTGGAAGCTTATTGAAAACAAATGTCTAAAATGGCTGTGCTGCTTCTCCTTTGAGCAAGACTGATAATGGTGTTCAAACATTAGGACCATGAACCGAGTCTAATCCAATGGGTGAGATTCTCAATTTGTAGAGAGAAGTTCCCTTAGGAGTCCTTTGAAATACACATCTTGGGGATTATTGTTAACGGGGCTAAAAGTCAATTTTGGGAAGATATTTGGCATGATGAATTATTCTTTCAATATTTGTTTCCTCATTTATATCCATCAACTCTAAACTATCACAATAAAATCCTTTCTTACATAACTTCCTTTTCCACTTCTCTAGAGCATTCCTTGGAATTTAACTTTTGAGGGAACTTGAACGATAGAAAATTCTCAAAATTTGTCTCAGTCAATAATCTCCCTCAACCCAGGTTAATCTGACAGAGAAATTGATATGCATTTGAACTTCAGGTGGTCCTTTTGTTCATTCTCTCATATAAAATCCTATTGATCAAGTTTTCAGACATTTAAGATTATTTGGCTGGTGTACCCATTAAAGTGCAGATTTTTGCATGGTTGATGGCTCACAAGAAATTACATGCTAAAATGCCTAAAGAGTAGAATCTATGTTTGTTATCACCAATATGGTGTATTTTATACAGGGTTCAGGTTTAGGGCACAGGTTATGGTGTCCCAAGTCCAGGATTCTGGTTCCAGGTCCAAACTGTAGATGTGAGGTTCAGGTTCGAGGTCCCATGTCTCGAGTCTGGGTTTAGTTTCTCTCTAGCTTGTCTGGACTGAAAGGAGATATTTTTGGTGTATTCAAATAATAAACACAAAAAGAGGTCATAAAATATTATTTATAAATTTCATACCCCCTAATTGCTCTAGAACGTCCTGATACGAGAAAAGTTAACTGAAGAGTACTACAGGTAGGGCAAAAAAATTGTTTCTTAAACAAAAGTACCATAGGTAAGGCAAAAATAAGAACGTTCTAAAAGGAAATGATATGTTTCTAATTACCAATGTCATCCAACAACTCACCAAGTTCGAGAGAAATAGACTGTACGAATTCTGATACCAGCCACTCAAATCTGTATTCTGGGAAAAACTGCAAGATGGGAAAAGAAATAGGTCTTTAAGTAATTGAAAAGCATCCAGCAAACTATGGAGTAAAGAAGAAAAAACATTGCCAAGTGACAGAAAGCCAGTAAGGGAAAGACAAAAGAAAATAAGCTACCTGATGTCAAACATTTAGACCTTGAACCATATATATTTTCAATCTTTTCAGAAAAATTATTTTATATGGAGACAAGAAATTAAATTTCGCTTTATTGTTTCAATTCTACAATCGAAAAAAAAAAACATTTTAGGAACACTTCATAACACAACATAAAAGGGCAGAAAATGGTTTGAAAATGTATTGCTCGGATGCTAAAGCCAGTTATTAGTAAACATAACATATGATACAGAGAAATAACATCTTGGCACTGCTGGGTTTTCCAGCCCATGATGAGTTTCCTAATCGTCTTGGAGAATAAGAATCATATTCCCAGTTGGAGTTGTTTTCCCAATTGAAGAGGGTTCAAAATTCTTGGTAATCAGATTCCTATTAGGATTAGATTACCCCAATTGATGAAGGCCTTTATCGTTGCTATATAAGGAGATCCAATGTGCTAGTTTACAAGCATCAACATCAGTCAGCAAGCGAGAATAATATTCAGAATTCCACTCCAAAGAGAGAGTGAGTGGGAATACCATTCCAGAGAGAGAGAGAGTGTGTGACCGGAGAGCAAAACAATTGATTACCACTCAAGAAGTTAGATTAAGAGAATATTGAAGGACAAAGTGTGTGAGAGAGAAGAAAGAGATAATAGTGTTTCCTTGTTTTCTTGTTCTTTCTAGTTGTTCATCAAGTCTTGAATCTAGAGGCTTGATAGGATAATTTGTTTTGTACCCATTATCGATATGGTGGGGGTTTGTTGTTTCTGCCCCATGGACGTAGGCATATAGCTGAACCACATTAATCTTGGTGGTCTTTATCTTCTAGGTTATTTCCTTGGGTTTCCTGAGTTCGTTTGTTTTTCCCATTCTTAAATGATTTCACAACAGGCAGTTACTTGTGTTCAAAGAAACAGGTATACAACAGTACAACCACAGAAAAATGACATAAATCGCAACAAAGGTTTGTTGTGCTTGTCAAAAATAGATGAGCAGAAATAAATTAGCGTAACCTGTTATGTAGGATGCAGTAAATGGGGGAGTAGGATGACCAATTTGGTGTGATAATTGCAGGTGGGGGAAATGACTTCCCTTAACTATTTGTGCAGGCCAACTCATTTTCATCTGAAAATTTCACTTTTCCTCATAGTCTACTTATTTCCCCTAGTAAATTACAATCATTCAAAACACACTACAGTAAATAATGTATGTCCAAGTTACACCTAAACAAAGAATTAGGAGAACAAAGGGCCTAAGTTTTCTTTACTTTCTAAAGAAAATCATAGGACTACAAATTCTAAATGCAATGTTGAAAAGTAGAAAGGCCTAAGTTTTCTTTACATATTATACATGTTATACACAGATGAAACTCAAGAATTGTAAACAAGCACATTTTGGAACATACATTGATAGCATAACATAGCACTTAACATAGTATGATAAAACCTAAGGCTGCAAATAAGCCTACCCACTCAAGGGCTCAAAGCTATGATATTAGTTAGGGTTGGCCTGGAAACTGGTTTGTTTAAAAATTGCCAAGCGCCAACTCCAAAATTGAAGGTCAATAAATAACAAGCCATTAACAAGCATAAGGTGCTTGATTGGCTAGGGTCGCACAGCAACTCCACAAATCAGATCTCTGTGGGAGTAATACTATTTAGAAACTTCAATGACCCTTTAGGAGAGACAAAACCTATTCACTGCAACTACAATATATCACATAAGTGTCCCGAGATTGAGTGCATACCCAAGCAAGGGATTTTGAAAGAAAATACATGGTTGTTGTATCTATTTTCATTTGCTGCTCCAGGTCCGGGTACTGCACCTATTATCCACATGACAAAACTAATTAATAACCATAGCAGTCATAAATCCGTGTTTATTGAGAAGCAAAAAAACATTACATGCAAAAGTATTAAGGATCACAGAAAAGAAAAGCAAACACGTTTCTTTTGTTTTAATATATAAGAAAAAGTTAAGGAATGGATAATTTTATCAGACATCCTGAATTCAGGTAACTATTCTTTTTGTAAAACAATTTTGAATTATTGTTCCACTCTTTTATCCACCTCATCTTTGTTTTGCCACCAAGAAATTTCCTGTTTAACAATCAATTTTGAACTACTGTTGCACTGTTTTATCCATCTCATCTTTGTTTTGGCTTGTTCAGGGTGACAGTATGTTGTTATGGGAATATATGTTTCTTGCTGATGGTTATGTTTTACTCCTTCACATACCTGGTGTTTCATCCAATTTAGGGTGTAGACTAGAAATTTCTAAATCAACCTCCCCTAGAATGGCTAGTGAGAGACAAAGGAAACTTCGAGCTCATATTGGTCATGGCTTGAGAGAAGGAATTGAAATGTGTGTGTTCCTTCATGTTGTGCTTTTCAAGATTATGATATTCAACACAGCATTTCAAGATAGAAAGAGTTTGGTGTCCTTGTTATTGTTATTTGATGTTTTGGTGTGTCTTTATAAGCTTGTTTAGTTTGTAACTTGAGTAGATAGTTTGTATCTCAACTTCGGTGGTTGCAGCAATGTTTTGTCTAGGAAATGCGAAAAAGGGAAGATCATAAAGTCCCTGTTCTTATATTGGTAAAATAAATTCATTTTGGATTCTATATTTCTAAATTGAATAAATGACATTAAACATTTCCTATGTTGAAAAGATGGGAATTTGATTCCCTTGTTCTAAGGAGGAATGTCCACAGGAACTAAAAGTTTAGGAATTTGGTCAAACCACTTACCAAGCTTTTATCATTTCATGAAAATTGAAAAGTTTCATCTAGAAATCTCATGAGACTGTAGCACACCCCTTTCAATTTTTTTCATATTCTCCCCATGAACTTAAATTTAAATGAAGAGTTTCAAAGAAGAGTTACTGGTTTATTCACCAATTACAGTTGTCTTAAAATTAATGAAATTTACTAAAACAGATGTTTAGTCTGCTCACCAACCTTAATTGCTACTTCTTGATGACCCTTAAGAACTCCCCGGTGTACTTGAGCAATAGATGCAGCAGCTATCGGATGTTCATCGAGTGACAAAAACCTGAGGTAAATGCCAAAGTCAGAAAAATAACAGCCCTTTCAACTTCGAAGTACAGAGTTCCATTGGAGAAACACATTAAGAAGAAGGAAAAGTTTTTAAGGCACATGCTACCAACCAATTTTTTTTTTTGACAAGGACAATACTTCATACAGCAATTGAGAGGAAAAAAAGAAGTAGCAACAAGACAAAAGTGGAAGTTCATCGAGTTAGAAAAAGATCCCGAAGTCACAAAACTTTCAAGTATAGAGTTCCACTGATGAAACACAATGAGAAGATGCAATAACTTTTAAAGCACATTATACAAACTTGTAAATGGCAAAATTTTTATCTGGGTTCCCACAAGTTGGTGCATGCACTGCAATGTGACAAAATACTTACATATCTGACAGCTCGGGTCCCAGATTGTGGATTAGTACCTCTTTAATAGCCTTGAAATGATAAGGAACTGCCTAAGCCAATAGTTACAAGATAGTCACCATATCATCAAGTTAAATTAATTTCCACCTACATGAATATACACCTTATCTAGAAAACAAAACGGAATATAAAGAAACAGATATAAACACATAGTTCATTCATACCTGATCCTGCAATGAGGAAAGAGTTAATGAGTATTCTTTGGGAACCTGTCGCAGAGCTGCAACAAATTGGCCAGCTTTCACATAGAACCCTCTATTGACCTCACACAATTTCCGAATTCTCGAGGCGGACCTTCTATGAACCTAAATTCCATCATCATATTCACAAGATATACAACTGAAGCTCCTTCATAATGGTTCTCAGACTAGAAGCAAACAATTCCAAAATCTATCTAATTTCTTCTGAAAAAAACTTACGTTCCTGAGGAAATTCAATGATTCATACTTCATAGTAAGAAAGAAAAGAAAAACAACCAACCAACCAACCTCAGATAGCTTCTGACGATACTCATCAGAGTCAACCGAGAGTCCATGTAAAGTGAACTTGTAGTCAACAGCAGTGAAAGCAATCTGCAACTTTCAGGAACATATTATTAACAGTGAGAGAGATAGATGGAAAGGGAAGATTTTTTTTTTTTTTTTTTTTTTAAATGACAAATTGGAGAATGAAAGGGGACGAAACGGACGGTGGCGATTGCGAGAGAAGATCGATAGACGCCATGGATTGGTGCGCGTAATTTCTCAGGAAAGTTGGGAAAGCAATCGGAGGAAGATGATAGAAAATTGGGGTTGAAGGCATGAAAGCTGAGGCCAGTGGCTGTGATTAAGCAGAGTGCGGTTTTGGCCTTCCGCATTGCCCGAGTCTGATGTGTTTCTGTCTACACTCGCCAGACCAATTCAACTATCACGTCAAATACTACAAAGAAATTATTATTTTAAGCCTATAAATAGTATAGCCGTTAGTTTTTTATTTTTTGTTAATATAGCCGCGCGGCTGTACATGCCTTTTTTATAATTTTAATAAAAAGCCTAATAGCAAGTGGGGCCCTCTGTTTTCGTGTATAAATAGTCTAGCCGGACGGCTATACTCAGGTTTTGACTTTTTGTTATTATAGCCGATCGGCTGTACTCGCATTTTCATAATTTTTTAAAAATAATAGTAAGTGGGCCCCCTTATTTGCGTGTATACATAGTATAGCCGGTCGGCTAAACTCTCCCTTTTTTTGTTTGTATAGCCGGGCGGCTTTATAATTTTAATAAAAAGCCTCACAGCAAGTGTGGCCCCCTTTTATCGTGTATAAATAGTATAGCCGAACGGCTATACTCCGGTTTTGACTTTTTGTTATTATAGCCGAACGGCTGTACTCGCATTTTCATAATTTTTTAAAAATAATAGTAAATGGGCCCCCTTATTTGCGTGTATAAATAGTATAGCAGGCCGGCTAAACTCCCCCTTTTTTGTTTGTATAGCCGCGCGGCTGTACACACCTTTTTTTATAATTTTAATAAAAAGCCTCCCTTTTATCGTGTATAAATAGTCTAGCCGAACGGCTATACTTCGGTTTTGACTTTTTGTTATTATAGCCGAGCGGCTGTACTCGCATTTTCATAATTTTTTAAAAATAATAGTAAATGGGGCCCCCTTACTTGTGTGTATAAATAGTATAGCCGCCCGGCTATACTCTGGTTTTTATTTTATTTTTTTTAGTATAGCCGGCCGGCGGTACCTGACTTTAATAATCGCAAGTGGGGCCCTCTTTTTTAGGCTTACAAATGGTATAGCCAACCGGCTATACACCGGCTTTCCAATTTTTGTTAGTATCGCCGTGCGGCTATACGCCTAGGGCCCACATTTTTACTCGCATAAATAGTATAGCCGAACGGCTATACGCTTTTTTCTTTTTGTCCGTATAGCCGTGCGGCTGTGCTCGCCTTATTTATAATTTAAAAAATACAAATTTATAAATAAACCCAATCCTAGACATGTATTTATAAAAAAAACCCAAGCACTATTTAAACATAGAAACACACCCAAAATCAACCCCAAAGTCAACTTTTTGGGTGTGTTTATAAATGGGTTTTGAGTGTGTGTAATGATGGGTTTTGGGTGTGTTTATATATTTAAATAGTGCTTGGATTTTTTTATAATTTCAACCTCCATTTTGGGTGTTTTAGTGAAACTCTCTTTAAAAAAATAGGCTAATCGCAATGAGGCGCCTGTTTTTAACTTGCATAAATAGTATAGCCGAACGGCGATACTCCGGTTTTTTATTTTTTTGTTAGTATAGCCGTGCGGCTGTACTGGCCCTATACATGTATTCATAAAAAAACTCAAGCACTATTTAAACATAGAAACACACCCAAAGTCAACTTTTTGGGTGTGTTTATAAATGGGTTTTGAGTGTGTGTAATGATGAGTTTTTGGTGTGTTTATATGTTTAAATAGTGCTTGGGTTTTTTTATAATTTCAACCCCCATTTTGGATGTTTTAGTGAAACTCCCTTAAAAAAAAGCCTAATCCCAGGTGGGTCCCTTTTTTTACATGTATAAATAGTATAACCGCACGGCTATACTCCGGTTTATTTTTGGGTTGGTCTAGCCGTTCGGCTGTACTTGCCTTTTTTATAATTCGAAAAAAAAGAGGCTAATCGCAAGTGGAGTCCCCTTTGTTTGCGTGTATGAATAGTATGGCCGCACGGTTATACTCCGGGTTTTTATTTCTTAATATAGTATAGCCGGGCGGCTGTACTCTGTTGTTTGATTTTTTTAAAAACAGTATAGCGGATCGGCCGTACTCGCTGTCTCAAACACAAAGGGGCCAACTAAAGGTAAAAAAGCTACAACTCCCACTCTCCCTCCCATTCCTCCCCATCCCCTGTCCAAATCCCAAATTTTGATTTTTGTTTTTCAAAATTCCTAGTTTCTCTTTTTTTATTTTCCAATGATTTAATAATTTTTAATTTATAAAACATTGTTTCACCCACGTCACATGCCACATCAGCGATTTAACATAAATAAACCCTTATATTTATTTAAAAAACACATTCTAGCCAAAAACAGCAAAATCGAAAGGAAAAAAAATACCAAAAATGATGAAACTGCCGAGTACTTGAAGATCAAAGATTTCAATTCTGCTTCCTAGAGACGGAATTAAGAAAGTTTTATCATCAAAAGCCAATTATTAAAATAAAACTTTTTGATGATGAAGGAGCATCATATAGGATTAGCAGAGCACTTAACCAATGTCACTTTCAATCCCATATCCAATGCTCCCTCATAATCTCATCATTTACAAAAACTTTGAACTCTACAGAAAATGTGGTTCTTGGTGCTTCTTCTCAAGTAGAAATATATGAGCATTCTTTGAATCTGAAAGCTAGATATCATTTATATGAACAACAAAATCCAAAATTCAAAATTCAAACTTCAAAAGCAAGTTACAGAGATCTGATATAAAGAATGAAGATGGATCAGAAACACCTGGCTTGGTGTCTCTGTTAATACAGAGATATAAGTCGCTCAG
Source organism: Prunus mume (assembly GCF_029339155.1). Classification (NCBI taxonomy): domain Eukaryota; kingdom Viridiplantae; phylum Streptophyta; class Magnoliopsida; order Rosales; family Rosaceae; genus Prunus; species Prunus mume. The sequence goes on along the minus strand of NC_142701.1, from coordinate 15,356,409 downwards.
TTTGTTCAGCTTCGATCATTTGGGGAAATAATCATCACTTCCATCTTTTCTTTATATGGTTTTCTTCCAGAAAATTCAAAATCATTCCAACACAAAAACACGAAATTTGAAAACCCAAACTAAAAAAAGATATGAAATTTCGAACGACAAAGAAACAAAATGAAGAACAGATAACAATGAGTTGTTGGGATTTGGGAAAGATCAGAGTTCTGGCTTGGAAATTAAAAATAGCGCAAGTTTGAATCTGCTTCGATCATATGGGGAAAGTAGCATCACTTCAATCCCAAATCCCTAAAATTCAACACAAACACAACAAAAGTAAAGCGGAAAAACCAAAAATCAAACACAAAACTGTGGCGTCGGCTCATACGAAGAGCCCATTCTTACTCAGAGGGAGCTCGATATCAGTTTCTTCGACGCCGAAACTAAAACCCTAAATGCTAAGACTACGTATGCAAACGCAAAAGAAACAACACCAAAAAAGCTACCATTAAGAGGTAGAGAGGGTGCGTGAGACGGTGAGAGGGTTGAAGGATTTGATTCAATTTATAGGGTCTCGACCTGCGCTCGGAAACCCTAATTTCATTAGGCTGAGTTATGTCGGTCCAAGATGGCAAAACGACAGCGTTGCTAGGTAATTACCCTCGGCCCTTTTACGGCCCGAAGACCCAAGTAGGGGTAAGCCCATAAATTTTGAAGAAGCCCATGGGGTGGCTGCTTCCCTTTCGTTTAGTTTTCTAATTTTCCTTTCATCTTTGTCTTTGTTTGCTTAGACTTATTTATTTGGCAAACAATTTGCCTAGTCCAATTTAAATATTAACCTTATTCAAGGCGTTACAAGTATTCTTATACGAGTTTTTGTGCTACATCCAATGGTGCATTGTTGAGTTTTTAACCACTGAATCAAAAGATTAAAAGATTAAAATTCAATGGTCGATAAAATAATACATTTTACCATATATTAGATGTACCACAAAGAGGCAGAGGCGCTTCGAGCAGGTGCTGCAGCTGGTGTGCAACACGGATGGCCGACGCCCTACATGACTCAAAAATCCTGATCGACGCCCTTCGTGAAGGAAGTTGCCCTGACGCCAACGCAGAACGGATCCTCCATGACATTCGTATATTTAGTCAACAGTTCACATCTATTTGTTTCTCTTTTGGTCCTCGCACATGCAACTTTGCTGTTCACACAATGGCGAGTCATGTATCCAAATTTTCTGGTGCCTGTAATTGGGATTCCTTGACCCCCTTATGCCTGTTGTCATCACTTGAGAAGGAAGCGGCCGGCTTGGCAACTTTGAATAATTGAACACTATTCATTGTTTCTTTTCGTAGATAAGAATTTCATTTTGAATGAAAGACCGACCATCTTCATTCCTCTATTTGCCTTCATGTGTCTAAATACACCATGTACTTTCCCTCAAACATTGCGGTTGAGTCGGATGTCTCCCTTCCTCCATTCAATTCAACGTCTACTTTACCACGCTTCTCTTTCCATTAATTGACCCTTCTCTTTCTAGGTAATAGGCTGAATACTCAGAGGACGACATGGCTGCTCCTTCTAGCCCAACAACAATTTGACTTAGTCTTGTTTTCTTTGGGTGCACAACCTCTTCGAATTGTTTAACCATCGCAATCTGTTAGCTATACTGGTGAAATGCTTCATGAACTTGTATCTAATTTTCAATTTACCCCATAATTTTTGAAAAAAATTAAAAATATGAACTCAATTTTTCGTCAATTCTCCCTGCCGTCTAAATCTTAGACATTTTATCCAAATTCCTGCATCATTGGTTTCATTAAGTTTATGGATCCAACCTGGTGCCACTCTTGCAGTAGTGACCAAAAATTTAATATAATTTCCCCAACTCGTTTTTAGTGCAGCAGTACCTTTTGGACGTTTAATTTAACTTTGGCTATTATATTTAGAAAGGGGATTTAGAAAATCTCTTTCTATAATTTTGCCTCAACGGAATTATGTCTCCATTATAAATATTCTTTTTGTAACCACCATTACATAGATATTTAAATATCACACACCAAAATGTATTTTGGCCTGGTACTCGACCATACCATAAAATATGGGCTTTACCTCAAACGTGCTTGAATAAAATTTATTTTTAAATTCGAACCTCAAAAAATATTGTTTTCTTTTTATTTTTGCTGAATACTTTTGTGGTTTGTAAGTTGAACCTTTCCACAGACAACACATGCATGTTATAATGATCACCAAAAGACACAAAGGGTAACTTATTATGACAGCCAAGCCTTTAAACAATTTTGCTTAATAATGATGTATATGCTAATTACAAAAAGTTAAGGGTCCATTCGGTGATGTTTTTAGAGACCGTTTTCTGTTTTCATTATCAGAAAACACTGAGATTTGCGTTCAGTGGTGAGTTTTAGAAAAAGTAGAAAACGTTTTCTGAAATCATTTTCAACCTTTTAGTTATAATTCACTGAAAACGCAGAAAACATCAAAAGGATGTTTTCATTTTCAGAGAATATGGATTCACTAGGAAAAAACAGTGCATAAGCCACCATAATAACCACCATTATCAAACACCACCCAACAGCCACCGCAGGCCAATTGAACCACAATCACCATAACATACCAGCAATCTGCTAATCGCACCATCACCTAGTCAAACTCAACCATCAATACCACTCATACCAAAATCGAAGTACCACCACCCACTCAGCACTCTACCAAGGAACCACAGAGAGAGAGAGAGAGAGATATATATATATATATATATATATATATGGGAAGGAAGAAGAAAAGAGAAAGGAGAGAAGAGAAAGAAAGGAGGAGAAAAAAGAAAAAGGAAGGGAGGGTGTCGGCTGAAAGACTGCTTTTGAGAAATTTTTTGGTTGGTATTTGTTCAAATTTTTTTTAAAATAATGATAATTTCAGTCTTTACAAAATATTCTCTGAAAATGTTACCATACGGGCCTTATATTGTTAACTTTCAAAAAGACGGGCTAGCGGCCCACGGTGAGCACCACTATATTGGGTAAGGATAAATATTTAAGCCCAACATGTGAACATCACATGTTGGGTAAGGGGTAAGGGTAAATGCCTAGTAATTCAAGCCCAATCAATCCACCCGCTTTGATACCGTGTTAAATTTCAAAGAGACTGGCCATTTGCCCACTATTAGCAACACCGATATTATTCCCAACTTAATCATCTACAAAGCCCAGTAGGTGTGAGATTGTATCACAAAGGCCTCAGTGATATTAGTAGTAGAACCATTCATTATATATTATATTTTATTTAGTCACGTTTTCGATGTGGGACTTATATTCTTAACAAATACCAACATAACAACTTGTTCTTTTATTCGGATACGATGTTACCATTTATCATTTTACTATTCTTTAGTCACTTTCAAAGTCTTTCATTTTAAAACATTATATAGTTTACTAATTTAGAATATAGAAATACAATTTCATCTAGTACTGTGCAGTTGGACCGAAAGTACTACAAATCATTGATTACCGTCCGACTTTTGCGGCCGGTAAACCGAGATTGACCAAAAAGTCAACACAATTACTGTTGACCAACCAGACCGATTAGTACCGGTCACAGCAGATGTCCCGAGATCAATTATGTCGGTTACCGCAATCGATCGAGTATATTAAAAAGAAAAAAAAGAAAAGAAAAAATAAACTTCCTCTGCAACTTCCCACCCACAACCTACATCAACCCTCTCCCTTTGTTTTTTTTTTCTCTCCCACTCCCCCTTTGTTTCTCCCCCAAGACCCGACCACCCTCATCCCCATAATAAGACAGCGAGACAGAGACAGAGGCAGCGTCTAGGGAGGGAGGCAGAGAGAGAGAGAGAAGAGAGAGAACGAGAGTCAAAGATAGAGGAGAGAAAGAGAGAGAGAACGACGGTTGGATTGGATTTGATGAAGAAGAAGACGAATCATGGTTAAGTTCGAGGTTTGGAGTTCAAACCCTACTCTCTCCGACTTTTGCTAATTTTAGTTTCGGGCTTTTTAATTAGGCCGATATTCCTTCTTTTTTCAACTAAAAAAAGCCCTCTCTTGTAAACCCAAAAAACCCCCCACCCATACTATTTTAGGCCCAAATCCATCACCATACATAAACCTTACCCTAACCCTCTCTTTTGCTCCATCGTCATCTTCTTCTTATCTCTAGTTTGTCTGGAACCTTTATCGAATTCTTCTTCTTCTCACATTTTCTTTTCTTCTCTCTCTCTCTCTCCTGAATGCAGATACCCCCGGTAACCGGCCTTGAGCGGATCGGCGGTGGTTTTGATTTTGGATATACCGCATGGTTTCGGTTGGTATGCGGTTGCGTGACTTTGGTGCGGTTACTGCACCGAAACAACCCCTACTTTCACCTGATTAGCATAAGGTCAAAGACCAAAAAGTTGTATCTAATTTTACAGTAATGTAATTAAAAACATCAAAAATTACACACAATGCCACATGTCCACCTCTGGTAATCCCCATTCCGCCCAACTACCACCACAACCGACCAGCCGCCACCACCACCACCACCACCTATCGCCTGCCAACCACTGCCACCTGCCACCATCCAATTTCAAATCTGATTAAAAAAAAGAAGAAGAAGCCAAAGTAAAAACAAAAACTACACTCAAAGAGTTGAAAAATCAACTTATAAAAACTGAAAAATAACTAGAAAATTCAAATAACAATTTGATCAAGAATATACATACCTCAACAGCAGAAAAACTGAGAAGGATGTTGTAGGCTTTTTCATGGTTTGTGTCCATGACGAAATCGCCAACGAAGAGATTGGAAAGAGATAGGGCATTCCATGACGTGCCAACTTCTAGAAGAGTCTCGACTGCGTCTCCATGGCCCAGCTTAGCCGTGTGCATCAGCGGTTAAGGTCATTACCGTCGAAGTACAAAACGTTAGCTCCGATTTCGATTAAAGTTTTTAGCTCTAATGAAACCAAGTTCATGAATTTCGGTTACTTCATGGACGCGGCTTTGGTGTCGTTGTCGTTCCCATCCGGTACGAATCCGAACGTGGTGGCTTGCTTTTAGATGACGGATCAGGACGGCAGTGGCTTCATCTCGACAAGGGAGTTGCAGAGTGCTCTGTCGTCGTATAACAGAGGATGAGATATGATTTGGCTAAGACTTTTAAACAAAAAGGGTAAAATTGTATTTTATCTCTGTAATTTAGACAAGCCCGACGAATCTGGTCCTCTTTGGCAAAATCCAAAACCAAATTTGATTTCTATGTATCAAAACCCAAACAGAAATGCTCTAAGTATCAAACCCTTAATAAGATAGCGAGACAGAGACAGAGGCAGCGTTTAGGGAGGGAGGCAGAGAGAGAGAGAGAGAGAGAGAGAGACGGGAGTCAAAGATGAAGGAGAGAAAGAGAGAGAGAACGACGGTTGGATTGGATTTGATGAAGAAGAAGAGGAATCATGGTTAAGTTCGAGGTTTGGAGTTCAAACCCTACGCTCTCCGACTTTTGCTAATTTTAGTTTCGGGCTTTTTAATTGGGCCGATATTCCTTCTTTTTTTAAACTAAAAAAAGCCCTCTCTTATAGGCCCAAATCCATCACCATACATAAACCCTACCCTAACCCTCTCTTTTGTCTGGGTTTTTTTTTTCCTTTATCGAATTCTTCTTCTTCTCTCATTCTCTCTCTCTCTCTCTCTCTCTCTCTCTCTCTCTGTGTCTGTGTTTGTGGTGGATGAATTGTGTGGTTCATTGCCGACACCGATTGCCGACAACGACACCAACTGATGCCGATACCCCCGGTAACAGGCCTTGTGCAGATCGGCGGTGGTTTTTTGATTTTGGATATATCGCATGGTTTCGGCTAGTATGCGGTTGCGTGACTTTGGTGTGGTTACTGCACCGAAACAACCCCTACTTTCACCTGATTAGCATAAGGTTAAAGACCAAAAAGTAGTATCTAATTTTACAATAATGTAATTAAAAACATCAAAAATTACGCACAACGCCACATGTCCACCTCTGGTATTCCCCATTCCGCCCAACTACCACCACAGCCGCCACCACCGGCCAGCCACCACCACCACCACCACCACCTATCGCCTGCCAACCACTGCCACCTGCAACCGTCCAATTTCAAATATGATAAAAATAAAAAAAAGCCAAAGTAAAAACAAAAGCTACATCAAAGAGTTGAAAAATCAACTTATAAAAACTGAAAAATAACTAGAAAATTCAAATAACAATTTGATCAAGAATATACATACCTCAACAGCAGAAAAACTGAGAAGGATGTTGTAGGATTTTTCATGGTCTGTGTCCATGAGAAATTGCCAACGAAGAGATTGGAAAGAGATAGGGCATTCCATGACGCGCCAACTTCTAGAAGGGTCTTGACTGCGTCTCCATGGCCCAGCTTAGCCGTGTGCATCAGCGGTTGAGGTCATTGTCGTCGAAGTACGAAACGTTAGCTCCGATTTCGATTAAAGTTTTCAGCTCTAATGAAACCAAGTTCATGAATTTCGCTTACTTCATGGACGCGGCTTTGGTGTCGTTGTCGTTCCCACCCGGTACGAACCCGAACGTGGTGGCTTGCTTTTAGATGACGGATCAGGACGGCAGTGGCTTCATCTCAACAAGGGAGTTGCAGAGGATGAGATCTGATTTGGCTAAGACTTTTAAACAAAAAGGGTAAAATTGTATTTTACCTCTGTAATTTAGACAAGCCCGACGAATCTGGTCCTCTTTGGCAAAATCCAAAACCAAATTTGATTTCTATGTATCAAAACCCAAACAGAAATGCTCTAAGTATCAAACCCTTATTAGTAAAGATTCTTATGATTAATACCTAATTTTATTTTTATTTTGGTCCGACACTTTCAAAGTTTTGGTCCAAATAAATAAAAGTCACCTTCAAAAGTCGACTCCAATCTAATAAAATATGGAAATTATTTTTCAGCATGTTACCGATCAGTTTAATAACAAAAGCTGAAAGTGATATTGCCGGGTTTTTCCAAAATTCGCTGGAATGCAACTTAATAATTAGTGAGATTGACAAGCCTTCCCCCACTACTCATGCGCACTGATGAAGGAGAGATTGAATAGATCTCCCCTTTTTTTGGGTAAATAAAAAAAAAAACTATGAAAATAAAATAAAAACAAAGTCCCACAACTCTGTTTTGTGTTTGCTAATGCTATTGACTGACTAAACCAAAACCTTCTACACGACACGACTTTCATTATCTTCTCCAACAAGTCTATAAAACTGACCCGTGACTTTGAATGGGTTCAAAAGTAAAGTCAAAAACCAAAGGCAAGGCTGAGGCAGGCTCGTAGAGAACATGCCCCTCCTCTTTTTATTTGGGGTCAAAAACATGCCCCTCCTTCGTTATTTTTCAACACCATAAAAGGTCGGAAGGCACCGTCCATGTTCCAACTTGGCAACTTTCTAAAACTTTGAATAATACATCATTTTAATAACCTCTGGAATAATTTTTCCCTATAAATATCTGCGTCCACTCTTCCCTTCCCTAAGTTGTCTACTACTACTTCATTTGGTGACTTTGTCTACATCGATCTTCTTCCCTCTCTCTGAAACTACTACACCATCATCAATCCATCACCATGGTTCTCTCAAAGACTGCTTCGGAGTCGGATGTCTCCGTCCACTCAACCTTCGCTTCTCGATATGTTCGAAATTCTCTCCCCAGGTAATTTTAGATTCACATTCTGACAAACATAAAACACTTTAACAGCAAAAGCAATCTCTCTCTTTATGGATGCATGATTCATTTTCAATTTGATCATCGATGTTATTGCTGATGAATTCATTTTTATTTTGATCGATCATGCAGATTCAAAATGGCGGAAAACTCGATCCCCAAGGAGGCAGCGTACCAGATCATAAACGACGAGCTTATGTTGGACGGCAACCCGAGGCTGAATCTGGCGTCATTCGTGACCACATGGATGGAGCCTGAGTGCGATAAACTGATGATGGCCTCCATCAACAAGAACTATGTGGACATGGATGAATACCCTGTCACCACTGAGCTCCAGGTAACCTCATATCTTCTTTTTCACCCTCATCAAATCATCATCGTTTTGGATCCATTCCCGTTTTACAATTTCTTATAATTAATATCACATTTTCTTTATAATTTAATACGTACTATGAGTGGAGTGTGTCCGAGTGGGTGAGAATTAGTCAAGGTTATCATATAATATTGTTTGAAAAGCAAATGCCCTGTTGGCAAAGTCGTTCATTTCATTCCTTGTTTAATTAATAATTAGTCTTTTCACACGCATTTTTGCGATGCTCTTTTTAAAAAAATTTAAATTTATTTTAAAATTAAAAAAGATAATGGGTAGTTGTATTTTTTTTCATTAATTTAATTTTTTTTTAATATGAGAAAGTGTGAATTTACCATATTATCCTCGTTTAATTAATAATTTCAATTATTAATATTTGCATTAACCAAGAGTATTTTCTAATATTTTAAATATTTTACTATATATAAATGATATAGATAATAATAATAAGCACGTATCATTAAAGATATAAATAGATTATAGAAATGAGGAGTGACATGCCAGCCAACCTCCACATGCAAATAAATGATTGGCTGTGGTGACAACTCCAAAATAACTCTTAAACAGACTTTTGTATTGCACTTCCAATCAATTGCCTTTTCGTATTGCCTGCAGTCTTCAACTAGCTCTTATTTTTAAAAGTAGAGGAAAAAAAACTTGCAATTTGTGACCAAAAATAAAAATCGCAATTTCACCTGAAATGACTGAGCCATACTATTACTGTTGTTCCCAATTATTGTAGTGGCCACCGGGCAAAGTAAGTTTTTTTCCTCTACCTTATTCCCTTGTGGATAGACTGATGGATTTTGACATCAAATAAGAGCCCACAACATATCGTGCAATGTCCAAGCGTAATATGGAACATGTGAAAAATGATAATAGAACTACACGGATGCTAGGATTCGAATTCAAAATCTTGCGTGGGGAATTAATTACTCCAAATCACTACATTAGTGGGTCATTGACAAAACTAATACTTTTTTAGTTGCAAAATTAGAGAAAAAAGTAAACTCGGGGAAACTCAATTATTTTCCTAGGATTTGACTTATTGTTTCTAAAGTAAGTTAAACTTTAGTAATATGATAAAGCATCATTAACTAGTTATTGGTCCGTCCGTAAAAGCATAAAATATTTCTTAGTCAATCTTTTCAAATTGAAAGAGATGACAAATTCAAAGAAACAAAATAATACCCAAAAAAGAAAGAAAAAATGAGGTATGAATAAGTTGAAAGGTTGAAACAATTAGCGTTGATTTGGTCCACCCCACAGTTTATGCCAAGATGCGTGGAATAAATTGACAGAGGATGATTTCAAATGTCGAAGTCCTAAATGAGCCTAATTTGACTGGTAGAAAGATGTGTCTAACAAAGTATAGCAAATGCTTCATCGTTGATCATAATAATTGATGTGGTGAGTGATACATAATTTGACAAACTAATATATAACAGTCCCTCTAATTGTATCCTCAACTTCTAGGCTGTCATTTTTGTAGCTTATGTAACTTCTAGCCTGTCATCAATCATCATGTTAATTGATATGATTAACAACATCAAAACACATATTAATTAAGAGAGCTTTGTATCTTGATTAAAAATTAATCTCAACTTACAGATTATGTTGGATATTTAGAGATAATTAATCATGTGTTGTATTTTTATGCATGATGTATATGAACACACAGAATCGGTGCGTAAACATCATAGCTCATCTATTCAATGCCCCATTGGGGGAGTCAGAGTCAGCAGTTGGAGTGGGAACTGTGGGCTCTTCTGAAGCCATCATGTTGGCCGGCTTAGCTTTCAAGAGGAAGTGGCAGAACAAGAGGAGAGCTCAGGGCAAGCCCATTGACAACCCCAACATTGTCACCGGAGCCAATGTCCAGGTCTTTATTTTATATATGGTCATCATATTTATTTCATCAATTTTAATAAAAAAATAAAAAATAAAATTCAACAATGATTGATGGTAGGGACACTCTTTTTTTAAACTATATCATTACATTAGCAAATCACAATATGTGACATGTGTAATCGACTTGTTACATTGGTTATTTATTATATATGATTAGTTAATAATTAAAACATCGTATGTCACATATAATGTAATGTGATTTAAGTAGCTAATGGAATGTTACGGAAATTTAATACCTTGGCATTGCAATCAATCAAACTAATATTGTTACTCTATGGATTAATTGAAGGTGTGCTGGGAGAAATTTGCAAGGTACTTTGAGGTGGAGTTGAAGGAGGTGAAGTTGAGGGAAGGATACTATGTAATGGACCCTGAGAAGGCAGTGGAGATGGTTGATGAGAACACCATCTGCGTCGCTGCTATCCTTGGCTCCACTCTCAATGGAGAATTCGAAGATGTTAAGCGCTTGAATGATCTCTTGGTAGAGAAGAACAAGGAAACTGGGTATGTAATCTCTCTCTCTCTCTCTCTCTCTCTCTCTCTCTCTCAGTTTTTATCTTATTTCCTGATGTGACACATACCATCACTTATTATACATGACTCAACATGTGTATAACACCTAACTTTTTTTCTTTTTCTTTTTTTGGCTTGCGTAGATGGGATACTCCAATCCATGTAGACGCAGCAAGTGGTGGGTTTATTGCACCATTTTTGTACCCAGAACTTGAGTGGGACTTCCGTTTGCCCTTAGTGAAGAGCATCAATGTTAGTGGGCACAAGTACGGACTTGTGTATGCAGGAATTGGGTGGGTCATCTGGAGGAACAAAGAGGACTTGCCTGAGGAACTCATCTTCCATATCAACTATCTTGGAGCAGATCAACCTACCTTCACCCTCAACTTCTCAAAAGGTACCTACTCTTCAAACTGTCTTCATTATTTTATTGATATATCGTAGCAGTTTTAATACACTATTCACATTGGTAAATGTCCAACTGTAGACTGAGTTTTCATGCTTTCCATAATGCAGGTTCCAGCCAAGTTATTGCTCAATATTATCAACTGATTCGCTTGGGTTTTGAGGTAGGTACACTTATTAATTATAAATGAAATTTGAAGATTTTTTCCTTCCTTCATTCTAATTAAGATAGTTTATCAAGAAACGGTCCACTAGTGTTGCCTTTCGCACTAAGCAAGCAAGCTACCAAATTAAGAATTATTAAGACATCTAATTGTGATAAGATAAGCAGACGAATGCATTGTTCTCATTAAACATTGAAGTTTCATGATAATAATTGATATTCTATAACAAAAAGCTTGGTTATCATATCATCTTAAGATATGTATGACATAATTAATTGAATTTTGTGCATGTAAACCAGGGATACAGGAATGTCATGGAAAATTGTCGTGAAAACATGATAGTACTAAAAGAAGGATTGGAGAAGACAAAGCGCTTCAACATAGTCTCTAAAGATGAAGGGGTACCATTGGTGGCATTTTCTTTGAGGGACAACCACCGCCACGACGAGTTCGAAATCTCTGACTTGCTCCGCCGCTTTGGATGGATTGTCCCTGCCTACACCATGCCCCCAGATGCACAACATGTGACAGTTTTGCGCGTCGTGATTAGAGAAGACTTCTCTCACACTTTGGCGGAGCGCCTAGTGAATGATATCCAGAAAGTGTTGCATGAACTAGACACACTTCCATCTAAGCTTAGCTCCAATGTGAAGGCTGCCGACGGAGAGGATGGGAAACCTGCAGAGACGAGGGCACTTGAGAGTAAGAAGAGTGATTTGGAAAAGACAAGGGAGATCACAACAATTTGGAGGAAGTTTGTTATGGCCAGGAAGCAGAAGATGAATGTTGTTTGTTAGAAAGTGTCCGGTTTTTGCTACTCTAATTAATTATTAACTTTCTAAAATTGAGTGTGTAATTGTCATTTTCGATTATAACTATACTTGTATGTGCTTTCAATTGGAGTGAGAGTGAGAGTCCTTTTTGTATCGCGTGAGACAATTTCTTTTGCTCAAATTTGATGCCTAATGAGTATTTTTACCCCCTTTATTATTTTGTATAATTAAATTTGTGACAAGTTAGCACTTGGTCTAACATAATTCTCTCTCAAATAGTGAAGATGCCTTGAATTCAAAGTTCCCTTCGCCTGTTGATGAAAAAAACCAACCAAATTGTGAAATAGAGAAATTTGAATCCAAATTGTGAAAATAGAGAAATTTGGGCTTATAGATTCATATGGCCCACTGTGAGCCCGAATAGACACTGAAAACTCTTCCTGCGGTGAAGGGGAATTTGAGTTAGTTGCAAGGAAAAATATCAATCACCTCAAAATTCATAATCAAGCCTTAAACGCACAATGTAGAAACCAATTCCTCCAAAAATGATAAATTCAAGAAGCCTAGTATTCATTGGCTAAGCTAGAATACAATAATTGGCAAGAGGGCTTGTAACTTAAGGGGTTAGTAATATTTATCCGTATAGCTGAGGTTCTACGTTCGGTTTTCCTCCTCTGCTAGTATCGTTTGTTAAAAAAAAGAATATAGTACTTCTAGTTGACGTCTTTTTTTTTTTCCGAAATATATACCCTACCATATATATATAGAGAGAGAGAGAGACACCTAAAAACAAATTTACTTCTAGTCCAAGCACGTACAAGATAAAGCATAACTTCTGGTGCAAGTTGCTCTTTTACATTAATAAATATTAGTCATGATGCTGCCACTGATTTGTGCTTTTTTAATACCTAGAATCTTTATTTGGTGGAAATATTTTAACCGATGCTCAATTTCAAGACACATTTTTCATACACTTTTATAATGGTTACTCACAAGCTTATCCATGCATAAATTATTGCATCGAGAAGGTCAACGTTTATAGTTTATCGTGATTTATAACGTATACATATAATTATGTGTGTGATTTACCGTAATTCTATTTTATTTAATAAAGTAACTTTATTTTTTGCTTTATCCAAACAACACTGTGCATGCATGTCGATTAGCTATAAAAAAATAAAATAATGAACTGTAATGTCGGAACTTTTTCTTTTGTTAGATGAGATATGCACAACAGCAATTCAGGAATTTGCCTACGCTGCCAAAGAAGTTGAACATGAAGAGTAGATGAAATCAGAAATTTACTAAAAATTGTGTTTTTATATACTAGTTATTTGATAACATTACATTAATTGAATTGAAGAGTTGAATACGACACAAATGATTAAAATAACAATAAATCTTTTCAAATTACCACATGAGTTAACAATATTTGAAACATTTAGTTTGCTACTACCACCGTTGGAGATGTTTTAAGTAAAATAAATAAAACATATAAAGTATGATTGATTGTAATTAGAAGAAACCTAAGAGTTATAACTGAAACTCTTCCTTTTCACAGTTGCTTCCAACTTCCAATCCAAACTACTTCGCAAGAAAACTTGACTGGTTTAATGTTTGCAGTCAAATTGATTCACCTGTCCATGGGTTCCCACCACACCGGTGGTGGCTCCCCTCCCATGTAACGAAAAAAACATGATTCACCTAAATTTTAAATGGAGTTGGGCAATTATTATAATTTTTGACAAACCTTCCCAACTACTCCTGCTGCAGTGAATACTGACGTGGGAGAGCTTGAATAGGTCTCCCCTTCTTTTTGTCAATCTGCAAAGTCTATAAAGCTGACTCCCGACCCTGAATGGGTTCATAAGCAAAGTCCAAAACCATGGGTCCACTCTTCCCTTCCCTAGTTGTATACTACTACTACTTCATCTGTGACTTGTTTAGATCGATCTTCTTCCCTCCTCAAAACCCTTATCCACAGTCACATTTCTAGATCTCTTTGAAACTACTACTCCATTATCAATCCATCACCATGGTTCTCTCAAACATTGCATTGGAGTCGGATGTCTCCGTCCACTCAACCTTCGCTTCTCGATACGTTCGAACTTCTCTTCCCAGGTAATTTTAGATTCACGGTCTGACAACATAAAATACTTTAGTTTCATCGTCGATGTCATGCGGATTAATTGATTAAATGGATGGATGGATGATATTTATCGATCATGCAGGTTCAAAATGGCGGAAAACTCGATCCCCAAGGAGGCAGCATACCAGATCATAAACGACGAGCTTATGTTGGACGGCAACCCGAGGCTGAATCTGGCGTCGTTCGTAACGACGTGGATGGAGCCTGAGTGCGACAAACTGATAATGGCCTCCATCAACAAGAACTACGTGGACATGGATGAATACCCAGTCACCACTGAGCTCCAGGTAACCCCATATCTTCTTTTTCATCCTCATCAAAACATCGTCGTTTTGGATCCATTCCCGTTTTACAATTTTTTATAATTAATATCACATTTGCTTCATAAATTAATACGTACTCTATAGTGGAGTGGGTAGAGTGGAGTGGGTGAGAATTAACGTATAATATTATAAGGACGGCGACTTTAATTATATAAAAAAAAGCAAAGGTGCTGATGGCAACGGCGTTCATTTCACTCTATGTTTATTTAATAATAAGCATGTATCATTAAAGATTAAAAAAGAGATTATAGAAATGAGGAGGAGTGAGATGCCAGCCATCCTCCACATGCTATTACGCTAAGAGCATCCACAACAATGATGCTCTTTCTTAGCTAAAATTTAGCTAAAAATATAAGAGAGCTATTTTAGGAGTTCTTTAAAAAAATTCAAATCCAACCATACTGCCTAATTTGGAGAGTTATAAATGCTATAACTCTTTTTGGATTGGTCCATCTCTATTAAAAAATAAAATAAAAAATAATTAGTATTAAATAAATATTTGAAATAGTCATTAAATAAAACAGCATTAAATTATAGGAAGCCACTATGAGTCATTTCTCTTTCCTCAGATTTAGGTCATCCTAGAGGACTCCCTATTTTAGAAGGTGGATAAGGAGCATGGTTGAAGTTGTATTTTTACAATTCTTCTCTAAAATTTGTCTAATAGACTGATTTAAGGAACCCATTGTAGATGCTCTAAAGCCTGATTTGTTTTTTGAGAAAGCTTGTAAAACTCGATCGGCAATTTTCATACTCTCGCATTTCTTGTAACATTAGGAATATGAAGGTCAAATTTAAAAAATATATATATTACACTTCCAATGAATTGCCTTATTTATTTTACTGGGCATTTAGGTTACACGAGGTAAGTTTTTTTTAGACAATTACCTGTACGTACATGCATTGGAGGTAAGTGCTTCAGTTTCTGAGTTGTGTACTGTACCTAATATTCCCATGCGGATACACTGACAGATTTTTTTTTGGTCGGTAATGACTAACTGATTTTGACATCATATAAGGGCATCCACAATCGGCTCTCTAAACCACTTTCTTAGACAAATTTTAGGGAGGAATTATAAAAATGCAATTCCAACCATGCTCTCTATCTACTTCCTAAAATAGGAAGTCCTCTAAGAGCTCCTAAATCTAAAGAGAGAGAAAGGACTCCTAGTGGCTCCCTATAATTTAATGATGCTTTATTTAATAAGTATTTCAAACATTTATTTAATGCTAACTACTTTTTATTTTATTTTTTAATAGAGATGGACCAATTAAAAAAGAGTTATAACATTTATGACTCTCCAAATTAAGGAGTATAGTTGGAGTTAAAATTTTTTAGAGAGCTCATAAAATAACTTTCTTATATTTTTAGCTAAGAAATAGAGAGCATCATTATATTTTTAGCTAAGACCGAATCACCATATCACATATCAAGCACTATTGTGCGCGAATCATTAAGTTATTTAATTGAGATTAAATCGATATTCTTTTCCAGTAAGGTAGGACAAGAATTAGAGTTGATTGGGTCCACAGTTTATGCCGAGATGCGTGTGGAATAAATTGGCTTTGATTCCATCCACGATTTTTAAAATCAATAAAAGAAGAAAAACAAGCGGGCAGTCGTTGTAGAAATTTTAGGTGGGATGGAATGGACGGGTTGTAGATAATTTTCTTATTACCACGTACACACTATTATCTCCTTCCTTGGTAAGTTGGTAGCTAGCTTCCGTTAGACGCATACATTGATTTCTCCATCCCTCGCATTTGGATCTAGCGGCAAACCCCATTCATCTGCATGTCTTCTTCTTCTCTCATTGGCCGAAGGTGTCCATATCTTTCAGTCAATGTGTGGGACAATGTCTCTCTCTCTCTCTCTCTCTCTCTCTCTCTCTCTCTCTCCCGTTTTCTTTTCTTTTCTTTTCTTTTCTTTTCTCCTGTTTGGCATAGGGTTTTAAGTTGGTAGATTTACTATTATACTCAATATAGAGGCCTAAATTATAAAAATACCAGATATTAAATGAACTTTAGAAACACACCCAAAATCCATTTACAACATAACAAAGAGGCTTTTAACTTTTTATAAATTACAAAATTGCCATCAATTTCTTAAAATAAGTCCAATCCCAGAATCTCATAAAAATACCCAAAACATTAATATTATAGATAAACTCTATACCATTAAATTTCTATAAACAAACTCAAAAAAAACCCAAAAAATGATAGCTTCTCTTATTGAATTTAATATTTATTATTAAATTACTTTGGTGCCCTATTGAGTGTTTTGAGTATTTTTATGAGATTTTGGGATTGTGCTTGTTTTAAGAAATTGATGGTAATTTTGTAATTTATAAGAAGTTAAAAGCCTCTTTGTTATGTTGTAAATGAGTTTTGGGTGTGTTTCTAAAGTCCATTTCATATAGAATATTTTTATAATTTGGCCTCATATATTGGGTATAATAGTGAATCTCCCTTTTATCTACCACATAATTCGACAAATTAATATACTCTAATTGTATCTTCCAACTTCTAGGCTGTCATTTTTGTAGCGTTTATCTAGGAAAGAGCTTTTTGTGTAAATACCAATTGATGATACCTAGGCATGTCATCACGTTAATTGATATGATTAACCACTCAAAACACAGATTAATTAAGAGAGCTTTTATCTTGATTAAAAATTAATCTCAACTTACAGATCATGTTGGATGTTTAGAGCTAATTAATCATGCGTTGTATTTTTGTGCATGATATATGTGAACACACAGAATCGGTGCGTAAACATCATAGCTCATCTATTCAATGCCCCATTGGGGGAGTCAGAGTCAGCAGTTGGAGTGGGAACTGTGGGCTCTTCTGAAGCCATCATGTTGGCCGGCTTAGCTTTCAAGAGGAAGTGGCAGAACAAGAGGAGAGCTCAGGGCAAGCCCATTGACAACCCCAACATTGTCACCGGAGCCAATGTCCAGGTATTTATATATGGTCATCATATTTATTTCATCAATTTTAATAAATAAATAACAATAAAATTCAACAATGATTGATGGTAGGGACACTCTTTTTTTAAACTATATCATTACATTAGCAAATCACAATATGTGACATGTGTAATCGACTTGCTACATTGGTTATTTATTATATATGATTAGTTGATAATTAAAACATCGTCTGTCACATATAATGTAATGTGATTTAAGTAGCTAATGGAATGTTACGGAAATTTAATACCTTGGCATTGCAATCAATCAAACTAATATTGTTACTCTATGATTAATTGAAGGTGTGCTGGGAGAAATTTGCAAGGTACTTTGAGGTGGAGTTGAAGGAGGTGAAGTTGAGGGAAGGATACTATGTAATGGACCCTGAGAAGGCAGTGGAGATGGTTGATGAGAACACCATCTGCGTCGCTGCTATCCTTGGCTCCACTCTCAATGGAGAATTCGAAGATGTTAAGCGCCTGAATGATCTCTTGGTAGAGAAGAACAAGGAAACTGGGTATGTAATCTCTCTCTCTCTCTCTCTCTCTCTCTCTCTCTCTCTCTCTCTCTCTCTCTCTCAGTTTTTATCTTATTTCCTGATGTGACACATACCATCACTTATTATACATGACTCAGTAATGTTGATGTAGTCTAAATAATATTACACTTGTGTATAACACCTAACTTTTTTTCTTTTTCTTTTTTTCGCTTGCGTAGATGGGATACTCCAATCCATGTAGACGCAGCAAGTGGTGGGTTTATTGCACCATTTTTGTACCCAGAACTTGAGTGGGACTTCCGTTTGCCCCTAGTGAAGAGCATCAATGTTAGTGGGCACAAGTACGGACTTGTGTATGCAGGAATTGGGTGGGTCATCTGGAGGAACAAAGAGGACTTGCCTGAGGAACTCATCTTCCATATCAACTATCTTGGAGCAGATCAACCTACCTTCACCCTCAACTTCTCTAAAGGTACCTACTCTTCAAACTGTCTTCATTATTTTATTGATATATCGTAGCAGTTTTAATACACTATTCACATTGGTAAATGTCCAACTGTAGACTGAGTTTTCATGCTTTCCATAATGCAGGTTCCAGCCAAGTTATTGCTCAATATTATCAACTGATTCGCTTGGGTTTTGAGGTAGGTATACTAATAATTTATAATGAATAATATAGTTTGTCGAGAATCGGTCAATTTTGTGATATTCATTTATAGATTATTCTTGTAAATATACCAATAAAAAACTATTAAGACATCTAATTGTGTACATAAATACACGAATGCAATGCTTACCGTAACCACTTCATGAGAACAATCGATAATCCATTAAAACAGCTTGGTGATCATATATTCTTTAGGCATGTATGACATAATTAATTGAATTTTATGCATGTAAACCAGGGGTACAGGAATGTCATGGAAAACTGTCGCGAAAACATGATAGTACTAAAAAAAGGATTGGAGAAGACAGAGCGCTTCAACATAGTCTCTAAAGATGAAGGGGTACCATTGGTGGCCTTTTCTTTGAGGGACAACCACCGCCACGACGAGTTCGAAATCTCTGACTTGCTCCGCCGCTTCGGATGGATTGTCCCTGCCTACACCATGCCCCCAAACGCACAACATGTGACAGTTTTGCGCGTCGTGATTAGAGAAGACTTCTCTCGCACTTTGGCGGAGCGCCTAGTGAATGACATCCAGAAAGTGTTGCATGAACTAGACACACTTCCATCTAAGCTTAGCTCCAATGTGAAGGCTGCCGACGGAGAGGATGGGAAACCTGCAGAGACGAGGGCACTTGAGAGTAAGAAGAGTGATTTGGAAAAGACAAGGGAGATCACAACAATTTGGAGGAAGTTTGTTATGGCCAGGAAGCAGAAGATGAATGTTGTTTGTTAGAAAGTGTCTGGTTTTTGCTACTCTAATTAATTATTAACTTTGCTAAAATTGAGTGTGTACTTGTATGTGCTTTCAATTGGAGTGGGAGTAAGCGTCCCTTTTGTATCGCGTGTGACAATTTCTTTTGCTCAAATTTGATGCCTAAAGAGTACTTTTACCCCCTTTTATTTTGTATACGTTGATGCAATCAACAATCAAATTTGTGACAAGTTAGTTCCTTTTTTTTGTGTGTGGACAAACTGGTACTTGAATAAAACCGGCAGGAGTCCACTGACAGTGGACTACAGGCAAATAAAACATTAAAAGTGAACATAGCTTGTGGATACAGATTGGAAAGAAAGAGACACTACTTCAAAAAGCCTTAAGTCGTCACAAACCAACCAGCATCAGTCTAACTATTTTGTGGCAGTGGGCATGGTAGGCCATCTTTGTTTAGAATGCCTATCAGAGAGGATGGGGGTCAATCAACCCAGACAAAAGAGCACATCCTCGAGGAAGATATCTTGGCCAAGTAATCAGCTGCCAAGTTGGCGGTTCTGGGAATCCAAGACCAATAACATTGATGAAAATTACTAGAGAACTATCGAATGGTTTTGAGAAGAGGGTATAATTGCCACCTCCCTTTCGTAATGCTTCCATGAACACTAGAAATCGCCTCGAGTGAGTCGGATTCGATTATCACATTATTCAAACCCTCATGAAGAGCAAACTTGCAGCCTTCCAATAGGACTGGTAAAAAATGCCTTGGAAGCCATTCGGCCCAGGCACTCTCATACCTCCTATTTGGAAAGCAGCTCCTGGTCTAACATAATTCTCTCTCAAATAGTGAAGAGGCGTAGAGTTCAAAGTATCCCCTTCTTCTGTTCATGAAAAAAAGCAACCAAATTGTGAAACAGAGAAATTTGTTGTGAAATAGAGAAATTTAGGCTTATAGACTCATTTGGGCCATGTTGCCTCACTGTGAGCCTGATTAATTAGACACCAAAAATTCTTCCCTCGGTGAAGGGGAATTAGTTGATAAGTTGCAGGGAAAAATATCAATCACTTCAAAATTATCCCTACACTCGAGATTCTAAGTTCGGTTTCCGCCCTTCCCTTAATATTGTTTGTTAAAAAATGGAATACAGCAATTGGAATGTACTAGAAAGGAATAATAGAAATTGCAAAAATATATAATAAAAAACTTAGCCAAAGAGCATAAATAAAGATGAACAATCATAAAGTCCACTCCCATCGATCCAAAAAATAGAAAATAAAAACAACTAAAATAACAAAAGAAAAAGAACACATCTAAGGCCTTATATCGCTTGAAGTTTCCAGTGCACAAGTACTCCTCCTTTGCAGATAGAGACCTAAGCTTTTAGGTATGATGAAATGGGCACGATTCAGGGTTTGGATGATGGCGTGCCCTTCACCACTGTAACTGGACATGAAGCATTAGTCACCACATAGTTGCTAACACTGCCAAGCAACACCCTGCAGGGTTCAGGCATCAAATTTCCAATGAATCAGACATATAGTACATTCCTTTGACTAAAATGTTGACCAGATCTGATGTTTTAAGAGACCTCTGTTCTGTAGGGGTTTAATTTAATCTTAGAATGTGAGTCAACTTTAATCAGTGGAAATTAGAGGAGAGTGGTCACCTTTTAATGAGGCCTAAGCCCCTGCTTCCAACAACAAGCGAATCAAGCTTGAGATCTTGCACAGCATCACACAACTTCTCCCTTGGATCACCCCAGTAAACCTTGGCCACAACCTTAGCCTATTCACATTCCAAATACAGCGCTTATTTATACACACATAAAATAGAAAATGTTATTACCTTTTAACTTTTGAAATATGCTGTCATTTAAGATAATATTTGTCATAGTATTATCAATTATATATAAATGGCATGTGTATTATTTTTACAATGTACTACAATGGTGCTCATTCTAAATAAAAATACTTTACCTGTATGACATGTACCTTTACAGTTACCTATTATCTTTTATTGATAATAGGTACATTATGTATTTAAAAAAAGAGGTACGTTATCTTTTATTGATAATGTCAATTTACCTATTATCTTTTATTGATAATGTTAATTTACCTATTATCTCTTATTGATAATAATTTACCTATTATCAATAGGTAAATTATTTTTATAAAATATTAGGGACATTATTTTCAAAAATGCGTTAAATAAGTTGGGTATATTATTTAAATAATAAGTAAATTCATAATCAAAACTGATGATAAAGAGTATTGAATTGCAATTACCCAAATAAAAAGAGTATTTAATTGCAGGCTAATTTGGTGGGAAAAAATCAAAACAATAAATTCGGGAACCAAGACTTAATACACCCACCACATAACACATTAACTTGTAAATAGGGGTAGTTTGGGAATTTAAAAAATATAATAAATTATATTTTAAGTTAGATGAGGTAACTTGCTTAGTTGGATCCTCGTAATTGGGTTTTATTTGAAAAAAGTGGATATTTTAAATAGAAAAATAATGGGAAGGGCTTTATGTGATTAAAAATGAATTTTATGGGTATAAACTCAATTTACTATTAAAGAATTAACATGTATCGATATTGTTGATAATGTATCGATAACATGTCCATACATTTGTTATTTGACAATGACAGCCAACCTTATCAATACAATATTGACAATCCATTCTATATATAAACGGACTAGTACTGTACATATACTTTTCTATACTTGTATATGTATGCTTAAGGTATACAAACTTGCTCCGAAGTCAAAATGTCATTTACAATAGGAGAGAGGAGATTAAGAGCATACATACCCTTTTAGTTCTAGAAACTGTATCAAGAATATCAAGAACCTCCGGATCGCTAGTAAGTCCATACTGCTTTGAGACATTAGTCTCTACAAATTCTTCCAGAGGAATCAAAGCTGCAAACACATAAAACGATCGAAGAAGCCAAAAAATAAAAATAAAATACAGAGAATGAATGTAATTTGATTGATGTGTACTGTTACATATGAGAATTACTAGAGAGACATATATATATATACGTACGTGATCCAGTGTCCTCGAACAGCTGCTTTCTGGTATTGGTAGCTTTGGGAGGCTCAACATGGATTAATATGATGCGATCTCCTTCTTCTATCAGATTATCGACTGCCCATCGTAGGGCCGATTTGCTTGTTGCAGAATAATCCATGCCTATGCCAACACTACGTGCCTTCCCCATCTCTCTCTCTCTCTCTCTCTCTCAATAATAAGAATTTTTTTTTTCTTTCTTCTTTCTCTTTTTCTGTTTTGGGTTATAGTTGGCCTATCTATAATACTTAGGTAGTCTTACTGTGGATGCTGGCATGTTGCAGAAGGTGGAAGAAGGTTCTTGAAGGCTCTCTCTAGTTGGCGACTTTTCTTTTTCTGAAATATATATCCCCATATATACACACACAGAGACACCTATAAACAAACGGTACTTCTAGTCAAAGTACAAGAATAAAGCA
Source organism: Prunus mume (assembly GCF_029339155.1). Taxonomy (NCBI): domain Eukaryota; kingdom Viridiplantae; phylum Streptophyta; class Magnoliopsida; order Rosales; family Rosaceae; genus Prunus; species Prunus mume. The sequence goes on along the minus strand of NC_142701.1, from coordinate 15,333,738 downwards.
TAAATTCCGGCGCAAGTTGCTCTTTTACATTAATATCCATTAGTCATGATGCTCCCACTGATTTGTGCTTTAATACCTAGAATATTTCTTTGGTGGAAAATACTTTAACCGATGCTCAATTTCAAGACATATTTTTTATAAACTTTTGTAATGGTTACTCACAACAAGCTTCTCCACGCATAAATTCTTGCATATAGAATGTCAAAGATTTATTCGTCATAGTTTGTCGTGAATTTTAATAAAGTAACTCTAATTTTTTCTTTATCCAAACAACACTGTGCATGCATGTTGATTAGCTATATAAAAAAATAATGAACTGTAATATCGGAAGTATTAAATCTCAAATAATATAAATACTAACAAATTTAGACAGAAGAACTTTTTCTTTTGTTAGATGAGATACGAATGAATATGCTTCACATCTATTTGAGTCAGCCTTGGTCTTTGCTTGCTTGGGCTAGCTGGCTTGTACGGCTGGATCCTGATGTTACATCTGTTGTGATGCCCAGTGGCAGTTCTATTGCCCAGCCCAAATTATATTCTTCAAAAAAAGAAGCTACATATGTTATAGCCCAGTCCAAAATTAAAATAATAAACAACTCATCCCTTACCAAGTACGTAAGTTTTGACCAGCTATCTTTTAAATTCTGGATCGGCCACTAGAGATGGCGCATTTTGATGATGGAGATTTCATTAGTGTTTGTTGAGCATGGTTATCATTTGGATGTGTGTTGTCAAACAACCATATTTTGAAAAAGGCGTGTGTGCAATTACTTGTTTACACAACAGTTTTGAAAAGATCCCATTATGTGTTTGCAATTCATTAATTTGTTAAAGAAAAACTCTCACTTTATTGATCACTGTGGAGAATATGATCACTAGCAATTCCCCTTCAGGGTCAACTAGATTACAGCTATCCAGTTACACTGGAATTTTAGCAACTACGCAAGAAAAAGGATCTCAAAAAGAAGAAATTAAAGGCGTTATATGCATGAAGGCAGCAGCTCAGGAGGGGAGTTTGTATACTAATTAAGAAATAAATCTATTAATTCGCGGTGGTGCTTAGAGTATATATGGTCGGCTACTTGATGGGGTTCATAGCTTGAGTTGTGTGCTGGAAATTGTAGAAGCCACTGCTAGAGTTGCAGCCGAAGCACTTGCTGCTCATGAAACTTGGTTCCCTAGGAACTGTCAAGGGCCTTCTTGATCTGCAATCCAACCAAGAAGAAAACGCATTATTTGGTATATGGCAATTAAATCTGGAGAAATGCTAGCTAGACTTGTTTAAAAGAGAGTCGTTTCGAAGAATAGAAGAAAAAAATGCGTGCACAAAAGGAATAAATTGTTTTGTTTTTTACCTTTGGGGAACGAAAGGTTTGTCAAAAAGGGGCATCAATTGAGCCCTTGGAACCATCTCCTTTCTCAGTAAGCGAATCTCTTCCTCTTCTATCATCTGCTCAGTTTATAACACTTTTGCGTCAGAATGTTGCTCTCTCTTGCACGCGCTTACATAATTTTAGATAACCGGAGAAAGAAAGTTTTCATTAAAATTGATCTATGCGCGGCATGCATATACCTTCTGCAACATTTCTTCTTGTTTTCTCTGCTGTTCCATGATGCTCAGCTTGGCTGCAACCTGTGAATTTTACACGTTAGCTAAATTTCAAGAAACACTTCAGTTGGGGGTCTAAACTAGACTAGACTCACCATGTAGTTGAACGTTGCTCGTCTGGTTGCTCTTTGTTGAGTGTGGAGTCTAATTTCTTGAGGTTTGGTATTTTCTTTTGTAGGAGACTTCTGAGAAGACTAGTAAAAATAATAGACAAGGTACCACAATTACTATGTGAGAGAGAGAGAGAGAGAGAATTATATTACAAAATTTACCTTAGATTTGTCATGGAGCCGCTCTTTGCCTTCATATTTTGGCTGTAAAGTAAGATAGGCTATTAGGTGGCAGATGATATGGAGGAATAATTACCAAGACCTTAAAGCCCATAGAGTAAGCAAAGGATCCAAGAAAGCAAAGTATGTCATGCATATGTAATGATAAATTTTACTTTCCTGTTGAGGATGTGACCTCGTGGAATCTTAACTAGGAGAAATGAAAGCACTTTCCATTTCTTTCATGCCACTTGACCCCAACAAAATAGCTTTATTACTAGAATTATTAAGGAAGTACACTGCCACCTAGCTATTTGTTCATTACTGTTTTAAATAGTAAGAAACTTGTAGCTTAATTAGTTTAAAGTACACGCACTCGAGGTCTTGTGTTTGATTCTCCGCTTTTCTAGTATCACTTATAAGAAAATCTAAATAGTAAACATAATGAATAAAAACGAAAGTACATCAATAATTAAGAAGAGGCTAGACCAAGTTCACACTTGGAGACTCTTCACACTTGAGTGCTTAAACCTTCATTAAGCTGATTAATCAATAGGTGAACATGCTATTAGAAGTAATATATGTCTGATCTCACCATTCCTCCAGAATTTGAGCTCCATGAACTCGTTGGAGACTGAGAAGCAGTCTTCACAAACTTCAATGACAAAAAGAGAACAATTAAAAGAAAGGAAAAGAAAAAGAAAGAGAATAATAAATTAAAAAAAGAAAGCAAGACTACCTTAAGAGTAGATTTGGCGTGTGGCTTCAACATAACGTGTAAATATATTTGGTGTGCATGCTAATTGATGGAAGTGATGAGTTTATATAACAAGGTTTGGAGATTGGTACTTGTCTTGAGTGCTTGTTTCGGTTGCAACATCAAAGAATTTGCATGCTTTCTCAGTCTCGGGTACCAAACATTCTGATTAAATCTCCCTCTCATGCAAATTATTGTCAAACCCTTTTAAGTTTTAAGTTCCTTCAAATCTCCTCTTGGTGTTAACTAAACATATAATAAATCCAAAAAGTCTGCCTTTGCTTCACATCATTAATTTCTATGCTAACTTAAAAACTTAATTACTACGAGAGTAATTAACTTGATTTTCTCAGATAATGATCATATGCTGACTGCTTGATTCTATCATCATGAATATGAGCTGTTTTCGTTCAGTAATTTTTGTGCCAATTTTTACTGCCTTAGCTACTATAACTAGCGGTAATCGAAATCTAAAGCTTTGAATTAGGTCAGCTTTTTTTAATGATCCAGAGGTAAAACACAGCTAAATGAAGTAGCCAAGTGATCAAACCCGAATTACTCAATAGTGACAAAGAGATATGAAAACTATATAATATAAATTACACATAGTATAGAGATAAACCTAACCCATGTCCGTTGATTATGTTGCTGTTTTTTGGTTACAATGGAAGCCAATTCAACTCCTGATCTAGTCTAAACCATGTCCGTTGATTATGTTGTTGTTTTTTCAATTGTGAATCTTGAATCTTGACTATTGATTAAGTTGATTTAAAGAACAGATTGTCGATATGTTATCGATAATGTGTCGATATTTATTGTTATCACTAATAATACTAACATGTTACCGACACATTTTCGATAATATCAATAAACATATGTTTATTTAATTTTAAAAAATGATGTTCTACACAGAATATATATATATATATATATATATATATATATAAGTGAAAAAAGGGGAAAAAATTGGTAGAGTTATGGAGTTGACTCATTAATATTAATCAGTCACAGTGAGTGCACGTAGTACGGTTGCACCGTTGCAGACAAATATGCACCGTTGCAGAGTCAAAAGGAGTGAGTGCAGCGTTGCTTTTATGTCACTGTTTTGCAAAAAGCAATGGCCCTCCAATCCAAAGAAGAAGATCAAAATATGAGCAAAAGGTTGTTAACCCCAAACTTTCAAGCATTTCTTATTAAAGCCGTTAACCAACCAAAGACACAAGGCCTACTTTGATTGATTGCATTGGGAAGTAAAACCATTCTCAGCAATTGGCTTTATCACGGTTAAGTAGCATGTCACAAAGTTAGTTAGGTCATGGATCCAAGATGAATTAGCGAACTACTAATGCAATGCTTTAATTTGAAGTTTTGGTTTCCATCATTAGATATTTTGATTAGCTTCTTCTATACATAATTCCACCCCCAAAATGGGCAGGGTGTCCATATTTTATTACCTCATTCTAACAGAGAACAGCACGTTTGAAGTTTTTCTAAGTTAACACATCAAATTAGCATCCAAAAAGTATTATAAGCATAGTTTTAGTAAATGTGTTGGCTTAAGTTTTGCCCTATAAGGCTTGACCAAAACTTGCAACACTCCAATACTGCTTATAATTCAAGTGGTAAAGAGTTTTACTTATGCACTTGAGGTCTTAAGTTCGACCACCTAATTTCTTAGTAGAAAGATATTTGATGTATCTCCTGAATCGGTGTGCAAATCCAATATATCAAACATTATGGGAAAAGCAAAAGACAATGTTAAGCCAATTGAGGCCCACAAGGGTCAGCTGACCCTCCTCCAATTTATGCAACAAATGCATTTGTTATGGTTTCTTTTATAGATGACCCTTCTAACTTTCTAACTCTAGTTAATTGTTATGATTTCCTACATTTATCTTTACTCCTTTTTTTCTTTTTAACTTCAATCTTTCTATTCTTTCATTTATTGAGTTCTCTTACAATTTTTGTTATTGCATCAACTATTAGTCAAGTAAATCTCCCAGTACTAGCTATTCAGTTCTCTTTTAAGCAATGTATTTTGATTTGATTTATGTTAAATTATTTCTTTGTAATTTATTGTGCGATGCGAGTTATGATTTTGGAAGATAACAATTAAATTAGACAATAAAAAAAATATTATGTTTATGTTCACGGCTTTCTTAGACTAATAATGTTGACCCTTCTTGAAAGAATTCTTGGCTACGTCACTGACAAAAGATAACCCATATTACCTTAATGTTACAGGACTTTCAGGCTGATCAATCGACTAAACCGATTCTTATCCCTCTCATCCTTGCTTCTAATACCAATAGAATTCTTAGAAGTGTCATTGGTTTTAAATGTTTATGTGGGTGTCTGGTTGTTGGATTGACAAATTATATCTTTGGTCTCCGTAATTTGACTTTTTTTTTCTTTTTTTTTTTTGGTCGAAAGTTGATATTTAATAAAACAAAAACCTCACCCAAAACTTACAACACCAGCAATCCAGTAAGGAAGCACAACATAATAACTAATATGTGATATCGCATGAACAAGAACACCAAGATTGTCCCAGATGTTGATACCTGTTGAGGCCCAAAAAATTCACGGCTTGCGCCAAATGAATTCTCGGCCCAGCGCAATACCTTATTGAGAAAAAACCTGACTTTGAGCACACAAAAGTCCGCCGTGCACGAATCACACTCCATGCGCTATGCCAAATAAATAATTTGTCATGCTAGGAATCAAGATTAAGATTATAAAATACTTTATCTTTGCAAATCTATGCTAATTATCTCTTCAAACATAATCATTAAAAGCATGCCAAGCGATATGCCATGTCAAGCGACATGTCATGCCAAGCAAGAAATCATTATTACACACTCAACCACGCTACAAGCCTAAGTGGGCTCAAGCCACTCGAATGCCCGGGGCTTGCTTGAGTGGGTTGTGGTATGGATGGTAATAAATTGTTATGAGGCCCATTGATGGACCGAGAAGTGGAGGTTCCGGGTTGCTTGGGAGGCTAGAACCGCCCATTTCTTAGGCCAAAACATATGGGTGAGCACAAAATGAAAAAAAAGTCCAATCAAAATAGCCCAACCAAAAAGCCCAACTCAAATGATCCACTAAAATTAACCCATATAGCCCAATGTTAGATGAAGATAGCCCATTTGTTTGGAAAGTTGACTTGCTACTTTAAAGGCCCACACAATTGGAGGTAAGAAGCAGCAAAAGCATAAGCCATTTTGCTAAAAGAAACAGAAGCCACGTAAGGAGCAAAGTGTCCACATATGCAGAGCCGCTGGAAAGCTCCAATACATGGGAAGGAATAATTTCCAAGCACAAACCACCCAAAAAACCAAAGGATATTAATGTGCAAGCTGCCAGGAAGAGAAACACTCTTCGAACCAGCATGCAAACCCTAATTCCTTCCCCCATCAAACCTGGCCATAGGAAAGGGGAGGAAAGAAAGGAATAAGATGGCTGGGAATGGAAGTCTCCCACTGAAACAACTGCGGGAAAGAGAGCCTTGAGCTCCCAAAAATCTCTGATTTTGTGCAAATAGGCAGAGGAAATTTCACCAATATAGGAACAGTTAAGGGAGGAGATGAGAAAGGAAGGGAAAAGCTTGACCAAAATGGGTAAAAGCCATTAGGGTTTCTTGGGAAGTAATAGTTTCCAGCGGCTCTAAAATGAGGCCTCTTCTACCCAATGAAATCAACCCACACCTGGAGAGCAAGCTTTCTCTCTTACCTGCAAAAGCCCAACAACCTCGTGCACTATTCACCCTCCTTCCCCATTTTCTTCTTCTGGCAAGCTGCCGGAAGAACATAGTTATTTCTTTTCCTCTTCTCAGTGACATTTGCTTGCAAACCTCTTCTTCCTCACCTTAAACACTCATCTTTCTCCCTAGGAAGCCATATTTCCTTTTTGGTGCTCAACTCATGCTAATTTTGCTTCCATGCCACATGCCTCTCATGCCAAGCTCAAAAATTTATTTGTAAGCATGCATAAATTACCTGTAAGTTGCTATCGTTTTGGCTGGTGAAGGTACCCAAAATACTTCCTAAGGCTCTGGTGCTCTTTCGAAGCATTTTTGGGGCTTAATTTTCGAACTCAGACAAATGGGACAATTTCATCAGTCTACCATTTACGGCAGTCCGACCCATTTACAGCTGCCGGAAGAAAAAGTCCCCTACAATACCATCAGATAAACAAAAGTTAAAACATACAACACAAATTGAAATAAAAACAGCAAAATGCCCAATTGAACAACAAACAAAAGATAAGCTTATCAGCCACAGATCCACCACCATAACCAAAACCCTCAAATCCGTAATTTGACTTCTTGTTCTACACTTCGGTGGTATTTCAATTTTAGCAACTTTAGTCACGTTACGCTTGCAATCGAGACCAAATCATAGATTTCGTTAAAGATTAATAGATGAAATTTGACATAGCAAGATACAACCACCACATGGAGGATACTTTTGTTTCTCCAAAATATTTGCATCAACCCAAAATGCAAAAATTTCATCTTTTTTTTACGATGTTATACTTGTAGGACTCGATTTGCTAAGTTAACCAAACAAAACTACATGATTGAAATTGTTAAAACCGAAGTAAAAATGAGCCAAAACCCAAGGACCAAAAATGTGATGTGGCCTACATCTTAAAGAGTCTGAGAAGACTAAATATGAGTATTTTCTGCAATGGTAATTCTCTCATGGACCCTGTAGTTGTATGTAATCACAACTCTTTTACCTATAAAATGTACAAACCCTAATTCTAATATACTGTAAAGCGGGTAGGAAATGTACTGAAAAAACGAAGTTGAAAGTAAACAACTACAAAAGAATGAATCATGAAATATTCACAAAAACCTAAACCTCAAATACGAAAGACAAATAGAAACTGAAAGAAAAAATGCCACTATTCTGGGGCAGTTGAATCTCTATTTAGCAGTACATCCCCAGACTCCTTTTTCTTGAAAAGCTTTTCAACTACATCATCCCACTTCGCCCTTCCCCCAGTGGACTTTGACTTTGTGTCCGGAGGGTCTTTACTCTCAGTCTCACTCTTTGGATCCTCTGGTTCTTGGTCTTCGGCGGCTTCCTCGTTGGATGTTACCGCATGAGGTATGTTCAAACTGACAGCTCTTTCCAATGCATCTTTGTGTTCTTTTTCAATGGTCTGCAACCTTTCTAGTTTTTGTACTTTTGGAGCAGTCGTTATGGTCTCTGAACTACTTTCCTTCATTCTCTGAAGAGAAATTCCATCACTACTCAGTAATTATTCAACAGAAAAAACTAACCATTTACAATCCAATAGCAATCAGGAAACAAATCTCAAATCAACCTTTTACTTCAAAATTATGGTTCGCATATACAATATGCTTGGGCAAAAAGGATCCAGAATTAGCAAGCACAAAAAATGCAAGTCATTCTGACAATTGAATCATTTCACTTGTGTTGGGTTGGAGTTGACTTGGCATTTGAACAAAGTCCAGTACTGCAAGGAGGGAGGAAACAAATTATAGGGAAATGGAAGTGAAAGTGTTTTGTTTGAGCAGTTGGAGTAAATGAAGGCACAATATCAAAATCTGAATTGCCAAGAAGGCAGGAGTGATCAGACCAAAGACAGTCTCTAAGGCTATCTTCTGCTTAAACTAACATAACTCCTTCCTTCCTTTACATCTTGTCCGGTTTCCAACAACCAAAGACAGACAGTCTTAAGGCACACGCATCCACCACATGGGTTTAGTTCATACAAGAAAGTTTACAAACATTAGGACCCTTCTGATAGTTAATAAACACTTATAGACGGCTAACTTAGGGCTGATGTTAGTTTGAGGCTTTGAGGAGGAGAATAAAGAGAATTTTTATGTTCTTTACATTCCTGTGCAAATCATTATGGTTGTATTGTATAGTTCTATTGTAGATTTTGTACCAACAGTTCCCAAAATAATGCTCATCCAAAACAATAATAAAAGAAACTACCAAAAATATCAGTAGATGGTAAGATTTGGAACATGATATCCAATCTTACTTTATTTATCAACAATGTTAATTCACGGCAATCTAAGGAGAACAGAGAAGATAATGATTGTAAAAGGTTGAAAGTTATGCTCCACTTACTTGTAAAGCCTTGTCTGCTTCCCTTTCTATCCAGATAATTCCATGATCAGATGTAGCGTTACATGACAAGACAATATGTTCAAATCTCCCTTCAACAGGAATGGCAGTTCGGACTTCTGGAGGATACCTCCCACATCTGGTATATCAAGAGGTGAGGAAACTCAACCCTCGGATGAACACAACAATTTTGATTGCAACATGACATTAATGTCTTCTAAAAAAAGTAAGACTTCACACTAGTTTAACACACATATACACACACCCACAAACCCACATAGAAAAGCCCTTCAATACATACAGAGTTGTTCTAATTTTAGAACTTTGCAAATGAGTATTAGGAAGATTTGCTCGATTCAAAAGTAAGGTAGAAAAATAAAATCCAGCTTCATAGTTGATGTTTATAATGGATTTTTTCCAGAAATGCAAGCATGGTTATAGATAAGCCAACAGTTCGTCATAATTACCAAAACATACTCCTACATAGAGTGCCAACAAAAAGAAGCTTTGAGTGGTAATATTTTTTATAACCAAAAATATTGCAGCATAATGATCCATCAAAGTACTATTATTGCATTTTCCTTTTTTTCTTCCTCATCTCCTATGAGACATAAAAGAAGGGTTTTGCATCATTTTACAGTCAGAAAAGCTGTTTTTATACCCACACAAAAAAAAAAAAAAAAAAAAAAGGGGGCAAAAGCAGAAAACAACCAGCGGCTTAAGATAGTACTAGAAGTATCAATATAAGAAATCTATGAACCAAAATCAGCATTTAAAACTGCACAACACACCCCTGCTTTGATTTGAACTTCACATGTAAGAAATAAAAATAATTAAAAAAAACTCTAGGACGTTGACTGAGACTCTACTATTTAGGAAAGGTCTGGTTCCAGTTTACAATCTGATATTGATTTTAAAGCCTCTATGAGTCTGAAGACTAATGTTCTCGTCAGATAGACCATGCAGGTGAAAAGACACTAAGCATCAATTTCCTAGATAGAACCTAAAGGGGGAATGCCTCACTTTATCCAAGTATACGAATTACAGAGCTGTGACAATTTCTACGCTACGCTAAGGATGCGAATCAGGCAAATTACATTCATTCTGGATCTGCAAATAAGGTCATTACCATTGGCTCCATAAGTACTGAATGGAATGGAAGTTTCATTTCCGATGAGAATTAAGTAACATTTTTAGCATCATGCAATAAACAAAGAAAAAAAAAAAGATAAGAATGTGAGGATCATGGTGCAGTACCTGCAAAATTTGCGCTCTACAATATGATACATCCGGCCGGGTGCATAAAGCCTTCTGGGATCTCTAAGCTTTCTACCTTCTGGTATGAAGGTATCTCTCAAACAAACCAAAAATAACAAGCAGGGCAAGCTGTCCAAAAGCACAAAGTCTTACTTGGTAATTCACTCCACTAAATCTACAATGCTAATTATATTTGTTTTTCTTTTTTGTCACATTATAAGATTAAAATATACAGGATTCAAAGAATACGAACCAAAAAATTGACTTGAAAATATCCTCCAAGGGGGTGGCAGTTCTTGGCAAGAAATCATCCTACAAAACACAATCACCAACCCCACAAGTCAAGAAAACCATAACAACCATCTACAAAACAAAAACAAAACACATTCAACAAACACAAATGACAAAAATTCCACAAACACACCTGCAAAACCACAGAGTATATAACATCGGCATACTTGACGGCCAAATTCAACGACATACAACGCGCGGGAGCGAGCGCGTAGCACCTGACCTTGCTTCTGGGGATCCCACCCAGCCTGTTCCTGTGGTTCACCACAATCACAGTCAACAGAGCCGCCACACCAGACCCCAAAGAGTGGCCGGCGAACACCATGTCGTAATTAGAGCCGTTCTCGAGCCACAGCCGCTTCAAAGTCTCGCCTTCTTCGTTGAGCAGCCAAATCGCCGACTTCAACAGGCCATGGTGCACGTACCCGCCATCGAACATCTGCATTCCGAGCTTGTTGTCGAGCAGGAGCTCGTAGTCGCTCTCTTTGACCAAATTGAGGCCGCGGATCGCGAGGACGAGCTCCTTGTGGTCGTGGTCGACATAGATGAGGTAGGGCGGGGCGTGGCCGTGGGTCTGCTCGTAGGTGACGCGCTTGACGACCCAGTCGGGGTTGGGGCGGAATCCGACGGTGGGGATGAAGTTGGGGTGGTGGAGATCGGGCTCGTAGACGGCGAGGATCAAGCGGCTGATGCGGGGGACGGGGTCGAACTCGACGGGGGTGGCGGATGTCCACGTGGCGCTGTCGTCGGCGCCGATGTAGGTGCAGCGCCGCCACACCCAGCGCATACAGCCCAACATCACCACGCACTCCATGCCGCACGCCACCGACATTGCTCTCCTGAGCTGGCAAGGTTGAAGATTTGGTGAAGTGGGTTTTGTGTTTCGTCTGCTATTAATTTTGTGAGCTCGTGAGATTTTGACGACGGAGGATTTCACGCGGGAGAGACAGTGAAACAGTGAGAAATGGGTGCTTGTCTTAAGGCTTAGGCCATCGCTAACATGCGTTTGTGTCTTTTTTTATTATTTATTTAAACTTCTTTTTTTTTTCCTGAAAAACCAAAAAATAATTAAAATGGCAGGACACGTAAGCTAAGCCTTTATTAATATTTAAGACCAAATTTCCGACCAGAGAAAAAGGAAAAAGGGCTGTAAGATCACATTAACAAAATAAATAAATTTGAATGGCATCTCATCACTGATGATGACATTGATGAGATGAGTCATACTTTTGAAGAAAAAGAAAGGAAGATATTGTCATTTTTGTGGAGAATCTCCAACCATGCCTCAATTTTCTATTTCTACTTTACTAATCTTGGTGGCAGAACAAATTTCATTATTTCATAATTTATCTTTCTTATTTTTCGTTAAATTTAAATAAAGAATATTACCAATTCTACACACAAAGAAGTAAATGTTAAAACATAAAACTATCATGAAATATGGATTTTATGCAACAGTCACGAATTTGAATTCAAAATTTTGAATTTTTGGCCGTTGCTACCTAAAACATGCTTTAGAAATTCACATGAAATATTATTCGATTTTCCCTCGATGAATCTACAATAGAGGAGCATATGTAGGTAGGACGGTTGGCCAGTGACCGCCCGCCATCTTGAACTCAAGTTTGAGCTTCCCTCTTGAAAAATGATTATGAATTGCAATTTTTTTTTTCCTTATAAATTAAAAAAATGATTATTGTGGTATGATATGGTCATTTGAGAATCACTGGAAACGTATCTTAATAAAAAGCCTAAAGGATTTTTGTTAAGGTTGTGGTTGAAATTTGTTGTGACGAATATTTGTAGCCATTGAATCATGATAATATATATATTTCTAGATTGTAAGTTCAACGGGATAGTTATAGGTTTCTTGAAACTCTTTGAAAGTGTGTAGCTTTGGAAGTGGTACGTACAACAACTCATTTACGTGGGAATATTATGATCCATCGATTGTTCTTGAAGCCATACATAGTTAGTTTCTGTCTATTCTATGTTCCCTAGATATGACATGCCACCATATCTTCTAATTGTTGCCAATATCTTAAAACAATCTTCTTTATTTTACTTTTCAACTTGATTAAACCTAAAGCACAAGTGTCTCAAAGGCTAAACCCATATCCTTCCCTTGGATTAAAAATATATAATAATAAAAAGTAAAGCGAAGAGATGTTGGTTAAACTATTTTTTATTGCTAAGTTATTGATAATTTTTTATTATTTATAAAAACCAAATTGGGAAGAGGAGAAATCGAACTGAAGACCTCGGGTGTAGAGATAAATGCTCTTAATCACTTGAGTTACAAGCCCATTGTAAGTTATTTAGAATTTATAAGGTAATATTTTCTCTTTCCCTTTTGTCTAATGAAAACCCTCTTTGTCAAAAAAACGAAAACAAGAACTTATTAAGTAAAGCTGATCACGTTTTCGTTTGCATTTCCTGCCAGAATCAAACATTCACATATCCACTCTTTGTGAGTCCATAAAAACATTATAAAATCCCCATTTTAAATGGTTAAGAGAAGAGTGCCAAAATCGCCACCCTAAATTAATTTCCCAACCAGCTCAGTTTACTTGGGCATCCTACTAACCCAAATAGGCAGCCGAATAAGAAACCTCAAAGCAGAGAGCAAGTGAATTTTTGAGACCCTTGTGCATGCTCTCTGTTGATTTTAAGACTTGTATCATTAGCAGGGGCATTGACTAAACTAAGCAATTGTAATCATATTCACAGCCACCCTGAAGGAAACACCAAACGAAATCAAATTGGTGCTGACTTAAAGCAGCTGAGTTGGCCAACTCCTGAAGATTATACACTAACCGCCAAATGAAAATACTTAGAAAATTGAGCTCACTCACACAACAAGTGTTTCCCATGGTTTTGGATTTAATCAATCACCTAATTTGTGCAAACTTGAGGGAATTAGACATCACTGAACAGGGAAAGGGCCATGTTCTGCCTCTGGAATTTACTATAAATTCTCCTCACAAACTGCCACTTTATTTACTAACAAGAGTGAGATACTCACTGAAAGATGGAAGTGATGTTGGGGATTGTTTTAGCCATCACCATTTTCACAACCTTGGCAGCAGCGGCTTCATCGGCAGCATCTCCGGTGACGTTCGTCTTCGGTGACTCGTTAACAGAAGTAGGGAACAACAATTATCTGCAGTATTCTCTTGCCAAGTCAAATTATCCATGGTATGGGATCGATTATGCTGGTGGTCAAGCTACTGGGAGGTTCACTAATGGAAGGACCATTGGGGATATAATATGTAGTCCAATTACCCCACATCCATATTTTTCTTTTCCTTTACTTCCTTTATTTCAAGAGTTCATAATTCTTTTTATTTTTTCCTTTGGAAATTTTGTAGCTGAAAAGCTTGGGATCCCGTCACCGCCACCTTATCTTTCTGTGTCACAAAATGATGATGCACTGCTCAAAGGGGTAAATTATGCATCTGGTGGAGCAGGAATTCTCAATGACACTGGACTCTATTTTGTAAGCATTTTTCTTTTGTTTATCAGATTATGACCCTGGTTTTGCAAAATATTGAGTTTTTTTTTTTTTTTTTTTGGGCTCTGCCACAGATTCAGAGATTGTCCTTCGATGATCAAATACAAAATTTCAACAAGACAAAGGAAGCCATCAAGGCTAAGATTGGGGGAGAGGCTGCAGCCAAGCTTTGCAGTGAAGCCGTCTACTTCATTGGAATTGGTACTCTGTTAATGCACAAATGACCCAAATGAAATATCTTTTACATGAAAACAACTCATTTTCTTCAGGGATATTGTAACATTTCCTCAATTTCTGTCCTGTTCTTATTCATTTTTCAGGCAGCAATGATTATGTCAACAATTACTTGCAACCCTTCTTAGCTGATGGTCAGCAGTACACTTACGACGAATTCGTGGAACTATTAATCACCACTTTAGAGGGGCAACTTATGGTTAGTTTAATTTCTCGTCTTCTTCCTGAGTTTCTGGTTTATGTTTACAGCATTCCACATTTTGGAGAACCAGAAAACTTTTGTTTATTATCCTAATTGTTTGTGTTAGAGGCTCTACAAACTCGGTGCTCGAAAGATGGTCTTCCATGGTCTCGGTCCCCTTGGCTGCATTCCTTCTCAGCGGGTGAAATCAAAGACAAGACAATGCTTAAAGCGAGTGAATGAGTGGGTTATAGAATTCAACTCCAAAGTACAAAAGCTAGTTGCATCTCTCAACAGGCGCCTCCCAAAAGCAAAACTCGCATTTGCAGATACATATGGAGATGTTTTCGACTTGATCAACAACCCTACTGCATATGGTAAATTAAACTGAAATATTCAATGGTAGATTATTTACAGAAAAAATTAATTTACAACATACACAAATTGATCCATTGTCTTTCAGGTTTCAAGGTCTCTAATACATCGTGTTGCAATGTGGACACATCGCTCGGAGGGCTATGCTTGCCTAATTCAAAAATGTGTACAAACCGGAACGACTATGTATTCTGGGATGCATTCCACCCTTCAGATGCAGCAAACGCAGTTCTTGCTGATAAACTCTTCTCCAGACTATTTCCTCAGCCCCCTTCCCTTGCACCGGCACCTTCACACTGATTAGCATCAGTCATGCTAAAGCATATATTGCTAGTGGTACAGACCTCGGTAAGGCAATAATGTACCAAGGAATTCACGCTAACTCAGAGAGTTTCTAAATCGGCACACAAATGCAAAAAGGCATCTGTTTGCCCAAAATCATGTCCACCTTGTTCATGTTGGTTATACAATATGGTTCTTTATAGGTCCAAATTAACAATGGTGAATATCTTATTGTAAATCTCTTCTCAGGGGGAAAAAAAAGTAATTTACACAGAACAATTAGTGTAAATTTTCTTTAACTGACAAACTCGCAATCACAAATCACATTTTTTTTAACTGGGAATTTGGGATCAGACTGACGTGCAAAACATAACTCAGCATAGCAGAAGCCTATGTCACAGTTTAATCATCATTCCCCAAAATCCATGCCAAACATAAAATCCAATGTACATTATGAGACAATTGAATTACTCATCCAAACGTAAAACAATTTAAAACCTTCGTGGTAAAATTCAGGCCAAAAAAATCCAAAAGAAAATCCCAACAAAAATTAGCATGGTGATTGGTTGCTCTCAGTCAAGGGCCAAAGTTTTCCACATAAGAGAACATAAAAAGAGTTGGGTAGAACCATCTCAAGATTTAAGCCAGGAGAATAACAGCAGGGCTTCAAATGCTTAGCAAAGCCTTCTTCTCTTCCCTAAAAGGAAGAGTCAGATAAAAAAAATATATCAACCACCACTCTTAGACAAAAGAGTCATTGGGCAATACCAAGCACAGGAAGCACCGCCATTGATCTACCTGACTTAAATCAGAAGAGGGTAAATCCAACCCTTCAATTCTCAGTTCGGTGTGGTTAAAGCAAATGAAATCATCATCGAGCAAAAGAGTAGTAGGTGGGTGTTTCGGAGATGAGAAAATTGTGGCACTTACGAGAAAAGGTCAGAACCCAATAGAGTATGAGAGCCTGCCAGTCCAGAAGAACCAATCCTTTCGGATTTGATTTCGCATCGTTTCGTAGTCTCTAGGCTACAAAAAAGAGCAGAGAGGTTCATAGTAGATGCCTTCTGCAAATCCTATTCAAGAAAATCAAATATAAACAATACGACTCTTCAGATTTTATAAAATGAAACTTTTGAAAAAGAAGATTTGCAAAGAGATGAAAGACGTTGAGCAGCTGCAGAGTTGTTTGTGGTTGATTTTATATAGAAGCAGAAATTAGGGTTTGTGGATGCATTTCTTCAATTGTCCGCGACGTTCATTAGAATTACAAAATCACCTCCTCACTTGGCGTGGGCCGTTGCGTTCGACACTATCAGCTTATCCAATTAGAGCATCTCCCCTCCTCAAAAGGCAGAGGTATCAAACGGGTCCATCGGCCCATTTAATAAACGGGTTGTGATGGATAAGTTCATTTATGAAAGAACTCTTTATGAAAATCATCAATTTCAGTACAAGTTTAAATAGCCCGGCCCGTTGGGTTTTGGGCCAGCATGGCCTGTGATGGGCCACGATCCGGCCCAACGGTCAGCCTAAAAATATGAGTCATGCCTTGTCGGGCCATTATTAAGCAGGTCGTGCTCACGTTGTGCTCGGACCGACCCGATCCGTTTGACATCTCTACTCAAATGAGATGTTATTTGCCAAGTGAACAAGAAATGGTAACAATTTTTTGGTAGAAAAAAATTGTAACAATTGACAGAGTAATTTTATTATGTTCCGGTTGATGTACCATCCAATACACATGAGATATGTGAAAATATTCTTCAATACACATAGAACTTAAAAAAAAAAAAATTCCACATGCCCCATGTATATTGAATGGTACACTAACTACACACAAAAAGTTCTCCAATTGACATTATTCTGGGGCTATAGTTGACATGGAATAGCAGCAGGAGAGCAATGTAAAAAATGACGCTTCCAAACTCATGTGTTATTTTGAATCTTTTGATTATTTTAATAGATTATTATTATTATTGGGTAGGAACTCACGGATCGAAAATAGGAGTCCGGATACTCCGAATCAATGATCCAAAGATTATATAAAAGGTGATCGTTCGATCGTGAGCTATCCGACCGCTTGATCTAAACCAAACTTGCAGGACGTGTTTAGTAAATATTGTTGAACCCCAAGGAACTTTCAGATTATTAATCGGAGGTCATGGACCCCACGGGAGACCGTGTTGACCAATATAAGAATTTAATCGTATATTTAATCTCGGGTCTTTTCAGACCATTCCAACTATCAGAACTATTGGAAATGGGACTAGGAACTTTCTTAAATTATGCACACACACTTTAAGGCAGGGAGTCAGGGAGTCAGGGTTTTGATTAAATATTTGTGGTTGAGCATTGAGCTATTTTAATAATTGAATGTTTTAATCGCTTAAATAGGTACTCGGGCTCCACCAAACCCACAGGAAGGACCCTCGAAGGGTCAGGCAAGCTCGGACACACAGTGAGTGGACGTTTGTTTTATAAATGAATTTTCTGCAGTAAAAGTTTTATTAATTGATCATGAATGAATTATTTATGGTTTTTGCTTTCCAAGCATACAGTTTGAATTCAAATGCTTTTATAAGATTTTGTTTATGATTAAATGTGAATGGCTTGGAGAGTAGAAAAGGAAATGATAACAGGATTTAAGGATTAAGTGAGAAACAATATTATAATTTTCCAGGAAAGGTTTTTAAATCACCATAGGTACCCAAAATGTTGCATTCAAATAAATTGTTGCCTTCGGATATAATGATGTCCATAGACATCTTAGTTGCCTTCGGTTGAGTCAGCGCTCTTTTGACAATTGCCCCATGAGTCCTAGGGATATTCGGACCATGAGGAGCAAGGAATGCGGCTTAAGTTGACCGAGTGTCTCTTGAGTTTTGGGACGAATGCGGCTCGGGTTAACTTTATGTTTCCTAGTCCTGCGAGGAGGTGTCGCTTATGTGACACTTGGAATTGACGGTATAATGTGGGAAATAAATAGAAAAATCATGAAATTGACAGATTTATAAAGGGTACACCTAGGTGGAAAGGAATTATTATGTTTCAATGCTTTCGAATGGTTTTTGATGAGTATGAATGTTTATATGAATATAAATATTCATGCTTGATTTTTTTACGAATATAGAACATGGATTAAATGAATTTTCAAATGTTTTAACAATGGAGTTAGTATGTTGATATTCTATTTTGCATAACTTTCTTTTGTCCACTTATGTTTTCAATGTTTTGCGCCCCCAAGCAGTAATCGAGTACCGGAACACCACCATTGGGCATTCATCACCCACCACTCATCCACTTCCATTATGTATGATATTCTACTGTGAACGCACTATTTTTGTAAATTAAATTAATTAGTATGCTATGATATTGTCCTAAGATTTCTATAAGGCCTGAGGCCACACAAATTTGAAGTGGGATGATGTGTGTTCTAACATTGTGCATGCTGAACGATTGTGGATATATGAATTGCATTTTGTACAGGTGTAAATTTTGGGAAACGAGCAGTTTACAGGGGGGACTCTGCCAATTTTTGGGTAGAAGTCAAACCTTAAAAGAATTTTTGAGTTTTAGTTAAAAGGGCAATTTGGTTAAGTGTGCCCGGCACTTGCCAGGTGTTGGACATGCATAGGGTTCAGCACAGATTCCAAAGTGGAATTTGGGTCGGGTCCTGTCAACTTGGTATCAGAGCATTAGGTTTGAATTCTCGTAGACTTTGCACATTGTGTGCATTCCTATAATGATGAATTCATGTTCTTGTAACAGAATCATGGGCCTTAAGCGTGGTGGTACTCGTAGGGGGACTCGTCATTCGTCCCAACTTCGTGGACATGATGCCTCTCATGAGACGGAGAACTATTCTTTTCCGGGTTCGACACAGGAACCTATCGAGTAGTCAGTTATAGGAGATCCGACCGGGCAAGTACAGGTGATGCCCACCCAACCAGTTGACCATAACTTTTAGTAGACCTTTGTTGACTCAGGCTTTGTCTCAAACAAGCATAACAGAGATCCATATTTGACATCTGCGGATCAGGCCAGAAGAATTGGGGCAGTGGAGTTTAACGGTGATGGTGACCCAGTTATAGCATAAGAGTGGATTGAGAAGATGGAAAGGATCATGGATGTAATGGAAGTACTTAGTTAATTTTAGGATTCATTTAACAGTACCTTTGTGAATAAGTGCATTGCAATTGCACGAGATCTGGACCGTTGAATTTGAAGGGAAAGAGAAGCAAGCACTACCGTTCATCATATTTATACATGTTGGGATTTTATGGAGATCAGTGATTACTACGTTGACGCCACTCGTGGTTAGTGCTCTACTGTTCATCTATTTTCTAATAAATAATGCTACTCTTACCACATTTGTATACCACGTTCTCTTACCACCTTATGAGGCAGATGAGGTGGACAAACACATCAATTAAAATTAATGGAACATTTTCTTTTCTTTTATGATTTATGCCTTTTGCTTTATATATATAGATTAACATTTTTTAATTGATGTGACTTTCCACTTCACATTCCACATAAGGTATGAGAATGTGGTATACAAATTTGGTAAGAGCAGCATTACTCTTTTCTAATTTTTTTTTTTTTTTGGGTCACAATACCAATTCTCATATCTTTTGTGATTAAAGCATCAATTCTCATATCTTTACTGATTAAAGCAAAGCACCAATTCTCCTACTCTTTCTTGTGGGGCCAAAGAACAAGTGCCTTTCTTTTTTGGTGAACAAGAACAAGTGCCTATGACTTTTTTGGTGAACAAGACAAGTGCCTTTGAGTCTCCTGCGCATTTTCAGTTTCTTCATTGCAGCAGCCTGCTTTTTGTGCTTAAGAGTCTCCTGCGCACCTTCAGTTCCTTCATTGCAGCAACCAGCTTCTGCTTAGATTTCTTTTGCTTTACTTCCAAATTAAAAATCCAATCAAAACACCCACACACAAAAAAGTAGTGCCTTTGAAGGGGATAGCCTTCATATTTCCTGGTTTTCGTTTGCCCCTTGATTTCATTGTGTCATTTTTTTAATTTTTTCCAATTCGTTTCGCTTTTCCTTTGCCATTGTTCCCAAAAGAACCTTATTCATTATATATTAAAAAAAGGAAAAAAAGAAGCAGCAGAATTCTGGTTTTCGTTTCACACCCTTGATTTCGTTCTGTTATTATCACCTCTGTTTTGCTTTTACTTTCAAAGAGAGAAAAAAAAAAAAAAAAGTAGTAGTAGCAGTTCAGCTTTGTCTCATCATTAGGCTGATTGTGCTGCGGTGTTCTATAAGCATTTTGAAGGGAACTGATATCATTCGTAACCAAAAGAGTGAAAGGTATTAATTTTCGTCTTTTCATTTCCTTATTTGTCCTCTGCTATTTTATGTTCTTATTTTTGTTAGGCTTAAATGTTAAAATGGTCCCTGTATTTTACCTATTTGGCTAATTTAGTCCATGTGTTTTCAATTTGATCGATTTACTCCGTTACTCAATATTGTCCATTCCGTTAAACTTTTATTTAAAAAATTCATATTAAACTAATTAAAAATATCTAATTATTTAATAAAATATAAAATTCAATTTAAAAATTAAAAGACCAGCCACCACATTCCAGTGGGGAGTGGCTGGGGTGGGACGACTCATGGTGGTTTGGTGTCGGCTGCTGGAGAGAAGGAGAGGGTTTAGAGGTTGGGTTTCCAAATTTTATTTATTTATTTAAAATTTTCTTATTTTGTTAATCCTTTTTTTAAGAGAAACAAAAATAAGCACAAGGCAGTGCAGGCCTTTATTTTGTTTTATCATTAAAGAACTTGTAATTTCTTTATTTATTTAAAACAATTACACTTTTTTATTTATTAATTTTTAAAACTTTAATGAATTTTTTTAACAATAATTTAACGGAATGGACAACATTAGCTTACGTAGTAAAACACAAGGATTAAATCAGCCAAATTAAAAATATGGGGACTAAATTGGCCAAATGATTAAAACACAGGGACTATTTGGACATTTAAGCCTTTTTGTTATGTGTAGCTTTATTTGAACTTAATTATTTCAGAAGTAAATCCAACTAATTTTTTTGGATTAAAGAAATAAAAAATTAAAAAATTCGAAGGAAAATTGTGGCCCAACTATTTCTTTTTCTCTTCAGAATTTCCCAAGAACTTTGAATTTGATTGCATATGTTTTCGTCCAAAAAGAGTGTCAATGTGATATACAATCTCTTATAGGTACCCCAAAGAGGCCATGCTCTAAGAATTTACTTGTAATCTTCGCAATTCATGGAGCAGCCTCTTTGGCACATTACAATAGTTATATTAGAGCATCCACAGTGGGGGGTGTATATAGGGGTGTATGTTAAATATATACCTCGAGTCACCGGAATCGTCTCCAATGAGGAGGTGTAAAATGATGTAAATTTACATCACCACCTTTGAGGTGTAAAATAAAATGTATATTTACATCCAAATTTACATCCCTTGCAGGCGGGACTCATCCGAGAAAAGAGAAGAAAAGTCAGCATAAATGGTCGGGATCCGCAGCTACAGTAATTTTTGGAAAAAATTGGCATAATTATTGGAATGAAAAATTGAAAAAGGACATAATAGGAATTTACAGATTTGGCGTTCGAGCTCCGATTGGGGTCCATGATACCTTCTCGAAAAGGGAACGACGTCACGAATTGTATTCACATAGGGTGGACTTTTGGCTTTTGAGGTCGTTTAGACTTCCAAAACAGCATTTAAAAGTTGGATTTTAATTTTTAGGTTTTTTGTTTATTTTCTATTCTTTAACGTATTAGGTACTTTACGATCCAACAATTCTTTTTGAATGAAATCATATCTTCTCCGAATTTAAATATTTTTAGGTCCATTTGTTTGAAAAAATAAAATTAACATAATACAGAAAAAATTAATTTTATAAAGTAAACACAAAATACAAATTTAACACAAAAATGAATTAAGACAAACAAAACAATTATACATCTTAGATTTACATCTTTTCCCATTGGAGCAAAAAACGAATTTACATCCCCCGAAAGTGTAAAGGGGATGTAAAAGTAGCTTTACACTGTCGAATTTACACCCTCCCACTGTGAATGCTCTTACCATGTCGATCAGTTCACATGAACCATAACACAAAAACAAATAAAGGTTGCCATGGGGCCAAAAAAACCCAGCTCGACTTCCGATGTGATGATGACTAAATAAGAATTTATGCCACATTACATTTGGCTAAATGTGGTCAGATAAAGTTAGTTCAAATAGCAGTACTCATTAAATAATACCATTTTATTTAGGCTTAATTATGTACATGCCCTGTGCTTTCCAACTTATCTCAGATTACCACTGGTGGAAAACGCTCAAAGTACCCCAACGCAAAAACTGCCTCACGCTACCCTTTCCGCGCTTTTTGAAGTTCCGATTTAATGTTACCGCTCATCTCCCCAAAATTCCGCAGTAGCCCTCCCTTTGTTAATGTTCATCGCTTATTTACCCTCCAAAACTCAGAAATTTCTCCTAACCAACACAACTAGCAGCAAGAACAACTCGAGAGGTTGAAAAATCATACCTGGATCGAAGAAAATGGTGCTCGGAATCGCCCGAACGAGCAATGGAGATTTTGGGTAAAATCGCCAATTTCTTGCTTTTTCGGTGATCCAGACGACGGTTGGCGTGGCCGAGATGTGAGGGTGGTAGAGGACAACGTCTGGTTCTTTTGATATCCATGTTGTCGCTGGGTGGCGGAGGAGGCGATGGCAGCCCAAAATCGGTGCGATGAACAAGAATAAATGGGAGGAGGCTGCTCGAATTTTGGGGAGATGAACAAGAACGTCAGAACGGAACTTCAAAAAATCGAAAAAGGGTAACGTGAGATAGTTTTTGCACGCTGGGGTACTTGAGACGCTTTCACCATAGGTGTAATCGAGATAAGTTGAAAGACAAGTGTACATAATTAAGCCTTTTATTCATACATTTAATGCAATTAAAATTATTTTGTATAAGTTGAAATTTTTCGTTGGATTCCATATAGCAACACAGTAAGAATTGAATTATTGGTTCCACATAGCTCTCTTTATTCTTCTTCACGTGACCATGCCATCATGCCTTCTTTTATGGATGACGACACATATGACATCATCCAATTTATGCCATGTTGCGAGCTTGTACATTACCAAATTTAATCACAAATGACCACTCTTGTTAGCTGAAGCAAACAAGATTGAAGCGCAATTACATTTAATTATAACACAGTTTGGGTTTAATTGAAAAACAATAATTGAGTAAGAGAGCCAAACAACAATAATACTGAAAGACAGTTGGACGCTTTGTTTCATTGTGTTCATGATTGCCACCCTTCACTGATTAAGTGTCTCCTGTGCATTTTCAGTTTCTTCATTGCAGCAACTGTTTTTTTCTGATTAAGAGTCACCTGCGCGCCTTCGGTTTCTTCATTGCAGCAACCAGCTTCTGCTTAGATTTCTTTTGCTTTACTTCCAAATTAAAAATCCAATCAAAAAACCAAAAAAAAAAAAGAGTACGCCTTCAGATTTCCTGGGTTTCCTTTGTCCCTTGATTTCATTGTGTCATTGTGTCATTGTGGTAGTTCAGCTTTGTCTCATTTACCAGACCAATTGTGCTCCGGCGTTCAGTAAAGCATATTTGAAGGGAACTGACCTTATTCGTAACTAAAAGAGAGAAAGGTATAAGGTGCGTCTTTTTATTTCCTTATTTGTTTTTTTTTTCTTCTTCATATATTTCCTCTGCTATTTTATGTTCTTATTTTTGTTATGGGTAGCTTTATTTGAAACTAATTAATAAATATTTCAGAATTAAATCCAACTAATTTTTTTCCTCTAGAAATTTGCCTCGTCGATTAAAGAGATTTAAAAAAGTTACAAAAATTAAAACACTACTAAAACAAAAAAATTAAAGGAAAACTGTGGCCCAACTATTCTTTTTGTTTCGAGATTTGAGAGTCGTGCATTTTGTTTCACTTATCTTCAGTACACTTTCACTTTGTGCATTTTGTTTCCCAGAAGAAGCTTAATGAAAAAACGAAAAAGAAGTGTTGCATGCTGATACTCTGTGTTTCCTATTTTATTTAGGGTTGTATTTCTCTATAAATACCTCTATATTGGAGAATAATAATAAGATGAGCTAATATGAGCATATCTGAGCATAATTGAATATTTCCCCTACTTTGTTTGACATGGTATAAGAGCCTAGGTTTTCTTGTGACTTGTGTTTGTGGTCTCCTTGAGAGTCATTGCTAATCCTTGAGATCCTCTGACAAATTGAGAGTCGTTGGCATTCCTCATTCCTAACCCATCATGGGTCTTCATCTTGTATAGTCACCATCTTTTGTTCATCCTCTCATATTTGTTTTCACTGCACCTAGCCTTCACATGCTTCTTTTCTACTATTCCAAAATTTTTATTTTTCCATCTTTGTATGCCAGATTGTCTTTCTTGATGTCTTAGCTTATCTATCTTTGAAACTTCATAACAAGTCTCTTTACTCTGTGAGCCTCATCACCGCTCACCGAGCCGTTGCTTTCCTCCGCCAGCCTCGTCACCGCTCACCGAGTCATTGTTTTCCTTCGCGAGCCTCGTCACCGCTCGCCAAGCCTTTCCTTTGACTGTTCTACCGGTCTCTGTCTTCTTCGGTTGCTCTCTTGAGTTGCCTTTCCGCTTCTCAGTTTGAGCACCTTATCTTTGTCTTTGTCTCTGTTCATGATTTGCTAGGTTTCCTCCCTTACTATTCTTCTTTTCTGAAGTTTTTTCTTCATGGGATAGCCGTATGCTACCACCTTCCCCTCTCGCATTTGTTTCTGCCATGCGATTGGCATATTTGAGTCTCTTTTCTATTATTTCAATTGCTCCTATTTACTTTCCTCTCATGATTAATAGTGAATCCTCTCTCTCTGTGCATGCCTACATGGCTTTTTTTTTTTTTTTTTTCCATTTGATAATGTGTTTCACTTCCTACCCGGAAACATCTGTGTTTTCTTATTCTCTATTTATTTGGGTGTTACTTTCTCCAAATATCGACTCTCATACATCGTCGGATTTGAGGGGGAGTGACGCTGCTGTTCATCTATTCCATATCAATTCACCTACCTATTTATCATGGTTGATTGTATGTGCCTGTTTCTCAAGTACCACTGCTCATATGTGCTTCATCGACCCCTTCTCTTCAGGGGGAGAGGGGAAGTGAAGAGAAGTTGTCTCTGTTGTTGCTGTTACCACAGTTGTTTGCTTATGGGAAGTGAATTGAAGTTGTCTCTGTTATTGTTGCTACCATAATTGTTTGCCTTGCCTTGTCTTGTTGGTGCCAGTGCCTTATATTGCTCTTGCTGGTGCTAGTGCCTTGTGTTGCTCTTGCTGCTATCAGCTTTATTGTCTCTTGCTGAGGACATTATTGTTGTTGCTTCTACCGTGTTGGTGCCTTTGTTGGTGTGTTTTTCCGCTGCGATCATGACCGCTGACCTTGCCGCTGCCAGTTTGTTGTCTCTTCTGGGACATTGTTGTTGTTGCTTCTATCGAGTTCGTGCCTTTGCTGGTGTGTTCATGTTGTGGTCGATGTTGCCACCGCTGATGTTGCCTTTGCTTGCTTCGCTTTCCGCTGATGTGGTCATTGTCGTTGTTGTTGCCGTGGCCTTACCCTTTGCCTTTGCTTCGCCTTACCTACGCCGTACTCATAGGGTTTCGTGTTCGCCTTATCCGCCTCACAGGGCTTGTGTTTTGCCTTATCTGCCTCGTGCTCACGTAAATTCTGTGTTCGCCTTACCTGCCGTGCTCACAAGGTTTCGTGTTCGCCTTACCTATTGTCATACTCACAAGGTTTCGTGTTCGCCTTATCTACCGTGCTCACGAGGTTTTTTGTTCGCCTTACCCACGCCTTGCTCTGTGGGCTTTTGTGTTCGCCTTATCTATCGCCGTGCTCACAGAGCTTCGTGTTCGCCTTATCTATCGCCGTGCTCACGGGCCTGTGGTTCGCCTTACCTATCGTGCTCACGAGTTTCGTGTTCGCCTTACATACGCCGTGCTCAGTGGTATCTGTGTTCGCCTTACCTATTGCCGTACTCTGGGTTTCGTGTTCTGCTATGTGCCCTATTTTTTAGGGTTTGCTCTTGTGTTTCCGTTGCAAACTTTGTTTTATTTTGTCACTTGTTTCACTCGTGGTTGACTAAAAGACCTTCTCTACAATTGGTGCTTCTCAAGTATGGTGTTCTGTGACTCGCTTGTCAAGTTGGGCTTGCGAAATATCTTTGCCCAACTTGAGGGGGAATATTGGCGAGTCCTTACTTAATTAGGATTTTGGTTCCTTACTATGTTAGGATTTTAGTTACTTACCATTTATCTAGTCCTATTATAATTGAGATTTATTTCATATTGTAATTTATATTTATTTTTTATTGTAATTTGGATTTATTTCCTATTTTATTTAGGGTTGTACTTCTCTATAAATACCTCCATATTAGAGAAGAATAATAAGATAAGCTAATATGAGCGTATCTGAGCATAATTGAATATTTGCCCCACTTTGTTTGACATCACAAGCTAAGGTATGCCCTGTAGTTTCCTTCTTCATTTCAATTGGTTTAATATTTTTTCTTTTACTCTTTTTCATTTTCTTGTTTTTGGGTTCGTTTATTCAACAGATACAAGAGTCTCATTCCAAAGGCAAAACAAACAAAAAAAAAACCATGGAGATCCTCAGCGGAATTATTTCTAAAGTAATCGAGTACATAGTTGAACCAGTTGGGCGACAAGTGGGTTATCTGATTAACTACAAAAGCAACCTTGAAAGTCTGAGGAGTCAATTGAATAACTTAGATGCTGCCAAAGACCGGATGAAGCATAGGGTTGATAAAGTTGAAAGAAATGGTAAAGGAGTAGAAACTGATGTCCAGAACTGGAGAAAAGAAGCAGATGGGATCACTCAAGAAGCAGAAAAGATTTTGGGAAATGAAGGCCAAGAAAAGACAAAGTGTTTCAATGGAGTATGTCCTAATCTGGTGTCGTATCATCAGTTTAGCAGGAAATCAACAAAATTGGCAAAAAAGATTGAATTACATGCAAAAAAAGAGTTTCCTAGTGTTTCTTACGATCCTACCCTGGAAGAGATATGTGCCACGCCCTCTCAAAACTACATGGCCTTTGAATCAAGGATTTTAATGGTGAATGAAATCATGAAGGAACTGAAAAATCCTGATACCAACATGATTGGGGTGTACGGATGGGGTGGTGTTGGGAAGACCACACTCGCCCAAGAAGTGTATAGACAAGCTACGAAAGAGAACTTATTTGATGAGGCGGTTATAGTCTTGGATGTGAAAAAGTATCCTGACTTGGAAAAAATGGAAAGAATTCAAAAAAAAATTGCTGAAAAGTTAGGTATGGATGTTGATAAGATTCAGGATATAGAAGCGAGGGCAAAGCATCTATGGAATAGAATAAAAGACAAGAACATTTTTGTAATTTTAGATGATGTCTGGGAAGCAATTGATTTGGAGGCTTTGGGACTTCGCCCAATGGCAACTTGTAAAATATTGTTGACATCTAGAAATCGAGTCTCTGAGATGAATGTGGAAAAAGAGTTTTGGCTTGAAGTTTTAAAGACGGAAGAAAATTGGAGTTTATTTGAGAAGATGGTAGGTGACGTTGTTAAAGATGACCGTATACATGAAGTAGCAACTAAAATAGCCAAAAAATGTGGAGGTTTGCCGGTTTCAGTTGTTGCAGTTGCAAGGTCTCTAAGGTCAGCCACTACTTTAGAGGAATGGAGAGTTGCCTCGAGGGACTTCAGAAGTTTTGACGAACATGGATTGGCAAAATCAGCCTACTTGGCTTTAGAATGGAGCTACAATCGATTGGATGGCGACGAGCTTAAGCCATTGTTTTTGCTATGTGGAATTATTGCAGGGGGTGGCTATAAAATTTATCTCAGTGACTTGTTGAAATATGCTATGGGTTTGAGTTTGGTGAAAAATGTTGATACAGTGGAAGAGGCACGGGATAAATTGATTTCACTAGCTAATAAACTTATTAAAGATTATTGTCTGCTGCTAGACATTGATGATGATGGAGATATTAGAATGCATGAGCTTGTACGAGATGTTGCTATGGGTATTGCATCTAAAGATAATCACGCCATTGCAAAAGCATATGGAGATGAGCTGAAAGAATGGCCAGATAGAAATTCCCTTAAAAAATGCACTGCGATCTCCTTGATGCATTGGAAGATCCCCCGACTTCCTGAAGTACCTTGGGCATGCCCAGAATTGAGATTTTTTGTCTTGGCAAGTGATAACATTGATGACTCATTGGAAATCCCAGGCAACTTTTTTGAAGGGATGAATGAACTCAAAGTGTTGGATGTAACCAAACTGCGAATTCCGTCACTGCCTCCATCTCTTCAATGCCTTACAAATCTTCAAACTTTGTGTTTAGATCAGTGCGTGTTGGGGGACATAGCTCTAGTTGGACAGCTAACAAACTTGAAAATTCTTAGCCTTTTAAAATCTAAGGTGAAAGATTTGCCCAAAGAAATAGGGCAATTGACTCGTCTACAATTGTTGGATTTGACCCGTTGCTCTGAACTTGCACGGATCCCAGCTGGCGTTATATCAAGCTTGACAAGTTTAGAAGACTTGAGAATGGGAAGCTTTAAGGAATGGGAAGGAGATTTAATTGATGGAAGAAGTAATGCGAGCGTGTCAGAGCTGAAACAATTGCGTCAACTAACTGCATTACATATACATATTCCAGATGCTAAGCTTCTTCCAGCAAACATGTTCTCGGATACAAAGTTAGAAAGATACATCATACTAATTGGTGATTGTTGGCTATATCCTGATAATTACGGAAAGTCCTCTAACATGTTAAAACTCAAGCTCACTACGAGCAGTCAATTCAGCCAAGGTATAAAATTGCTGCTTAAGAGATGTGAACATTTGGACTTGGATGGGATGGAGGCTGAAAATATTATTTCCTATATATTAGCAAGTGACAGTGGTAAACAACTGAAGAATCTCCATGTCCAAAACAACGATGCTGTTACAGCTGTCATTAACTCGAGTCATGCCTTCCCCAACTTGGAGTCACTATCTCTTTACAACCTTGTTAATTTGGAAACTGTATGTTGTGGCCAACTCATAGCTCAGCCTTTTCAAAAGTTACGATCTTTGACTTTGTGGAATCTGCCAAAGCTTATTGGTTTCTCCTCCAAAGGCAGCAGGTCAGTTGTAAGTACAGAGGCCGAAGAAATCATTTTGGAGAATGAAATTGGTGGACCCACGAAACTTTTCATGGATGGAGAGGTACGTTTTGCGGTTTCATATGCCCAGCCTTTCTACATATCATTCGGATTTGTTCTATATTTATTTCTTAACAAATTAGTTGCTTTTGTATATATTTCATTTTGTTCATTCTTTCTGCAGGTAGAAAATAATCCATTTAAATAATGCATATTCATTTTAGTGTACAATATTCAGTGATTCAACAAAAATGTGTTATATTTTAAATTAATAGACTAATAAACTTTGAGGCCACTTTTTCTTTTTCAGATACATTTTTACTCCACAAGGACATATTAGACCTTTACTTTTTGTCAACTCATTTTGGAATTTATACAACTGATGAGCAAGTAAATTGTCATTTCCCTAATTAAACATGAATTGTGTACTATACCCAGGTTCTGATACCCAACTTAACACGCTTGATCTTGCATCAATGTGATGGTTTAAGATTCTTGTTTTCATGTTCCATGGCTAGACGTCTTGAGCAACTCAAACATCTTGAGATATCCACATGCCAAATGATGGAAGAAATAGTATCAACAAGTGGATACAATCAAGAACATAGAGATAACATGTTTTGCAATCTAAAATCTCTAAATCTGCAACATCTTCCAAGCCTCACTAGATTCTACTCCGGAAGTTATATTGAATTTTCATTATTGGAGACATTGCATATTGAGGATTGTCCTAGACTGGGGACATTCATCTTTGATAGAAAGAGTGAAATTACTTCAATAGGCAAAGAAAATGACGATAGGAACTCCAAGGAGAATCTTGAGACTGTTATACCACGCTTTCTTTTTGATGAAAAGGTGAATTATAAATTTCTTTCCCTTTCTTTATGCATTTATTTCCAATTAATGTGTACCTAATTAGTGAAAAAAGGTGTTCTGACTAGTTTATGAGATGAATATACATACAGGTAGGATTTCCTAGCTTGGAGAGGTTGATCATCTATGACTTACCTGCACTGATGACAGTATGGCACAACCAACTTGCTCAAGACTCTTTTTGTAGACTGAAAGAAGTTAACGTTTACAGATGCCACAATCTAATAAATATCTTTGCACGGAGTATGATGGGAAGATTGAATGCTTTGTATAGATTAGAGATATGGCAGTGCCAGTTACTACAAGTGGTATTTGAACTCGGAGGAGTATTTGAAGCATATGACACGTCAACCACTCAGTTGAAAACTTTTGAGTGCCCAAATCTTGATTTTGTAGAGATAGATGCGTGCGAGAGGTTGATAAATATATTCTCAGCCTCTGTGGCCAAAGGTCTTGAACAACTAACGAAGTTGAGTGTTGAGAATTGTGGGTTGATGGAGATTAATGTGAAGGAAAAAGGATTAGAAGCAACGCCTAAGTTTGTGTTTCCAAAGGTAACAGTTGTGAAGTTTGAAAATCTCCCCCAACTTAGGATGTTCTATCCGGGTATGCATGTTTCTGAGTGGCCGTTACTCAAAGAACTAGCGATGACTAGATGTGATAATGTGGAGATTTTTGCTTCCGAAATTTCAAGGTTTCAGGAAAAGCTTGAATTGGGCCTTCAGTGTACACCAATTAAACATCCTTTCTTTTTAGTTGAGAAGGTAAGAATTCTCTTGCACAATTTTATATATTTTTATTTTGTATGAGATTCAACTACTAAAAATGTAATTAAGTTGTTATCTACTAAACATGAATTATGGTGTGCAGGTTCTGATGCCTAACTTAACAAGCTTGGTTGTGCGTGGATGTAGTGGTTTGAGATTCTTGTTTTCATCTTCCATGGCTAGAAGTCTTGTACAACTCAAAAATCTTACGATATCCAGGTGTCAAATCATGGAAGAGATAGTACCAACAAACGAATCCAGTGAGGAAGATACAGATCATGACATGTTTAGTCCGCTACAAGATCTAAAGCTACATTATCTTCCGAACCTCACTAGATTTTGCTCAGCACGTCGTTCTATTAATTTTCATTCCTTGGAGGTATTGCATGTAGAGGATTGTTCTAAATTGGAGACATTCATCTTTGATCCCATGAATACAAATATCACAATCAACAAAGCAACTGAAGAGATCAGGGACTCCACGGAGAATATTGGGACTGATGCACAATTCTTTCTTTTTGACGAAATGGTAAGTTACGCCTTTATTTCTCGTTTTTCTTTCATGCATATTGTTTCTTGCTAGGATTGAAATTATATCCAAGTTACAATTCATTTAAACGGTATATTAATTTATTAGCTTTTATTTAGTGTACAAAATTCACGAATCATGTCGAAAGCATGATCCATTCTCGAAAGTCTATTTATAATGAAATATGATCTTCAATAGAAATGTGTTATCGGTAGCACTTCCACTAGAATATCTTATAAGAGTGAAATTACTACAATGGGCGAAGAAAATGACAATAGGAACTCCAAGGAGAATCTTGAGACTGTTATACCACACTTTCTTTTTGATGAAAAGGTGAATTGAAAATTTCTTTCCCTTTCTTTATGCATTTATTTCCAATTAATGAAAAAAGGTATATGAGATGAATATGTGTACAGGTAGGATTTCCTAGCTTGGAGAGCTTGATCATCTATGAAATACCTAAGTTGAGGACTATATGGCACTGCCAACTTGCCCCAGACTCTTTTCGAAAGCTCAAAGAAGTTGAAGTTTTGAGATGCCAGAGTCTAATAAATATCTTTGCGCCAAGTATGATGGGAAGATTGAATGCTCTAGGCAAATTAGTGATAAAGCAATGCAAATCACTACAAGTAGTTTTTGACATGGGAGTAGTACTTGGCGTTAAAGAAGCATACTACACATCATCAACCACTAAGTTGAAAATTTTTGGGTGCCCAAATCTGGATTATGTAGAAATAAATTTGTGTGAGAGTCTGAAAAATATCTTTCCAGTCTCAGTGGCTAAAGGTCTTCAACAGCTAAGCGAGCTGTACGTGGAGAATTGTGGAATATTGGAAGAAATTGTTGCCAAGGACGGACTAGAAATGACACCTGAGTTTGTGTTCTCTAAAGTAACACTTGTGCAATTGCAACATATGCCCCAACTAAGGATTTTCTATTCGGGGCTACATGTTTCCAAGTGGCCATTACTCAAATCATTGATATTCTTTGAATGTGGTAAAGTGGAGATTCTTGCTTCCGAATATTCAAGATTCCAAGAAAGACTTGATTCGGGTACACCAATCAAACAACCTTTTTTGTTCGTTGACAAGGTACAGAATTCTCTTGCTCCTGTAGCGAAATTCCTCTTCACTTATTTTCTTTGCAATTTTTATTATTATTAAGTATTGCAGATTTTTCTTTTATTAAAATAATTTTTTGGCCTCCACCTTGTCAAAAAATTCAAAGCACATCCGTCGAATAAAAACAATAGTCGAGGTTAGGGGGTAGTAATTTACTAACATATATATAGTAAAGACATGTATACAACAAAATAAAGACTCGAAAATTTAAAATAATTCAATCGATGACATTAGATGAAGATAGTGTCACCAAGGATTCAGGAATACCTTGGTCACCTGCCATTAGATCTCATCCAATGATAAATAATGATTCAAGCCTTAAATAATTTTAAAAACACTTCCCAAAATTTCAATTACAGCAAAAAAAAAAAAAAAACAACTAATGCTTAAACCCACTTACTCCTCTCACTGTCTCACGTTTTCCTTTCACTCTCCAGAAATGCCTCATTTCTTTTCTGTGTAGGATTCCCTATAGAGTACATGAAATCACCGAATAAGATTGTATAAAGAAAAACTGAATAAGTACTGAATTTAGCCAAGAAACGAAAAAACCCAAAGAAAAGCACAAAAACCAAAATTGGAAATTGACAAGAAACTGAGGTAGTACAGAGGCCAAGTTCTTTTTGGATTAGAGAGTGAAAGCCGCTGAGCAAGGGTGAGGCATAATTTCACTTCGGTATAAATTATAATTGAAGTTGGTAGCATATTTGAGTTTTTTTTTAAATAATTAATTTTTTTTAATTTAATTAATACTTGATTCATTATTTGCCCTTGGATGAGATCAAACGGCAGGTGACCATAATGTTCCTTGGTCCTTGGTGACCAGGTGAATGCCACTGAATATAGTATTTAGTTATGCAACTGGCCAAGTGGGTTGACAATGACATCCAAATGTTGATATTATTTCAGGGTAATCCATTCCCCAACTTGGAAGTATTGCACTTGGACGAGAACACAGAGATTTGGTATGAAGCACATAGTCCACTCCTAGCAAAGTTGTTTATCAATCTAAAAAAGTTTACATTTTCTTGTGCACACCCCCAGTCATTTCATTTCCTTGAGAAATTACATAATCTTGAAGAGCTCGTTGTTTATAATGGTCCTTGGAAAGAAATATTTGTGTATGAAGGAACTAGTAGCGGGGAAATAGATGCAGTTGGGAGGACCCTCCCGCACATAAAGATTTTGTATCTCAACCAAATGAAGGAGCTGATGCATCTAGGGATTGGGAATGACAACTCTGAATCAGTTTTTCCAAACTTGGAAATTCTAAAGGTGTACAATTGTGGCAGATTAAAGAATCTAACTTCATCCGCAATATCCTTTCACAAACTAACCACTTTACACGTAGCAAATTGTGAGGGACTAAAATACTTAACAACTTATTCGGTGGCTAAATGTTTACACCAACTCAAAAGCTTGGAAGTTGAGAATTGTGAAAGCATGATAGAGATAGTGGCAAGCAACGAAGATGAAGAAGATTCAAGAAATTATTATGAGATTGCTTTCAGCTGCTTGCAACATTTGAAACTTTATTATCTACCAAGTCTGCGAGGCTGTTGCTCATCAGGAAATTGCACTGTTAGAGTCCCATCCTTAAACTCTTTAATTGTCAAGGAATGCCTGATTGAGTTGAAGATTTCCCCTGATGGGTCACTGATTCAAAGTGGTTCAAGACCAGAAAGACAACAAATAATAGAGGAAGTGGAAGAAAAAGAAGAAGAAGAAGATGATGGCAATGAAACGGTATAAGTTTTCATTCATATTAATAAACTGTATGGTCGTATGTTTCGTTGTAATGCTCAACAATATATTTCCAGGGAGGAATGACGCAGCTGATTGCCCATACAAATTAATGCTGCAAGACTCCATATTCCATAGTTTCCACCACATCAATTCCTAATTAGTTTCACTGTAAGTATATATATACTGGTACCATTCAT
This sequence comes from Prunus mume, assembly GCF_029339155.1. Lineage (NCBI taxonomy): Eukaryota > Viridiplantae > Streptophyta > Magnoliopsida > Rosales > Rosaceae > Prunus > Prunus mume. The sequence goes on along the minus strand of NC_142701.1, from coordinate 15,299,362 downwards.
TCAGTATGTAGTGGATACCATTCGATAAATACATTTTTACTTGTTCTGACAATTCTCTCTGTTCCACCCTCACCCAGCTGTTCCCGCCCTTGCCGCCATTGCCGATCTGATCAATGTTAATTGTTTAATACAAGCTTGCAAGCGGCCACCTCAAGGCACAGGCCGAAGAATTTGGAAATGGTTGTGTGATTTGTGTTGGCATTCAGGCATTCCAATTCCTGTTGTGTTATGCTTGTGTTGCCATGTCTATAACTGCTTTGTGATACAAGTGTGATTTATATCGGAGCTCTGTTGGTTTTGGAACCTCAAGTCCCTACTTTTGGCTTTAGGGATTGGTTCATATCTCTTAGCTCTGCTGTTGTGCTGGTTGCAAATGGAGGCTTCATCTGTGAACTCTTTTGTTAATTTTTTTTTTCCTGCTGAGTTCAGTTGCATTTGGTACGTGCACCAAGTGTTTGGGAAATGCTTACTCTGTGACTTGTGCGAATCAATAAATTGTAATCAAATTCATAAATCCTGGTATTTCTTTCAGTACTCTGCCCTTTTACATGTCTCTTTTGTTGATCCCTCAAACTGATGAAGTCTATCTCTGTGATATTTTCTTGAGATATTGTAACCAAAACTTTTGCTTGTTAGTGAAGTTAAGAAAAGCAATGGCATAACATGCTGCATCAAATACAGAGGTTGTATTACAAAGAATCATAACTAGTTCATAGAAACTTCTTTAGTTTCCAGTGCATATTCATTGAGAAAAATAGGTCAATAGACTTAAATAAACAAAACAAAATCACCAGACTAAAAGCAAACTTGTCAATGACCATGCATAATGAAAAGAGTAAGTCTAAGAGAAAACAAAAAATGCTACATTAACCGATATCACCTAACTTAAATGTGCTAATATTGAAGAGACCAAAATCCATCCAAAGGCACGCTGCACCGCGCCCTCAACATCAAAATTTTGAATTGACTGCCTGATGAGCATAAGTTCATAGAAAATATAAAGAAAAGGGACGGGAACCTATTTGGAAGGCGCCATCGCACACTGTTTCTATGCATCAGTTATTGGGTACTCAAACACAACATCTTTTCCTGAAAGCTTCCTGTAAACTGCAGAAAAGCTCTCCAGCTTGTACTCCGTGTTGTTTCGTTCCTTGGGATCCAAGAAAACCTGCCCAGCATTGAAGATAGATAATTATGGTAATTAACAAACAAAATCCTACCCTTGACAACCTATGCATGTACTTTTATAATAAATCCATTATAATATCCATCCCACCTAAATGTACTACGTTCTCAATTCATCTATTCCATTGGCAGTCTTTGGACATCTTCGTAACAAAATCCTCTCTTTGGTATAAGGTTCTTAGCCTTCATCTTTCAAGCATTAATCAACCCCTTTTTTTCCCATTTCCAAGTGTTTGTGTGTGTGTGTGTGTGTCTTTATATCAAACAATATTGTTTTCCTTCGACAGCTTACCTTCATTATCTTGGACCCATCAAGTCGATATCTAGTTCGTTTACCAACAATCTCAGCAGGCAAAACAACATATCCTCCAACATTGCCTCATGGACAGCAGTTAGAGTACGAGTGCGGGGCCGTTGGACAGCAGACCCTTTCTTTGGAGGCCTCACTATCCTTCGTGTGGCGATCAGAACTACATCCTACCACATGACAAACAAAAATAAACACCACCAAAGAAAACCACTATTTGCAAATAAACACATGTCAGAATCAGAGATCTACTCACTTTAATTATAGCAAAAATGAAATAAGAGAAGAAAAAATAAAATGGGTTGACTGTAAGAAAAGTCAGCTAGGAAGATAAAAATAAAATATCCTTTATTGTAAGGCACAAAATGTAGTGCCTAGAAACAAGTACATAAAAACATCACGAAGAAAACATAGTCTGGGTTAAATCTAGATTTCATAAATGGCAGAGAACCAAAGAACTTAAATAATCACCTTTCCACTGAATTTCTTCTCTAGCTCCCTCACAATCAGAACATGGATCTTGCGATAAGCCTTCCTACGTCTATATGGTCTGCGGATAACAACAGCCTTCCGGTTCCCAACCACATCAACTTGACTGGAGAAAGGAGCAATATTAATCATACAATCGGCAACAGTTTACAATAAAAAGTCATTCAGTAAACAGTTCTTACACAGCTGAATTTATATATAGATCCTTCAGTTCACTTTTCAGGTCCGAGTCTGTTTCCAAATCAAAGATTGCCTGCACAGACAACAAACAACTCATGATTATATCTAAACATCATAGCAACAATTTCAGCAATAGAAAGCGCAATAAAAAGCTGCATATCTTGCCTGTCCAACTGACTCTTCAAGTTCAGCATCAGTAACCTTAAATTCCGATTTATTTATACAACATCAGTTAATGAGTCTAATATTCTATCTTTACCATAACCCATTAAATCTGTTCATATCTCCTCCTCCCTCACGTCGTCAGATAAGTTGGTTCATATAGCAACGTGATGAGAGTTTAATTAGTGGTTAAGTGGGATTGGATGAACCAGAAAGCCTTAAAATGACGGACATCCAAATCACGAAGAACACCCCAAACAAAGTAACAGAGAGGACGGAAGGGGCTATTTTTCTTTTGCTTTTTTTGACTTTTCTTATTTTCTAGTTTCTTTTAATCAATTAATATATGTTTCATTTATACAAGGCTTAATTATGTATATGCCTCATGTGCTTTCAAACTTATCTTAGATTACCACCTGTGTTTGCAAACGGCTCAAAGTACCCCCTAACTTTTTAAAAACCATCTCACATTACTCATTCCGTCAGTTTTTTTGAAGTTCCATTACGAACGCATCGTTCATCTCCCCCTCCCCCAAAAAAATTCCAGAACAGCATTCCCTCCCCTTTGTTATTGTTCGTCGCTTATTTACCCTCCAAAACTCAGAAATTTCTCCTAGCCAACACAACTAGCAGTAAGAACAGCTCGAGAGGTTGAAAAAACATACCTGGATCGAAGAAAATGGTGCTCGGAATCGCCCGAACAAGCGATGAAGATTTTGGGTAAAAACCGGTCAATTTCTTGCTTTTTCCAATTCTCATCTCTTTTGTGATTAAAGCACCAATTCTCATATCTTTACTGATTAAAGCAAAGCACCAATTCTCCTACTCTCTCTCGTGGGGCCAAAGAACAAGTGCCTTTCCTTTTTGGTGAACAAGAACAAGTGCCTTTCTTTTTTGGTGAACAAGAACAAGTGCCTTTGAGTGTCCTACGCATTTTCAGTTTCTTCATTGCAGCAGCAGCCTGCTTTTTCTGCTTAAGATTCTCCTGCTCACCTTCAGCTTCTGCTTAGATTTCTTTTGCTGTACTTCCAAATTAAAAATCCAATCAAAACACCCACAGAAAAAAAGTAGTGCCTTTGAAGGGGATAGCCTTCAGATTTCCTGGTTTTCGTTTGTCCCTTGATTTCATTGTGTCATTTTTTTTCCAATTCGTTTCGCTTTTCCTTTGACATTGTTCCCAAAAGAACCTTATTCATTATATATATTTAAAAAAAAGAAAAGAAAAAAAGAAGAAGAAGCAGAATACTGGTTTTCGTTTCACACCCTTGATTTCGTTCTGTTATTATCACCCCTGTTTTGCTTTTACTTTCAAAGAAATAAAAGAAAAGAAAAAAAAAGTAGTAGCAGTTCAGCTTTGTCTCATCATTAGGCCGATTGTGCTGCAGTGTTGAAGGGAACTGATATCCTTCGTAACCGAAAGAGAGAAAGGTATTAATTTTCGTCTTTTTATTTCCTTATTTGTCCTCTGCTATTTTATGTTCTTACTTTTATTAGGCTTAAATGGCTTAAATGTTGAAATGGTCCCTGTGTTATACTTATTTGGCTAATTTAGTGTTTTCAATTTGGTCGATTTACTCCTTGTGTTTTATTCCGTTAGTCAATATCTTCCATTCCGTTAAACTGCTATTTAAAAAATTCATAAATGTTATTTAAACTAATTAAAAATATCTAATTATTTAATAAAACATAAATTTCAATTTAAAATTAAAAGACCAGCCACCACATTCCCGGGGGAGTGGCTGGGGTGGGACGGCTCATGGTGGTTTGGTGTCGGCTGCTAGAGAGAAGGAGAGGGTTTAGAGGTTGGGTTTCCAAATTTTATTTATTTATTTAAAATTTTCTTATTTTGTTAATCTTTTTTTTAAGAGAAACAAAAGACAATGCAACAGTAGGCTAGCGGGTAAGCTTGATAAGATAAAGGATAATCATGATTGCAAGAGTCAACAATCTATTTGTTTCTGTTCATCGTTCTTTTCATGGCTGTTAGGACCCTTTTGCTCTTGCTAATGTTTTCATCTACCTCATGGATTGTATTATGGGCATGTAGAAGAGACTGGCGGCGTGAATGCAAATCGGATAAGTTTTTTATTAGAAGGTTTGAATCGGTGGTGATCAATCGAAGAATTTGAGGCTTGTATGCCTTTATTTTGTTTATCATTAAAGTGAACTTGTAATTTCTTTATTTATTTTAAACAATTACACTTTTTAAAAAAATTAATTTTTAAAACTTTAATGAAACTTTTTTAGCAATAATTTAACGGAATGGACAACATTAGCTTACGGAGTAAAACACAAGGATTAAATCAGCCAAATTAAAAACACGGCGACTAAATTGGCAAAATGATTAAAACACAAGGACTATTTGGACATTTAAGCATTTTTGTTATGTGTAGCTTTATTTGAACTTAATTATTTCAGAAGTAAATCCAACTAATTTTTTTGGATTAAAGAAAAAAAAAAAACAAATTCGAAGGAGAATTGTGGCCCAACTATTTCTTTTTCTCTTCAGAATTTCCCAAGAACTTTGAATTTGATTGCATATGTTTTCGTCCAAAAAGAGTGTAAATGTGATATACACCCTCTTATACGTACCCCAAGGAGGCCATGCTCTAAGAATTTACTTGTAATCTTCGCAGTTCATAGAGCAGCCTCTTTGGCACATTACAATAGTTATATTACCATGTCGATCAGCTCACATGAACCATAACACAAAAACAAATAAAGGTTGCCATGGGGCCAAAAAAACCCAGCTCGACTTCCGATGTGATGATGACTAAATAAGAATTTATGCCACATTACATTTGGGTAAATGTGGTCAGATAAAGTTAGTTCAAATAGCAGTACTCATTGAATAATACCATTTTATTTATACATTTAATGCAATTAAAATTATTTTGTATAAGTTGAAAATTTTCATTGGATTCCATATAGCAACATAATAAGAATTGACCATGACATCATGCCTTCTTTTATGGATGACGACACATATGACATCATCCAATTTATGCCATGTTGCCAGCTTGACATTACCAAATTTAATCACAAATTGCCACTCTTGTTAGCTGAAGCAACCAAGATTGAAGCGCAATTACATTTAATTATAACAGAGTTTGGGTTTAATTGAAAAACAATAATTGAGTGCGAGAGCCAAACAACAACAATAATTCTGAAAGATAGTTGGACTTTCAGTTTGTTTCTTTGTGTTCATGCTTGCCACCCCTCACTGATTCTCCTGTGCACTTTCAGTTTCTTCATTGCAGCAACTGCTTTTTCTGATTATGAGTCTCCTGCGCACCTTCGGTTTCTTCATTGCAGCAACCAGCTTCTGCTTAGATTTCTTTTGCTTTACTTCCAAATTAAAAATACAATAAAAAAACCAAAAAAAAAGAGTATTGCCTTCAGATTTCCTGGTTTTCGTTTGTCCCTTGATTTCATTGTGTCATTTCTTTTCCAATTCGTTTCGCTATTCCTTTGCCATTGTTCCCAAAAAACCTTATTCATTTTATAAAAAAAGAAAAAAAAGAAGCAGATTTTCTGGTTTTGGTTTCACACCCTGATTTCGTTCTGTTATTTTCACCTTTGTTTTTGCTTTTACTTTCAAAGGAAAAATGTGGCCGACCTATTCTTTTTGTTTCGAGATTTGAGAGTCGTGCATTTTGTTTCACTTATCTTCATTACACTTTCACTTTACAGTTGTTTCCAGAAGCAGCTTAATGAAAAAACGAAAAAGAAGTGTTGCATACTAATACTCTGTGTTCTTCTATTTAAGCTTAATCTCACAAGCTAAGGTATGCCCTGTAGTTTCCTTCTTTCATTTCAATTGGTTTAATATTTTTTCTTTTACTCTTTTTCATTTTCTTGTTTTTGGGTTCGTTTATTCAACAGATACAAGAGTCTCATTCCAAAGGCAAAACGAAAAAAACCATGGAGATCCTCAGCGGAATTATTTCTAAAGTAATCGAGTGCACAGTTGAACCAGTTGGGCGACACGTGGGTTATCTAATTAACTACAAAAGCAACCTTGAAAGTCTGAGGAGCCAATTGAAGAACTTAGATGCTGCCAAAGACCGGATGAAGCATAGGGTTGATGAAGTTGAAAGAAATGGTAAAGGAGTAGAAACTGATGTCCAGAACTGGAGAAAAGAAGCAGATGGGATCACTCAAGAGGCAGAAAAGATTTTGGGAAATGAAGGCCAAGCAAAGACAAAGTGTTTCCGTGGAGTATGTCCTAATCCGGTTTCGTATCATCAGTTTAGCAGGAAATCAGCAAAATTGGAAAAAAAGATTGAACTACATGCAAAAAAAGAGTTTCCCAGTGTTTCTTACGAAGCTCCACTAGAAGATATAAGTGCCATACCCTCCCAAGAATACATGGCCTTTGAATCAAGGACTTCAATGCTGAAGGAAATCATGGAGGAACTGAAAAATCCTGATACCAACAGGATTGGGGTGTACGGATTGGGGGGTGTTGGAAAGACAACACTCGCCAGAGAAGTATTCAGAGAAGCTAATAAAGAAAAGTTATTTGATGATGTGGTTATAATACTTAATGTAAAAGAAAAAAATGACATGGAAATTCAAAAAGAAATTGCTGAAAAGTTAGGTATGGAAGTGAAGGAACCTCAAAGTATGGCAGTAAGGGCAAATTGTTTATGGCGCAGGATAAAAGACAAGAAGACTCTTGTAATTTTAGATGATGTTTCGACAAGAATTGATTTGGAGACTGTGGGACTTGTCCATGTCCGGACTTGTAATTTATTGTTGACATCTAGAGATAAGGAAGTTTTATTTTCTGAGATGGGTACGCAAAAGAATTTTCCGCTTGACCTTTTATGTGAACAAGAAAGTTTGAGTTTGTTTGAGAAGAAGGCAGGTGCTGTTATTAAAGATGACCGCATACAGAGAGTAGCAAACGAATTGGCAAAAAAATGCGGAGGTTTGCCTATTTTAGTTGTTGCAGTTGCAAGCGGTTTAAGAGAGAGTTCTTTAGAAGAATGGAAAGATACCTTGAGGCGCTTCAAAAATTTTGAGAAAAAAGGATTGACAGAAATAGCGTTCTTGATAATAGAGTGGAGTTACAATAAATTGGATAGCGAGGAGCTTAGGCCGTTGTTCTTGCTCTGTGCAATAATGGCAGAAAGTAAGTATGCTTTGTTTCTCTCTGACTTGTTGAAATACTCTATAGGTTTGGGTTTGGTTGAAAATGTTCGCACAGTGGAAGAGGCACGGAATGCATTGCATTCGTTGGTTAAAAAACTTAAAAATTCTTGTCTGTTGCTTGATGGTTATGACGATGGAAGTGTTAGAATGCATGATGTTGTACGAGATGTTGCTGTCCGAATTGCATCTAGAGATCAACATGCCTTATCAAGAGCTTATACAGAGTGGATGAAAGTCCAAGTAAGGACTGCACTCTAATCTCTCTCCGAAGATGTACTATCCCCAAGCTTCCCGATGTACCTTGGGAATGCCCTGAACTTAAATTTTTTTATTTGGGGAGTAGTGACAACTCGCTTGAAATCCCTTGCAACTTTTTTGAAGAGATGAAGGAACTCAGAGTGTTAGATTTAACACGGCTTCATTTCCGAGCACTGCCTCCATCTCTTCAATCCCTAACAAATCTTCAAACTTTGTGTTTAGATCAGAGCGTGTTGGGGGACATAGCTCTAGTTGGACAGCTAACAAACTTGAAAATTCTTAGCCTTTTAGAATCTAAGGTGAAAGAGTTGCCCAAAGAAATAGGGCAATTGACTCGTCTACAATTGTTGGATTTGACCCGTTGCTCTGAACTTGTAGTGATCCCAGCTGGCGTTATATCAAGCTTGACAAGTCTAGAAGACTTGAGAATGGGAAGATTTAAGGAATGGGAAGGAGATTTAAATGATGGAAGAAGTAATGCGAGCGTGTCAGAGCTGAAACAATTGCATCAACTAACTGCATTAGATATATGTATTCCAGATGCTAAGCTTCTTCCAGCAAACATGTTCTCGGATACGAAGTTAGAAAGATACACCGTACTTATTGGTGATTGTTGGCTATATCCTGATAAATACGGAACCTCCTCTAACATGTTAAAACTCAAGCTCACTACGAGCAGTCAATTCAGCCAAGGTATAAAATTGCTGCTAAAGAGATGTGAACATTTGGACTTGGATGGGATGGAGGCTGCAAATATTATTTCCTATATATCAGCAAGTGACAGTGGTAAACAACTGAAGAATCTCCATGTCCAAAACAACGATGCTGTTACAGCTGTCATTAACTCGAGTCATGCCTTCCCCAACTTGGAGTCGCTATCTCTTTACAACCTTGTTAATTTGGAAACTGTATGTTGTGGCCAACTCATACCTCAGCCTTTTCAAGAGTTACGATCTTTGACTTTATGGAATCTGCCAAAGCTTATTGGTTTCTCCTCCAAAGGCAGCACGTCAGTTGTAAGTACAGAGGCCAAAGAAATCATTTTGGAGAATGAAATTGGTGGACCCACGAAACTTTTCATGGATGGAGAGGTACGTTTTGCGGTTTCATATGCCCAGCCTTTCTACATATCATTCGGATTTGTTCTATATTTATTTCTTAACAAATTAGTTGCTTTTGTATATATTTCATTTTGGTCATTCTTTCTGCAGGTAGAAAATAATCCATTTAAATAATGCATATTCTTTATGCACGGATTATGTAGTACTAGGATTGAAATTATATCCAAGTTACAATTCATTTAAACGGTATATTAATTTATTAGTTTTTGATTGAGAAAGAAAAGGTATTAGCTTTTAATTAGTGTACAATATTCAATGATTCATATTATGACGAAAGCATGATCCATTCTCGAAAGTCTATTTATTAGTGTACAATATTCAGTGATTCAACAAAAATGTGTTATATTTTAAATTAATAGACTAATAAACTTTGAGGCCACTTTTTCTTTTTCAGATACATTTTTACTCCACAAGGACATATTAGACCTTTACTTTTTGTCAACTCATTTTGGAATTTATACAACTGATGAGCATGTAAATTGTCATTTCCCTAATTAAACATGAATTGTGTACTATACCCAGGTTCTGATACCCAACTTAACACGCTTGATCTTGCATCAATGTGATGGTTTAAGATTCTTGTTTTCATGTTCCATGGCTAGACGTCTTCAGCAACTCAAACATCTTGAGGTATCCACATGCCAAATGATGGAAGAAATAGTATCAACAAGTGGATACAATCAAGAACATAGAGATAACATGTTTTGCAATCTAAAATCTCTAAATTTGCAACATCTTCCAAGCCTCACTAGATTCTACTCCGGAAGTTATATTGAATTTTCATTATTGGAGACATTGCATATTGAGGATTGTCCTAGACTGGGGACATTCATCTTTGATAGAAAGAGTGAAATTACTTCAATAGGCAAAGAAAATGACGATAGGAACTCCAAGGAGAATCTTGAGACTGTTATACCACGCTTTCTTTTTGATGAAAAGGTGAATTATAAATTTCTTTCCCTTTCTTTATGCATTTATTTCCAATTAATGTGTACCTCATTAGTGAAAAAAGGTGTTCTGACTAGTTTATGAGATGAATATACATACAGGTAGGATTTCCTAGCTTGGAGAGGTTGATCATCTATGACATACCTAAGTTGAGGACTGTATGGCACTGCCACCTTGCTCCAGACTCTTTTCAAAGCTCAAAGAAGTTGCAGTTTTGAGATGCCAGAGTCTAATAAATATCTTTGCGCCAAGTATGATGGGAAGATTGAATGCTCTAGGCACATTAGTGATAAAGCAATGCAAATCACTACAAGTAGTTTTTGACATGGGGGTAGTACTTGGCGTTAAAGAAGCATACGGCACATCATCAACCACTCAGTTGAAAACTTTTGGGTGCCCAAATCTGGATTATGTAAAAATAAATTCGTGTGACAACTTGAAAAATATCTTTCCAGCCTCATTGGCCAAAGGTCTTCAGCAGCTAAGCGAGCTGTACGTGGAGAATTGTGGAATATTGGAAGAAATTGTTGCCAAGGACGGACTAGAAATGACACCTGAGTTTGTGTTCTCTAAAGTAACACTTGTGCAATTGCAACATTTGCCCCAACTAAGGATTTTCTATTCGGGGCTACATGTTTCCAAGTGGCCATTACTCAAATCATTGATATTCTTTGAATGTGGTAAAGTGGAGATTCTTGCTTCCGAATATTCAAGATTCCAAGAAAGACTTGATTCGGGTACACCAATCAAACAACCTTTTTTGTTAGTTGACAAGGTACAAAATTCTCTTGCTCCTGTAGCGAAATTCATCTTCACTTATTTTCTTTGCAATTTTTATTATCATTAAGTATTGCAGATTTTTCTTTTATTAAAATAATTTTTTGGCCTCCACCTTGTCAAAAAATTCAAAGCACATCCGTCGAATAAAAACAATAGTCAAGGTTAGGGAGTAGTAATTTACTAATATATATAGTAAAGACATGTATACAACAAAATAAAGACTCGAAAATTTAAAATAATTCAATCGATGACATTAGATGAAGATAGTGTCACCAAGGATTCAGGAATACCTTGGTCACCTGCCGTTAGATCTCATCCAATGATAAATAATGATTCAAGCCTTAAATAATTTAAAAAACACTTCCAAAATTTCAATTACAGCAACAACAACAAAAACAACTAATGCTTAAACCCACTTACTCCTCTCACTGTCTCACGTTTTCCTTTCACTCTCCAGAAATGCCTCATTTCTTTTCTGTGTAGGATTCCCCAATAGAGTACATGAAATCACCGAATAAGATTGTATAAAGAAAAACTGAATAAGTACTGAATTTAGCCAAGAAACGAAAAAACCCAAAGAAAAGCACAAAAACCAAAATTGGAAATTGACAAGAGACTGAGGTAGAACAGAGGCCAAGTTCTTTTTGGATTAGAGAGTGAAAGCCGCTGAGCAAGGGTGAGGCATAATTTCACTTCGGTATAAATTATAATTGAAGTTGGTAGCATATTTGAGTTTTTTTTTAAATAATTAATTTTTTTTAATTTAATTAATACTTGATTCATTATTTGCCCTTGGATGAGATCAAACGGCAAGTGACCATAATGTTCCTTGGTCCTTGGTGACCAGGTGAATACCACTGAATATAGTATTTAGTTATGCAACTGGCCAAGTGGGTTGACAATGACATCCAAATGTTGATATTATTTCAGGGTAATCCATTCCCCAACTTGGAAGTATTGCGCTTGGACGAGAACACAGAGATTTGGTATGAAGCACATAGTCTACTCCCAGCAAAGTTGTTTATCAATCTAAAAAAGTTTGCATTTTCTTGTGCACACCCCCAGTCATTTCATTTCCTTGAGAAATTACATAATCTTGAACAGCTCGTTGTTTACAATGGTCCTTGGAAAGAAATATTTGTGTATGAAGGAACTAGTAGCGGGGAAATAGATGCAGTTGGGAGGACCCTCCCGCACATAAAGATTTTGTATCTCAACCAAATGAAGGAGCTGATGCATCTAGGGATTGGGAATGACAACTCTGAATCAGTTTTTCCAAACTTGGAAATTCTAAAGGTGTACAATTGTGGCAGATTAAAGAATCTAACTTCATCCGCAATATCCTTTCACAAACTAACCACTTTACACGTATCAAATTGTGAGGGACTAAAATACTTAACAACTTATTCGGTGGCTAAATGTTTACACCAACTCAAAAGCTTGGAAGTTGAGAATTGTGAAAGCATGATAGAGATAGTGGCAAGCAACGAAGATGAAGAAGATTCAAGAAATTATTATGAGATTGCTTTCAGCTGCTTGCAACATTTGAAACTTTATTATCTACCAAGTCTGCGAGGTGTTGCTCATCAGAAATTGCACTGTTAGAGTCCCATCCTTAAACTCTTTAATTGTCAAGGAATGCCTGATTGAGTTGAAGATTTCCCCTGACGGGTCACTGATTCAAAGTGGTTCAAGACCAGAAAGACAACAAATAATAGAGGAAGTGGAAGAAAAAGAAGAAGAAGATGATGGCAATGAAACGGTATAAGTTTTCATTCATATTAATAAACTGTATGGTCGTATGTTTCGTTGTAATGCTCAACAATATATTTCCAGGGAGGAATTCCGTCACTGCCTCCATCTCTTCAATGCCTTACAAATCTTCAAACTTTGTGTTTAGATCAGTGCGTGTTGGGGGACATAGCTCTAGTTGGACAGCTAACAAACTTGAAAATTCTTAGCCTTTTAAAATCTAAGGTGAAAGATTTGCCCAAAGAAATAGGGCAATTGACTCGTCTACAATTGTTGGATTTGAGTTATTGCTTTGAACTTGTACGGATCTCACCTGGCGTTATATCAAGCTTGACAAGTCTAGAAGACTTGAGAATGGGAAGTTTTAAGAAATGGGAAGGAGGTTTAAATGATGGAAGAAGTAATGCGAGCGTGTCAGAGCTGAAACAATTGCATCAACTAACTGCATTAGACATATGTATTCCAGATGCTAAGCTTCTTCCAGCAGACATGCTCTCGGATACAAGGTTAGAAAGATACATCATACTTATTGGTGATTGTTGGCAGTATCCTGATAATTACGAAACGTCCTCTAACATGTTAAAACTCAAGCTCACTACAAAAAGTCAATTCGGCCGAGGTATAAAATTGCTGCTAAAGAGATGTGAACATTTGGACTTGGACGGGATGGAGGCTGCAAATATTATTTCCTATATATTAGCAAGTGACAGTGGTAAACAACTGAAGAATCTCCATGTCCAAAACAATGATGAAGTTACATCTCTCATTAACTCGAGTCATGCCTTCCCCAACTTGGAGTCGCTATCTCTTTACAACCTTGTTAATTTGGAAACTGTATGTTGTGGCCAACTCATACCTCAGCCTTTTCAAGAGTTACGATCTTTGACTTTATGGAATCTGCCAAAGCTTATTGGTTTCTCCTCCAAAGGCAGCACGTCAGTTGTAAGTACAGAGGCCAAAGAAATCATTTTGGAGAATGAAATTGGTGGACCCACGAAACTTTTCATGGATGGAGAGGTACGTTTTGCGGTTTCATATGCCCAGCCTTTCTACATATCATTCGGATTTGTTCTATATTTATTTCTTAACAAATTAGTTGCTTTTGTATATATTTCATTTTGGTCATTCTTTCTGCAGGTAGAAAATAATCCATTTAAATAATGCATATTCTTTATGCACGGATTATGTAGTACTAGGATTGAAATTATATCCAAGTTACAATTCATTTAAACGGTATATTAATTTATTAGTTTTTGATTGAGAAAGAAAAGGTATTAGCTTTTAATTAGTGTACAATATTCAATGATTCATATTATGACGCAAGCATGATCTTCAAAATGTGTTATCGGTAGTACTTTAACTTTTCTTTTTCAGATACATTTTTTCTCCACTTTTTCTCTGTTACTAGTTATGTCATTTTTACTCCCTTTTTTGTCTACTCATTTTGGAATCTATACAATTGATGAGCATGTAAATTGTCATTTCCTAATTAAACATGAATTAATATACCATGCATGGCCCCTGATTAAACATTGTGTACAGGTTATGATGCCCAATTTAAGAAACTTGGTCGTGCATGGATGTAGTGGTTTGAGATTCTTGTTTTCATTTTCCATGGCTAGAAGTCTTGTCCAACTCACACATCTCGAAATAGCTGGCTGTCAAATCATGGAAGAGATAGTAACAAAAATCGGTAGTAGTGAGGAAAATACAGATGTCATATTTCCAAAGCTAGAACATCTACAACTGCAACATCTTCCAAGCCTCACCAGATTCTGCTCGGGAAGTTATGTGGAATTTCCATCCTTAGAGCTGTTGCATCTAGAAGATTGTAGTGAACTGGGGGTATTCATCTTTCATTCGAAGAGTGAAAACGTTACAGTGGGTAAACAAATTGAAGAGACTGATGTACAATACTTTCTTTTGGATGAAAAGGTGAATTATACCTTTATTTCTTTTCTTTTCAACATTTGTTTCCAAACGTGAAAGAAAAAGGTTTATTGATAAGTTCATATGATGAATTTGCCTCATCTACAGGTAGGATTTCCTAACTTGGAGCGGTTGGAGATCTATGACATGCCTAAGTTGAGGACTATATGGCACCGCCAATTTTCCCCAGACTCTTTTCTAAAGCTCAAAGAAGTTACAGTTATGAGATGCCACAGTCTAATAAATATTTTTGCGCCAAGTATGATGGGAAGATTAAATGCTCTACACACATTAAGTATATCGCAATGCAAATCACTACAAGTAGTTTTTGACATGGGAGTAGTACTTGGCGTTAAAGAAGCATACGACACATCATCAACCACTCAGTTGAAAACTTTTGGGTGCCCAAATCTGGATTATGTAGAAATAAATTCGTGTGACAATTTGAAAAATATATTTCCAGCCTCATTGGCCAAAGGTCTTCAGCACCTAAGCGTGTTGTACGTGGAGAATTGTGGAATATTGGAAGAAATTGTTGCCAAGGACGGACTAGAAATGACACCTGAGTTTGTGTTCTCTAAAGTAACGCTTGTGCAATTGCAACATATGCCCCAACTGAGGATTTTCTATTCGGGGCTACATGTTTCCAAGTGGCCATTACTCAAATCATTGATATTCTTTGAATGTGGTAAAGTGGAGATTCTTGCTTCCGAATATTCAGGATTCCAAGAAAGACTTGATTGGGGTACACCAATCAAACAACCTTTTTTGTTAGTTGACAAGGTACAAAATTCTCTTGCTCCTGTAGCGAAATTCCTCTTCACTTATTTTCTTTGCAATTTTTATTATTATTAAGTATTGCAGATTTTTCTTTTATTAAAATAATTTTTTGGCCTCCACCTTGTCAAAAAATTCAAAGCACATCCGTCGAATAAAAACAATAGTCGAGGTTAAAGGGAGTAGTAATTTACTAACATATATATAGTAAAGACATGTATACAACAAAATAAAGACTCGAAAATTTAAAATAATTCAATCGATGACATTAGATGAAGATAGTGTCACCAAGGATTCAGGAATACCTTGGTCACCTGCCGTTAGATCTCATCCAATGATAAATAATGATTCAAGCCTTAAATAATTTAAAAAACACTTCCCAAAATTTCAATTACAGCAACAACAAAAAAAAAACAACTAATGCTTAAACCCACTTACTCCTCTCACTGTCTCACGTTTTCCTTTCAATCTCCAGAAATGCCTCATTTCTTTTATGTGTAGGATTCCCCAGTAGAGTACATGAAATCACCGAATAAGATTGTATAAAGAAAAACTGAATAAGTACTGAATTTAGCCAAGAAACGAAAAAACCCAAAGAAAAGCACAAAAACCAAAATTGGAAATTGACAAGAGACTGAGGTAGAACAGAGGCCAAGTTCTTTTTGGATTAGAAAGTGAAAGCCGCTGAGCAAGGGTGAGGCATAATTTCACTTCGGTATAAATTATAATTGAAGTTGGTAGCATATTTGAGCTTTTTAAAAATAATTATTATTTTTTTAATTTAATTAATACTTGATTTATTATTTGCCCTTGGATGGGATCAATCGGCAGGTGACCATAATGTTCCTTGGTCCTTGGTGACCAGGTGAATGTCACTGAATATAGTATTTAGTTATGCAACTGGCCAAGTGGGTTGACAATGACATCCAAATGTTGATATTATTTCAGGGTAATCCATTCCCCAACTTGGAAGTATTGCACTTGGACGAGAACACAGAGATTTGGTATGAAGCACATAGTCCACTCCCAGCAAAGTTGTTTATCAATCTAAAAGAGTTTGCATTTTCTTGTGCACACCCCCAGTCATTTCATTACCTTGAGAAATTACATAATCTTGAAGAACTTGTTGTTTATAATGGTCCTTGGAAAGAAATATTTGTGTATGAAGGAACTAGTAGCGGGGAAATAGATGCAGTTGGGAGGACCCTCCCGCACATAAAGATTTTGTATCTCAACCAAATGAAGGAGCTGATGCATCTAGGGATTGGGAATGACAACTCTGAATCAATTTTTCCAAACTTGGAAATTCTAAAGGTGTACAATTGTGGCAGATTAAAGAATCTAACTTCATCCGCAATATCCTTTCACAAACTAACCACTTTACATGTAGCGGGTTGTGAAGGACTGAAATACTTAACAACTTATTCGGTGGCTAAATGTTTACACCAACTCAAAAGCTTAGAAGTTGAGAATTGTGAAAGCATGATAGAGATAGTGTCAAGCAACAAAGATGAAGAAGTTTCACGAAATTATTACGAGATTGCTTTCGGCTGCTTGCAACATTTGAAACTTTATGATCTACCAAGTCTGCGAGGCTTTTGCTCATTAGGAAATTGCACTGTTAGAGTCCCATCCTTAAACTCTTTAATCGTCGAAGAATGCCTGATTGAGTTGAAGATTTCCACTGATGGGTCACTAATCCAAAGTGGTTCAAGACCAGAAAGACAACAAATAATAGAGGAAGTGGAAGAAAAAGAAGAAGAGGATGATGATGGCAATGAAACGGTATAAGTTGTCATTCATATTAATAAACTGTATGGTCGTATGTTTCGTTGTAATGATCAACAATATATTTCCAGGGAGGAAGGACGCAGCTGATTGCCCATACAAATTAGTGCTGCAAGACTCCATATTCCATAGTTTCCACCACATAAATTCCTAATTAGTTTCACTGTAAGTATATACTGGAACCATTCATTCAGTATGTAGTGGATACCATTCGACAAATACATTTTTACTTGTTTTGACAATTCTCTCTGTTCCACCCTCACCCAGCTGTTCCTGCCCTTGCCGCCATTGCCGATCTGATCAATGTTAATTGTTTGATACAAGCTTGCAAGCGGCCACCTCAAGGCACAGGCCGAAGAATTTGGAAATGGTTGTGTGACTTGTGTTCGCATTCAGGCATTCCAATTCCTGTTGTGTTATGCTTGTGTTGCCATGTCTATAACTGCTTTGTGATACAAGTGTGATTTATATCGGAGTTTGGAACTTCAAGTCCCTACTTTTGGCTTTAGGGATTGGTTCATATCTCTTAGGTCTGCTATTGTGCTGGTTGCAAATGAAGGCTTCATCTGTGAACTCTTTTGTTATTTTTTTTTTTTCCTGCTGTGTTCAGTTGCATTTGGTACGTGCACCAAGTGTTTGGGAAATGCTTACTCTGTGACTTGTGCGATTCAATAAATTGTAATCAAATTCATAAATCCTGGTATTTCTTTCAGTACTCTGCTCTTTTACATGTCTCTTTTGTTGATCCCTCAAACTGATGAAGTTTATCTCTGTGATATTTTCTTGAGAGATTGTAACCAAAACTTTTGCATGTTTTTGAAGTTAAGAAAAGCAATGGCATAACATGCTGCATTAAATACAGAGGTTGTATTACAAAGAACCATAACTAGTTCATAGAAACTTCTTTAGGTTCCAGTTCATATTCATTGAGAAACATGGGTCAGTAGACTTAAATAAACAAAACAAAATCACCAGACTAAAAGCAAACTTGTCAATGACCATGCATAATGAAAAGAGCAAGTCTAAGAGAAAACAAAAAATGCTACATTAACTGATATCACCTAACTTAAATGTGCTAATATTGAAGAGACCAAAGGCACGCCGCACCACTTGGAAGGCGCCATCGCACACTATTTCTATGCAACAGTTATTGGGTACTCAAACACAACATCTTTTCCTGAAAGCTTCCTGTAAACTGCAGAAAAGCTCTCCAGCTTGTACTCCGTGTTGTTTCGTTCCTTGGGATCCAAGAAAACCTGCCCAGCATTGAAGAAAATCCTACCCTTGACAACCTATGCATGTACTTTTATAATAAATCCATTATAATATCCATCCCACCTAAATGTACTACGTTCTCAATTCATCTATTCCATTGGCAGTCTTTGGACATCTTCGTAATAAAATCTTCTCTTTGGTATAAGGTTCTTAGCCTTCATCTTTCAAGCATTAATCAACCCCTTTTTTTCCATTTCCAAGTGTTTGTGTGTGTGTGTGTGTGTGTATGTCTATATCAAACAATATTGTTTTCCTTCGACAGCTTACCTTCATTATCTTGGACCCATCAAGTCGATATCTAGTTCGTTTACCAACAATCTCAGCAGGCAAAACAACATCCTCCAACATCGCCTCATGCACAGCAGTTAAGAGTACGAGTGCGGGCCGTTGGACAGCAGACCCTTTCTTTGGAGGCGATCAGAACTACATCCTACCACATGACAAACAAAAATAAACACCACCAAAGAAAACCACTATTTGCAAATAAATACATCTCTGAATCAGAGATCTACATCTACTCACTTTAATTATAGCAAATGATAGGATTTTTAGTACTTGCGCAAACAAGGTTAAAACCACGTAAAATACTTGCAAGAATACAAGGCTATTGTAGTATAGATGCTCATGCAATGTCGTTTTCCACAAGGACTATTTAGCAATTTATGTGAAAACAATTTTTAATTAACTACCTAAAATTAAAAGTAGAGAAAGATGAATATGAAGTTGGTTGATTCTAAAAACAAATATTAAACAAAAACAAATACGATTGAAGGAAGAAGTTTTGAATATCAATTTACAAAAGCACTAGGGTTCCACCATCACCTAGCAATCCTATGAATTTTTACCAATTACTTATGATTTGCACATGCCACTTTGAAGGTTAGGTTTTCCTAATTTATATTCTATTTGGAACCTCCAACATAGAACGTATATCTAACATGCAACCCGTCCGGACGTTCGGATCAAATCTGAACATGAAAGACTCATTAAGTTTTGTGAAAACCCTTTGAAAAACCATGCAGCCCTCAAGAGCGTGATGTTCACCTTAAGTGAACTTACAATTATTAATCACAAGAAGCTAGCATCAATTTCAGGGAACCTTCCGACCAAAATTGCATCTAATTACTTTTCTAAAGGTCTTAATGGTGATCAGGCATTAAGACAATCAGATAGTTTAAAACAGTGATTAACAATTCAAAGCATGCATGCACTCAATCATAAGCAATTAAATAAAACTCACATATTCATGCTAAGGCTCAAGGCTTCACCCTAGCAATTGCTCCCAAAGCCAAAAAGAAGTAAAAAAGGAGGTCCCCTAAATTCCTGTGAAATGGAGCTTAAATACCTCCTAAAACCTAGCTACTCAATCCCCACAAGGAAACTAAGTTAAAATAAAATAAGACTAGGAAATAAAGTCCAAATTGGATTAGGAGAATCTGCCCACAATCTGTTCAGCCATGTTTTGGTCTCAAATCTCCTCCAAGTGCTTGTTTGGCATTGCTTATTTGGGGTGATAAGTTATTTTTAAAAAAATTTGAGAAGCCCAACCCGTTGGTGAACTGCGAAAAAATCACTTATTGTTAAAAATTGTTGTGAGAGAAAGCTATAAGGGAAAACAGCTAATTAGGTGCTTTCATTTTCTGATTATGCAGGAATCAGTTTTGAAGAGGTGTTGGGTTTAATGATTATGCAGCAATCATTTTCTGATTATGCATAAAATCAACATCAACAACACTTTTAACAAAAAATTTACCAAACGCCAAACTGCTTTCTCTCACAGAAATCTGACAGTGATTATTTTCACAGCACAACAATACCAAACTGCCCCCAAAACTGGCCCAAGATAGGTCATTTTAAAGATAAAAATATTCCGAACACTTATCCAGAAAGCCACGAACCCATCCGAGGTCATCTTGGGCTCCAAAAACGCAATAAAAGCTCAAAACGTCACTATTCCAGCACCACGCACTGCTCCTTTATTTTATCGCCAGAAAATAATCGCTTGGTAGAAAAGTCTGAAATTTCTATACAATCAAGCTAAGTGGCTCACGAACGTCCCCCAAATAGAATTACTCCAAAATTCGTTCATTTGATTATGTTTTGCTCCAGATAGAGTCGAAAGTCCTATATTAGAAATATAATTCAAAGTATCAAAATTCTTCCAAAATATTAACCAAAATATACTAAGAATAGGATTAAATATATAATATAAAATCGACTCATCAGCCAAAATTAAGTAAGAGAAGAAAAAATAAAATGGGTTGACTGTAAGAAAAGTCAGCTAGGAAGATCAGAACTAGGAACTAAAACATAAAAATAAAATATCCTTGATTGTACAGCACTAAATGTAGTGCCTAGAAACAAGTACAGAAAAACATCACGAAGAAAACATAGTCTGGGTTAAATCTGGATTTCATAAATGGCAGAGAACCAAAGAACTTAAATAATCACCTTTCCACTGAATTTCTTCTCTAGCTCCCTCACAATCCGAACATGGATCTTGCGATAAGCCTTCCTAAGTCTATATGGTATGTGGATAACAACAGCCTTCCGGTTCCCAGCCACATCAACTTGACTAGAGAAAAGAGGAATATTAATCATACAATCGGCAACAGTTTACAATAAAAAGTTGAACATACCTATAGGATGGCTTAAAACACTAAAAAGTAAAGTTGTCAAGAGTAATACAGTAATATATAAAAACACACCAAAGGAAAACAGATAAAATTTTCTGAACTACGTCTGGTTTCATTCCGCCAAGGATACGTAGGCAATCTGGAAATTCAATCCAAATACAACCGCAAGTCCAAACAGAATCCCTGGTGTCCCTTAACCAAATTCGTCCCAAACACTTTTTCAACCACAAAATCAAATTGAATCCCTGGTCCAACCACATTCATCCAAATTTCATATTCCTTGAAAGTCCAATTAAATCCTCTTGAGAACTACAAAAGGCTTGATCTCTAAAATGGGGTATGTAGGCAGTCTGGGGTTGCCTGGATGCAGCTGTAACATCAAATCAAATTCCATTATTTATTTCATTCTTCATATTGGAATCAAAGGGTTTTCTCTTTACGAAGAGATTGTAATTGAGAGATATTTTTTTATCTTGAATGGGTCGTACTCAATTAAAAATAAAAACTCTTATTTGTAAATAAGAGTGAGATTATGTTGGATGAATTTTTAATTTCTTTATTACACTTTTTATCTAACAAGTGGTAAAACCCCTCTAGGGAAAATCCATGGGACCTGATAGTCCAAGGCAAATCCACTATAGAACGATGATTACAAGAAGTATACAAACTTGTCTTAGACACTCTGGACAACGTACCAACTTCTTCGTAACTCAACTTCTCGCGGGATGATCTTTCGACACTCATTATATTGAACGCAATACTGGTCATGATTGTTTCAAGCTCGCCGGAGTTCTTTCAACCATCCTTATATTGAATCCGATACTGGTCACGATCGATTCAAGCTCCCCGGAGAAAAACCGCCAGAACGGTCTTGGTACCATCAACCGTAGGAGTCACCGAACATGCAAATGAATGCAATATGAATACAAAGATAATCACCAAGATAATCTTACTCTTGATGATGTATCCTTCTGGAAAATAAAGCACATCAACTTTCTTTTTATAATGGTTTTCAAAACTGGAAACAAGATCAATTAGTTCCTAATCAACATATTAATTTGCCACAATCAGACTACTTGATTTTCAATCAAAGAAAACTTTTTAATGTTCAAAACAGAAAAGTAATTTAATCTTTCTTAAAATAAAAACCTTCTTAATCAAAATGTTAAACAAATTGTTACTTTGAAATATTGCTTGAAATACCACAATCAAGATGCATGATTGAATGAAGAATTTACTTTAGTGATCGTTGATTGACATATGAGCCTTTAGAGTATATCTCGGAATTTTGACAGCCACCATCACAACTAATTTACCATCTATACTTAGTCTAATTTGTCTCTAGGAAATGCCAATCACAAAATCAATACTAACAAGTCATTCAGTCAACAGTTCTTACACAACTGAATTTATATATAGATTCTTCAATTCACTTTTCAGGTCCGAGTTTGTTTCCAAATCAAAGATTGCCTGCTCAGACAACAAACAACTCATGATTATATCTAAACATCATAGCAACCATTTCATCAATAGAAAGCGCAATAAAAAGCTGCATATCTTGCCTGTCCAACTGACTCTTCAAGTTCGTCATCCTTGTAAGCAGAATAACAAAATATGAGCCATGGTTAGCTCATCGTTTCAGTATCAGTAACCTTAAATTTCGATTTATTTATACAACATCAGTTAATGAGTCTAATATTCTATATCTTTACCATAACCCATTAAATTTGTTCATATCTCCTCCTCCCTCACGTGGTCGGATAAGTTGGTTCATATAGCAACGTAATAAGAGTTTAATTAGTGGTTAAGTGGGATTGGATGAACCAGAAAAGCCTTATCATGAAGGACATCCAAATCACGAAGAACACCCCAAACAAAGTAACAGAGAGTACGGAAGGGGCTAGGCTAGGCTAGGGATATTTTTCTTTTGCTTTTTTGACATTTCTTATTTTCTAGTTTCTTTTAATCAATTAATTTATGTTTCATTTATACAATGACAAAGTTGCCATCAGAAAGTGACTAAACACAACGTAACACTTGGGGACAACGATTTGGATGGATATTGAAAAATCTAACAATAAGGACTTAATTGATTTTGCAAATATTCCATGACCAAAATGAAAAGGAAAACAAAACTTTGATACTAAAACAAATTGACCGTGCATTCAATTTAATCAATCAAAGTACCTTGAAAATAAAAATAAAATAAATCAAATTGACCATTTAATGAGAAGCATGAGTACGCTCAATTGCTAATCAGTTAGTAAATTAATACGACACGGCAATAACTACTCACTTAGGCATATATATTTCACAATGTTATCTCATGAACAAAACCGTTTATTTTAAAAACAAAGAAAGAAAGAAATCATTCATTTTGTAAGTCATCATTTAATGTTCTCATTTTTGTTTATTATGTTGTCTGTAAAATAAAGTAAAGATGACATAAAATATTGTTGTGGACCTCCTGAGGAAAAGAAAAAGCAGCTCAGCTAATGCGAAAAAGAAAAAGTTAAAAAACAATGTCTATGGCCCCATACGAGTGCTGGTGTAGTACTAACAAACGACAGAGATTGATAAGGCTCTAAAGAAAGAAAGATGTGGTTCTCATTTCGCATTTCACATTTCACATCAGCAGATGTTCTTGGATTTGCCACCGCATGGCCTTACACACTTATCCATATAAAAAAAATGGTGATTTCTCTATTCTAATTTTATATTTTATATACTTACATTTTATTTTATAATTAAAAAAAAAATATAAGTGGATAAAATTGAAGTGGGGAAATCATTAGCCTATAAAAATTGTAGCATTAAAAACAATAACCGAACTGTGTATGAACATGTGTATTGTCTTTCAGGTTTTCACCTCTTCGATTAAAAGCAAATGGATCTTATTTTCAACCAGATTCACATTCAAATTCAATGGAAATTGAAAAAAATATAAATATTAGTATTAATATTAAACCTTTAATTTTCTAACAATGACCTTTTGCACAATTAAAATTCTTTAAAGAGCATGAATTTGGGTCTTAAGGTGTTACGATTTCATGTATTATAATATAGATAGACTGCAAGTTCATATTTCATAATCCTACTACAAAATATTAATAAACAGATAAATGTGTTATATAACAAGAGTTTATTGATAACACTCGAGTAACGGTCAAGTGCCCATGATCCTTGCAAAGCCTATATGCTCCCTGCAAGTATTTTTGTGTTGTCATTCCAATTACTATTGGTTTGTGTTGTCATGTCAACTGCTTTGTGACAGAAGTGTGATTTATATCGGAGCTCTGTATCTAGTCTATACTTTTGTCTTTAGGGATTTGTTTATGTCTCTCAGCTCTGCTATGTGCTGGTTGCAAATGGAGACTTCATCTGTTACCTCTTTTGTTAATTTTGTTTTTTTTCCTGTGTTCAGTTGCATTTGGTGCGTGCAACTAGAGATTGGGATTGGTTCGTGCACCTAGTCATAAATTTTGGGGTTAATGACCTAAATGGTCCCTTAATTATTACTCCATTATCATTTTAATCCACTAATTAAAATTTTCAATTCAAACATCCTTAAACTTTTTATTTTGCACCAAGATGGTCCATCACTCAAAGTCTATGTATTATTCCGTGAAATCGAGGGACAAAACCGTATTTTTAGGTGAGTATCCTCCTCTAAAAGAGTTATTGATTCCAATGGTCCCCTAACTATTGCTCCAATATCATTTTGGTCCACCAACTAAAATTTTCATTTGAACCGTCCTTCAACTCTTTTTTTTTTTTTAGTATCAAGATGGTCCTATTGTTAAAGTTTGTCAATTTTATTGTTAAATTTAGAAGT
Organism: Prunus mume; assembly: GCF_029339155.1. Lineage (NCBI taxonomy): Eukaryota > Viridiplantae > Streptophyta > Magnoliopsida > Rosales > Rosaceae > Prunus > Prunus mume. The sequence continues at coordinate 15,274,780 of NC_142701.1, read as the reverse complement.
AAAAATGTCTCTATGAATTAAAATAGTAATATATAATTAAAAATTAAAGGAAACTATTATAAACTTAGAAAATTTTAAAAAATTGAATCTCACTAGCCACATGGCTTTTTTTGTTGTTGTTGTGAGACTGACCTAACAATTAATAATAAAAAATTCTCTACTGTTTAAATTAATTAAAATCACATATATATATATATATAAAATAACAAATTTTTTAAAAGAGCAAACAATAATTAAAAATTAAAGGAAACTATTATAGGAACTTGTACCTAATTTTTAAATTGAAAAAATTGAATCTCACCACCAACATAGCTTTTTTTTTATGACAAGGATTTAAAAAGTAATATTTTTTCTCTATTGTTTAAATTAATTAAAAAATTTAAAATAAGATAAATACAAAAACAAATAACAATAAAATTGACGGACTTTGACGGTAGAACCATCTTGATACAAAAAAAAAAAGTGGGAGGACAGTTCAATTGAAAATTTTAGTTGGTGGACCAAAATGATACTAGAGCAATAGTTGAGGGACCATTTTAATCATACCCTTCGATAGAGCTTCTCAAAAAGTAGCATATACCCTTCAAAACTCAGTCATGTGGCCATCACATGATCAGAAGTGACGGAATCTGTCACAGATGGACCATCTTGGTACAAAATAAAAAGTTTAAGGGTGTTTGAATTGAAAATTTTAGTTGATGAACCAAAATGATAATGAAGCAATAATTGGAGAACCATTTAGGTCATTAACCCTAAATTTTGGTATTTCTTCCAATACTCTGCTCTTTTACACTTCTCTTTTGTTGATCCCTCAAACTGATGGAGTATATTTTCTTGAGAGATTGTAACCAAACGTTTTGCATGTTATGGTAGTTGCTTCAAACTATCCAAAAATTTATTGTCATAGCCCACCGAAGCACCCCAAAACAATTCTTTATTTGTGGTGTTTTGGAAACTATGGGATGTTTTGATCAGTAAAAGTCCAGTAAGACTTTTAGGGACTATTCCCTAAAACTACCTGCTAAGTGAAGGGAAAGAGACATCCTGAGTACCATCTATCTCAAAATTTCTGAAAGCTTCCATATCCATACCAATCTGGCTAGAAGAAAACTGCACCACTGATGATCAATTTCAATAATGTATACATGTTGTCGTGTTTTATGTTGTACCGTTAATTAAGCGTGATCCCATCTTGGCCACGGATCCACCGCCGTCAAGTTGCACTGGACATATTAAAAACAGAAAAGGCAAAGAAAAGTTGAATGCGGTGCCCACCCACTCAACTAAAAGTTGTCGTTCTAATCCTGTTCGTGGAGGATCCCTTCGATTATCTCACAGGGAAAGAAATGGGAGCTGAGGTCGCCCAAATGGCAGTAACACCTTACGAAGCAGGTTATTGAAATTGTGGGGGCTACGAGAATCTGGAATCAGTCCACTGATTAAAGTTGCTTTAACAAAGCAGGCCAGCTTTCTAGCTTAGGTGTATACATAAGTTAACAATGACATACACACCACCTTTTACATGATCAAAGTTGCTTTAACAAAGTTTGGGTTTGGTTAGTGTACAAACAATAATTGTGTGCCTTTGATTTGATATAATATCTCATGTGTCTTCATTATTACCGTTTATCATATAGATGTTGGGATTTTTGGAGACCAAGTGGTTAGAGCATCCAGAGTAGGGGGTGTATATAGGAGTGTATGTTAAATATACACACCGAGTCACCAAATCGTCTCTAATAGGGAGATGTAAATAGATGTAAATATACGTCACTACCATGGGGATGTAAAATAAAATGTATATTTACATCTATTTTTACATCCCTTGCAAAGGGACCCACCGAGAAAAGTGAAGAAAAATGAAGAAAAGTCAACATAAAAGGCTGAACCCACGGCTACACCCCCAAATTTACACCTCTCAAGCAAAAAAACATATTTACATCCTCGAAAGTGTAAAGAGAATGTAAAAGTGGCTTTACACCCCCTCTTAGTGCGCTGATATCACAGGCACACTCAACGTGCTCAACTAAGCGGGGCCCGTGGAGTTGTTACTTTTGTTTTTACTCGCCAAGACCCAATTCCCTCTCCTCACTCGTATTTTCTCTCTCGTGGGGCTCAGCAGATGGAAATTTCCATATTTTTTCCACATTTCCGGCGACTTTTCCTATGTCTTCATTTACCACCCTCACTGATTGTCTCCTTCGAATGCACTTTCAGTCAACAACCTTCAGTTTCTTCATTGCAGGAGCAACCTTCAGTTTTTTCATTGCAGCAACCAGCTTTTGCTTAGATATATTTCTTTACTTTCCTAATTAAAAATCCAATCAAAAAAACAAAAAGAAAAAAAAAAATTACTGCCTTCAGATATTCTGGTTTTCGTTTCACACCCTTGATTTCGTTCTGTTATTATCACCTCTGTTTTGCTTTTACTTTCAAAGAGAGAAAGAAAAAAAAAAGTAGTAGTAGCAGTTCAGCTTTGTCTCATCATTAGGCTGATTGTGCTGCGGTGTTCTATAAGCATTTTGAAGGGAACTGATATCATTCGTAACCAAAAGAGAGAAAGGTATTAATGTTCATCTTTTTATTTCTTTATTTATCCTCTGCTATTTTATGTTCTTATTTTTGCTACGTGTAGCTTTATTTGAACTTAATTATTTCAGAAGTAAATCCAACTAATTTTTTTCGATTAAAGAAACAAAGAAAATTAACAAATTTAAAGGAAAACTGTGGCCCAACTATCTCTTTTTCTCTTCAGAATTTCCCAAGAATCTTTGAATTTAATTGCATTTATAATTGGCGGGAAGATTTTCTTGCTTACTTACGGTGGATGATTCGAAGAGCCCTTCGATCTCTTCTCTTATTTTGCTTCACTTTTGCTGTAGTATTTCTGTGAGAAATTTCCTTGTTTTGGATTGTAATTCAAAAACTATTTCTAAAAATGGACATCCATTTTAAAAATTAGAGTTACATCTTACAAAAAAATTAAATACTAGTGCTAATTTTAAACATTTAATTTTCAAAAAAATAACCTTTTGCACAATTAAATTTTTTTAAAGGGCATAAAATTGGCTTTTAAGTTGTGTCAAAGTCACATGTGTTACGAATTCATCTGTTATAATATAGGTGAACTACAAGTTGATATTTCATAAACTTATAATAAAATATTAATAAACAAATAATATAACATGAGTTGATTGATAATACAATGTGATATAATAAGCTTAGATTAAGCCAAGCGAATACACCAAACACAAGACAAATTTTATTTAACTTAGATCAAGCCAAGCGAATTCATGACAATCCCTAAATATAATCCATGGCCTATGATAGTCATGCATACCAAACAAAGCCTATAAGTTTCCTCCGCCACTAGGTTTTTCACCAAAGACTCAGCCTTATCTTGTTGTTGACTTTTATTTGCTCACTACATAGTAGAGGTGTCAAATGGGATGAGCCGGCCCAGCATGGCACGAGCCCAACCCGTTTAAATGAGGCACGGCACGGCACGAGCATGAATATTAATGGCCGTGCTCGTACAAAGACAAAAACTTGGGCCGAGCCGGATTAAAAATGAGGTCCAATAGACCGGGCCGGCCCATGGCCCGAGCATGCTTCAAGCACGGCACGAGCCCAAGCACGAGCCCAAACACGACCCACTTAACATTTTTTTTCTTTCTCAAAAGTCAAAATGCAATAATTTGACGAGTAATGCTATTTGGACATACAACATTGACCACCTTAATGACCACCTTATGTGGCAACTGATATGTCATGTCATGTCAATTAATGAATGTTGTCATGAGGCCACTCACTAGGAATGCTAGGGTTTTTTAATTGACATGGCATGACACATCAGTTGCCACATAAGGTAGTCAATGTTGTGTGTCTAAATAGCATCTAATGTCATTATTTATATTTTTTTTAATCATAAATATATATTTGATGTCTTTCATTTTAGGGAAATTATTTGGGTCCTTTGTTTAAATATGAAAAGTTGAAGTGGACTTCGTGGAGTTGAACACTTTTTGCCCTCCGCCATTTCATATTGTTTGGATGTTTGATTGATTAATATTTTCAAATAGTTCATTATTTCTTGCCTCTAATTATATTTTTAATGTTTATAATTTGAATTATGTAGTGAAAAAAAAAATCAAGTGAAAAAAATTCAAATTAAATGGATTGGTTCTTGGGCCCGAATATGGCACGAGCACGAGCACAAAGACGGCACGAGCCCGCCCGCCCGTTTCAATATGGACATGGGCTTTGGGCCCGGCCGGGATCAATGATTTTACTAAATGGGCCGGCACGGCACGGCCCGATAAAATAAATTGGCCGACCGGCCCGATACGAAAACGTTAAAAGCACGAGTTTAAATGGGATGGGCCGGCCCGGCACGACCCGTTTGACACCTCTACTACATAGGTAAGTCGCAGCAAGCCTTTATACTTTTCTAGCTAGTAAACATCAAAAATTAGCATGGACATAATTATCAGCATATGCTGTCAGTTCTTAAGTACATACGTATGAGACGATACTTAGAATTAGATAATAGGTGGTTGGTTTACGAGTCTCAATTAATGTTTTTGTTTCGTATGACTTTTGAATTTTCATATCCAAAAGTCATGTCTATACTGATGTAAGACAGTCTTACTCTACTTTTGCAAAACAATCATAGTTATTAAACTAGAGTTAAATTTATCTCCCTTTCTCTGGAAAAAAGAAATAAAAACTAGAGTTAAAATTATGTCTGGAGCTAAATTGTTTTTGGCTAAATTACTTTTACAGTGATTTCGAAAAGAAAAAAACTATATAGTCAAGGTCAAGGTTAGAATTGTAAGTAATAATGGAATTTGAACTCCACTCCTCCAAGCAAACGTTTGGAAGGCAGATGAGAATAATTTGGAGTGCAAGCTCGTATTAATTGTGAGACTTAATTCACCAGGCTTAACATTCACCTGCTATATGCATTGGTGGAGCCAAGATTTCAAATTAAAGGGGTCTTTCACAAATTTTTTAAGAATAAGCGAAATTAATATGACACTAACTACTCCTTTTAGCCCACTTGGTAAATTAGAAAGAGCTATAAGTTTTTATTAAAAAATATATAGAATCCATTAATAACCCAAGAACATTACAAAGAAACCAGCATATTAATAGTAGACTTGTTAAAACCTTCTTGGGAAACCTTGGAGTAAGAAAAATTACTGCATATTCTACAAAGTAACAGAAGAGTCAAAATCAAGAATATAAAACAGGATAACTATCTATAAGACAATTCTAGCACACTATCAATAATAAACTTAGACAAACACATCTGGAAGAAGGCTCCAATGCTTCTATGTACTGTTAAAAAAGGACTCCAATAGTATTAGAATTACAGTCCTTTGCACACCTAACCCAAAATTTGTTCACCAGCATTGGGCAGAATCAAATAGAACACCATGTCGATCAGTTCACATGAACCATAACACAAAAACAAATAAATGCTGCCATGCGGCCAAAAAACCCAGATCGGGTCAGAATGAAATTCCCATGTGAAGGTGATGATGGTTGAAATTAAATAATAGGTGGTAGTTGACATCTCATAACTATCAGAAAAGGAAAAAAGGAACAACCTACCTGTAATTCCAGAAAAAACTTACTGAAAAAACGAGAAAAAAAAAAGTGTTGCATACTGATACTCTGTGTTCTTCTATTTAGTTTCCTTTCTTAATTTCAATTGGTTTAATATTTTTTCTTTTACTCTTTTTCATTTTCTTGTTTTTGGGTTCTTTTATTCAACAGATACAAGAGTCTCATTCCAAAGCAAAACAAAAAGAACCATGGAGATCTTCAACGGAATTATTTCTAAAATAATTGAGTACACAGTTGAACCAGTTGGGCGGCAAATGGGTTATCTAATTAACTACAAAAGCAACATTGAAAGTCTGAGGAGCCAATTGAAGAACTTAGATGCTGCCAAAGACCGGATGAAGCATAGGGTTGATGAAGTTGAAAGAAATGGTAAAGGAGTAGAAACTGATGTCCAGAACTGGAGAAAAGAAGCAGATGGGATCACTCAAGAGGCAGAAAAGATTTTGGGAAATGAAGGCCAAGCAAAGACAAAGTGTTTCCGTGGAGTATGTCCTAATCTGGTTTCGTATCATCAGTTTAGCAGGAAATCAGCAAAATTGGAAAAAAAGATTGAACTACATGCAAAAAAAGAGTTTCCCAGTGTTTCTTACGAAGCTCCAGTAGAAGATATAAGTGCCATACCCTCTCAAGAATACATGGCCTTTGAATCAAGGACTTCAATGCTGAAGCAAATCATGGAGGAACTGAAAAATCCTGATACCAACAGGATTGGGGTGTACGGATTGGGGGGTGTTGGAAAGACAACACTCGCCAAAGAAGTATTCAGAGAAGCTAATAAAGAAAAGTTATTTGATGATGTGGTTATAATACTTAATGTAAAAGAAAAAAATGACATGGAAATTCAAAAAGAAATTGCTGAAAAGTTAGGTATGGAAGTGAAGGAACCTCAAAGTATGGCAGTAAGGGCAAATTGTTTATGGCGCAGGATAAAAGACAAGAAGACTCTTGTAATTTTAGATGATGTTTCGACAAGAATTGATTTGGAGACTGTGGGACTTGTCCATGTCCGGACTTGTAATTTATTGTTGACATCTAGAGATAAGGAAGTTTTATTTTCTGAGATGGGTACGCAAAAGAATTTTCCGCTTGACCTTTTATGTGAACAAGAAAGTTTGAGTTTGTTTGAGAAGAAGGCAGGTGCTGTTATTAAAGATGACCGCATACAGAGAGTAGCAAACGAATTGGCAAAAAAATGCGGAGGTTTGCCTATTTTAGTTGTTGCAGTTGCAAGCGGTTTAAGAGAGAGTTCTTTAGAAGAATGGAAAGATACCTTGAGGCGCTTCAAAAATTTTGAGAAAAAAGGATTGACAGAAATAGCGTTCTTGATAATAGAGTGGAGTTACAATAAATTGGATAGCGAGGAGCTTAGGCCGTTGTTCTTGCTCTGTGCAATAATGGCAGAAGGTAAGTATGCTTTGTTTCTCTCTGACTTGTTGAAATACTCTATAGGTTTGGGTTTGGTTGAAAATGTTCGCACAGTGGAAGAGGCACGGAATGCATTGCATTCGTTGGTTAAAAAACTTAAAAATTCTTGTCTGTTGCTTGATGGTTATGACGATGGAAGTGTTAGAATGCATGATGTTGTACGAGATGTTGCTGTCCGAATTGCATCTAGAGATCAACATGCCTTATCAAGAGCTTATACAGAGTTGGATGAAAGTCCAAGTAAGGACTGCACTCTAATCTCTCTCCGAAGATGTACTATCCCCAAGCTTCCCGATGTACCTTGGGAATGCCCTGAACTTAAATTTTTTTATTTGGGGAGTAGTGACAACTCGCTTGAAATCCCTTGCAACTTTTTTGAAGAGATGAAGGAACTCAGAGTGTTAGATTTAACACGGCTTCATTTCCGAGCACTGCCTCCATCTCTTCAATCCCTAACAAATCTTCAAACTTTGTGTTTAGATCAGAGCGTGTTGGGGGACATAGCTCTAGTTGGACAGCTAACAAACTTGAAAATTCTTAGCCTTTTAGAATCTAAGGTGAAAGAGTTGCCCAAAGAAATAGGGCAATTGACTCGTCTACAATTGTTGGATTTGACCCGTTGCTCTGAACTTGTAGTGATCCCAGCTGGCGTTATATCAAGCTTGACAAGTCTAGAAGACTTGAGAATGGGAAGATTTAAGGAATGGGAAGGAGATTTAAATGATGGAAGAAGTAATGCGAGCGTGTCAGAGCTGAAACAATTGCATCAACTAACTGCATTAGATATATGTATTCCAGATGCTAAGCTTCTTCCAGCAAACATGTTCTCGGATACGAAGTTAGAAAGATACACCGTACTTATTGGTGATTGTTGGCTATATCCTGATAAATACGGAACCTCCTCTAACATGTTAAAACTCAAGCTCACTACGAGCAGTCAATTCAGCCAAGGTATAAAATTGCTGCTAAAGAGATGTGAACATTTGGACTTGGATGGGATGGAGGCTGCAAATATTATTTCCTATATATCAGCAAGTGACAGTGGTAAACAACTGAAGAATCTCCATGTCCAAAACAACGATGCTGTTACAGCTGTCATTAACTCGAGTCATGCCTTCCCCAACTTGGAGTCGCTATCTCTTTACAACCTTGTTAATTTGGAAACTGTATGTTGTGGCCAACTCATACCTCAGCCTTTTCAAGAGTTACGATCTTTGACTTTATGGAATCTGCCAAAGCTTATTGGTTTCTCCTCCAAAGGCAGCACGTCAGTTGTAAGTACAGAGGCCAAAGAAATCATTTTGGAGAATGAAATTGGTGGACCCACGAAACTTTTCATGGATGGAGAGGTACGTTTTGCGGTTTCATATGCCCAGCCTTTCTACATATCATTCGGATTTGTTCTATATTTATTTCTTAACAAATTAGTTGCTTTTGTATATATTTCATTTTGGTCATTCTTTCTGCAGGTAGAAAATAATCCATTTAAATAATGCATATTCTTTATGCACGGATTATGTAGTACTAGGATTGAAATTATATCCAAGTTACAATTCATTTAAACGGTATATTAATTTATTAGTTTTTGATTGAGAAAGAAAAGGTATTAGCTTTTAATTAGTGTACAATATTCAATGATTCATATTATGACGAAAGCATGATCCATTCTCGAAAGTCTATTTATTAGTGTACAATATTCAGTGATTCAACAAAAATGTGTTATATTTTAAATTAATAGACTAATAAACTTTGAGGCCACTTTTTCTTTTTCAGATACATTTTTACTCCACAAGGACATATTAGACCTTTACTTTTTGTCAACTCATTTTGGAATTTATACAACTGATGAGCATGTAAATTGTCATTTCCCTAATTAAACATGAATTGTGTACTATACCCAGGTTCTGATACCCAACTTAACACGCTTGATCTTGCATCAATGTGATGGTTTAAGATTCTTGTTTTCATGTTCCATGGCTAGACGTCTTCAGCAACTCAAACATCTTGAGGTATCCACATGCCAAATGATGGAAGAAATAGTATCAACAAGTGGATACAATCAAGAACATAGAGATAACATGTTTTGCAATCTAAAATCTCTAAATTTGCAACATCTTCCAAGCCTCACTAGATTCTACTCCGGAAGTTATATTGAATTTTCATTATTGGAGACATTGCATATTGAGGATTGTCCTAGACTGGGGACATTCATCTTTGATAGAAAGAGTGAAATTACTTCAATAGGCAAAGAAAATGACGATAGGAACTCCAAGGAGAATCTTGAGACTGTTATACCACGCTTTCTTTTTGATGAAAAGGTGAATTATAAATTTCTTTCCCTTTCTTTATGCATTTATTTCCAATTAATGTGTACCTCATTAGTGAAAAAAGGTGTTCTGACTAGTTTATGAGATGAATATACATACAGGTAGGATTTCCTAGCTTGGAGAGGTTGATCATCTATGACATACCTAAGTTGAGGACTGTATGGCACTGCCACCTTGCTCCAGACTCTTTTCGAAAGCTCAAAGAAGTTGCAGTTTTGAGATGCCAGAGTCTAATAAATATCTTTGCGCCAAGTATGATGGGAAGATTGAATGCTCTAGGCACATTAGTGATAAAGCAATGCAAATCACTACAAGTAGTTTTTGACATGGGGGTAGTACTTGGCGTTAAAGAAGCATACGGCACATCATCAACCACTCAGTTGAAAACTTTTGGGTGCCCAAATCTGGATTATGTAAAAATAAATTCGTGTGACAACTTGAAAAATATCTTTCCAGCCTCATTGGCCAAAGGTCTTCAGCAGCTAAGCGAGCTGTACGTGGAGAATTGTGGAATATTGGAAGAAATTGTTGCCAAGGACGGACTAGAAATGACACCTGAGTTTGTGTTCTCTAAAGTAACACTTGTGCAATTGCAACATTTGCCCCAACTAAGGATTTTCTATTCGGGGCTACATGTTTCCAAGTGGCCATTACTCAAATCATTGATATTCTTTGAATGTGGTAAAGTGGAGATTCTTGCTTCCGAATATTCAAGATTCCAAGAAAGACTTGATTCGGGTACACCAATCAAACAACCTTTTTTGTTAGTTGACAAGGTACAAAATTCTCTTGCTCCTGTAGCGAAATTCATCTTCACTTATTTTCTTTGCAATTTTTATTATCATTAAGTATTGCAGATTTTTCTTTTATTAAAATAATTTTTTGGCCTCCACCTTGTCAAAAAATTCAAAGCACATCCGTCGAATAAAAACAATAGTCAAGGTTAGGGAGTAGTAATTTACTAATATATATAGTAAAGACATGTATACAACAAAATAAAGACTCGAAAATTTAAAATAATTCAATCGATGACATTAGATGAAGATAGTGTCACCAAGGATTCAGGAATACCTTGGTCACCTGCCGTTAGATCTCATCCAATGATAAATAATGATTCAAGCCTTAAATAATTTAAAAAACACTTCCCAAAATTTCAATTACAGCAACAACAACAAAAACAACTAATGCTTAAACCCACTTACTCCTCTCACTGTCTCACGTTTTCCTTTCACTCTCCAGAAATGCCTCATTTCTTTTCTGTGTAGGATTCCCCAATAGAGTACATGAAATCACCGAATAAGATTGTATAAAGAAAAACTGAATAAGTACTGAATTTAGCCAAGAAACGAAAAAACCCAAAGAAAAGCACAAAAACCAAAATTGGAAATTGACAAGAGACTGAGGTAGAACAGAGGCCAAGTTCTTTTTGGATTAGAGAGTGAAAGCCGCTGAGCAAGGGTGAGGCATAATTTCACTTCGGTATAAATTATAATTGAAGTTGGTAGCATATTTGAGTTTTTTTTTAAATAATTAATTTTTTTTAATTTAATTAATACTTGATTCATTATTTGCCCTTGGATGAGATCAAACGGCAAGTGACCATAATGTTCCTTGGTCCTTGGTGACCAGGTGAATACCACTGAATATAGTATTTAGTTATGCAACTGGCCAAGTGGGTTGACAATGACATCCAAATGTTGATATTATTTCAGGGTAATCCATTCCCCAACTTGGAAGTATTGCGCTTGGACGAGAACACAGAGATTTGGTATGAAGCACATAGTCTACTCCCAGCAAAGTTGTTTATCAATCTAAAAAAGTTTGCATTTTCTTGTGCACACCCCCAGTCATTTCATTTCCTTGAGAAATTACATAATCTTGAACAGCTCGTTGTTTACAATGGTCCTTGGAAAGAAATATTTGTGTATGAAGGAACTAGTAGCGGGGAAATAGATGCAGTTGGGAGGACCCTCCCGCACATAAAGATTTTGTATCTCAACCAAATGAAGGAGCTGATGCATCTAGGGATTGGGAATGACAACTCTGAATCAGTTTTTCCAAACTTGGAAATTCTAAAGGTGTACAATTGTGGCAGATTAAAGAATCTAACTTCATCCGCAATATCCTTTCACAAACTAACCACTTTACACGTATCAAATTGTGAGGGACTAAAATACTTAACAACTTATTCGGTGGCTAAATGTTTACACCAACTCAAAAGCTTGGAAGTTGAGAATTGTGAAAGCATGATAGAGATAGTGGCAAGCAACGAAGATGAAGAAGATTCAAGAAATTATTATGAGATTGCTTTCAGCTGCTTGCAACATTTGAAACTTTATTATCTACCAAGTCTGCGAGGCTGTTGCTCATCAGGAAATTGCACTGTTAGAGTCCCATCCTTAAACTCTTTAATTGTCAAGGAATGCCTGATTGAGTTGAAGATTTCCCCTGATGGGTCACTGATTCAAAGTGGTTCAAGACCAGAAAGACAACAAATAATAGAGGAAGTGGAAGAAAAAGAAGAAGAAGATGATGGCAATGAAACGGTATAAGTTTTCATTCATATTAATAAACTGTATGGTCGTATGTTTCGTTGTAATGCTCAACAATATATTTCCAGGGAGGAATGACGCAGCTGATTGCCCATACAAATTAATGCTGCAAGACTCCATATTCCATAGTTTCCACCACATCAATTCCTAATTAGTTTCACTGTAAGTATATACTGGTACCATTCATTCAGTATGTAGTGGATACCATTCGATAAATACATTTTTACTTGTTCTGACAATTCTCTCTGTTCCACCCTCACCCAGCTGTTCCCGCCCTTGCCCCCCATTGCCGATCTGATCAATGTTAATTGTTTAATACAAGCTTGCAAGCGGCCACCTCAAGGCACAGGCCGAAGAATTTGGAAATGGTTGTGTGATTTGTGTTGGCATTCAGGCATTCCAATTCCTGTTGTGTTATGCTTGTGTTGCCATGTCTATAACTGCTTTGTGATACAAGTGTGATTTATATCGGAGCTCTGTTGGTTTTGGAACCTCAAGTCCCTACTTTTGGCTTTAGGGATTGGTTCATGTCTCTTAGCTCTGCTGTTGTGCTGGTTGCAAATGGAGGCTTCATCTGTGAACTCTTTTGTTAATTTTTTTTTTCCTGCTGGGTTCAGTTGCATTTGGTACGTGCACCAAGTGTTTGGGAAATGCTTACTCTGTGACTTGTGCGAATCAATAAATTGTAATCAAATTCATAAATCCTGGTATTTCTTTCAGTACTCTGCCCTTTTACATGTCTCTTTTGTTGATCCCTCAAACTGATGAAGTCTATCTCTGTGATATTTTCTTGAGATATTGTAACCAAAACTTTTGCTTGTTAGTGAAGTTAAGAAAAGTAATGGCATAACATGCTGCATCAAATACAGAGGTTGTATTACAAAGATCATAACTAGTTCATAGAAACTTCTTTAGTTTCCAGTGCATATTCATTGAGAAAAATAGGTCAATAGACTTAAATAAACAAAACAAAATCACCAGACTAAAAGCAAACTTGTCAATGACCATGCATAATGAAAAGAGCAAGTCTAAGAGAAAACAAAAAATGCTACATTAACCGATATCACCTAACTTAAATGTGCTAATATTGAAGAGACCAAAATCCATCCAAAGGCACGCTGCACCGCGCCCTCAACATCAAAATTTTGAATTGACTGCCTGATGAGCATAAGTTCATAGAAAATATAAAGAAAAGGGACGGGAACCTATTTGGAAGGCGCCATCGCACACTGTTTCTATGCATCAGTTATTGGGTACTCAAACACAACATCTTTTCCTGAAAGCTTCCTGTAAACTGCAGAAAAGCTCTCCAGCTTGTACTCCGTGTTGTTTCGTTCCTTGGGATCCAAGAAAACCTGCCCAGCATTGAAGATAGATAATTATGGTAATTAACAAACAAAATCCTACCCTTGACAACCTATGCATGTACTTTTATAATAAATCCATTATAATATCCATCCCACCTAAATGTACTACGTTCTCAATTCATCTATTCCATTGGCAGTCTTTGGACATCTTCGTAACAAAATCCTCTCTTTGGTAATAAGGTTCTTAGCCTTCATCTTTCAAGCATTAATCAACCCCTTTTTTTCCCATTTCCAAGTGTTTGTGTGTGTGTGTGTGTGTCTTTATATCAAACAATATTGTTTTCCTTCGACAGCTTACCTTCATTATCTTGGACCCATCAAGTCGATATCTAGTTCGTTTACCAACAATCTCAGCAGGCAAAACAACATATCCTCCAACATTGCCTCATGGACAGCAGTTAGAGTACGAGTGCGGGGCCGTTGGACAGCAGACCCTTTCTTTGGAGGCCTCACTATCCTTCGTGTGGCGATCAGAACTACATCCTACCACATGACAAACAAAAATAAACACCACCAAAGAAAACCACTATTTGCAAATAAACACATGTCTGAATCAGAGATCTACTCACTTTAATTATAGCAAAAATGAAATAAGAGAAGAAAAAATAAAATGGGTTGACTGTAAGAAAAGTCAGCTAGGAAGATAAAAATAAAATATCCTTTATTGTAAGGCACAAAATGTAGTGCCTAGAAACAAGTACATAAAAACATCACGAAGAAAACATAGTCTGGGTTAAATCTAGATTTCATAAATGGCAGAGAACCAAAGAACTTAAATAATCACCTTTCCACTGAATTTCTTCTCTAGCTCCCTCACAATCAGAACATGGATCTTGCGATAAGCCTTCCTACGTCTATATGGTCTGCGGATAACAACCGCCTTCCGGTTCCCAACCACATCAACTTGACTGGAGAAAGGAGCAATATTAATCATACAATCGGCAACAGTTTACAATAAAAAGTCATTCAGTAAACAGTTCTTACACAGCTGAATTTATATATAGATCCTTCAGTTCACTTTTCAGGTCCGAGTCTGTTTCCAAATCAAAGATTGCCTGCACAGACAACAAACAACTCATGATTATATCTAAACATCATAGCAACAATTTCAGCAATAGAAAGCGCAATAAAAAGCTGCATATCTTGCCTGTCCAACTGACTCTTCAAGTTCAGCATCAGTAACCTTAAATTCCGATTTATTTATACAACATCAGTTAATGAGTCTAATATTCTATCTTTACCATAACCCATTAAATCTGTTCATATCTCCTCCTCCCTCACGTCGTCAGATAAGTTGGTTCATATAGCAACGTGATGAGAGTTTAATTAGTGGTTAAGTGGGATTGGATGAACCAGAAAGCCTTAAAATGACGGACATCCAAATCACGAAGAACACCCCAAACAAAGTAACAGAGAGGACGGAAGGGGCTATTTTTCTTTTGCTTTTTTTGACTTTTCTTATTTTCTAGTTTCTTTTAATCAATTAATATATGTTTCATTTATACAAGGCTTAATTATGTATATGCCTCATGTGCTTTCAAACTTATCTTAGATTACCACCTGTGTTTGCAAACGGCTCAAAGTACCCCCTAACTTTTTAAAAACCATCTCACATTACTCCTTCCGTCAGTTTTTTTGAAGTTCCATTACGAACGTTATCGTTCATCTCCCCCTCCCCCAAAAAAATTCCAGAACAGCATTCCTCCCCTTTGTTATTGTTCGTCGCTTATTTACCCTCCAAAACTCAGAAATTTCTCCTAGCCAACACAACTAGCAGTAAGAACAGCTCGAGAGGTTGAAAAAACATACCTGGATTGAAGAAAATGGTGCTCGGAATCGCCCGAACGAGCGATGAAGATTTTGGGTAAAAACCGGTCAATTTCTTGCTTTTTCCGACGATCCAGACGGCGGTTGACAGCAGCTGAGATGTGAGGCTGGTTCTTTTGATACCCATGTCGTCACTTGGGGTGGCTGGAGGAGAAGATGGTAGCCCAAAAACTGGTCGGATGAACAATAACAAAGGGAGGGCTGCTGTTCTAGAATTTTTTGGGGTTGAGCAAGAACTTTTATAATGAAAATCAAAAACTGACGGAAGCGGTAACGTGAGACGGTTTTTATAAGGTTGGGGGGTATTTTGAGCCATTTGAAAACACAGGTGGTAATATGAGATAAGTTTGAAAGCACAAGGGGCATGTACATAATTAAGCCTTTACAATGATAAAGTTGCCATCAGAAAGTGACCAAACACAACGTGACACTTGCGTACAACGATTTGGATGGATATTGAAAAATCTAACAATAAGTACCTAATTGATTTTGCAAATATTCCATGACCAAAATTTAAAGGAAAGCAAAACTTGTCACGCCCCGGAACCGGGGGTGGGTGGAAACCCCGCGCCCGGTACGTGAGAAAGAAAATGAAAACTAAAATAAAATAAATAGAAAGCCGAAACATTTGGTTTAAAATAAAGAGCTTGTCCAATATAGATCCCTACATTTTCTATTTCCTAGATATATACCCATCACTCTATAAATCTATGTGTAAAACCCAATTTCAAATTTAAATGACCAGTATGATATAAGAGGTAGTAGTATTTCTATGTTTTTACATCGTTGCCACTAAACTTCATATTTTATTTATAATTTATTTCAAGCATTTCATTAACTGCCATAATTGTAATTAATATACTCCCTATTAATAGCATATCAATCATCCCATTTCTTATAGTTGTCATTCCCTCTCACATCTCGCCCCCTAAAATTGCAAACAAAAAAAAAAATCTGTAAATTACATATCCAATAATGTACCTATGAAAATTATAATATAAATATATACATATAAAATATAGGTATCCAATAAATTACATATCCAATAATGTACCTATGAAAAATAGGTACATTATTAGAGGAAAAAAATAGGTAAGTTATTTGGAGAGAGAAAATAGGTTCATTTAAAAAAATTACTTTTAATAAAACAAATAATAGGTACTTTATTCATAGAAAAAAGGCTATATTATTTATAGAAAAAAATAGGTACATTATTTAGATAAATGGTAGGTATATTGGATGACATATAATATCTAAATCCTAATTGTAAGTACATTAAAATTAATGTAGGTATATTGGATGTCGTATAATGTAGGTATATTGGAATAGATAATTATGTACACTTTTCATACTAGGTAAATTATATTTTTCATAAAACAAACAAGTAATAGGTACATTATTTTTTCAACATAATTAGTATGTATAGTTTTATTCATAAACAATTATAAAGTGGATTATTAGTCATGTATAATTCATAAAAAGAAAATAACATAAACATTTTATTAAACAAACCGATTACCCAAATTTGAATTTATTGTTAAATTTTTTAAAAAATGTTTCAAAATTAATTCCTACTTCCATTACAACCATTTGGAGATCTTTCCAAATTCAACATCTGTCATTATATACAATCCAATTAAAAACTGTTTCCATATTGATTCCTACATTAATATACAAAATGCAATAATGGCTTAGTTGGGGGTATTTTTGGAATCTGAAAAGTACAATAAATCAGATTTTATGCTTAATTAGGTAACTTGCTGAGTTGAATCCTAGTCATGGGTTTTTATTTATACAAATTGGGTATTATTTATAGGAACAAAAAGTGAAGGGTTTTAGATACGGCAAATTGAATTTGAAGGGTGTAAGCCAAATTTACTATAAAATAAACTTCTCTTATAAAAATAGCTCCAAAATCTTACAACTTTACAATTAATAAATAAAGCTCTATCACTCTCATCTAATTCAACTTCAATTGGTTTATTCCTTTTCTTGCCCACTAATTCATCTGAAAAATTAAACATGGTGAGGGGTGAGCAACTACAGCTTAGTAGGGACATGAGACCTTATTACAGTAGATTGATATAACTAAATTAAGTGACATGCAATCACACAACCAAATATCACATTAATAATAATAATGCATGAATGCTCTTCATCTACTCCCGTTAATTCATATAACTGGACAAGCAGACTTGCACGTCCCATACTATGCTTATACCACTTGGTCCCGAATGCGTATTTATATGAACTAACACCCATTTCAATCATCTCACAATTCCCATTATTATCACATTAATAATAATAATGCATGAATGCTCTTCATCTACTCCCGTTAATTCATATAACTGGACAAGCAGACTTGCACGTCCCATACCATGCTTATACCACTTGGTCCTGAATGCGTATTTATATGAACTAACACTCATTTCAATCATCCCACAATTCCCCTTTTGTTAGTCATCTTGTCTAACTCCCTTTCGCCAGTCCCGAATCACCCAATAAAAACCATGTGCACAGAGGATCCCTGAGACCTGGTACCTGCCAAGAGTTAGACTTAACTACACAAAAGACTATTTCCATTACCCTCTTTTCCATTATTATCTTCTCCACCCAACAACTCCAACCAGTTACCATGACATGATATAATTATGCCAACATTATTCAAATAGTTCACAATGCATAAATATCTCATATCAAGAACATTATACAATATCACACATAATATAGAGCTCACGAAATTTAATTAAATCAATCTTATGTAAAGTCTCCCAAGAAATCCCTACCTCGATTCCAAAGCATTGCTCCAATTTAAGAAAATACAAGCTAAGCCCTCTCTCTCTCTCTCTCTCTCTCTCTCTCTCTCTCTCTGTGGTATTTTACTTCATTTCTCTGGTTCTCATTTTTGTTATTGACAAAATAGGGGAGAGGCCTTATTTATACTTTTACAAAACTTGGGCATGAAGTAAGAATATATATGGATAAGCTTAATGAATAAGGATAAATACGAATATAGGAAGATAAAATCTAACTTCTTACAGGAGCTGTCAAACACACACAAGCTCTAAGCTTTAAAACAATGACACATATATTGGTGACAAGAATGAAATATGCATGTGCCTAATCCACACGTCCACTCCATCTTAAGATGATTAAACTCATATGTATATGTATATATATATATATATATATATATAATAATAATAATAATAATAATAATAATAATAAATTACCAAGTCAATCCTTTTGTCCTAGTTAACTTGCTTATAAAGATAAAAACAGATTTTCTTTAGCTTTTTAATACACAAGAAATATCTAAGGATTTAGAGAAAAACAAATAATATAATTTATAGTTATTCAAATGTGTATATATATTTACTAATACAAATAATTATTAAAATAGCATTGTAAACGTAAAACAGTACATATATATTTAAAAACTTTTAAGAATATGAATTCTCAGAAAACTTCGAGACTAGAGCAAATTGACTGTGCATTCAATTCAATCAATCACTTTGTAAGTCATATTTAATTAATACGGCACGGCAATAACTGAAATGTGTATTGTCTTTTAGGTTTTCACTTGTTCAATTAAACGCAAATGGGTCTCATTTTAAACCAGAATCACACATCCGAATTCCATTTAAATTGAAAAAAATATAAATATTATTATTAATATTAAACATTTCATTTTCTAACAATAACCTTTTGCACAATTAAATCTCTTTAAAGTTTGGGTCTTAAGTTGTGTCACAAACACATAGAGTTCATGTAATATAATATAAGTGGGGTTCAAGTTCATATTTCATAACTATTAATAAACATATAAATGTGTTATATACCAAGAGTTTATTGATAACACTCGAGTAAAAAAGGGGGAGATTTTTTTTAGTACAAGTAATGGTCTAAACTACAAAGAGAGGAGAGTTTCACACACACTACTAAGATACTATGGTGATTCGATTCAAACATAAAATCACTAGTATGTAAATTAAGACCCTTTTTTATTCAACTAAATTCCGTTTTGCATTATCTGTCAACTTTTAAATACCTTAAGATGATGCCTAAAATTGAATAAAAGGTGTTTGGTTAAAAAAATATCTGACAGTACGCTTGGAACGATGCTTAAAATGAAATAATAAGGGGCTGTTGCTTCACGGTCGGTCTCAATTGGTAAAATTCTTCCATTTGGTCTTTTGGTCTTGTCATTGCAAAGGCACTGCCCCCCACTCCCTATAGAGAGTGGGGCTTTCTTATTTCATATTCATACTAATTATCCTTCTTTTAGTTTTGCTTTCTTACTTCTCAAATTTCAAAATCTAAACCAGAAAAAAAATATTATAATAATAATAATAAAGAAAGAAGGAAAGAGGTATATTGCGTTTGAAGGACACGCCTAGACGTGAAAACTCCAGTGTTTCATAACCAAAGGACTTGAAGAGCAACTACCCTCATAAGAGATAATTAAGGAATACGGTACGTCTTTTAATATTTAATTTTAATTTTTATATTTGACAAATCTGACTAAACAATAGGAATGAAACATAATTACAACTTTTTTTAAAGATGGAGTTCAAAGCTCACTTGATACTATTTTATTGATACATTCAAAGTTCACTTACAATTTGTTAGAGCATTCACAATGGGAGGTGTAAAATCCAAGGTGTAAAGCCACTTTTACGTTCTTTTTATATTTGGATGATGTAAATGTGATTTTTTATTCCAATTGAGAAGATGTAAATACAATTATGTATATTCGATTTTCTTTGTGTTAACCTTATAAATTAATTATGTGTGTTTAGGTTTATTTTATTTTTTCTTACTAATGATTGATAACAGTATGATGTGCTGACACGTGTACTTGCTGAGGTGGCAAGTCTGTTAGCTCTTCACATGTTTGTTAATCTGATTAGTTACTCTCGTTAGTCTAATTAGTTATTCTGTTAAGCTCATATTAGTGAAGGAGTCATTGTTACACAGCTATATAAGCTTGTGATTAGTTCATTTCATTATCATGTAAGAAAACACTTCTGAGAAATATACAGAGCTTTAGCTTTCATTCATTTCTCTCTCTAAACCTAGATCTAAAATACTTTATTTCCACCATGGTTATCATGGTATCAGAGCTTCGGCTCATCGATTCCTGATATTTTACGCTTCCGCTCCACAATCTCAAAGCCCGCTCTACTGTATCACTGCTAATTTCATTTTCGAGCTCTCAAATTGCAACAATGGCAAATCAGTGGCTGCTTGTGGTTCTGTCCAGTTTGCTCATATTTCTGGCGATTCTGCAATTGTTGTTCGCCAATCTTCTTCGTGTGCTCTTCTTCTTGACTCGGTGATGAATTCACCTCTGGTATGCCTGATATTCCTCTTCTTGACTCGATTCGGTCTTATTCAATTATGTTGTCTATGATTTCTTGAAGCACACAACATACTTCTCTAAATTCTTGAAGCACGAAGCATGTCTCTAAGATTTCTTTGAAGCACGAAGCACTTATCTGAGATTTCTTTGAAGCACTTATCTGAGATTTCTTTGCCACACAATTGTTGAAGCACAAGGCAAATATGACTTTTTCTGTTCCAAAAATTGACGGTCTCTTAGGAGTCATTACTATTCGACTCAATGATGATAATTTTGTGAAATGGAATTATCAATTGCAATCTGTCCTTCAAGGCTATGATCTATATGGTCACTTTGATGGCACCTCTGTGTGTCCACCTAAATATGTTGTTACTGAATCTGAGGGAGTAACTACTGAGATTTCTAAGGACTATCGACATTGGCTTCAACTGGATAAGGCTTTGCTTAGCCTACTCATTGCTACGCTATCAGATGATGCCATTGAATATGTAGTTGGGTGTAAATCTGCACGA
This sequence comes from Prunus mume, assembly GCF_029339155.1. Classification (NCBI taxonomy): domain Eukaryota; kingdom Viridiplantae; phylum Streptophyta; class Magnoliopsida; order Rosales; family Rosaceae; genus Prunus; species Prunus mume. The sequence goes on along the minus strand of NC_142701.1, from coordinate 15,253,771 downwards.
GAAGCTTGGTTGAGTCTCACTGATCGATATGCCTCTATCTCAAGAGCTTGCATCAATCAACTTAAAACAGAGTTCTATACCATTCACAAAGGAGGGGATTCTATAGATAAATTTTTACTTAGGCTAAAGCATATTCGAGACCAACTCTCTACAGCAAGTATCAAGCTCTCTGATGATGATATAATCATTGCAGCCTTAAATGGTCTACCACCTGAGTTTGACATCATTAAGACTGTCTTGGTGGCTCGTGACACACCAATATCACTTAAGGACTTCCGAGCATATCTCTTAATTGCCGAGAAGAATATTGAGTCACGCATAATTGCTATGCATCATAATATGACTGGTTTGCTCAGTGTTGAATATGGTTCATCGTCTCATGCTCAAGCTCCTGCCAAGATCAGCCATCGCTTCTATTGTTGGGACACTAACTGCTCATCCATAGTCCTCTTATTCTTCTGGTACGGGGCTTAATGGTTTCAAGACTTCTGCACCACTGCCTAATGTGCCATCATCTTCGTCACATAAGTCTTCTCACTCATCCGGGTCCTCTTCTGCCTTCACTCCTAGAGGACGGGGTCCAGGTGGTCGGTTTTCTTCTAATAATCGAGGCGGTTTTTCACCAAGGTTTTCTTCAAACTCCAGGAATCAGAATCAGCCCATCCCGGAATGCCAAATATGTAACAAGAGAGGTCATACAGCTCCAAACTGATATTATCGAATTCCAGAGAGTTCTTCTTCTCCTGTACTTGAATGTCAGATATGTGGAAAGAATGGTCACATCGTATTGAACTATTACCACAGGTCCAATTTTGCCTACCAAAGGCACTCCTCCTCTATAATCTCTGCAAGCCATGACTGCCAATATCTCTCCCTCATTTACTCCAAATGATCTGTGGATAGTTGACAGTGGAGCATCTCATCATATGACTCCCAATGTTCATAATCTGCTCCTTATCATTCTGATGACAAGATTACTGTGGGGAATGGAGAAGGTCTGGGCATCAATCATATTGGTTCCTCTACTTTAACTGCTTTACCAGGCACCCTACATTTAAATACTATATATCATGTCCCTAAACTTGCAGCAAATCTACTCTCTGTCTATCAACTCTGTCGCGATAACAATTGCAGGGTTATTTTTTATGAGCATCACATATTTGTGCAGGACAAACAAACCAACACCCTTCTATTTCAGGGTCAAAGTAATAAAGGTCTCTATTCCATTCCTCAGTTTCTTTCCCCTGGGATCAAGGCCTCTCCATTTGTCTCAAATAAAGAGTATGATTCTTCCGCAAGTGTTACAACCTCATCAGTTTGCTCCAGTTCGCAAATCAAGAATTCTATCATATCATCAAGTTCTCATGCTTTGCTTGGTCATCAGGTAAAGACTAAACTGTGGCATCTCCGACTGGGCCATGTCACCAATGAAGTGCTTCAACACATGCTCAAGACTTCTCACATTTCTGTTACTCCAGATCCTACATATGCCCTTTGTGAATCATGTTTACAAGGAAAAATGCATAAATTACATTTTCCTTCTTCTTCTACCATTTCTTCCAAACCCTTTTCTAAGCTGCACTCCGATGCCTGGGGGCCTTCTGCTTGTATTGCTTTAGGAGGCTATAGATATTACCTTACCTTCATTGATGATTGTACCAGGTTCATGTGGGTGTTTCTCTTATTAAATAAATCAGATGTTTTCTCAGTATTTTGCAAGTTCTATGCGTATATTGTGAATCACTATCAAGCTCATGTTCAGTTCTTTCAATCTGATGGTGGAGGAAAGTATACTAGTAAGGTGTTCACTAATTTTTGGCATCTAAAGGCATCGTTCATCACATATCTTGTCCATATACTCCTCAGCAAAATGGAGTAGCCGAGAGAAAAAATAGGCATATTATTGAAACTGCACTTTCTCTTTTAACTACAGCCAGTCTTCCTCTTCAATTTTGGTATTATGCTGCTACACATGCCACATTCTTAATCAATAGAATGACAAGTCGCACTCTACACATGCAATCTCCATATTCCAAGCTCTATGGTACATTACCAGATTTTCTCTCTATTAAAATATTTGGTTCAACAATTTATCCTTTGCTCAGACCATACAGTGCACATAAGCTTGAACCTCGCTCCCAGCAGTGTGTCTTTTTGGGGTTCTCAATGGGATATAAAGGAGTTTATTGTTACAACCCTCAAAACCAGAAAGTTCTAATTTCTAGACATGTAGTCTACAATGAAGATGTGTTTCCCTTCAAGGCTCACCGATATTATTTGGCTACCCCATCTATATCACAATCTTCTCTTGCCTCTCCATCTGGTATGTCACCGGTCCCTGTCATTATGCCATCACCACCATCCTCTTCTCCTGCGGTTCAGCCTTTACTCAGTCCTAGCATGCATTCTACTTCCTCACCCAGGCTCTCTCCTACCATTTTTGATTCTACATCATCTGCTGGTGCCACAACATCTGATAACAATATGCTGCCAATCATCTCTGCTGACCAACTGGAAGTCATATTACCTCATATATCTGATTCTTATGAGTCCGCTCATTCAAGATCAGCTAGTCCCAATAATTGTCATCCTATGCAGACTCGGTCTAAGTCTGGCATTATCCAGATAGGCAATTTCCTGAGTACTGAGCTTTACTACTCACTTCATTCTATCACTCGAGCCTGATACACTGCTCATTTCAAGGCAGCACTTGGAAAGCCTTAGTGGCAACACGCCATGTCCGAAGAAATTCAAGCCCTTCACCAACAAGGCACCTGGACTTTAGTTCCTCCTCCTTCTCATACAAACATTGTTGGGTACAAGTGAATTTTTAAAGTTAAAAAGAATGCAGATGGTACTATTTCTCGATATAAGGCCAGGCTTGTAGCACAAGGGTTTAGTCAAGAATATGGTCTAGATTATGACGAAACATTCAGTCCTGTGGTTCGACATACTACAGTTCGTTTGATTTTGGGTCTGGCAGTTCAATTTCAACGGAAATTACGTCAACTAGATGTTAAGAACGCATTTCTTCATGGCGAGCTCTAAGAAGAAGTCTTCATGAAGCAGCCTCAAGGCTTTGTTGATCCTACATATCCTGATTTTGTCTGTAAACTTCAGAAGTCCCTATATGGCTTAAAACAAGCTCCTCGTGCATGGAATGCCAAATTTACAGGATATTTACCTACTCTGGGGTTCATAGTGTCTCCTTCTGATCCAAGCCTTTTTATCAAGAAAACTTCTTCTGATATTCTTATTCTTTTATTGTATGTTGATGATATCATCCTCACAGGATCTAATCCTGCCCTTGTCAACTCTGTTATTCGTGATCTTGGGGAAGTATTCGAACTCAAGGATATGGGTCAGCTCAAATATTTTCTTGGTATTGAGATTCACTATCAGGCTAATGGCAATATGTTTGTCAATCAAGCTAAGTATGCTAAGGATTTAATCAAGAAGGCTGCCATGGATACGTGTAAACCTTGTAGTACACCCTCAAAACCTCATCAACAAGCTTTAACAACTGATGGTCTTGCTCTTAGTGATCCTACATTGTATCGCAGTATTGTCGGGGCCCTACAATATTTAACCTTCACTCGTCCAGACATAGCCTTTGCAGTTAATACCGTCTGTCAGTTCATGCATAATCCCACTGATGTTCATTTTGGTTTTGTCAAAAGAATTCTTCGGTATCTGCAAGGTACTCTGCAGCATGGGATCGCTTTATCTCCGGCACTATGCTTCTCTCCGGCTATTGTGATGCCGACTGGGCTGGTGACCCAAACACTTGTCGATCCACCACTGGTTATGCAGTTTTTCTTGGCCATAATCCAATCTCTTGGGCTTCTAAAAAGCAAGCTTCAGTTTCCCGAAGCTCCACAGAGGCTGAATATCGAGCTTTTGCTCATTGTGCTGCAGAGGTTTCATGGATTAGACAGCTGTTATGCGATTTACATATGGTTATTCCTGAAGCTCCAATTTTACACAGTGATAACTTGTCTGCTTTAGCACTAAGTGCTAATCCGGTACTTCATTCTCGTATCAAGCATATGGATATCGATTTCCACTTCATTTGGGAGAAAGTTCAAAACAAAGATCTCATTGTTCAATATGTTTCTACTGATGAGCAAGTGGCTGATATTCTTACCAAGGGTCTTCATAGTCCCCTGTTTGTCAAACACTGTGGCAATCTCAGTCTTAGCTCACCCCCAGCTGAGATTGAGGGGGATGATAACAGTATGATGTGCTGACACGTGTACTTGTTGAGGTGGCAAGTCTGTTAGCTCTTCACGTGTTTGTTAATCTGATTAGTTACTCTTGTTAGTCTAATTAGTTATTCTGTTAAGCTCAGATTAGTGAAGGAGTCATTGTTACACAGCTATATAAGCTTGTGATTAGTTCATTTCATTATCATGTAAGAAAACACTTCTGATAAATATACAGAGCTTTACCTTTCATTCATTTCTCTCTCTAAACCTAGATCTGAAATACTTTCTTTCCACCATGGTTATCAATGATAACTTTTAAAATTTTAAATTCAGAAAAGAAATGATTTTTATCCAACAAGAACTGGTAGTGATGGTGGAATTGTGATTTTGCGAATGAGTGCATTTCAATTGCCCGAGATCTGAACCGTTGATTTTGAACGGAGAGAGAAGCACTACCGTTTATCATATAGACGTTTGGATTTTTGGAGACCAAGTGGTTAGTGCGCTGATGCCACAGGCGCACTCTGTGTTCATTGGGCGTCTAACTTTTGGTTTTTATGATTAAAGCACCAATTCCCTCTCCTCACTCGTATTTTCTCTCTCGTGGTGCTCAGCAGATGGAAATTTCCATATTTTTTCTATATTTCCGGCGCCTTTTGTACATACACATCTCGTTTTATATGCGACCACTGATTAAGTTTGGGTTTGGTTGATGGAAAAACAATAATTGAGTGCCTTTGTTTTGAAATAATAGCTCCTGTGTCTTCATTTACTACCACCCTCACTGATTAAGCGTCTCCTTCGCATGCCCTTTCAGTCAACAACCTTTAGTTTCTTCATTGCAGGAGAAACCTTCAGTTTTTTCATTGCAGGCTGCAGCAACCAGCTTTTGCTTAGATATACTTCTTTACTTTCCTAATTAAAAATCCAATCAAAAAAATAAAAACAAAAAATTACTGCCTTCAGATATTCTGGTTTTCATCACACCCTCGATTTCGTTTTGTTACTATCACTTTCGTTTGCTTTTCCTTTCAAAGCAAAAAAAAAAAAAAGTAGTGGCAGTTCAGCTTTGTCTCATTTGAAGGGAACTGATCTCATTCGTAACCAAAAGAAACGAGAGAGGTATAAGGTGTGTTTTTTATGTCCTCCTTTGTTTTTCTCATTTTCCTCTGCTATTTTATGTTCTTATTTTTGTCATGGGTAGCTTTATTTTATTTCAGAAGTAAATCCAACTAATTTTTTTCGTTTAAGGTATAAGGTGCGTCTTTTTATTTCCTTATTTGTTTTTTTTTTCATATATTTGCTCTGCTATTTTATGTTCTTATTTTTGTTATGGGTAGCTTTATTTGAACCTAATTAATAAATATTTCAGAATTAAATCCAACTAATTTTTTTCCTTTAGAAATTTGTCCCTTCGATTAAAGAAATTTAAAAAAGTTACAAAAATTAAAACATTACTAAAACAAAAAATTAAAGGAAAACTGTGGCCCACCTATTCTTTTCATTTCGAGATTTGAGAGTCGTGCATTTTGTTTCACTTATCTTTATTACACTTTCACTTTACAGTTGTTTCCAGAAAAAGCTTCCTGCAAAAACGAAAGGAAAAGTGTTGCATACTGATACTCTGTGTTCTTCTATTTAAGCTTAGTCTCACAAGCTAAGGTATGCCCCTTAGTTTCCTTTCTTAATTTCAATTGGTTTAATATTCTTTCTTTTACACTTTTTCATTTTCTTGTTTTTGGGTTCTTTTATTCAACAGATACAAGAGTCTCATTCCAAAGCAAAGCAAAAAGAACCATGGAGATCTTCACCGGAATTATTTCTAAAATAATTGAGTACGCAGTTGAACCAGTTGGGAGGCAAATGGGTTATCTAATTAACTACAAAAGCAACCTTGAAAGTCTGAGGAGCCAATTGAAGAACTTAGATGCTGCCAAAGACCGGATGAAGCATAGGGTTGATGAAGTTGAAAGAAATGGTAAAGGAGTAGAAACTGATGTCCAGAACTGGAGAAAAGAAGCAGATGGGATCACTCAAGAGGCAGAAAAGATTTTGGGAAATGAAGGCCAAGCAAAGACAAAGTGTTTCCGTGGAGTATGTCCTAATCTGGTTTCGTATCATCAGTTTAGCAGGAAATCAGCAAAATTGGCAAAAAAGATTGAGCTACATGCAAAAGAAGAGTTTCCCAGTGTTTCTTACGAAGCTCCAGTAGAAGATATATGTGCCATACCCTCTAAAGAATACACGGCCTTTGAATCAAGGACTTCAATGCTGAAGCAAATCATGGAGGAACTGAAAAATTCTGATACCAACATGATTGGGGTGTACGGATTGGGGGGCGTTGGAAAGACAACACTCGCCAAAGAAGTTTTCAGACAAGCTAATAAAGAAAAGTTATTTGATGATGTGGTTATAATACTTGATGTAAAAGGAAAAAACGACATGGAAATTCAAAAAGAAATTGCTGAAAAGTTAGGCATGGAAGTGAAGGAACCTCAAAGTATGGCAGTAAGGGCAAATTGTTTATGGCGCAGGATAAAAGACAAGAACACTCTTGTAATTTTAGATGATGTTTCGAGAAGAATTGATTTGGAGGCTGTGGGACTTGTCCATGTCCGGACTTGTAATTTCTTGTTGACATCTAGAGATAAGGAAGTTTTATTTTCTGAGATGGGTACGCAAAAGAATTTTCCGCTTGACCTTTTATGTGAACAAGAAAGTTTGAGTTTGTTTGAGAAGAAGGCAGGTGCTGTTATTAAAGATGACCGTATACATGAAGTAGCAACTGAAATAGCCAAAAAATGCGGAGGTTTGCCTATTTTAGTTGTTGCAGTTGCAAGAGGTTTAAGAGAGAGTTCTTTAGAAGAATGGAAAGATACCTCGAGGCGCTTCAAAAATTTTGAGCAAAAAGAATTCACATATAAAGCATTCTTCATAATAGAGTGGAGTTACAATCAATTGGATAGCAAGGAGCTTAGGCCGTTGTTCTTGCTATGTGGAATAATGGCACAAAGTAACAATGGTTTCTTTCTCTCTGACTTGTTGAAATATACTATAGGTTTGAGTTTGTTTAAAAATGTTCGCACAGTGACTGAGGCACGGAATGCATTGCTGTCGTTGGTTAAAAAACTAAAAGATTCTTGTCTGTTGCTTGATGGTTATGACGATGGAATTGTTAGAATGCATGATGTTGTGCGAGATGTTGCTGTCCGAATTGCATCTAGAGATCAACATGTCTTCTCAAGAGATTATTATACAGAGTTGGATGAAAGTCCAAGTAAAGACTGCTCTCTAATCTCTCTCCGACGCTGTACTATCCCCAAGCTTCCCGAAGTACCTTGGGAATGCCCAAAACTGAATTTTTTTCTCTTGGGGAGTCGTGAGAGAGACTACTCGCTTGAAATCCCTAGCAACTTTTTTGAAGAGATGAAGGAACTCAAAGTGTTGGATGTAACCGGACTGTGTATTCCATCACCACCTCCATCTCTTCAATTCCTAACAAATCTTCAAACTTTGTGTTTAGATGTTTGCGTGTTGGAGGACATAGCTCTAGTTGGACAGCTAACAAACTTGAAAATTCTTAGCCTTATAAAGTCCCAGGTTAAGGAGTTGCCCAAACAAATAGGGCAATTGACTCGTCTACAATTGTTGGATTTGACTGGTTGCTCTGAACTTGTACTGATCTCACCTGGCGTTATATCAAGCTTAACAAGTCTAGAAGACTTGAGAATGGGAAGCTTTAAGGAATGGGAAGGAGATTTAAATGATGGAAGAAGTAATGCGAGCGTGTCAGAGCTGAAACAATTGCGTCAACTAACTGCATTAGAGATACATATTCCAGATGCTAAGCTTCTTCTAGCAAACATGTTCTTGGATATAAGGTTAGAAAGATACACCATACTTATTGGTGATTGTTGGCTATATCCTAGAAATTACGGAACCTTCTCTAACAAGTTAAAACTCAAGCTCACTACAGACAGTCAATTCGACCAAGGTATAAAATTGCTGCTAAAGAGATGTGAAGATTTGTACTTGGATGGGATGGAGGCTGCAAATATTATTTCCTATATATTAGAAAGTGACAGTGGTAAACAACTGAAGAATCTCCATGTCCAAAACAATGATGAAGTTACAGCTGTCATTAACTCGAGGCATGCCTTCCCCATCTTGGAGTCACTATCTCGTGACAACCTCATACCTCAGCCTTTTCAAGAGTTACGATCTTTGACTTTGCGGAATCTGCCAAAGCTTATTGGTTTCTCCTCCAAAGGCAGCAGGTCAGTTGTAAGTACAGAGGCCGAAGAAATCATTTTGGAGAATGAAATTGGTGGACCCACGAAACTTTTCATGAATGGGGAGGTACGATTTGTTCTATATTTATTTCTGAACAAATAAAGTTGCTTTTGTATATTTTTCATTTTGGTCATTCTTTCTGCAGGTAGAACGTAATCCATTTAAATAATGCATATTCTTTATGCAGGGATTATGTAGTACTAGGATTGAAATTAAATCCAAGTTACAATTCATTTAAACAGTTCATTAATTTATTAGTTTTTGATTGAGAAAGAAAAGGTATTCGCTTTTAATTAGTGTACAATATTCAATGATTCATATTATGACGAAAGCATGATGCATTCTTGAAAGTCTATTTATAATGAAATATGATCTTCAATAAACTTTGAGGCCAACTTTTTCTTTTTCAAATACATTTTTATACTCCACTTTTTCTCGGAAAATGCTATTAAGTTACCACATTTTTATACAACATTCTATTAATGGAAGTTCAAGGGCATAGTAAGCTAATAAGTTACTAGTTACTAGTTATGTCATATTAGACCTTTACTTTTTGTCTACTTATTGTGGATTCTATATAACTGATCAGCATGTAAATTGTCATTTCCTAATTAAATGTGAATTTTTTACTATACACAGGTTCTGATGCCCAACTTAACACACTTGATCTTGCATCAATGTGATGGTTTAAGATTCTTGTTTTCATTTTCCATGGCTACAAGTCTTGTCCAACTCACACATCTTGAGATAGCTAGTTGTCAAATCATGGAAGAGATATTAACAAAAATTGGTAGCAGTGAGGAAAATACAGATAACATATTTCCCAAGCTGAAACATCTACAGCTGCAACATCTTCCAAGCCTCACCAGATTCTGCTCAGGAAGTTATGTGGAATTTCCATCCTTAGAGCTGTTGCATCTAGAAGATTGTGGTGAACTAGGGGTATTCATCTTTCATTCGAAGTGTGAAAACGTTACAGTACGTAAACAAACTGAAGAGATTGATGTACAATACTGTCTTTTGGATGAAAAGGTGAATTATATATACCTTTATTTCTTTTCATTTCAAAATTTGTTTCCAATTAACGTGAAAGAAAAAGGTTCATATGATGAATTTGCCCTATCTACAGGTAGGATTTCCTAGTTTGGAGAGCTTGATGATCTATGACATGCCTAAGTTGAGGACTATATGGCACCGCCAACTTGCCCCAGACTCTTTTCAAAAGGTCAAAAAAGTTGAAGTTTTGAGATGCCACAGTCTAACAAATATCTTCGCGCCAAGTATGATGGGAAGATTGAATGCTTTAGACACTTTAAAAACAGAACAATGCAAGTCACTACAAGTGGTATTTGAACAAACATATGACACATCAACTACTCAGTTGAAAACTTTTGAGTGCCCAAATATGGATTATGTGGTGATGGATTCGTGTGAGAGTTTGAAAAATATCTTTCCAGCCTCAGTGGCCAAAGGTCTTCAGCAGTTAAGGGAGTTGATTGTGCGCAAATGTGGAATATTGGAGGAAATTGTTGCCAAAGGAGTAGAAACGACACCTGAGTTTGTGTTCTCTAAAGTAACACTTGTGCAATTTCTATATCTGCCCCAACTGAGGAGTTTCTATCCGGGGCTGCATGTTTCCAAGTGGCCATCACTCAAAACATTGGTATTCTTTGAATGTGGTAAAGTGGAGATTTTTGCATCCGAATATTCAAGATTCCAAGAAAGACTTTATTCGGGCCTTTTTTGTACATCAATCAAACAACCTTTCTTGTTAGTTGACAAGGTACAAAATTCTCTTGCACAATTTGCTCTTGTAGCTAAATTCTTCTTAAGATATTTTCTTTGCAATTTTTATTATTTTTAAGTATTAGAGATTTTTCTTTTATTAAAATGAATTTTCGACCTCCACCATGTCAAAAACTTTAAAGCACATCTGTTGAATGAAAACAATAGTTGAGGAGGTTAAAAGGAGTAGTAAGTTACTAACATAAGACATGTATACAACAAAATAAAGACTCGAAAATTTAAATAAAGAAAAAGGGCTTTTGAAAGTTAAAATAATTTAGATGAGTATAGTATTTAGTTATGCAACTGACCAAGTAAGTCGTCCCGCCCTTTTCTCGAGGGTAGTGACTGATATTATTCTATTGAAGTAAGTGAGTTGATAATGATATCTTGATAATATTTCAGGGTAATCCATTCCCCAACTTGGAAGTATTGCACTTGGACGAGAACACGAAGATTTGGTATGAAGCGCATGGTCCACTCCCAGCAGAGTTGTTTATCAATCTAAAAGAGATTGCATTTTCTTGTGCACACCCCCAGTCATTTCATTTCCTTGAGAAATTACATAATCTTGAAGCGCTCTATGTTTATAATGGTCCTTGGAAAGAAATATCTGTGTATGAAGGAACTAGTAGTGGGGAAGTAGATGCAGTTGGGACGACCTTCCCACACATAAAGAATTTGATTCTCAGCAGGATGCAGGAGCTAATGCATCTAGGGAATGACAACTCCGAATCAATTTTCCCAAACTTGGAAATTCTGAAGGTGTACAGCTGTGCAAGATTAAAGAATCTAACTTTATCCACAATATCATTTCGGAATCTAACCACTTTACACGTAGTAAATTGTGAGGGACTGAAATACTTAACAACTTATTCGGTGGCTAAATGTTTACACCAACTCAAAAGCTTGGAAGTTGAGAATTGTGAAAGCATGATAGAGATAGTGGCAAGCAACGAAGATGAAGATTCAGGAAATTATTACGAGATTGCTTTCAGCTGCTTGCAACATTTGAAACTTTATTATCTACCAAGTTTGCGAGACTTCTGCTCATCAGGAAATTGCATTGTCAGAGTCCCATCCTTAAACTCTTTAATCATCGAGGAATGCCTGATTGAGTTGAAGATTTCCCCTGATGGGTTATTGATCCAAAGTGGTTCAAGACCAGAAAGACAACAAATAACAGAGGAAGTAGAAGAAAAAAAAGAAGATGATGGCAATGATACGGTATAAGTTGTCATTCATATTAATAAACTGTATGGTCGTATGTTTCGTTGTAATGCTCAACAATATATTTCCAGGGAGGGAGGAAGCAGCTGATTGCCCATACAAATTAATGCTGCAAGACTCCATATTCCATAGTTTCCACCACATCAATTCCTAATTAGTTTCACTGTAAGCATATACTGGTACCATTAAATAAGTATGTAGTGGATACCATTTGATAAATACGTTTTTACTCGTTCTGACAGTTCTCTCTACCCCACCCTCACCCAGCTGTTCCTGCCCTTGCGCGCCATTGCCGATCTGATCAATGTTAATTGTTTGACACAAGCTTGCAAGCGGCGGCCTCAAGGCACAGGCCTAAGAATTTGGAAATGGTTGCGTGATTTGTGTTGGCATTCAGGCATTCCAATTCCTGTTGTGTTATGCTTGTGTTGCGACGCCTATATAGCTCTCTAGTCTCTACTTTTGGCTTTAGGGATTTGGTTGTCTCTCAACTCTGCTATTGTGCTGGTTGCAAATGGGGACTTCATCTGTTACCTCTTTTGTTAATTTTGTTTTTTCCTGCTGTGTTCAGTTGCATTTGGTGCGTGCACCTAGTGATTGGGAATTGCTTACTCTGATTTGTGCAATTCAATAAATTGTAATCAAATTCATAAATCTTGGTATTTCTTCCAGTACCCTGCTCTTTTACAATATTACTTGAGAGATTGTAACCAAAACTTTTGCATGTTAGTGAAGAAAAGACATGGCACAATACGCTGAATCAAACATACTGAGGTTGTATTACAAAGAACCGTAACTAGTTCATAGAAACTTCTTTAGTTTCCAGTGCATTTTTATTGATAAAAATTGTCAATAGACTAAAATAAACAAAACAAAATCACCAGACTAGAAGCAAACTTGTCAATGACCATAATGAAAAGAAGCAAGTCTAAGAGAAAACAAAAAATGCTACATTAACTGATATCACCCAACTTAAATGTGCTAATATTGAAGAGACCAAAATCCTTCCAAAGGCACCCCACACCACGCCCTCAACATCAAAATTTTGAATTGACTGCCTAATGAGCAGAAAATCTTAGAAAATATAAAGACAAGGGGCAGGTATTTGGAAGGCACCATCGCACAATATTTCTATGCATCAGTTATTGGGTACTCAAACACAACATCTTTTCCTGAAAGCTTCCTGTAAACTGCTGAAAAGCTCTCCAGCTTGTACTCCGTGTTGTTTCGTTCCTTAGGATCCAAGAAAACCTGCCCAGCATTGAAGATAGATAATTATGGTACTTAACAAACAAAATCCTACCCCTCACCATGCATGTACTTTTATAATAAATCCATTATAATATCCATCCCACCTAAATGTACTACGTTCTCGATTCATCTATTCCATTGGCAGGCTTTGGACATCTTTGTAACAAAATCTTCTCTTTGGTATAAGGTTCTTAGCCTTCATCTTTCAAGCATTAATCAACCCCTTTTTTTCCATTTCCAAGTGTTTGTGTGTGTGTGTGTGTGTGTGTGTCTATATATCAAACAATATATTTTTTCCTTCGACAGCTCACCTTCATTATCTTGGACCCATCAAGTCGATATCTAGTTCGTTTCCCAACAATCTCAGCAGGCAAAACCACATCCTCCAACATTGCCTCATGCACAGCAGTTAGAGTACGAGTGCGGGGCCGTTGGACAGCAGACCCTTTCTTCGGAGGCCTCACTATCCTCCGTGTGGCGATCAGAACTACATCCTACCACATGACAAACAAAAATAAACACCACCAAAGAAAACCACTATTTGAAAATAAATACATGTCTGAATCAGAGATCCACTCACTTTAATTATAGCAAAAATGAAATCAGAGAAGAAAAAATAAAATGGGTTGACTATAAGAAAGGTCAGCTAGGAAGATCAGAACTAGGAACTAAAAGATAAAAATAAAATATCCTTGATTGTAAGGCACAAAATGTAGTGCCTAGAAACTAGTACAGAAAAACGTCACTTAGAACACCTAGTCCGGGTTAAATCTAGATTTCATAAATGGCAGAGAACCAAAGAACTTAAATAATCACCTTTCCACTGAATTTCTTCTCTAGCTCCCTCACAATCCGAACATGGATCTTGCGATAAGCTTTCCTAAGTCTATATGGTATGTGGATAACAACCGCCTTCCGGTTCCCAGCCACATCAACTTGACTGGAGAAAGGAGGAATGTTAATCATACAATCAGCAACAGTTTACATTAAATAGTCATTCAGTAAACAGTTCTTACACAGCTGAATTTATATATAGATCCTTCAGTTCACTTTTCAGGTCCGAGTTTGCTTCCAAATCAAAGATTGCCTGCACAGACAACAAACAACTCATGATTATATCTAAACATCATAGCAACAATTTCATCAATAGAAAGCGCAATAAAAAGCTGCTTATCTTACCTGTCCAACTGACTCTTCAAATTCAGTAGGTTCAGCATCCTTGTCCTTGTGAATCTTCTTCCTTGACGTATACATCTTGACAAATCTGACTAAACAATAGGAATGAAACATAATTACAACTTTTTTAAAGACATGAAAAAGTCGAGAATACAATGTAGGTTAACCACTCTTGAGTAAACAATATAATCATTTTCAAAACCCATACCCAACTGAATCAATTTTAAAATCAATTCCAAAGTCAGCAGAATAACAAAATATGAGCCCTGGTTAACTTATTATTTCAGTCTCAGTATCAGTATAAGCAATAGCAAAGAGCTTAGCTCCTTCAAAATCTCAATCACAAACAAAGACAACGCCAGTTGGTTTATCACATTTTCCCGGAAAGAAAACAAAGCAATTAACACAATTTACAGAAACAACGCCAAAAGCCCCAACCTAAAATTTATTCTAAATTAAATTTCACAAAAACCAACCAACATTCATTTTCCAATCATGGTTTCTAACAATATATCATCCCGTACGATTGCTAAAGAACTCAAACTTCGGTATTTCTTTCGGTGCAGAGGAAGAAATAAAATAAAAAATTCCTGCACTTTCTCTGGAAACAGAGAAATAATTTGAAGGTGATAAAATAAAAACGGATTGGTTACTGGATTTACCTCAAGGGAATCAAGAGTCCGAGAGAGATTTGCTCAGAGTGGCTGTAAACCCTAGTTTGGTTTCGGCAGAGAAGAGAAACCCTAGCGATTAGAATAAAAATGGTTCGGATGGATGGAAAGGACGACTGGGAGGTCTCTTTGTACAACTGAACGGCTGCGATCAACTGAAATTTTTTTGGAGTGTCATGGTCATAAACATATATTTTTTGGGGTTAGAATAAACATCTAATTTTCAACATTAAACAAAATTATTTTTTTAATACAAGTGATAAATTACCCAATAAAAATTTATTTTATAACTTATATATCATGAATGCTCCGTGAACTTGTTAGAAGTTCTCTTTTCTTTTTTTTCTTTTCTTTTTTGGAAAATAAGCGATATATACTATTATAACAGAAGTATAAAGTAATTATATGTCAATATGGGTAAATCTTTTCTAGTTATCAAACACAACAATATATTGAATTGATCTAAAGAGAATCACGCACAACTCAAACAATAACTAAATCCCCAATCCAACAACCAGAAGCCCATGTAACCAGAAGTTCTCTTTTCAATTCGCAAACTTGCAAATGAATCAATCTGAACTTTCGATAAAATTAGTACTTTAAAGAGGTAACAAAATAAAGCTCTGTCTTTTACTAATACCGCAGCCCCCAACACCACAACTTTTGCATCCAAATCTCCACCATTAAAAAAAATACCAAATAAATTTCAATGAGCTATAAATAGTCTTGATTCATTCAAACGACATGTACCGAACAAGGAATTCATTATAAGTGTAGCCACAAAACCAAACAAATTCACATTCCCGCCTATGCACCTTTGTAATTTTAATCAAAATGTGTTTTATTTGTGTCAATTATAACAAGGGGTCATAATTAGAAGATACTTTATCTTGAGTTGGTCAAGCTTAAATAAATAAAAACCTTTGTTCCTCGTGAATATTAGTGATATTGTATTCAGAGAAGTTTGTTCGTTATTGTAAAGTTCCCCAACCCAAGGCATTGCTTCTTGTTCCTAAAACTTTCATGTTATCTTCATCAGCTACTTAGAAAACGTGAGTGAAACAAGCCGGCTATAGATATTAATTTGACTTCATATTCATCCCAAATCTATCCAGATTACTGCTTCCAAATACCCTTATATTACCAACTTGCTCCAAAACATCCAAAAACTACTT
Organism: Prunus mume; assembly: GCF_029339155.1. Classification (NCBI taxonomy): domain Eukaryota; kingdom Viridiplantae; phylum Streptophyta; class Magnoliopsida; order Rosales; family Rosaceae; genus Prunus; species Prunus mume. The sequence goes on along the minus strand of NC_142701.1, from coordinate 15,237,982 downwards.
GTCATGGCCTCCAAAGCACCCAAAAAAAAAAGGTGGGATGTTTACATGAAGCCTAGAATGGCCTACCTGCTGCTTCCTCCGGCATTCTCTAACCACTTAGTCGAACAATGAAAAATCTTTACTGCGGACATTTGAAGCGCCAATGACCATACCAGTAACAAAGATCATGCTTTAGCGGAGTTTATAATACAAGATTCTAGTGGAAAACCAATTCTTGCAGCAAGGAGCAATTTGGGTCAAAAATCTAATCCAGCTGAGGAATGTACAATGTAGAACTTCAAAAGAACTGTCAAATTAAAAGAATATGAATTAATAGTTGAAGCTCAGGCCATTCGGCTTTGTTTTTTACAAAATTGAGTCAACCAAATCCCTAAAACTACCTGCTAAGTAGACCCTTTTTCTCCTAGTAAAGGGAAACACACCCTCTGAGCACCATCTATCTCAAAATTTCTGAAAGCTTCCCAGACCCACATATACATACCAACCTGCCTACAAGAAAACTGCAACGCTGATGAAAATTTCAATTATCAGTACAATGCTAGTAAAAGCATTGCTGTGAAGGTTGTAGGCGGAAGAATCTACACTTGTGGAATTCAATGATGGAGCTGTGATATTTACCAAGGTGCCATTCTTGCCGAGACTGCGAGCACAAAATAATAATAATCAAGATTCAAATGGTGCCATAATTGTTTTGTACCACCAAAAAACAAAGTTAATTGCTCATCTAGCTAAGTGTAGTAAATAAGCAGAATTTTACCTTCCAGGAAATATGCAGGATCCATGGCCTGCATAATTAGAACAGAATTGTTAACATTGATGCATAACTGATAATAGTTTTTAATAAATTGAAATAGAACCTACAACTCGGAGAATGTTGCATGCTGTACAGTTGAAGTCTTACTTGGATCTGTTGTGGTAATTGCAGCCACTCCATTGAAGTCGCAAGCCGCCGGAGTCTTCCCCATCTTATGATAGTAAGTATCAAACGCATATGTTGCATGTGCAATCACATTATCAGGTTCGTAGCATGGTTCTCCCTGCAATAAAGCTGAGCAATCCACCTTGCCAGGTCCACAAGCCCAATCTAGTGCAGCCTGAAGCATCTTTGGATCAGCACCATCCTTTGTAATACAGAAAGTTTGGTTTGTAGTATCATTTGATAATACTGCCCCTGATCCTGTCAAACGCAAAATGTAGATAGGTGTCCCATTTGCATCAAACAATCCCCAGTTCTTCTCTGAGATGGGTCCAGGTTTCATATCCTCGTTATAGAGTTCATAAATGAAAGTACTAACAGCAAGTCCAGGATGTTTGGGAGTTCCAGTTTTGTTCAGGACATGCCTTATTAAATTGCTGTTGTATGTGTTGGCATTTTCTAATGTTGCATCTGGCTCATTAGAATCACCTTTGGAAGGCCAGCCTGATTCTGTCACTATTATTGGAACGTTAGTGAAGTTAAGAAAAGCCATGGCATAATATGCTGCATCAACCACAGCATCAAAAACATTAGTGTAATGAAGAAGTGTATTGGAATCAACAGCTTCTTTGTTTGGAGGGAGGGACTTGAAGAGTGAATAATCTAATGGAATGACACCATTTGATTGCATGTAATCGTAGTATGGGTATATATTGAGCATGAGAAATGATCCTGTGGACTGCAAGAAAGTAAGCATGGGGACCAAAACTGGATTCAATGAACGGTTAAAGAAGGCTTGGGAAGGTGGGAAGGAATCAAGGATAATGGAGGAAGAAAGAGGAGTTGAAACTTTGATTTGGCGGTCAAGATTGGATGCCACAAGGGCTGATTGAATGTACTTGAGAGCATTGACAAGAATTTTTGCAGCATTTGGGAGGGTGGTAAGAACGTCCGACCCAACAGCTATGGCTGTGATGTTTGTGGCTGGGTAATGTGCTACCACATTCTGAGATACCCAATTGGCTGCAGTGGAATTAGATTGACCAATTCCAAGGATTTGTTCATTAGGAACAGAAATCATAACTTGAATGCCAGTATTTGCAAGTGCAACTAGCATGGCACGGTCAGCATCATATAACCGGACATGTCGAATTTGCTGAGCTTTTAGTAGGGCTACTACTTGTGTTGGGTGTGGCATGTCTGACAGATCTGTTCCTATGTTCACGCCAATAAATACATCTGCAAAAATGAAGTCACGGTAATTGATTTGTTATAAATCTAAAACATAAATCTAAGTTCAAGTTTCAAGTAATAACACACACATGGAAGGAAATGAAAGCAGCATCTAGCAGAACAACTTCAACTTCAACTTCTTTTCAAATCTTAGTTAAATTTTAACCTAGACACTATTGAAAGCTTTAGTACTCTTGAGAACCAAATACTCACGATTTCCAAAAGTTTCGAAAATAGGCCTAAGCCTAATAGAGAAGGAGAAGAGATTCTTTGGTGAAAGTTTGGGTTGGTTTGTGAAGATTATCTTCAAGAACTACACAACCAAATGTCAAAATGACACAGCCATTGACCAAGTATATGCCAGTACAAGTCACACCTGTATAAGAACTCAAGACTGTTTTAACTGAATGACTATATAGAAATTTGTTTTATCAAGTATATGCATTTTTTTTTGTGTGACTAAGATTGGATAATATAAAATCCACTAGAACCTGCCAATTTCCTGCCCTCACATATTAAAACTGTAGTAGTGAACATCATAATCACCCAAAGTAGTAGTGGACCTAATTGAGGTGATTAAGTAGCATAAGTCACTGAACAAATTGTACAATAAAGAAAGTAAACATCCCATTTAGGTTGATATAATGCCAAAAAAATTTAAGATTATCAAACCTTTATATGATCATGGAGTGCACGACTGGAATGAATCAAATAAAACATCATAATGCCAAAAGAAAAAAAAAATCAAGATTCTCAAGCCTTTATTATGATCATGGAGTGCACTACTAGAATGAATCAAATAGGAGACCGTAACTTGACATCTACTCTTCAAAGCTCACCAAGACAAAGATTTACATGACATGAATCTAGTATTTCTAATTAAACCGCCAAATGATAATCTGATCATGGTGATAGGAGACTAAAAATCTGTTAAATGGTGTCCACACGATAAACAATAACAACGTTATCTGTTCACTTTATAAATTCAAAAGATGACTATGTCATGCATCTAGTTTTATCTTTTGTTTCTCTTAGTAATACAAAATTTTGAAACAGGGTGAAAATTCATAAATTACCCGTTCTTACTATACATGGAAAAGAAAAAGTACTGGTACATTAAGAATACACAAAGAAAAATAAATTTGAATTACTGATTCACTTTAGAGTATACAATGTTAAGGCACAATTTAACCCTCTAAGTCCCTTATAAGTGAAGTAACGATTTAACACCGTTTGTTCATTCCACTCAGTCCCTACAAATATTCCTGTGGCATGTTTCAAATGTTTTCCCTGTGTCATAAGAGACAAAGTGTTCTGCAATAAAATGGGAGCCTTGTGAGGAACAAAAGAAAACGAAGCAAATTGACTGGGTGCATTTTGGCTAGCTTTATTGAGAAAAACTAGGTAGACCATTATTCCAAGCAGGCACTAAACTAATCCAAGCAGGCACTAGACTTAGGTAGGAAGCAATACTTACGGACTTATGCTATATAACATTGAGTAACTGAATACAGCAGGGTATGTCTCCACAAAGTTCTAAGCGGAAGTGCCCAAATTCTGTCAACTTTGACCATTTGAGCTAAAAACAAGGTAAAAAGGGTAACAAAAACTACCCCATGAGCTGGAAGACAATGGATATGTTATATTATTATTATAATACACTACTGTGTCTGAAGATGGCACAACTAAATAATCCATGACCTATGATAGTCATGCATACCAAACAAAGCCTATAAGTTTCCTCCGCCACTAGTTTTTTCACCAAAGACTCAAACTTATCTTGTTGTTGACTTTTATTTGCTCACTACATAGCTAAGTCGCAGCAAGCCTTTACACTTTTCTAGCTAGTAAACATCAAAAATTAATATCAGCATCAGCTATCAGTTCTTAAATACGTACGTATGGGACGATGCTTAGAATTAGATAATAAGTGGTTGGTTCTAGAGTCTCAATTAATATTTTTGTTTCGTATGACTTTTGAATTTTCATATCCAAAAGTCTTGGTCTATACTTATGTAAAAAAATCATAGTAATTAAACTAGAGTTAAATTTATCTCCCTTTCTTTGGAAAAAAGAAATAAAAACTAAAGTTAAATTTATGTCTGGGGCTAAATTGTTTTTGGCTAAATTACTTTTAGAGTGATTTCAAAACAAACAAAAAAACTATATAGTCAAGGTCAAGGTTAGTATTGTGTAAGTAATAATGGAATTTGAACTCCACTCCTCCAAGCAAACGTTTGGAAGACAGATGAGAATAATTTGGAGTGCAAGCTCGTATTAATTGCGAGACTTAATTCACCAGGCTTAACATTCACTTGCTATATGCATTGACGGAGCTAGGATTTCAAATAAAAGGGGTCTTTCACAAATTTTTTAAGAATAAGCTAAATTAATATGACACTAACTATTCTTTTTAGCCCACTTGGTAAATTAGAAAGAGCTATAGGTTTTTATTATAAAAAATGTAGAATCTATTAATAACCCAAGAACATTACAAAGCAACCAGCATGTTAATAGTGGACTGTCAAAACTTTCATAGGAAAACCTTGGAGTAGGAAAGAGTACCCACAAATGCTACAAAGTAACAGAAGAGTCAAAATCAAGAATATAAAACAGGATAACTATGTCTAAGACAATTCTAGCACACTATCAATAATAAACTTAGACAAACACCTCTGGAAGAAGACTCCAATGCTTCTATGTACTGTTAAAAAAGGACTCCAATAGTATTAGAATCACAGTCCTTTGCACAGCTAACGCAAAATTTGTTCACCATGCATTGGGCAGAATCAAATAGAACACCATGTCGATCAGTTCACATGAACCATAACACAAAAACAAATAAATGTTGCCATGGGCCAAAAAAACCAGATCGGGTCAGAATGAAATTCCCATGTGAATGTGATTATGGTTGAAATTAAATAATAGGTGGTAGTTGACATCTCATAACTATCAGAAAAGGAAAACAGGAACTACCAACCTGTAATTCCGATGTGATGATGATTAAATAAGAATAATGTAATTTACACTGACTTATTTGACGACCACATTTAGCTCACTTGATACCATTTTATTGAATTATTTGACCAAGTGAGTCCGGAGGGTTCATAGCTCACTTGATACCATTTTATTGAATTATTGGTTCGTACGCCATATGATTCACGTTTTGGGTGGTCTCTTTACTCATGACATCACGCCTCCTTTTATGTATGACGACACATAGGACATTATTCAATTTACGCCATCTTGCCAAACAATAATTGAGTGCGAGAGCCACCCTCACTTACTAAGAGTCTCCTGCACACCTTCTTTTTTTTTTTTTTTTTTGTTTGAAATTCATGTTGTATTCCAAAGGATCCCAAAACAGGGAATAGAAATACAGATAAAAGGCAAAAGCCACAAAGAGCCAGCATAACACATGAAACAAACTACCAAAAGCAAGGTTAGACATAGCTAGATTCCACCGGAACCTAGAACAAACAGTCCCTACCCAGCAAACTAACTACTAATAGGAATTAAAACTAAATTGCAGATGCAACAAGAGGTGGACAAGGCAAACCATCAGATGTTAACACCCCAACGAGAGACAATGGTGGTCTGTCGACCCAACTTTGCAGTTCCATAGCTCTGTTACCTATCGACGCCGCTGCATGAGCCGCACGATTTGCACTCCTAGGTACCCATGACCAAATCACCTCTTCGAAGCTCGAAACCACATCATGGATTTCGTCAATAAGAGGGAGGATAGCCCAGGAGTTGTTATCATGATTTCCAGAGATGCCATCTAGTAACACCTTGCAATCTGTCTCCAAGATGACTTTCATATTACCCCTGTTTTTAGCAAGATGTAAAGCACAAAGAGCTGCTGCCGCTTCTGCACTAAGAGATGAAACACATGAAAGTGGGGAGGCAAGACCACCACACCAATCCCCAAAGGAATTACGAGACACAATGCCAATGCTGCCCTTCATTGTGCCAGGAAGCCAAGAGCCATCCAAGTTGAATTTTACATAGCTTGGGCTTGGATTAGACCACCGGGTTCCTTGGACTTGATGAACAGGAGAAAGGTTCCCTCTAGCATCAACCTTGGAGATAACCGCTAAATATTCAGAGCAAGCATCTCTAGCATGGGTGATCACAAGCCTCGGATCAGGGCTAACCCCATTAAAAACGAATTTGCACCTTGCCTTCCAGATTTCCCAACACAGGAAACTGAGAAAAGATAATAAAAAATTGCCATCCGTTCTTGAGGTGCCAGGTATCGAAATAATGCCTTCAATCCATCTATCAAAAGTTGAGATCCTCCGGGGGTCAACTTTGTAGGAGAGGTCTGAGCCAAACCACACAAGTTGAGTCCACGGGCAAAGAAAAAGAATGTGCTCCACCGATTCTTCAAAACCTTCGCATATTGGGCAGATAGGATCTGTTGCAATTTTTCTTTTAAAAAGAGCAAGTCTAGTTGAGATGGATCCAGATAGAGCTCTCCAAAGAAACAGTTTTATTTTTGGGAGAGTCTCCATCTTCCATATGGTCTTCCAAACCCCTTCTGAGACAAAGTGTGAGGAGTGATTATGGCTTGCAATGTCGGTATTTTGTCTAGCATGAAAACGGTGGTACCCCGACTTGACAGTATACGAGCCACTTGAGTTCCATGGCCAAACAAGGCGATCCGGTCTGGAAGAGTGACCAATGGGGATGCATCTGATGCTCTGAAGAATGTCATTGTTTATGAAGGTGGAGATACTATCCAGCTTCCATGTGTGGTTTTGTTTGTCCATTAGTTCTTGGACCAATTGGGGGGCTTGAGGAGGAATTGGCTGCAAAGTTTTCACAGGTCCCGACTCACAGGAAGGGATCCAGACATCGTTCCATATATTTGTGTTTGCGCCACTAAAAATTTGGAAGCGTGCTTCTTTCATCATTGCCTTTCTTCCCTCAAGAAGGCTGACCCAGGCCCATGAAGGGCGAGAACCCTTAAGAGTCTTCTGCACAAGCTTTTGTGAATAAAATTGTTAAGAAATAATCAAATTAGAAATATATTGGGATTGGCGAGGTCCGAGATACACACAACGTGATATTACCGTATCGTTCTATAATTTATCCACATTAAAGACCAAATTTCATAATGCATTTCACATTGAAGACCCAATTCCGTAACACATTTCAAATTTTCATATAGAATTTCTATATTTTCATAAAGTATAAATAATATTGCAACCTTTCAATTCCGAACCAATCAACACCTGACTTTCCATCTCGTGGTATGGACCATTGACACTGACCATATGTAGGCCAAACAAAATAGACCGTCAAAATGAAGATTCGGTTCTTGAATATAACTAGGTTGTGTCTAAGTGGAAGTCTACTCATCTTTTATAGCAATTGGCTGATGATCATCTTATTATGTTGACGGTAAAGAGCAAATTTGCCAGTAGCAATACATTATCTCCAAATAAAAATGAGATTTTACAAATTCCCATATGACCAAGTGCTTTAGGATCATCTTATTAGCACGGGGTGTGAATGTGTTACAAATTAAACATACTCAAAACTAATGCTCCAAGCAAACATTGTTCAAAATGATTATGCTAAAAGTTGAAGAGTTTTGAAAATTAGATGTTGCGTTAGTGGAGAGTAGAATTGGAAGATATTTTCTTCCACGAATCATGAATAATAATAGTAGCTTTTTACTTGTACTCGTATTTTTTGTCTTAAAAATTTTGAATCATAGAAATATTCTTGCATTTGTCACTGCATACTTATCCATATAAAAATTGTAACAATATTAAAACAATAACTGAACTGTGTATTGTCTTTTAGGTCAGTGATTTATTTTTTATTTTTTATTTTTTATTTAGGTCGGGGTCAATGATTAAAGTAACAACCGACAGTTACTGACAAGGCGTGGTTGTCACTTCACATCAAGCTTACTGTAATTTCATCGACTTGACAGCACAAGTGCCTCAAAAGACTCAACCATCTCCTTCCATCCAAGCTGTACGCCACAAGTGGTCTAAAGACTCCGCCATTGTCTGACCATATGTGTATGCCAAACTGAATGGACTGTCGAAACAAAGATTCTAAAGATAAACCAGCCAGTAGCAATACGTTATCTCCAAATAAAAATGAGATTTTCAAAAATTCTTATGATCAAGTGCTTTAGGATAATCTTATTAGCTCGGGTGTGAATGATTTTCACAAACATTTAATTTTCTAATAATAACCTTTTGCGCAATTAAAATTCTTTAAAGACCATGAAATTGGGCTTGAGTTGTGTCACAGACACATACGGTCATTACGATTTCATGTAGTATAAAATAGGTGGGCTACAATTACATATTTCATAATCCAAAACCAATTAGAAAATGACAAGTGACTAATTTTGTGTTTCTCTCTCCAAATAGATTCTATAAGTATTTTTGTATAATATGTCATATAAGAATGAGCCTATTTGTGAAAACTCATATATTATTTATTTTTTAAATTGAGGCACCTTATACCTCATCACGAGAAATTGGAGTGATAGGGTATCACCACTACCCCACTCAGAGTTTGCATGTATCTTTTTAGAAAAGAAAATTTAGGGATTGTTTAGTATCCCTACTTGGATCCAATTTTATAAATTCAAAAACAAATTTTAAGTCCAAAGCCACAAAAAAAAACCCGTTTGGTAGGCCAATATTTTAAAAACTCAAACCCAAGAAAAACTCAAAACACCCCCATTATTTTTATAGAATCCATTAATAACCCAAGAACATTACAAAGTAACTAGCATGTTAATAGTGGCCTCATTAAAACGTTCACAAGGAAACCATGAAGTAGAAAAGAGTACCACATATGCTACGGACTAACAGAAAAGTCATAATCAAGAATATAAAACAGGACAACCATCTCTAAAACAATTCTAACACACCATCAATAATAAAACAAACACAACCGGAAGAAGACTCCAATGCTTCTATGTACAGTTAAAAAATGCCTTCTATAATATCAAAATCGTACTCCTTTGCACACAATGCAAGATTTGTTCAACAGTTCACATCAACCATAACACAAAAACAAATCAAAGTTGCCATGGGGCCAAAAAACCCAGCTCGACGTCGGGTCAGAATTAAATTCCCATGTGATGATGGTTGACATTAAATAATAGGTGGTAGTTGACATCTCATAACTATCAGAAAAGGAAAAAAGGAACTACCAACCTGTAATTCCGATGTGATGATGATTAAATAAGAATAATGTAATTTACACTAAATAAGAATAATAATTGAGTGCGAGAGCCAAACAACAATATAAAACTGAAATACAGTTAGACGCTTTTTTACTTTGTCTTCAATGATTGCCGCCCTCACTGATTAAGTGTCTCTTGTGCGCTTTCAGTTTCTTCATTGCAGCAGCGACCTGCTTTTTCTGATTAAGAGTCTCCTGCGCACCTTCAGTTTCTTCATTGCAGCAACCAGCTTCTGCTTAGATTTCTTTTGCTTTACTTCCAAATTAAAATTGCAATCAAAACACCACTGCCTATATAGCCTTCAGATTTCCTGGTTTTCGTTTGTCCCTTGCTCTCGTTGTGTCATTTTTTTCCAATTCGTTTCGCTTTTCCTTTGCCATTGTTCCCAAAAGAATCTTATTCATTATATATATATATATATATATATATATATATATTAAAAAAGAAGAAGCAGAATTTCTGGTTTTCGTTTCACACCCTTGATTTCGTTCTGTTTTTATCACCTCTGTTTTGCTTTTACTTTCAGAGGAAAAAAGAAAAAGAAAAAAAAAAGTATTAGCAGTTCAGCTTTGTCTCATTTACCAGACCAATTGTGCTCCCGCGTTCTGTAAGCATATTTGAAGGGATCTGAGCTCATTCGTAACCAAAAGAGAGAAAGGTATAAGTTGCATCGTTTATTCCTTTATTTGTTTTGTTATGGGTAGCTTTATTTGAACCTAATTATTTCATATTTAATGCTGTTTTATTTAATGAGTATTTTAAACTTTTAATTAATATTAACTATTTTTTATAATATTTTTTAATAGAGATGGATCAATTTAAAAAGAGTTATAGCATTTATGATTATCTAAACTAGAGAGCATGATTGGAGTTTAAATTTTATAGAGAGCTCCTAAAATAACTTTTATATATTTTTAACTAAAATTTAATTAAAAAATTGAGAGTATGATTGTGGATGCTCTAATCAAAAGTTTTGCATGTTATGGTAGTTGTCTCATACTACCCAAAAATTTATTGTCATAGCCCCAAAACAATTATTTATTTTGAGGTGTTTTGGAAACTATGGGATGTTTTGATCAGTAAAAGTTCAATCAGACTTTTTAGGGACTATTCGCTAAAACTACCTGCTATAAGATTATTATTGCCATCCACCCTCTTTGATCAAACTTCTCCTTTGCACTTTCACTTTCTTCATTGCAGCAACCTTCTTTTGCCTTAATTTACTTTCATTTACTTCTCAAATTATAAAAGCCAATCAAAAGAAACACAGAAGAAACCATGTGTCAATCAATGGCCCCATAGGAGAGCCCTACAAGTTGATATTTCATAAACCTACAACTAAATAATATTAATAAACAAATACACATAATATAACATGAGTTGATTGATAACACAATGTGATATAATAAGCTTAGATCAAGCCAAGTGAATACACCAAACACAAGACAAATTTTATCTAGCTTAAACCAACCCAAGCGAATTCATGACATTCCCTAAATATAATCCATGGCCTATGATAGTCATGCATACCAAACGAAGCCTACAAGTTTCCTCTGCCACTAGGTTTTTCACCAAAGACTCAACCTTATTCTGTTGGTAACTTTTATTTGCTCACTATATAGCTAAGTAGTAGAAAGCCTTTATACTTTTCTAGCTCACTGTATTACATCGAAAATTAATAGGGACACATAATTATCAACATCAGTTGTTAGTTATGCTAAAATATGAATATGGTTTGAATACTTTGAGTTAATCTTATTCTTCTCCATAAGTAGGTATATATAAGAGTTTATAGGGTGTTTTACAAGGAATTAGATACAGTAAAGAACTAGGAAAGTTTATCCTAATTATACAATGATTTATCAACTATATAAAAATAGGAAAGTAAACCCCTTAATTAATCAATGAAATAAATCTCAGTAAATTTCGATTTTAGCCAAAAAAAATTAGGAGACTCACGTCAACAAGTTATTAAATACGTAATGTATGGGACGGTGCTTAGAATTAGATAATAGGTGGTTGATTCATGAGTCTCAATTGGTAGAAGCTTTCTAGATAATATTTTTGTTTCATATTACTTTTGAATTTTCAATTCCACATATCCAAGTCTTGGTCTATATACTGATGTAAAACAACAGCTCATATAATGTTAGTTAAAGTTACCCTTAAAAAAATCATAGTTATTAAACTAGAGTTAAATTTATCTCCCTTTCTTTGGAAAAAAAGAAATAAAATTGTGCAAGTAATAATGGAATCCGAACTCCAATCCTCCAAGCAAACGTTTGGAAGGCAGATGAGAATAATTTGGAGTGCAAGTTTGTATTAATTGTGAGACTTAATTCACCAGACTTAACATTCACCTGCCATATGTATTGGCGGAGCCGGGATTTCAAATTAGAGAGTTGTCTTGTCTTCACAATTTTTTTAAGAATAAGCTAAAATAATATGACACTAACTGCTCCTTTTAGCCCACTTGGTAAATTAGAAAGAGCTATAGGGATATTTTTCTTTTGCTTTTTTGACATTTCTTATTTTTCTAGTTTCTTTTAATCAATTCATTAATGTTTCATTTATACAATGACAAAGTTGCCATCAGAAAGTGACCAAACACAACGTGACATTTACGTACAACATGATTTTGACGGATATTGAAAATCTAACAATATTCCATGACCAAAATTAAAAGGAAAACAAAACTTCGAGACTAGAAGACCCATGTGATGATGGTTGAAATTAAATAATAGGTGGTAGTTGACATCTCATAAGTTAACAATCAGAAAAGGTAAAAATTGAATCATGACATCATGCCTTCTTTTATGTATGACGACACATAGGACATTATTCAATTTACGCCATCTTGCCAAACAACAATAATTCTAAAAAGACAGTTGGACGCTTTGTTTCTTTGTCTTCAATGATTGCCACCCCTCACTGATTAAGTGTCTCCTGTGCATTTTCGTTTCTTCATTGCTGCAACAGCTTTTTCTGATTAAGAGACTCCAGCGCACCCTCAGTTTCTTCATTTGCAGCAACCAGCTTCTGCTTAGATTTGTTTTGCTTTAATTCCAAATTAAAAATCCAATCAAAAACCACCCCAAAAAAAAAAAAAAATTCCCCTTCAGATTTCCTGGTTTTCGTTTGTCCCTTCATTTCATTGTGTCATTTTTTTTTCCAATTTGTTTCGCTTTTCCTTTGCCATTGTTCCCAAAAGAACCTTCTTCATTATATATTTATATATATATATATATATAAAATAAAAAAAAGTAGAATTTCTGGTTTTCGTTTGACACCCTTGATTTCGTTCTGTTATTATCACCTTTGATTTGCTTTTATTTTCAAAGGAAAAAAGAAAAAAGAAAAAAGAAAAAAAAAGTAGTAGCAGTTCAGCTTTGTCTCATCATTAGGCCGATTGTGCTGCAGTGTTTTATAAGCATTTTGAAGGGAAGTGATATCATTCGTAACCAAAGGAGAGAAAGGTATTAATTTTCGTCTTTTTATTTCCTTATTTGTCCTCTGCTATTTTATGTTCTTATTTTTGTTATGTGTAGCTTAAATCTCCTAATTAAGCTAAAATCTCGCTAACAAGCAATACATTATCTCCAAATAAAAATGACATTTTCACAAATTCTTATGATCAAGTGCTTTAGGATAATCTTATTAGCTCTGGTGTGAATGATTTTCACAAACGTTTATAACCTTTTGCACAATTAAAATTCTTTAGAGAGCATGGAATTGGGCTTAAGTTGTGTCACAGACACATATGGTTATTACGATTTCATATATTATAATATAGGTGAGCTACAAGTTCATATTTCATAATCCTACTACAAAATATTAATAAACAGATAAATGTGTTATATAACAAGAGTTTATTGATGACACTCGAGTAAGGATGTACTTGCACATCACTAACGTGTAAATTTGGAATAAGGATGTACTTGCACGTCACTAACGTGTAAATTTGGAAAATTTGCAGTGTTTCTCTCTCATCTCTCCTACTGTGCTTAATGCACGGCCCATTTCATAGATGTGAAAAAAAGATGTAAAGTTCAATACTTTTGGCATATAGGCCGATTCCTCTATTTTTACACTCATATACACACACCCACTGCATTTGTTTCCGTCCAAAAAGGGTGTAAATGTGATGTACACCCTCTATTACGTACCCCAAAGAGGTCATGCTCTAAGAATTTACTTGTAATCTTCTTCGCAATTCATAGAGCAGCTTTGGGCCCACGTTACAGTAGTTATATTACCATGTCGATCAGTTCGCATGAACCATAACACAAAAACAAATGAAGGTTGCCATGGGGCCAAAAAAACCCAGCTCGACCTCGGGTCAGAATGAAATTCCCATGTGATAATGGTTGAAATCAAATAATAGGTGGTAGTTGACATCTCTTTATTCTTCTTCACGTGACCATGACATCATGCCTTCTTTTATGGATGAAGACACATATGACATCATCCAATTTATGCCATGTTGCCAGCTTGACATTACCAAATTTAATCATAAATTACCACTCTTGTTACCTGAAGCAAACAAGATTGAAGTGCAATTACATTTAATTATAACACAGTTTTGGGTTTAATTGAAAAACAATAATTGAGTACGAGAGCCAAACAACAATGATACTGAAAGACAGTTGGACGCTTTGTTTCTTTGTGTTCATGATTGCCACCCCTCACTGATTAAGTGTCTCACTGTGCACCTTCAGTTTCTTCATTGCAGCAAGCAACTGCTTTTTCTGATTAAGAGTCTCCTGCGAGAAGAAAGAATGCTTTTTCTATATCATTATTAATTCCGTCTCAAAAACAAGGTATATATATACAACCCTATACAACCCTACAGAGTAAAGGAAAGAATAATTACATCCTAAACTAGGAAACCAAATATGGTAGGAATCCCACAATTGTAGGAATCCTAATACAAGTCAACACTCCCCCTCAAGTTGGTGCATAGATGTTGCACATGCCCAACTTGTCTAGAAACCTGGAGAACTTGTCACTTGAAACTGCTTTAGTGAGAATATCTGCTACTTGGGCGTCCGTTCCTATGGGAGGAACCTCAATTACTTTGCTATCTAGCTTCTCCTTAATAAAGAACCTGTCAACCTCTACATGCTTGGTCCTATCATGTTGCACTGGATTATGAGCAATATCACGAGCAGCTTTATTGTCACAGAATAACTTCATCGGCTGACCACATTTGACCCCCACATCTTGTAATAGAAACTTAAGCCACAAGAGTTCACAAATACCGAGTGCCATGCCTCTAAATTCGGCTTCTGCGCTTGACCTTGATACAACATTCGCTTCTTACTTCTCACGTTACTAGATTTCCCAACAAAGGTAAAATACGGATGTCGAGCGCCTATCATCCGCTTGATCCGCCCAACAAGATCAGTATAGCACTCAATTCAAATGCCCATTTTTTCGAAATAAAATTCCTTTACCAAGGCTTCCTTTCAAGTAACTCAATATTCTCATAACTGCACTCATGTGTTGTTCTCCCGGATTGTGCATATATTGACTAATTACACTTAAGGCATGAGCAAGATCCGGCCTAGTGTGAGCCAAGTACATCAATCTTCCCACTAACCTTTGATACCTCCCTTTATCAATCGATCCTTGGTTCTGATCAATACCCAACTTCATTCCTTCTACTAACTGAGTAGACACCGCTTGTCATGCAGTTTCTTTCAACAGGTCAAGAATATACTTCCTTTGTGATAGAAATATCCCAGACTTGCACCTCGACACCTCAATCCCAAGAAAATATTTCAAAGAACCAAGATCTTTCATTTCAAATTCTGTGGACAAATATTTTTTCAAGGCTACTTGCTCAATAGGATCGTTACCAGTAACCACCATATCATCCACATATACGATGAGAGCTGTAACCTTTCCATTCCTGCGTTTCAGGAATAATGTGTGATCCCAATTACTTTGCCTATACCCGAATGCTCTCATGGATTTGGTAAATCTACCAAACCAGGCTCTTGGAGACTGCTTCAATCCATACAATGATTTCTTGAGCCTACATACCTTTTGTTTCCGTATGTCCGGATCACTCCACCCTGGTGGAAGGTCCATGTAAATCTCCTCAGTTAGATCTCCATGGAGTAATGCATTTTTCACATCGAATCTGTTGCAAAGGCCAATCTAGATTTGTCTTTGCTAAGGATGAGAACACGAATCAGATTAATCTTTGCCATCGTGCGAACGTATCGGTGTAGTCAATGCCATATTTTTGTGTATACCCCTTGGCCACCAATCTTGCCTTAAAGCGATCAATTGTTCCATCTGCTTTGTATTTCATCAGTATAAACCCATTTGCATCCTACAGACTTCTTTCCTGGCAAGTCGCTTATTTCCTGTAGCATTCTTCTTCAACGATCTTAATTCTTCGCTTCATTGCATCTTTCCAGTGAATCGCTAAGGCCTCCTGCACAATCGTTAGGAATAGATACAGAGATAATTGATATACAAATGACTTATTTGATTCTGACAGGTGATAGGTAGACACATAATTATTTAATGGGTATCTCACTTTTGAATCGGAATTTGGCTCACTCAAGGAATACTTGTGTTTACACTTAGGATCTGCCTCGTAAGTGGGTTTGGGAATACCTCGATTAATACGCTCTGGAAGGTGACGGAGTGGAGTTGCATCCGGTGTAGAAGACGATTGGTTATGAGAATTAACATAAGACGAGTTTATACTTGGATCTGATATAACATCGGAAGGAAAATCCCGTGGCAATTGCTGTAGTTGCCGCTTGCCCATTACAAATAATGGGCTGCACCATCATCAAGCCCAAACCCCGTGGGACCCGTGGGATGCTCTTCCTCCTGCAATGTTTGTCGCTCTTTAAGGACTCCGCCGAGGTCGATGACCAAAGCACACAGTGTTGCCGCTTGCCGATGTTGTGAGTCGATCACCATAACACGTGGATCACGCCCTTCTATAGGTGCTTTGTACTCCAAACGTGATGATCTGCAATGGTTGCTCTTCATGCAGCTCATTTCTAGACACAGGAGAATAATCAAATGTCAAAACTTCAGATATCTCGGTCGAACTTCACTACTTTGCTCCCCAAGTGAGGACGTGGAGGATCCAAAAAACATTTCATTCTCATGGAAAATCACATCCTGAGTAATAAACATTTTTGTACTCGAAGGATGATAACAACGATATCCTTTCTGGGTAGTAGCATAACCCAAAAAAACACAACGAATGGCTCGAGGCTCAAGTTTATTATGCCGTTGATGGGGATGGAGGTGAACAAAAGCAACACACCCCAAGATCCGTGGGGGAAGATTGGGAGTCGGTGGACTACTAGTCTGAGATGTGAGAGCCTGAAATGGTGTATGGAAGTTGATAGTACGAGAATGAAGACGATTTATAAGATAGGCTGCGGACGTAAGCGCCTCTCCCCAATAATGTAGAGGCAGATGTGCCTCAATGAGTGAAGCACGAACCATTTCTAACAGTGTCTATTTTTGCGTTCAGCAACCCCATTCTGTTGAGGAGTATACGGGCACGTGGTCTGATGAACAATACCATGCAGTTCCAGGAAGGAACGAAGTTCCATATTAACATATTCACCACCATTGTCACTTCTAAGAACCTGGATATTCCTGTTGTATTGCACAGCAACCATTTTATGGAACCTTTGAAAGGTGAACTAACTTCGCTGATTTTAACAAAATAACCCAAGTCATTCTGGTGCAATCGTCAATAAAAGTAACAAACCAGTGAGCACCACCAAGAGTAGCTATTTTCGACGGTCCCCATACATCAGAATGCACAATCATAAAAGGAATGATACTTTTATTGAAACTGGGAGGAAAGGAGGTTCGATGGCTCTTAGCCATTTCACAAACATCACACTTAAATTGAGAAACATCAGTCTTGACAAACAAACTAGGAAA
The DNA here is from genome assembly GCF_029339155.1 of Prunus mume. Lineage (NCBI taxonomy): Eukaryota > Viridiplantae > Streptophyta > Magnoliopsida > Rosales > Rosaceae > Prunus > Prunus mume. The sequence goes on along the minus strand of NC_142701.1, from coordinate 15,220,664 downwards.
TAACTTATGTAGATAACTAAAGGAAGCATGCCCAAGGCGCCTGTGCCACATCCAGATGTCCGACACTTTATTAGTATCCCCTTGAGAATCATCAACAGAGAGAGCTTGAGTCAGCAAGCTAGAACTACTGGTGGTCAATTCCAAGTAATAAAGTTTTCCTCTTCTAATACCATAACCAATCGTCTTCCGCGTCCGGATGTCCTTAAAAACACAAAAATATGGCCAAAAAATAACCAAACACTGTAAGGCAAGGGTTATTTGAGCAACAGACAACAAATTATAATTTAAAGAGGGAACCACAAGAACAGTATCAAGTTTCATGGTATCGAAAGGGAAACAGTGCCTTCCCCAATAACAGGGACGACATTACCATTAGCAACATTGACCTCGGTTTGGGTTGATGTTTTTAGTGATGGAACCTGTCTAGAATCGCAAGTCATATGTTCAGTAGCTCGGAATCAATTATCCATGTATTATTCATAATGTAGAGGTACTTAGTGCCTTACCATCACTACCGCCGCAGCAATCATGGCGGATGCCTTGTCCGCTATTTGGTCCGAATCATTCTTAGTTTCTGCAACGGAGGCTCGAGACTTGTTGCACCGAGGATCATGGGTCCTATCCCAATTCTCGGGATATCCAATCACTCAAAACAATGACTCTTGGAGTGTCTGGCATGCCACAGTGTGGGCACTTACCTTGGGGACGATCCCGGCTTGGCTAGGCCGAGTTTGTCTGGCCGGTTTGTGACCCTTCTCGGTTAGGCCCATAAGATGATCCACGGGCCTTTGCTGCCATGGCAGCGGGTTCACTTTTGTCCACCTCCGTCTTCATTGCTTCCTTCCGATCGGCTTCACGACGAACATATGCATAAGAAGCCTGAAGGCCAAGTGGGGGATCCTTCCGTAGCACTTCTCCATGCACCTGATCAAACCCATCATCGAGACCACCAAGAAACACATAGACTCGTTGTCTCTCAGTGGATTTTTGAAACACTTTGATGTCGTTTTCACACTCCATGGATACTTTATTAAAATGATCCAATTCTTGGAAAATCTCAGTTAGCTCCCCAAAATAGGTAGCCAAAGGTCGGCCATTCTGACGAAGACGTGATGCCTTCTGATTCAACGAATAAATTCTAGCCTCGTCATTCTCATCGAAGTATGCTGCCTTAAGGGAGTCCCAAATCTCCTTCGATGTAGACAGCCTAATGTACCGTTTCATAATCTCAGGCTTCATTGAAGACAAAAGCCAACTCTTAATTTTTTGATCTTCAGAGAACCAATCATCATATTTAGGATCGTCTTCGCTAGGTGCCTTGATAGACCCACGAAGATATCCCATCTTCTTCCTTCCAGCAATATGGATTTGAATGAGAGGAGCCCATAAATCATAGTTCTTTTCATCCAAAACCATACCAATATTAAAACTTGAATTCTCTGACTGCACCATAATTGGAGCAGCCGCTGGAACAATCTGAGAACCGGCTCCCTTTTCTTCAGCCATCTCTCTTGCTGTCGGTATAGCCTAAAACCTGCAGCGTTGATGGGATTCTGGAACAATACGGACAAACTGACAAAACAGGGGGCAGCAACAACTTCACAGTTGCTCGCTGCAATTGATCAGGAACACGGCAGAAGGAAAAAAAACAATTAGGGTTCGGTGTTTTCCTTTTCTAACTTGGCTCTGATACCAAGAAGAAAGAATGCTTTTTCTATATCATTATTAATTCCGTCTCAAAAACAAGGTATATATATACAACCCTATACAACCCTACAGAGTAAAGGAAAGAATAATTACATCCTAAACTAGGAAACCAAATATGGTAGGAATCCCACAATTGTAGGAATCCTAATACAAGTCAACACTGCGCACCTTCAGTTTCTTCATTGCAGCACCCAGCTTCTGCTTAGATTTCTTTTGCTTTACTTACAAATTAAAAATCCAATCAAAAAACAGAGTACTGCCTTTAGATTTCCTGGTTTTCGTTTATCCCTTGATTTCATTGTGTCATTTTTTATCCAATTCGTTTCGCTTTTCCTTTGCCATTGTTCCCAAAAAACCTTACTCATTTTATAAAAAAAAGAAAAAAAAGAAGCAGATTTTCTAGTTTTGTTTCACACCCTGATTTCGTTCTGTTATTTTCACCTTCGTTTTGCTTTTACTTTCAAAGGGAAAAAAAAAAGTTGTGGCAATTCAGCTTTGTCTCATTCACCAAACCGATTGTGCTCCGGTATTCCATAACCATAGCAATTTGAAGGGAAGTGACCTCATTCGTAACCAAAAGAGAGAAAGGTATAAGGTGCATCTTTTTATTTCCTTATTTGTTTTTTTTCTTCTTCATATATTTACTCTGCTATTTTATGTTCTTATTTTTGTTATGGGTAGCTTTATTTGAACCTAATTAATAAATATTTCAGAATTAAACCCAACTACTCTGTGTTTTTCTACTTAAGCTTAGTCTCACAAGCTAAGGTATGCCCTGTAGTTTCCTTCTTCATTTCAATTGGTTTAATATTTTTTCTTTTACTCTTTTTCATTTTCTTGTTTTTGGGTTCGTTTATTCAACAGATACAAGAGTCTCATTCCAAAGGCAAAACAAAAAAAAAACCATGGAGATCCTCAGCGGAATTATTTCTAAAGTAATCGAGTACACAGTTGAACCAGTTGGGCGACAAGTGGGTTATCTGATTAACTACAAAAGCAACCTTGAAAGTCTGAGGAGTCAATTGAATAACTTAGATGCTGCCAAAGACCGGATGAAGCATAGTGTTGATAAAGTTGAAAGAAATGGTAAAGGAGTAGAAACTGATGTCCAGAACTGGAGAAAAGAAGCAGATGGGATCACTCAAGAGGCAGAAAAGATTTTGGGAAATGAAGGCCAAGCAAAGACAAAGTGTTTCCATGGAGTATGTCCTAATCTGGTTTCGTATCATCAGTTTAGCAGGAAATCAACGAAATTGGCAAAAAAGATTGAACTACATGCAAAAAAAGAGTTTCCTAGTGTTTCTTACGATCCTCCCCGGGAAGAGATATGTGCCACGCCCTCTCAAAACTACATGACCTTTGAATCAAGGATTTTAATGGTGAATGAAATCATGAAGGAACTGAAAAATCCTGATACCAACATGATTGGGGTGTACGGATGGGGTGGTGTTGGGAAGACCACACTCGCCCAAGAAGTGTATAGACAAGCTACGAAAGAGAACTTATTTGATGAGGCGGTTATAGTCTTGGATGTGAAAAAGTATCCTGACTTGGAAAAAATGGAAAGAATTCAAAAAAAAATTGCTGAAAAGTTAGGTATGGATGTTGATGAAACTCAGGATATAGAAGCGAGGGCAAAGCATCTATGGAATAGAATAAAAGGCAAGAACATTTTTGTAATTTTAGATGATGTCTGGGAAGCAGTTGATTTGGAGGCTTTGGGACTTCGCCCAATGGCAACTTGTAAAATATTGTTGACATCTAGAAATCGAGTCTCTGAGATGAATGTGGAAAAAGAGTTTCGGCTCAAAGTTTTAAAGACGGAAGAAAATTGGAGTTTATTTGAGAAGATGGTAGGTGACGTTGTTAAAGATGACCGTATACATGAAGTAGCAACTAAAATAGCCAAAAAATGTGGAGGTTTGCCGGTTTCAGTTGTTGCAGTTGCAAGGTCTCTAAGATCAGCCACTACAATAGAGGAATGGAGAGTTGCCTTGAGGGATTTCAAAAGTTTTGACGAACATGGATTGGGAAAATCAGCCTACTTGCCTTTAGAATGGAGTTACAATCGATTGGATGGCGACGAGCTTAAGCCATTGTTCTTGCTATGTGGAATTATTGCAGGGGTTGGCTGTACAGTTTCTCTCAGTGACTTGTTGAAATATGCTATGGGTTTGAGTTTGGTGAAAAATGTTGATACAGTGGAAGAGGCACGGGATAAATTGATTTCACTAGCTAATAAACTTATTAAAGATTATTGTCTGTTGCTAGATATTGATGATGATGGAGATATTAGAATGCATGAGCTTGTACGAGATGTTGCTATGGGGATTGCATCTAAAGATAATCACGCCATTGCAAAAGCATATGGAGATGAGCTGAAAGAATGGCCAGATAGAAATTCCCTTAAAAAATGCACGGCGATCTCCTTAAAATCTTGCAAGATCCCCAGACTTCCTGAAGTACCTTGGGTATGCCCAGAATTGAGACTTTTTTATTTGTTAAATCATAACATTGATTACTCCTTGGAAATCCCAGGCAACTTTTTTGAAGGGATGAATGAACTCAAAGTGTTGGATGTAACCAAACTGCGAATTCCGTCACTGCCTCCATCTCTTCAATGCCTTACAAATCTTCAAACTTTGTGTTTAGATCAGTGCGTGTTGGGGGACATAGCTCTAGTTGGACAGCTAACAAACTTGAAAATTCTTAGCCTTTTAAAATCTAAGGTGAAAGATTTGCCCAAAGAAATAGGGCAATTGACTCGTCTACAATTGTTGGATTTGAGTTATTGCTTTGAACTTGTACGGATCTCACCTGGCGTTATATCAAGCTTGACAAGTCTAGAAGACTTGAGAATGGGAAGTTTTAAGAAATGGGAAGGAGGTTTAAATGATGGAAGAAGTAATGCGAGCGTGTCAGAGCTGAAACAATTGCATCAACTAACTGCATTAGACATATGTATTCCAGATGCTAAGCTTCTTCCAGCAGACATGCTCTCGGATACAAGGTTAGAAAGATACATCATACTTATTGGTGATTGTTGGCAGTATCCTGATAATTACGAAACGTCCTCTAACATGTTAAAACTCAAGCTCACTACAAAAAGTCAATTCGGCCGAGGTATAAAATTGCTGCTAAAGAGATGTGAACATTTGGACTTGGACGGGATGGAGGCTGCAAATATTATTTCCTATATATTAGCAAGTGACAGTGGTAAACAACTGAAGAATCTCCATGTCCAAAACAATGATGAAGTTACATCTCTCATTAACTCGAGTCATGCCTTCCCCAACTTGGAGTCGCTATCTCTTTACAACCTTGTTAATTTGGAAACTGTATGTTGTGGCCAACTCATACCTCAGCCTTTTCAAGAGTTACGATCTTTGACTTTATGGAATCTGCCAAAGCTTATTGGTTTCTCCTCCAAAGGCAGCACGTCAGTTGTAAGTACAGAGGCCAAAGAAATCATTTTGGAGAATGAAATTGGTGGACCCACGAAACTTTTCATGGATGGAGAGGTACGTTTTGCGGTTTCATATGCCCAGCCTTTCTACATATCATTCGGATTTGTTCTATATTTATTTCTTAACAAATTAGTTGCTTTTGTATATATTTCATTTTGGTCATTCTTTCTGCAGGTAGAAAATAATCCATTTAAATAATGCATATTCTTTATGCACGGATTATGTAGTACTAGGATTGAAATTATATCCAAGTTACAATTCATTTAAACGGTATATTAATTTATTAGTTTTTGATTGAGAAAGAAAAGGTATTAGCTTTTAATTAGTGTACAATATTCAATGATTCATATTATGACGAAAGCATGATCCATTCTCGAAAGTCTATTTATTAGTGTACAATATTCAGTGATTCAACAAAAATGTGTTATATTTTAAATTAATAGACTAATAAACTTTGAGGCCACTTTTTCTTTTTCAGATACATTTTTACTCCACAAGGACATATTAGACCTTTACTTTTTGTCAACTCATTTTGGAATTTATACAACTGATGAGCATGTAAATTGTCATTTCCCTAATTAAACATGAATTGTGTACTATACCCAGGTTCTGATACCCAACTTAACACGCTTGATCTTGCATCAATGTGATGGTTTAAGATTCTTGTTTTCATGTTCCATGGCTAGACGTCTTCAGCAACTCAAACATCTTGAGGTATCCACATGCCAAATGATGGAAGAAATAGTATCAACAAGTGGATACAATCAAGAACATAGAGATAACATGTTTTGCAATCTAAAATCTCTAAATTTGCAACATCTTCCAAGCCTCACTAGATTCTACTCCGGAAGTTATATTGAATTTTCATTATTGGAGACATTGCATATTGAGGATTGTCCTAGACTGGGGACATTCATCTTTGATAGAAAGAGTGAAATTACTTCAATAGGCAAAGAAAATGACGATAGGAACTCCAAGGAGAATCTTGAGACTGTTATACCACGCTTTCTTTTTGATGAAAAGGTGAATTATAAATTTCTTTCCCTTTCTTTATGCATTTATTTCCAATTAATGTGTACCTCATTAGTGAAAAAAGGTGTTCTGACTAGTTTATGAGATGAATATACATACAGGTAGGATTTCCTAGCTTGGAGAGGTTGATCATCTATGACATACCTAAGTTGAGGACTGTATGGCACTGCCACCTTGCTCCAGACTCTTTTCGAAAGCTCAAAGAAGTTGCAGTTTTGAGATGCCAGAGTCTAATAAATATCTTTGCGCCAAGTATGATGGGAAGATTGAATGCTCTAGGCACATTAGTGATAAAGCAATGCAAATCACTACAAGTAGTTTTTGACATGGGGGTAGTACTTGGCGTTAAAGAAGCATACGGCACATCATCAACCACTCAGTTGAAAACTTTTGGGTGCCCAAATCTGGATTATGTAAAAATAAATTCGTGTGACAACTTGAAAAATATCTTTCCAGCCTCATTGGCCAAAGGTCTTCAGCAGCTAAGCGAGCTGTACGTGGAGAATTGTGGAATATTGGAAGAAATTGTTGCCAAGGACGGACTAGAAATGACACCTGAGTTTGTGTTCTCTAAAGTAACACTTGTGCAATTGCAACATTTGCCCCAACTAAGGATTTTCTATTCGGGGCTACATGTTTCCAAGTGGCCATTACTCAAATCATTGATATTCTTTGAATGTGGTAAAGTGGAGATTCTTGCTTCCGAATATTCAAGATTCCAAGAAAGACTTGATTCGGGTACACCAATCAAACAACCTTTTTTGTTAGTTGACAAGGTACAAAATTCTCTTGCTCCTGTAGCGAAATTCATCTTCACTTATTTTCTTTGCAATTTTTATTATCATTAAGTATTGCAGATTTTTCTTTTATTAAAATAATTTTTTGGCCTCCACCTTGTCAAAAAATTCAAAGCACATCCGTCGAATAAAAACAATAGTCAAGGTTAGGGAGTAGTAATTTACTAATATATATAGTAAAGACATGTATACAACAAAATAAAGACTCGAAAATTTAAAATAATTCAATCGATGACATTAGATGAAGATAGTGTCACCAAGGATTCAGGAATACCTTGGTCACCTGCCGTTAGATCTCATCCAATGATAAATAATGATTCAAGCCTTAAATAATTTAAAAAACACTTCCAAAATTTCAATTACAGCAACAACAACAAAAACAACTAATGCTTAAACCCACTTACTCCTCTCACTGTCTCACGTTTTCCTTTCACTCTCCAGAAATGCCTCATTTCTTTTCTGTGTAGGATTCCCCAATAGAGTACATGAAATCACCGAATAAGATTGTATAAAGAAAAACTGAATAAGTACTGAATTTAGCCAAGAAACGAAAAAACCCAAAGAAAAGCACAAAAACCAAAATTGGAAATTGACAAGAGACTGAGGTAGAACAGAGGCCAAGTTCTTTTTGGATTAGAGAGTGAAAGCCGCTGAGCAAGGGTGAGGCATAATTTCACTTCGGTATAAATTATAATTGAAGTTGGTAGCATATTTGAGTTTTTTTTTAAATAATTAATTTTTTTTAATTTAATTAATACTTGATTCATTATTTGCCCTTGGATGAGATCAAACGGCAAGTGACCATAATGTTCCTTGGTCCTTGGTGACCAGGTGAATACCACTGAATATAGTATTTAGTTATGCAACTGGCCAAGTGGGTTGACAATGACATCCAAATGTTGATATTATTTCAGGGTAATCCATTCCCCAACTTGGAAGTATTGCGCTTGGACGAGAACACAGAGATTTGGTATGAAGCACATAGTCTACTCCCAGCAAAGTTGTTTATCAATCTAAAAAAGTTTGCATTTTCTTGTGCACACCCCCAGTCATTTCATTTCCTTGAGAAATTACATAATCTTGAACAGCTCGTTGTTTACAATGGTCCTTGGAAAGAAATATTTGTGTATGAAGGAACTAGTAGCGGGGAAATAGATGCAGTTGGGAGGACCCTCCCGCACATAAAGATTTTGTATCTCAACCAAATGAAGGAGCTGATGCATCTAGGGATTGGGAATGACAACTCTGAATCAGTTTTTCCAAACTTGGAAATTCTAAAGGTGTACAATTGTGGCAGATTAAAGAATCTAACTTCATCCGCAATATCCTTTCACAAACTAACCACTTTACACGTATCAAATTGTGAGGGACTAAAATACTTAACAACTTATTCGGTGGCTAAATGTTTACACCAACTCAAAAGCTTGGAAGTTGAGAATTGTGAAAGCATGATAGAGATAGTGGCAAGCAACGAAGATGAAGAAGATTCAAGAAATTATTATGAGATTGCTTTCAGCTGCTTGCAACATTTGAAACTTTATTATCTACCAAGTCTGCGAGGCTGTTGCTCATCAGGAAATTGCACTGTTAGAGTCCCATCCTTAAACTCTTTAATTGTCAAGGAATGCCTGATTGAGTTGAAGATTTCCCCTGACGGGTCACTGATTCAAAGTGGTTCAAGACCAGAAAGACAACAAATAATAGAGGAAGTGGAAGAAAAAGAAGAAGAAGATGATGGCAATGAAACGGTATAAGTTTTCATTCATATTAATAAACTGTATGGTCGTATGTTTCGTTGTAATGCTCAACAATATATTTCCAGGGAGGAATGACGCAGCTGATTGCCCATACAAATTAATGCTGCAAGACTCCATATTCCATAGTTTCCACCACATCAATTCCTAATTAGTTTCACTGTAAGTATATACTGGTACCATTCATTCAGTATGTAGTGGATACCATTCGATAAATACATTTTTACTTGTTCTGACAATTCTCTCTGTTCCACCCTCACCCAGCTGTTCCCGCCCTTGCCCCCATTGCCGATCTGATCAATGTTAATTGTTTAATACAAGCTTGCAAGCGGCCACCTCAAGGCACAGGCCGAAGAATTTGGAAATGGTTGTGTGATTTGTGTTGGCATTCAGGCATTCCAATTCCTGTTGTGTTATGCTTGTGTTGCCATGTCTATAACTGCTTTGTGATACAAGTGTGATTTATATCGGAGCTCTGTTGGTTTTGGAACCTCAAGTCCCTACTTTTGGCTTTAGGGATTGGTTCATGTCTCTTAGCTCTGCTGTTGTGCTGGTTGCAAATGGAGGCTTCATCTGTGAACTCTTTTGTTAATTTTTTTTTTCCTGCTGGGTTCAGTTGCATTTGGTACGTGCACCAAGTGTTTGGGAAATGCTTACTCTGTGACTTGTGCGAATCAATAAATTGTAATCAAATTCATAAATCCTGGTATTTCTTTCAGTACTCTGCCCTTTTACATGTCTCTTTTGTTGATCCCTCAAACTGATGAAGTCTATCTCTGTGATATTTTCTTGAGATATTGTAACCAAAACTTTTGCTTGTTAGTGAAGTTAAGAAAAGTAATGGCATAACATGCTGCATCAAATACAGAGGTTGTATTACAAAGATCATAACTAGTTCATAGAAACTTCTTTAGTTTCCAGTGCATATTCATTGAGAAAAATAGGTCAATAGACTTAAATAAACAAAACAAAATCACCAGACTAAAAGCAAACTTGTCAATGACCATGCATAATGAAAAGAGCAAGTCTAAGAGAAAACAAAAAATGCTACATTAACCGATATCACCTAACTTAAATGTGCTAATATTGAAGAGACCAAAATCCATCCAAAGGCACGCTGCACCGCGCCCTCAACATCAAAATTTTGAATTGACTGCCTGATGAGCATAAGTTCATAGAAAATATAAAGAAAAGGGACGGGAACCTATTTGGAAGGCGCCATCGCACACTGTTTCTATGCATCAGTTATTGGGTACTCAAACACAACATCTTTTCCTGAAAGCTTCCTGTAAACTGCAGAAAAGCTCTCCAGCTTGTACTCCGTGTTGTTTCGTTCCTTGGGATCCAAGAAAACCTGCCCAGCATTGAAGATAGATAATTATGGTAATTAACAAACAAAATCCTACCCTTGACAACCTATGCATGTACTTTTATAATAAATCCATTATAATATCCATCCCACCTAAATGTACTACGTTCTCAATTCATCTATTCCATTGGCAGTCTTTGGACATCTTCGTAACAAAATCCTCTCTTTGGTAATAAGGTTCTTAGCCTTCATCTTTCAAGCATTAATCAACCCCTTTTTTTCCCATTTCCAAGTGTTTGTGTGTGTGTGTGTGTGTCTTTATATCAAACAATATTGTTTTCCTTCGACAGCTTACCTTCATTATCTTGGACCCATCAAGTCGATATCTAGTTCGTTTACCAACAATCTCAGCAGGCAAAACAACATATCCTCCAACATTGCCTCATGGACAGCAGTTAGAGTACGAGTGCGGGGCCGTTGGACAGCAGACCCTTTCTTTGGAGGCCTCACTATCCTTCGTGTGGCGATCAGAACTACATCCTACCACATGACAAACAAAAATAAACACCACCAAAGAAAACCACTATTTGCAAATAAACACATGTCTGAATCAGAGATCTACTCACTTTAATTATAGCAAAAATGAAATAAGAGAAGAAAAAATAAAATGGGTTGACTGTAAGAAAAGTCAGCTAGGAAGATAAAAATAAAATATCCTTTATTGTAAGGCACAAAATGTAGTGCCTAGAAACAAGTACATAAAAACATCACGAAGAAAACATAGTCTGGGTTAAATCTAGATTTCATAAATGGCAGAGAACCAAAGAACTTAAATAATCACCTTTCCACTGAATTTCTTCTCTAGCTCCCTCACAATCAGAACATGGATCTTGCGATAAGCCTTCCTACGTCTATATGGTCTGCGGATAACAACCGCCTTCCGGTTCCCAACCACATCAACTTGACTGGAGAAAGGAGCAATATTAATCATACAATCGGCAACAGTTTACAATAAAAAGTCATTCAGTAAACAGTTCTTACACAGCTGAATTTATATATAGATCCTTCAGTTCACTTTTCAGGTCCGAGTCTGTTTCCAAATCAAAGATTGCCTGCACAGACAACAAACAACTCATGATTATATCTAAACATCATAGCAACAATTTCAGCAATAGAAAGCGCAATAAAAAGCTGCATATCTTGCCTGTCCAACTGACTCTTCAAGTTCAGCATCAGTAACCTTAAATTCCGATTTATTTATACAACATCAGTTAATGAGTCTAATATTCTATCTTTACCATAACCCATTAAATCTGTTCATATCTCCTCCTCCCTCACGTCGTCAGATAAGTTGGTTCATATAGCAACGTGATGAGAGTTTAATTAGTGGTTAAGTGGGATTGGATGAACCAGAAAGCCTTAAAATGACGGACATCCAAATCACGAAGAACACCCCAAACAAAGTAACAGAGAGGACGGAAGGGGCTATTTTTCTTTTGCTTTTTTTGACTTTTCTTATTTTCTAGTTTCTTTTAATCAATTAATATATGTTTCATTTATACAAGGCTTAATTATGTATATGCCTCATGTGCTTTCAAACTTATCTTAGATTACCACCTGTGTTTGCAAACGGCTCAAAGTACCCCCTAACTTTTTAAAAACCATCTCACATTACTCCTTCCGTCAGTTTTTTTGAAGTTCCATTACGAACGTTATCGTTCATCTCCCCCTCCCCCAAAAAAATTCCAGAACAGCATTCCCTCCCCTTTGTTATTGTTCGTCGCTTATTTACCCTCCAAAACTCAGAAATTTCTCCTAGCCAACACAACTAGAAGTAAGAACAGCTCGAGAGGTTGAAAAAACATACCTGGATTGAAGAAAATGGTGCTCGGAATCGCCCGAACGAGCGATGAAGATTTTGGGTAAAAACCGGTCAATTTCTTGCTTTTTCCGACGATCCAGACGGCGGTTGACAGCAGCTGAGATGTGAGGCTGGTTCTTTTGATACCCATGTCGTCACTTGGGGTGGCTGGAGGAGAAGATGGTAGCCCAAAAACTGGTCGGATGAACAATAACAAAGGGAGGGCTGCTGTTCTAGAATTTTTGGGGGTTGAGCAAGAAACTTTTATAACAGAAAATCAAAAACTGACGGAAGCGGTAACGTGAGACGGTTTTTATAAGGTTGGGGGGTATTTTGAGCCATTTGAAAACACAGGTGGTAATATGAGATAAGTTTGAAAGCACAAGGGGCATGTACATAATTAAGCCTTTACAATGATAAAGTTGCCATCAGAAAGTGACCAAACACAACGTGACACTTGCGTACAACGATTTGGATGGATATTGAAAAATCTAACAATAAGTACCTAATTGATTTTGCAAATATTCCATGACCAAAATTTAAAGGAAAGCAAAACTTGTCACGCCCCGGAACCGGGGGTGGGTGGAAACCCCGCGCCCGGTACGTGAGAAAGAAAATGAAAACTAAAATAAAATAAATAGAAAGCCGAAACATTTGGTTTAAAATAAAGAGCTTGTCCAATATAGATCCCTACATTTTCTATTTCCTAGATATATACCCATCACTCTATAAATCTATGTGTAAAACCCAATTTCAAATTTAAATGACCAGTATGATATAAGAGGTAGTAGTATTTCTATGTTTTTACATCGTTGCCACTAAACTTCATATTTTATTTATAATTTATTTCAAGCATTTCATTAACTGCCATAATTGTAATTAATATACTCCCTATTAATAGCATATCAATCATCCCATTTCTTATAGTTGTCATTCCCTCTCACATCTCGCCCCCTAAAATTGCAAACAAAAAAAAATCTGTAAATTACATATCCAATAATGTACCTATGAAAATTATAATATAAATATATACATATAAAATATAGGTATCCAATAAATTACATATCCAATAATGTACCTATGAAAAATAGGTACATTATTAGAGGAAAAAAATAGGTAAGTTATTTGGAGAGAGAAAATAGGTTCATTTAAAAAAATTACTTTTAATAAAACAAATAATAGGTACTTTATTCATAGAAAAAAGGCTATATTATTTATAGAAAAAAATAGGTACATTATTTAGATAAATGGTAGGTATATTGGATGACATATAATATCTAAATCCTAATTGTAAGTACATTAAAATTAATGTAGGTATATTGGATGTCGTATAATGTAGGTATATTGGAATAGATAATTATGTACACTTTTCATACTAGGTAAATTATATTTTTCATAAAACAAACAAGTAATAGGTACATTATTTTTTCAACATAATTAGTATGTATAGTTTTATTCATAAACAATTATAAAGTGGATTATTAGTCATGTATAATTCATAAAAAGAAAATAACATAAACATTTTATTAAACAAACCGATTACCCAAATTTGAATTTATTGTTAAATTTTTTAAAAAATGTTTCAAAATTAATTCCTACTTCCATTACAACCATTTGGAGATCTTTCCAAATTCAACATCTGTCATTATATACAATCCAATTAAAAACTGTTTCCATATTGATTCCTACATTAATATACAAAATGCAATAATGGCTTAGTTGGGGGTATTTTTGGAATCTGAAAAGTACAATAAATCAGATTTTATGCTTAATTAGGTAACTTGCTGAGTTGAATCCTAGTCATGGGTTTTTATTTATACAAATTGGGTATTATTTATAGGAACAAAAAGTGAAGGGTTTTAGATACGGCAAATTGAATTTGAAGGGTGTAAGCCAAATTTACTATAAAATAAACTTCTCTTATAAAAATAGCTCCAAAATCTTACAACTTTACAATTAATAAATAAAGCTCTATCACTCTCATCTAATTCAACTTCAATTGGTTTATTCCTTTTCTTGCCCACTAATTCATCTGAAAAATTAAACATGGTGAGGGGTGAGCAACTACAGCTCAGTAGGGACATGAGACCTTATTACAGTAGATTGATATAACTAAATTAAGTGACATGCAATCACACAACCAAATATCACATTAATAATAATAATGCATGAATGCTCTTCATCTACTCCCGTTAATTCATATAACTGGACAAGCAGACTTGCACGTCCCATACTATGCTTATACCACTTGGTCCCGAATGCGTATTTATATGAACTAACACCCATTTCAATCATCTCACAATTCCCATTATTATCACATTAATAATAATAATGCATGAATGCTCTTCATCTACTCCCGTTAATTCATATAACTGGACAAGCAGACTTGCACGTCCCATACCATGCTTATACCACTTGGTCCTGAATGCGTATTTATATGAACTAACACTCATTTCAATCATCCCACAATTCCCCTTTTGTTAGTCATCTTGTCTAACTCCCTTTCGCCGTCCCGAATCACCCAATAAAAACCATGTGCACAGTAGGATCCCTGAGACCTGGTACCTGCCAAGAGTTAGACTTAACTACACAAAAGACTATTTCCATTACCCTCTTTTCCATTATTATCTTCTCCACCCAACAACTCCAACCAGTTACCATGACATGATATAATTATGCCAACATTATTCAAATAGTTCACAATGCATAAATATCTCATATCAAGAACATTATACAATATCACACATAATATAGAGCTCACGAAATTTAATTAAATCAATCTTATGTAAAGTCTCCCAAGAAATCCCTACCTCGATTCCAAAGCATTGCTCCAATTTAAGAAAATACAAGCTAAGCCCTCTCTCTCTCTCTCTCTCTCTCTCTCTCTCTGTGGTATTTTACTTCATTTCTCTGGTTCTCATTTTTGTTATTGACAAAATAGGGGAGAGGCCTTATTTATACTTTTACAAAACTTGGGCATGAAGTAAGAATATATATGGATAAGCTTAATGAATAAGGATAAATACGAATATAGGAAGATAAAATCTAACTTCTTACAGGAGCTGTCAAACACACACAAGCTCTAAGCTTTAAAACAATGACACATATATTGGTGACAAGAATGAAATATGCATGTGCCTAATCCACACGTCCACTCCATCTTAAGATGATTAAACTCATATGTATATGTATATATATATATATATATATATAATAATAATAATAATAATAATAATAATAATAATAATATTACCAAGTCAATCCTTTTGTCCTAGTTAACTTGCTTATAAAGATAAAAACAGATTTTCTTTAGCTTTTTAATACACAAGAAATATCTAAGGATTTAGAGAAAAACAAATAATATAATTTATAGTTATTCAAATGTGTATATATATTTACTAATACAAATAATTATTAAAATAGCATTGTAAACGTAAAACAGTACATATATATTTAAAAACTTTTAAGAATATGAATTCTCAGAAAACTTCGAGACTAGAGCAAATTGACTGTGCATTCAATTCAATCAATCACTTTGTAAGTCATATTTAATTAATACGGCACGGCAATAACTGAAATGTGTATTGTCTTTTAGGTTTTCACTTGTTCAATTAAACGCAAATGGGTCTCATTTTAAACCAGAATCACACATCCGAATTCCATTTAAATTGAAAAAAATATAAATATTATTATTAATATTAAACATTTCATTTTCTAACAATAACCTTTTGCACAATTAAATCTCTTTAAAGTTTGGGTCTTAAGTTGTGTCACAAACACATAGAGTTCATGTAATATAATATAAGTGGGGTTCAAGTTCATATTTCATAATCCTACTACAAACTATTAATAAACATATAAATGTGTTATATACCAAGAGTTTATTGATAACACTCGAGTAAAAAAGGGGGAGATTTTTTTTAGTACAAGTAATGGTCTAAACTACAAAGAGAGGAGAGTTTCACACACACTACTAAGATACTATGGTGATTCGATTCAAACATAAAATCACTAGTATGTAAATTAAGACCCTTTTTTATTCAACTAAATTCCGTTTTGCATTATCTGTCAACTTTTAAATACCTTAAGATGATGCCTAAAATTGAATAAAAGGTGTTTGGTTAAAAAAATATCTGACAGTACGCTTGGAACGATGCTTAAAATGAAATAATAAGGGGCTGTTGCTTCACGGTCGGTCTCAATTGGTAAAATTCTTCCATTTGGTCTTTTGGTCTTGTCATTGCAAAAGCACTGCCCCCCACTCCCTATAGAGAGTGGGGCTTTCTTATTTCATATTCATACTAATTATCCTTCTTTTAGTTTTGCTTTCTTACTTCTCAAATTTCAAAATCTAAACCAGAAAAAAAATATTATAATAATAATAATAAAGAAAGAAGGAAAGAGGTATATTGCGTTTGAAGGACACGCCTAGACGTGAAAACTCCAGTGTTTCATAACCAAAGGACTTGAAGAGCAACTACCCTCATAAGAGATAATTAAGGAATACGGTACGTCTTTTAATATTTAATTTTAATTTTTATATTTGACAAATCTGACTAAACAATAGGAATGAAACATAATTACAACTTTTTTTAAAGATGGAGTTCAAAGCTCACTTGATACTATTTTATTGATACATTCAAAGTTCACTTACAATTTGTTAGAGCATTCACAATGGGAGGTGTAAAATCCAAGGTGTAAAGCCACTTTTACGTTCTTTTTATATTTGGATGATGTAAATGTGATTTTTTATTCCAATTGAGAAGATGTAAATACAATTATGTATATTCGATTTTCTTTGTGTTAACCTTATAAATTAATTATGTGTGTTTAGGTTTATTTTATTTTTTCTTACTAATGATTGATAACAGTATGATGTGCTGACACGTGTACTTGCTGAGGTGGCAAGTCTGTTAGCTCTTCACATGTTTGTTAATCTGATTAGTTACTCTCGTTAGTCTAATTAGTTATTCTGTTAAGCTCATATTAGTGAAGGAGTCATTGTTACACAGCTATATAAGCTTGTGATTAGTTCATTTCATTATCATGTAAGAAAACACTTCTGAGAAATATACAGAGCTTTAGCTTTCATTCATTTCTCTCTCTAAACCTAGATCTAAAATACTTTATTTCCACCATGGTTATCATGGTATCAGAGCTTCGGCTCATCGATTCCTGATATTTTACGCTTCCGCTCCACAATCTCAAAGCCCGCTCTACTGTATCACTGCTAATTTCATTTTCGAGCTCTCAAATTGCAACAATGGCAAATCAGTGGCTGCTTGTGGTTCTGTCCAGTTTGCTCATATTTCTGGCGATTCTGCAATTGTTGTTCGCCAATCTTCTTCGTGTGCTCTTCTTCTTGACTCGGTGATGAATTCACCTCTGGTATGCCTGATATTCCTCTTCTTGACTCGATTCGGTCTTATTCAATTATGTTGTCTATGATTTCTTGAAGCACACAACATACTTCTCTAAATTCTTGAAGCACGAAGCATGTCTCTAAGATTTCTTTGAAGCACGAAGCACTTATCTGAGATTTCTTTGAAGCACTTATCTGAGATTTCTTTGCCACACAATTGTTGAAGCACAAGGCAAATATGACTTTTTCTGTTCCAAAAATTGACGGTCTCTTAGGAGTCATTACTATTCGACTCAATGATGATAATTTTGTGAAATGGAATTATCAATTGCAATCTGTCCTTCAAGGCTATGATCTATATGGTCACTTTGATGGCACCTCTGTGTGTCCACCTAAATATGTTGTTACTGAATCTGAGGGAGTAACTACTGAGATTTCTAAGGACTATCGACATTGGCTTCAACTGGATAAGGCTTTGCTTAGCCTACTCATTGCTACGCTATCAGATGATGCCATTGAATATGTAGTTGGGTGTAAATCTGCACGAGAAGCTTGGTTGAGTCTCACTGATCGATATGCCTCTATCTCAAGAGCTTGCATCAATCAACTTAAAACAGAGTTCTATACCATTCACAAAGGAGGGGATTCTATAGATAAATTTTTACTTAGGCTAAAGCATATTCGAGACCAACTCTCTACAGCAAGTATCAAGCTCTCTGATGATGATATAATCATTGCAGCCTTAAATGGTCTACCACCTGAGTTTGACATCATTAAGACTGTCTTGGTGGCTCGTGACACACCAATATCACTTAAGGACTTCCGAGCATATCTCTTAATTGCCGAGAAGAATATTGAGTCACGCATAATTGCTATGCATCATAATATGACTGGTTTGCTCAGTGTTGAATATGGTTCATCGTCTCATGCTCAAGCTCCTGCTCAGCATCAGCTTACTCGCTTCTATTGTTGGGACACTAACTGCTCATCCATAGTCCTCTTATTCTTCTGGTACGGGGCTTAATGGTTTCAAGACTTCTGCACCACTGCCTAATGTGCCATCATCTTCGTCACATAAGTCTTCTCACTCATCTGGGTCCTCTTCTGCCTTCACTCCTAGAGGACGGGGTCCAGGTGGTCGGTTTTCTTCTAATAATCGAGGCGGTTTTTCACCAAGGTTTTCTTCAAACTCCAGGAATCAGAATCAGCCCATCCCGGAATGCCAAATATGTAACAAGAGAGGTCATACAGCTCCAAACTGATATTATCGAATTCCAGAGAGTTCTTCTTCTCCTGTACTTGAATGTCAGATATGTGGAAAGAATGGTCACATCGTATTGAACTATTACCACAGGTCCAATTTTGCCTACCAAAGGCACTCCTCCTCTATAATCTCTGCAAGCCATGACTGCCAATATCTCTCCCTCATTTACTCCAAATGATCTGTGGATAGTTGACAGTGGAGCATCTCATCATATGACTCCCAATGTTCATAATCTGCTCCTTATCATTCTGATGACAAGATTACTGTGGGGAATGGAGAAGGTCTGGGCATCAATCATATTGGTTCCTCTACTTTAACTGCTTTACCAGGCACCCTACATTTAAATACTATATATCATGTCCCTAAACTTGCAGCAAATCTACTCTCTGTCTATCAACTCTGTCGCGATAACAATTGCAGGGTTATTTTTTATGAGCATCACATATTTGTGCAGGACAAACAAACCAACACCCTTCTATTTCAGGGTCAAAGTAATAAAGGTCTCTATTCCATTCCTCAGTTTCTTTCCCCTGGGATCAAGGCCTCTCCATTTGTCTCAAATAAAGAGTATGATTCTTCCGCAAGTGTTACAACCTCATCAGTTTGCTCCAGTTCGCAAATCAAGAATTCTATCATATCATCAAGTTCTCATGCTTTGCTTGGTCATCAGGTAAAGACTAAACTGTGGCATCTCCGACTGGGCCATGTCACCAATGAAGTGCTTCAACACATGCTCAAGACTTCTCACATTTCTGTTACTCCAGATCCTACATATGCCCTTTGTGAATCATGTTTACAAGGAAAAATGCATAAATTACATTTTCCTTCTTCTTCTACCATTTCTTCCAAACCCTTTTCTAAGCTGCACTCCGATGCCTGGGGGCCTTCTGCTTGTATTGCTTTAGGAGGCTATAGATATTACCTTACCTTCATTGATGATTGTACCAGGTTCATGTGGGTGTTTCTCTTATTAAATAAATCAGATGTTTTCTCAGTATTTTGCAAGTTCTATGCGTATATTGTGAATCACTATCAAGCTCATGTTCAGTTCTTTCAATCTGATGGTGGAGGAAAGTATACTAGTAAGGTGTTCACTAATTTTTGGCATCTAAAGGCATCGTTCATCACATATCTTGTCCATATACTCCTCAGCAAAATGGAGTAGCCGAGAGAAAAAATAGGCATATTATTGAAACTGCACTTTCTCTTTTAACTACAGCCAGTCTTCCTCTTCAATTTTGGTATTATGCTGCTACACATGCCACATTCTTAATCAATAGAATGACAAGTCGCACTCTACACATGCAATCTCCATATTCCAAGCTCTATGGTACATTACCAGATTTTCTCTCTATTAAAATATTTGGTTCAACAATTTATCCTTTGCTCAGACCATACAAAGTGCACATAAGCTTGAACCTCGCTCCCAGCAGTGTGTCTTTTTGGGGTTCTCAATGGGATATAAAGGAGTTTATTGTTACAACCCTCAAAACCAGAAAGTTCTAATTTCTAGACATGTAGTCTACAATGAAGATGTGTTTCCCTTCAAGGCTCACCGATATTATTTGGCTACCCCATCTATATCACAATCTTCTCTTGCCTCTCCATCTGGTATGTCACCGGTCCCTGTCATTATGCCATCACCACCATCCTCTTCTCCTGCGGTTCAGCCTTTACTCAGTCCTAGCATGCATTCTACTTCCTCACCCAGGCTCTCTCCTACCATTTTTGATTCTACATCATCTGCTGGTGCCACAACATCTGATAACAATATGCTGCCAATCATCTCTGCTGACCAACTGGAAGTCATATTACCTCATATATCTGATTCTTATGAGTCTGCTCATTCAAGTATCAGCTAGTCCCAATAATTGTCATCCTATGCAGACTCGGTCTAAGTCTGGCATTATCCAGCATAGGCAATTTCCTGAGTACTCGAGCTTTACTACTCAGCTTCATTCTATCATCGAGCCTCGATACACCTGCTCATTTCAAGGCAGCACTTGGAAAGCCTTAGTGGCAACACGCCATGTCTGAAGAAATTCAAGCCCTTCACCAACAAGGCACCTGGACTTTAGTTCCTCCTCCTTCTCATACAAACATTGTTGGGTACAAGTGAATTTTTAAAGTTAAAAAGAATGCAGATGGTACTATTTCTCGATATAAGGCCAGGCTTGTAGCACAAGGGTTTAGTCAAGAATATGGTCTAGATTATGACGAAACATTCAGTCCTGTGGTTCGACATACTACAGTTCGTTTGATTTTGGGTCTGGCAGTTCAATTTCAACGGAAATTACGTCAACTAGATGTTAAGAACGCATTTCTTCATGGCGAGCTCTAAGAAGAAGTCTTCATGAAGCAGCCTCAAGGCTTTGTTGATCCTACATATCCTGATTTTGTCTGTAAACTTCAGAAGTCCCTATATGGCTTAAAACAAGCTCCTCGTGCATGGAATGCCAAATTTACAGGATATTTACCTACTCTGGGGTTCATAGTGTCTCCTTCTGATCCAAGCCTTTTTATCAAGAAAACTTCTTCTGATATTCTTATTCTTTTATTGTATGTTGATGATATCATCCTCACAGGATCTAATCCTGCCCTTGTCAACTCTGTTATTCGTGATCTTGGGGAAGTATTCGAACTCAAGGATATGGGTCAGCTCAAATATTTTCTTGGTATTGAGATTCACTATCAGGCTAATGGCAATATGTTTGTCAATCAAGCTAAGTATGCTAAGGATTTAATCAAGAAGGCTGCCATGGATACGTGTAAACCTTGTAGTACACCCTCAAAACCTCATCAACAAGCTTTAACAACTGATGGTCTTGCTCTTAGTGATCCTACATTGTATCGCAGTATTGTCGGGGCCCTACAATATTTAACCTTCACTCGTCCAGACATAGCCTTTGCAGTTAATACCGTCTGTCAGTTCATGCATAATCCCACTGATGTTCATTTTGGTTTTGTCAAAAGAATTCTTCGGTATCTGCAAGGTACTCTGCAGCATGGGATCGTTTTATCTCCGGGCACTATGCTTCTCTCCGGCTATTGTGATGCCGACTGGGCTGGTGACCCAAACACTTGTCGATCCACCACTGGTTATGCAGTTTTTCTTGGCCATAATCCAATCTCTTGGGCTTCTAAAAAGCAAGCTTCAGTTTCCCGAAGCTCCACAGAGGCTGAATATCGAGCTTTTGCTCATTGTGCTGCAGAGGTTTCATGGATTAGACAGCTGTTATGCGATTTACATATGGTTATTCCTGAAGCTCCAATTTTACACAGTGATAACTTGTCTGCTTTAGCACTAAGTGCTAATCCGGTACTTCATTCTCGTATCAAGCATATGGATATCGATTTCCACTTCATTTGGGAGAAAGTTCAAAACAAAGATCTCATTGTTCAATATGTTTCTACTGATGAGCAAGTGGCTGATATTCTTACCAAGGGTCTTCATAGTCCCCTGTTTGTCAAACACTGTGGCAATCTCAGTCTTAGCTCACCCCCAGCTGAGATTGAGGGGGGATGATAACAGTATGATGTGCTGACACGTGTACTTGTTGAGGTGGCAAGTCTGTTAGCTCTTCACGTGTTTGTTAATCTGATTAGTTACTCTTGTTAGTCTAATTAGTTATTCTGTTAAGCTCAGATTAGTGAAGGAGTCATTGTTACACAGCTATATAAGCTTGTGATTAGTTCATTTCATTATCATGTAAGAAAACACTTCTGATAAATATACAGAGCTTTACCTTTCATTCATTTCTCTCTCTAAACCTAGATCTGAAATACTTTCTTTCCACCATGGTTATCAATGATAACTTTTAAAATTTTAAATTCAGAAAAGAAATGATTTTTATCCAACAAGAACTGGTAGTGATGGTGGAATTGTGATTTTGCGAATGAGTGCATTTCAATTGCCCGAGATCTGAACCGTTGATTTTGAACGGAGAGAGAAGCACTACCGTTTATCATATAGACGTTTGGATTTTTGGAGACCAAGTGGTTAGTGCGCTGATGCCACAGGCGCACTCTGTGTTCATTGGGCGTCTAACTTTTGGTTTTTATGATTAAAGCACCAATTCCCTCTCCTCACTCGTATTTTCTCTCTCGTGGTGCTCAGCAGATGGAAATTTCCATATTTTTTCTATATTTCCGGCGCCTTTTGTACATACACATCTCGTTTTATATGCGACCACTGATTAAGTTTGGGTTTGGTTGATGGAAAAACAATAATTGAGTGCCTTTGTTTTGAAATAATAGCTCCTGTGTCTTCATTTACTACCACCCTCACTGATTAAGCGTCTCCTTCGCATGCCCTTTCAGTCAACAACCTTTAGTTTCTTCATTGCAGGAGAAACCTTCAGTTTTTTCATTGCAGGCTGCAGCAACCAGCTTTTGCTTAGATATACTTCTTTACTTTCCTAATTAAAAATCCAATCAAAAAAATAAAAACAAAAAATTACTGCCTTCAGATATTCTGGTTTTCATCACACCCTCGATTTCGTTTTGTTACTATCACTTTCGTTTGCTTTTCCTTTCAAAGCAAAAAAAAAAAAAAGTAGTGGCAGTTCAGCTTTGTCTCATTTGAAGGGAACTGATCTCATTCGTAACCAAAAGAAACGAGAGAGGTATAAGGTGTGTTTTTTATGTCCTCCTTTGTTTTTCTCATTTTCCTCTGCTATTTTATGTTCTTATTTTTGTCATGGGTAGCTTTATTTTATTTCAGAAGTAAATCCAACTAATTTTTTTCGTTTAAGGTATAAGGTGCGTCTTTTTATTTCCTTATTTGTTTTTTTTTTCATATATTTGCTCTGCTATTTTATGTTCTTATTTTTGTTATGGGTAGCTTTATTTGAACCTAATTAATAAATATTTCAGAATTAAATCCAACTAATTTTTTTCCTTTAGAAATTTGTCCCTTCGATTAAAGAAATTTAAAAAAGTTACAAAAATTAAAACATTACTAAAACAAAAAATTAAAGGAAAACTGTGGCCCACCTATTCTTTTCATTTCGAGATTTGAGAGTCGTGCATTTTGTTTCACTTATCTTTATTACACTTTCACTTTACAGTTGTTTCCAGAAAAAGCTTCCTGCAAAAACGAAAGGAAAAGTGTTGCATACTGATACTCTGTGTTCTTCTATTTAAGCTTAGTCTCACAAGCTAAGGTATGCCCCTTAGTTTCCTTTCTTAATTTCAATTGGTTTAATATTCTTTCTTTTACACTTTTTCATTTTCTTGTTTTTGGGTTCTTTTATTCAACAGATACAAGAGTCTCATTCCAAAGCAAAGCAAAAAGAACCATGGAGATCTTCACCGGAATTATTTCTAAAATAATTGAGTACGCAGTTGAACCAGTTGGGAGGCAAATGGGTTATCTAATTAACTACAAAAGCAACCTTGAAAGTCTGAGGAGCCAATTGAAGAACTTAGATGCTGCCAAAGACCGGATGAAGCATAGGGTTGATGAAGTTGAAAGAAATGGTAAAGGAGTAGAAACTGATGTCCAGAACTGGAGAAAAGAAGCAGATGGGATCACTCAAGAGGCAGAAAAGATTTTGGGAAATGAAGGCCAAGCAAAGACAAAGTGTTTCCGTGGAGTATGTCCTAATCTGGTTTCGTATCATCAGTTTAGCAGGAAATCAGCAAAATTGGCAAAAAAGATTGAGCTACATGCAAAAGAAGAGTTTCCCAGTGTTTCTTACGAAGCTCCAGTAGAAGATATATGTGCCATACCCTCTAAAGAATACACGGCCTTTGAATCAAGGACTTCAATGCTGAAGCAAATCATGGAGGAACTGAAAAATTCTGATACCAACATGATTGGGGTGTACGGATTGGGGGGCGTTGGAAAGACAACACTCGCCAAAGAAGTTTTCAGACAAGCTAATAAAGAAAAGCTATTTGATGATGTGGTTATAATACTTGATGTAAAAGGAAAAAACGACATGGAAATTCAAAAAGAAATTGCTGAAAAGTTAGGCATGGAAGTGAAGGAACCTCAAAGTATGGCAGTAAGGGCAAATTGTTTATGGCGCAGGATAAAAGACAAGAACACTCTTGTAATTTTAGATGATGTTTCGAGAAGAATTGATTTGGAGGCTGTGGGACTTGTCCATGTCCGGACTTGTAATTTCTTGTTGACATCTAGAGATAAGGAAGTTTTATTTTCTGAGATGGGTACGCAAAAGAATTTTCCGCTTGACCTTTTATGTGAACAAGAAAGTTTGAGTTTGTTTGAGAAGAAGGCAGGTGCTGTTATTAAAGATGACCGTATACATGAAGTAGCAACTGAAATAGCCAAAAAATGCGGAGGTTTGCCTATTTTAGTTGTTGCAGTTGCAAGAGGTTTAAGAGAGAGTTCTTTAGAAGAATGGAAAGATACCTCGAGGCGCTTCAAAAATTTTGAGCAAAAAGAATTCACATATAAAGCATTCTTCATAATAGAGTGGAGTTACAATCAATTGGATAGCAAGGAGCTTAGGCCGTTGTTCTTGCTATGTGGAATAATGGCACAAAGTAACAATGGTTTCTTTCTCTCTGACTTGTTGAAATATACTATAGGTTTGAGTTTGTTTAAAAATGTTCGCACAGTGACTGAGGCACGGAATGCATTGCTGTCGTTGGTTAAAAAACTAAAAGATTCTTGTCTGTTGCTTGATGGTTATGACGATGGAATTGTTAGAATGCATGATGTTGTGCGAGATGTTGCTGTCCGAATTGCATCTAGAGATCAACATGTCTTCTCAAGAGATTATTATACAGAGTTGGATGAAAGTCCAAGTAAAGACTGCTCTCTAATCTCTCTCCGACGCTGTACTATCCCCAAGCTTCCCGAAGTACCTTGGGAATGCCCAAAACTGAATTTTTTTCTCTTGGGGAGTCGTGAGAGAGACTACTCGCTTGAAATCCCTAGCAACTTTTTTGAAGAGATGAAGGAACTCAAAGTGTTGGATGTAACCGGACTGTGTATTCCATCACCACCTCCATCTCTTCAATTCCTAACAAATCTTCAAACTTTGTGTTTAGATGTTTGCGTGTTGGAGGACATAGCTCTAGTTGGACAGCTAACAAACTTGAAAATTCTTAGCCTTATAAAGTCCCAGGTTAAGGAGTTGCCCAAACAAATAGGGCAATTGACTCGTCTACAATTGTTGGATTTGACTGGTTGCTCTGAACTTGTACTGATCTCACCTGGCGTTATATCAAGCTTAACAAGTCTAGAAGACTTGAGAATGGGAAGCTTTAAGGAATGGGAAGGAGATTTAAATGATGGAAGAAGTAATGCGAGCGTGTCAGAGCTGAAACAATTGCGTCAACTAACTGCATTAGAGATACATATTCCAGATGCTAAGCTTCTTCTAGCAAACATGTTCTTGGATATAAGGTTAGAAAGATACACCATACTTATTGGTGATTGTTGGCTATATCCTAGAAATTACGGAACCTTCTCTAACAAGTTAAAACTCAAGCTCACTACAGACAGTCAATTCGACCAAGGTATAAAATTGCTGCTAAAGAGATGTGAAGATTTGTACTTGGATGGGATGGAGGCTGCAAATATTATTTCCTATATATTAGAAAGTGACAGTGGTAAACAACTGAAGAATCTCCATGTCCAAAACAATGATGAAGTTACAGCTGTCATTAACTCGAGGCATGCCTTCCCCATCTTGGAGTCACTATCTCGTGACAACCTCATACCTCAGCCTTTTCAAGAGTTACGATCTTTGACTTTGCGGAATCTGCCAAAGCTTATTGGTTTCTCCTCCAAAGGCAGCAGGTCAGTTGTAAGTACAGAGGCCGAAGAAATCATTTTGGAGAATGAAATTGGTGGACCCACGAAACTTTTCATGAATGGGGAGGTACGATTTGTTCTATATTTATTTCTGAACAAATAAAGTTGCTTTTGTATATTTTTCATTTTGGTCATTCTTTCTGCAGGTAGAACGTAATCCATTTAAATAATGCATATTCTTTATGCAGGGATTATGTAGTACTAGGATTGAAATTAAATCCAAGTTACAATTCATTTAAACAGTTCATTAATTTATTAGTTTTTGATTGAGAAAGAAAAGGTATTCGCTTTTAATTAGTGTACAATATTCAATGATTCATATTATGACGAAAGCATGATGCATTCTTGAAAGTCTATTTATAATGAAATATGATCTTCAATAAACTTTGAGGCCAACTTTTTCTTTTTCAAATACATTTTTATACTCCACTTTTTCTCGGAAAATGCTATTAAGTTACCACATTTTTATACAACATTCTATTAATGGAAGTTCAAGGGCATAGTAAGCTAATAAGTTACTAGTTACTAGTTATGTCATATTAGACCTTTACTTTTTGTCTACTTATTGTGGATTCTATATAACTGATCAGCATGTAAATTGTCATTTCCTAATTAAATGTGAATTTTTTACTATACACAGGTTCTGATGCCCAACTTAACACACTTGATCTTGCATCAATGTGATGGTTTAAGATTCTTGTTTTCATTTTCCATGGCTACAAGTCTTGTCCAACTCACACATCTTGAGATAGCTAGTTGTCAAATCATGGAAGAGATATTAACAAAAATTGGTAGCAGTGAGGAAAATACAGATAACATATTTCCCAAGCTGAAACATCTACAACTGCAACATCTTCCAAGCCTCACCAGATTCTGCTCAGGAAGTTATGTGGAATTTCCATCCTTAGAGCTGTTGCATCTAGAAGATTGTGGTGAACTAGGGGTATTCATCTTTCATTCGAAGTGTGAAAACGTTACAGTACGTAAACAAACTGAAGAGATTGATGTACAATACTGTCTTTTGGATGAAAAGGTGAATTATATATACCTTTATTTCTTTTCATTTCAAAATTTGTTTCCAATTAACGTGAAAGAAAAAGGTTCATATGATGAATTTGCCCTATCTACAGGTAGGATTTCCTAGTTTGGAGAGCTTGATGATCTATGACATGCCTAAGTTGAGGACTATATGGCACCGCCAACTTGCCCCAGACTCTTTTCAAAAGGTCAAAAAAGTTGAAGTTTTGAGATGCCACAGTCTAACAAATATCTTCGCGCCAAGTATGATGGGAAGATTGAATGCTTTAGACACTTTAAAAACAGAACAATGCAACTCACTACAAGTGGTATTTGAACAAACATATGACACATCAACTACTCAGTTGAAAACTTTTGAGTGCCCAAATATGGATTATGTGGTGATGGATTCGTGTGAGAGTTTGAAAAATATCTTTCCAGCCTCAGTGGCCAAAGGTCTTCAGCAGTTAAGGGAGTTGATTGTGCGCAAATGTGGAATATTGGAGGAAATTGTTGCCAAAGGAGTAGAAACGACACCTGAGTTTGTGTTCTCTAAAGTAACACTTGTGCAATTTCTATATCTGCCCCAACTGAGGAGTTTCTATCCGGGGCTGCATGTTTCCAAGTGGCCATCACTCAAAACATTGGTATTCTTTGAATGTGGTAAAGTGGAGATTTTTGCATCCGAATATTCAAGATTCCAAGAAAGACTTTATTCGGGCCTTTTTTGTACATCAATCAAACAACCTTTCTTGTTAGTTGACAAGGTACAAAATTCTCTTGCACAATTTGCTCTTGTAGCTAAATTCTTCTTAAGATATTTTCTTTGCAATTTTTATTATTTTTAAGTATTAGAGATTTTTCTTTTATTAAAATGAATTTTCGACCTCCACCATGTCAAAAACTTTAAAGCACATCTGTTGAATGAAAACAATAGTTGAGGAGGTTAAAAGGAGTAGTAAGTTACTAACATAAGACATGTATACAACAAAATAAAGACTCGAAAATTTAAATAAAGAAAAAGGCTTTTGAAAGTTAAAATAATTTAGATGAGTATAGTATTTAGTTATGCAACTGACCAAGTAAGTGGTCCCGCCCTTTTCTCGAGGGTAGTGACTGATATTATTCTATTGAAGTAAGTGAGTTGATAATGATATCTTGATAATATTTCAGGGTAATCCATTCCCCAACTTGGAAGTATTGCACTTGGACGAGAACACGAAGATTTGGTATGAAGCGCATGGTCCACTCCCAGCAGAGTTGTTTATCAATCTAAAAGAGATTGCATTTTCTTGTGCACACCCCCAGTCATTTTATTTCCTTGAGAAATTACATAATCTTGAAGCGCTCTATGTTTATAATGGTCCTTGGAAAGAAATATCTGTGTATGAAGGAACTAGTAGTGGGGAAGTAGATGCAGTTGGGACGACCTTCCCACACATAAAGAATTTGATTCTCAGCAGGATGCAGGAGCTGATGCATCTAGGGAATGACAACTCTGAATCAATTTTCCCAAACTTGGAAATTCTGAAGGTGTACAGCTGTGCAAGATTAAAGAATCTAACTTTATCCACAATATCATTTCGGAATCTAACCACTTTACACGTAGTAAATTGTGAGGGACTGAAATACTTAACAACTTATTCGGTGGCTAAATGTTTACACCAACTCAAAAGCTTGGAAGTTGAGAATTGTGAAAGCATGACAGAGATAGTGGCAAGCAACGAAGATGAAGATTCAGGAAATTATTACGAGATTGCTTTCAGCTGCTTGCAACATTTGAAACTTTATTATCTACCAAGTTTGCGAGACTTCTGCTCATCAGGAAATTGCATTGTCAGAGTCCCATCCTTAAACTCTTTAATCATCGAGGAATGCCTGATTGAGTTGAAGATTTCCCCTGATGGGTTATTGATCCAAAGTGGTTCAAGACCAGAAAGACAACAAATAACAGAGGAAGTAGAAGAAAAAAAAGAAGATGATGGCAATGATACGGTATAAGTTGTCATTCATATTAATAAACTGTATGGTCGTATGTTTCGTTGTAATGCTCAACAATATATTTCCAGGGAGGGAGGAAGCAGCTGATTGCCCATACAAATTAATGCTGCAAGACTCCATATTCCATAGTTTCCACCACATCAATTCCTAATTAGTTTCACTGTAAGTATATACTGGTACCATTAAATAAGTATGTAGTGGATACCATTTGATAAATACGTTTTTACTCGTTCTGACAGTTCTCTCTACCCCACCCTCCCCAGCTGTTCCTGCCCTTGCGCGCCATTGCCGATCTGATCAATGTTAATTGTTTGACACAAGCTTGCAAGCGGCGGCCTCAAGGCACAGGCCTAAGAATTTGGAAATGGTTGCGTGATTTGTGTTGGCATTCCGGCATTCCAATTCCTGTTGTGTTATGCTTGTGTTGCCACGCCTATACAGCTCTCTAGTCTCTTCTTTTGGCTTTAGGGATTTGGTTGTCTCTCAACTCTGCTATTGTGCTGGTTGCAAATGGGGAATTCATCTGTTACCTCTTTTGTTAATTTTGTTTTTTCCTGCTGTGTTCAGTTGCATTTGGTGCGTGCACCTAGTGATTGGGAATTTCTTACTCTGATTTGTGGAATTCAATAAATTGTAATCAAATTCATAAATCTTGGTATTTCTTCCAGTACCCTGCTATTTTACAATATTTCTTGAGAGATTGTAACCAAAACTTTTGCATGTTAGTGAAGAAAAGACATGGCACAATATGCTGAATCAAACATACTGAGGTTGTATTACAAAGAACCGTAACTAGTTCATAGAAACTTCTTTAGTTTCCAGTGCATTTTTATTGATAAAAATTGTCAATAGACTAAAATAAACAAAACAAAATCACCAGACTAGAAGCAAACTTGTCAATGACCATAATGAAAAGAAGCAAGTCAAAGAGAAAACAAAAAAAATGCTACATTAACTGATATCACCCAACTTAAATGTGCTAATATTGAAGAGACCAAAATCCTTCCAAAGGCACCCCACACCACGCCCTCAACATCAAAATTTTGAATTGACTGCCTAATGAGCAGAAAATCTTAGAAAATATAAAGACAAGGGGCAGGTATTTGGAAGGCACCATCGCACAATATTTCTATGCATCAGTTATTGGGTACTCAAACACAACATCTTTTCCTGAAAGCTTCCTGTAAACTGCTGAAAAGCTCTCCAGCTTGTACTCCGTGTTGTTTCGTTCCTTAGGATCCAAGAAAACCTGCCCAGCATTGAAGATAGATAATTATGGTACTTAACAAACAAAATCCTACCCCTCACCATGCATGTACTTTTATAATAAATCCATTATAATATCCATCCCACCTAAATGTACTACGTTCTCAATTCATCTATTCCATTGGCAGGCTTTGGACATCTTTGTAACAAAATCTTCTCTTTGGTATAAGGTTCTTAGCCTTCATCTTTCAAGCATTAATCAACCCCTTTTTTTACATTTCCAAGTGTTTGTGTGTGTGTGTGTGTGTGTGTGTGTGTGTGTGTGTGTGTCTATATATCAAACAATATATTTTTTCCTTCGACAGCTCACCTTCATTATCTTGGACCCATCAAGTCGATATCTAGTTCGTTTCCCAACAATCTCAGCAGGCAAAACCACATCCTCCAACATTGCCTCATGCACAGCAGTTAGAGTACGAGTGCGGGGCCGTTGGACAGCAGACCCTTTCTTCGGAGGCCTCACTATCCTCCGTGTGGCGATCAGAACTACATCCTACCACATGACAAACAAAAATAAACACCACCAAAGAAAACCACTATTTGAAAATAAATACATGTCTGAATCAGAGATCCACTCACTTTAATTATAGCAAAAATGAAATCAGAGAAGAAAAAATAAAATGGTTGACTATAAGAAAGGTCAGCTAGGAAGATCAGAACTAGGAACTAAAAGATAAAAATAAAATATCCTTGATTGTAAGGCACAAAATGTAGTGCCTAGACACTAGTACAGAAAAACGTCACTTAGAACACCTAGTCCGGGTTAAATCTAGATTTCATAAATGGCAGAGAAACAAAGAACTTAAATAATCACCTTTCCACTGAATTTCTTCTCTAGCTCCCTCACAATCCGAACATGGATCTTGCAATAAGCTTTCCTAAGTCTATATGGTATGTGGATAACAACCGCCTTCCGGTTCCCAGCCACATCAACTTGACTGGAGAAAAGAGGAATGTTAATCATACAATCAGCAACAGTTTACAATAAATAGTCATTCAGTAAACAGTTCTTACACAGCTGAATTTATATACAGATCCTTCAGTTCACTTTTCAGGTCCGAGTTTGCTTCCAAATCAAAGATTGCCTGCACAGACAACAAACAACTCATGATTATATCTAAACATCATAGCAACAATTTCATCAATAGAAAGCGCAATAAAAAGCTGCTTATCTTACCTGTCCAACTGACTCTTCAAATTCAGTAGGTTCAGCATCCTTGTCCTTGTGAATCTTCTTCCTTGACGTATACATCTTGACAAATCTGACTAAACAATAGGAATGAAACATAATTACAACTTTTTTAAAGACATGAAAAAGTCGAGAATACAATGTAGGTTAACCATTCTTGAGTAAACAATATAATCATTTTCAAAACCCATACCCAACTGAATCAATTTTAAAATCAATTCCAAAGTCAGCAGAATAACAAAATATGAGCCCTGGTTAGCTTATTATTTCAGTATCAGTATCAGTATAAGCAATAGCAAAGAGCTTAGCTCCTTCAAAATCTCAATCACAAACAAAGACAACGCCAGTTGGTTTATCACATTTTCCCGGAAAGAAAACAAAGCAATTAACACAATTTACAGAAACAACGCCAAAAGCCCCAACCTAAAATTTATTCTATATTAAATTTCACAAAAACCAACCAACATTCATTTTCCAATCATGGTTTCTAACAATATATCATCCCGTACGATTGCTAAAGAACTCAAACTTCGGTATTTCTTTCGGTGCAGAGGAAGAAATAAAATAAAAATTTCCTGCACTTTCTCTGGAAACAGAGAAATAATTTGAAGGTGATAAAATAAAAACGGATTGGTTACTGGATTTACCTCAAGCGGAATCAAGAGTCCGAGAGAGATTTGCTCAGAGTGGCTGTAAACCCTAGTTTGGTTTCGGCAGAGAAGAGAAACCCTAGCGATTAGAATAAAAATGGTTCGGATGGATGGAAAGGACGACTGGGAGGTCTCTTTGTACAACTGAACGGCTGCGATCAACTGAATTTTTTTGGAGTGTCATGGTCATAAACATATATTTTTTGGGGTTAGAATAAACATCTAATTTTCAACATTAAACAAAATTCTTTTTTTAATACAAGTGATAAATTACCCAATAAAAATTTACTTTATAACTTATATATCATGAATGCTCCGTGAATTTGTTAGAAGTTCTCTTTTCTTTTCTTTCTTTTTTTTTTTTTGGAAAATAAGCGATATATACTATTATAACATAAGTATAAAGTAATTATATGTCAAATATGAGTAAATCTTTTCCAGTTATCAAACACAACAATATATTGAATTGATCTAAAGAGAATCACGCACAACTCAAATAATAACTAAATCCTCAATCCAACAACCAGAAGTCCATGTAACCAGAAGTTCTCTTTTCAATTCGCAAACTTGCAAATGAATCAATCTGAACTTTCGATAAAATTAGTACTTTAAAGAGGTAACAAAATAAAGCTCTGTCTTTTACTAATACCGCAGCCCCCAACACCACAACTTTTGCATCCAAATCTCCACCATTAAAAAAAATACCAAATAAATTTCAATGAGCTATAAATAGTCTTGATTCATTCATGTACCGAACAAGGAATTCATTATAAGTGTAGCCACAAAACCAAACAAATTCACATTCCCGACTATGCACCTTTGTAATTTTAATCAAAATGTGTTTTATTTGTATCAATTATAACAAGGGGTCATAATTAGAAGATACTTTATCTTGAGTTGGTCAAGCTTAAATAAATAAAAACCTTTGTTCCTCGTGAATATTAGTGATATTGTATTCAGAGTAGTTTGTTCGTTATTGTAAAGTTCCCCAACCCAAGGCATTGCTTCTTGTTCCTAAAAATTTCATGTTATCTTCATCAGCTACTTAGAAAACGTGAGTGAAACAAGCCGGCTATAGATATTAATTTGACTTCATATTCATCCCACATCTATCCAGATTACTGCTTCCAAATACCCTTATATTACCAACTTGCTCCAAAACATCCAAAAACTACTTGTCATGGCCTCCAAAGCACCCAAAAAATAAAAAGGTGGGATGTTTACATGAAGCCTAGAATGGCCTACCTGCTGCTTCCTCCGGCATTCTCTAACCACTTAGTCGAACAATGAAAAATCTTTACTGCGGACATTTGAAGCGCCAATGACCATATCAGTAACAAAGATCATGCTTTAGCGGAGTTTATAATACAAGATTCTAGTGGAAAACCAATTCTTGCAGCAAGGAGCAATTTGGGTCAAACATCTAATCCAGCTGAGGAATGTACAATGTAGAACTTCAAAAGAACTTTCAAATTAAAAGAATATGAATTAATAGTTGAAGCTCAGGCCATTCGGCTTTGTTTTTTACAAAATTGAGTCAACCAAATCCCTAAAACTACCTGCTAAGTAGACCCTTTTTCTCCTAGTAAAGGGAAACACACCCTCTGAGCACCATCTATCTCAAAATTTCTGAAAGCTTCCCAGACCCACATATACATACCAACCTGCCTACAAGAAAACTGCAACGCTGATGAAAATTTCAATTATCAGTACAATGCTAGTAAAAGCATTGCTGTGAAGGTTGTAGGCGGAAGAATCTACACTTGTGGAATTCAATGATGGAGCTGTGATATTTACCAAGGTGCCATTCTTGCCAAGACTGCGAGCACAAAATAATAATAATCAAGATTCAAATGGTGCCATAATTGTTTTGTACCACCAAAAAACAAAGTTAATTGCTCATCTAGCTAAGTGTAGTAAATAAGCAGAATTTTACCTTCCAGGAAATATGCAGGATCCATGGCCTGCATAATTAGAACAGAATTGTTAACATTGATGCATAACTGATAATAGTGTTTAATAAATTGAAATAGAACCTACAACTCAGAGAATGTTGCATGCTGTACAGTTGAAGTCTTACTTGGATCTGTTGTGGTAATTGCAGCCACTCCATTGAAGTCGCAAGCTGCCGGAGTCTTCCCCATCTTATGATAGTAAGTATCAAAGGCATATGTTGCATGTGCAATCACATTATCAGGTTCGTAGCATGGTTCTCCCTGCAATAAAGCTGAGCAATCCACCTTGCCAGGTCCACAAGCCCAATCTAGTGCAGCCTGAAGCATCTTTGGATCAGCACCATCCTTTGTAATACAGAAAGTTTGGTTTGTAGTATCATTTGATAATACTGCTCCTGATCCTGTCAAACGCAAAATGTAGATAGGTGTCCCATTTGCATCAAACAATCCCCAGTTCTTCTCTGAGATGGGTCCAGGTTTCATATCCTCGTTATAGAGTTCATAAATGAAAGTACTAACAGCAAGTCCAGGATGTTTGGGAGTTCCAGTTTTGTTCAGGACATGCCTTATTAAATTGCTGTTGTATGTGTTGGCATTTTCTAATGTTGCATCTGGCTCATTAGAATCACCTTTGGAAGGCCAGCCTGATTCTGTCACTATTATTGGAATGTTAGTGAAGTTAAGAAAAGCCATGGCATAATATGCTGCATCAACCACAGCATCAAAAACATTAGTGTAATGAAGAAGTGTATTGGAATCAACAGCTTCTTTGTTTGGAGGGAGGGACTTGAAGAGTGAATAATCTAATGGAATGACACCATTTGATTGCATGTAATCGTAGTATGGGTATATATTGAGCATGAGAAATGATCCTGTGGACTGCAAGAAAGTAAGCATGGGGACCAAAACTGGATTCAATGAACGGTTAAAGAAGGCTTGGGAAGGTGGGAAGGAATCAAGGATAATGGAGGAAGAAAGAGGAGTTGAAACTTTGATTTGGCGGTCAAGATTGGATGCCACAAGGGCTGATTGAATGTACTTGAGAGCATTGACAAGAATTTTTGCAGCATTTGGGAGGGTGGTAAGAACGTCCGACCCAACAGCTATGGCTGTGATGTTTGTGGCTGGGTAATGTGCTACCACATTCTGAGATACCCAATTGGCTGCAGTGGAATTAGATTGACCAATTCCAAGGATTTGTTCATTAGGAACAGAAATCATAACTTGAATGCCAGTATTTGCAAGTGCAACTAGCATGGCACGGTCAGCATCATATAACCGGACATGTCGAATTTGCTGAGCTTTTAGTAGGGCTACTACTTGTGTTGGGTGTGGCATGTCTGACAGATCTGTTCCTATGTTCACGCCAATAAATACATCTGCAAAAATGAAGTCACGGTAATTGATTTGTTATAAATCTAAAACATAAATCTAAGTTCAAGTTTCAAGTAATAACACACACATGGAAGGAAATGAAAGCAGCATCTAGCAGAACAACTTCAACTTCAACTTCTTTTCAAATCTTAGTTAAATTTTAACTAGACACTATTGAAAGCTTTAGTACTCTTGAGAACCAAATACTCACGATTTCCAAAAGTTTCGAAAATAGGCCTAAGCCTAATAGAGAAGGAGAAGAGATTCTTTGGTGAAAGTTTGGGTTGGTTTGTGAAGATTATCTTCAAGAACTACACAACCAAATGTCAAAATGACACAGCCATTGACCAAGTATATGCCAGTACAAGTCACACCTGTATAAGAACTCAAGACTGTTTTAACTGAATGACTATATAGAAATTTGTTTTATCAAGTATATGCATTTTTTTTTGTGACTAAGATTGGATAATATAAAATCCACTAGAACCTGCCAATTTCCTGCCCTCGCATATTAAAACTGTAGTAGTGAACATCATAATCACCCAAAGTAGTAGTGGACCTAATTGAGGTGATTAAGTAGCATAAGTCACTGAACAAATTGTACAATAAAGAAAGTAAACATCCCATTTAGGTTGATATAATGCCAAAAAAATTTAAGATTATCAAACCTTTATATGATCATGGAGTGCACGACTGGAATGAATCAAATAAAACATCATAATGCCAAAAGAAAAAAAAAATCAAGATTCTCAAGCCTTTATTATGATCATGGAGTGCACTACTAGAATGAATCAAATAGGAGACCGTAACTTGACATCTACTCTTCAAAGCTCACCAAGACAAAGATTTACATGACATGAATCTAGCATTTCTAATTAAACCGCCAAATGATAATCTGATCATGGTGATAGGAGACTAAAAATCTGTTAAATGGTGTCCACACGATAAACAATAACAACGTTATCTGTTCACTTTATAAAAATCAAAAGATGACTATGTCATGCATCTAGTTTTATCTTTTGTTTCTCTTAGTAATACAAAATTTTGAAACAGGGTGAAAATTCATAAATTACCCGTTCTTACTATACATGGAAAAGAAAAAGTACTGGTACATTAAGAATACACAAAGAAAAATAAATTTGAATTACTGATTCACTTTAGAGTATACAATGTTAAGGCACAATTTAACCCTTTGAGTCCCTTATAAACTCAAAGTGAAGTAACAATTTAACACCGTTTGTTCATTCCACTCAGTCCCTACAAATATTCCTGTGGCATGTTTCAAGTGTTTTCCCTGTGTCATAAGAGACATAAAGTGTTCTGCAATAAAATGGGAGCCTTGTGAGGAACAAAAGAAAACGAAGCAAATTGACTGGGTGCATTTTGGTTAGCTTTATTGAGAAAAACTAGGTAGACCATTGTTCCAAGGGGTCACTTAACTAATCCAAGCAGGCACTAGACTTAGGAAGCAATACTTATGGACATATGCTATATAATATGGAGTAACTGAATACAGCAGGGTATGTCTCCATAATCCACAAAGTTCTAAGCAGAAGTGCCCAAATTCTGTAAACTTTGACCATTTGCGCTAAACCCAAGGTAAAAAGGGTAACAAAAACTACCCCATGAGCTGGAAGACAATGGATATGTTATATTATTATTATAATACACTACTGTATCTGAAGATGGCACAACTTCAGCTTCATGTGCACAATCTCATATGTGCCTTTGATTTTTATTTGAAAACAACTGCAAATATGAATGAGATGGTGAAAATGCAACTTCAGTACATTTAGGCATATTAAATAGTGCAAGGACTGTTGTTGGAAGATTATCTACAGTATCAGGAGCATTGTCACTGCCAAAGTGAAGCAGAGCAAACTCATACACAAAACAAAATGCAACAGGACACTTCGCACCCTAACTTTCCTCTCTCAGATTCTCTTCCTGTAAGAGGGAGATTTTAAAATTACTGTGTTCTTCTTTTTGCCTTTGGAACATCACTAAATTTCCCCTGTAAGAACAGAAATTCATGTGGGTTTTGAGGGAGGAAGTGAAAGAATGCCTCCGGCAGAACATATGAAGATAAATTTGATAAACATCAGCATCATAGATTCATGAACTCTAAATATTAACATCAAACAAGTAAATTGTCACATAAAAAAACCAACAATGCTGAGAAATGTGGAGGCCAATCCTTCAAATAAAACTCAAACACATTCAAAGACACCACGGCAAAGTAAAATAGCAAATAAAGATCCAACCTTCATCAGCTGTAGCAGCTGAAACTGCTATAAGTAGAAGCAGAAGCCGCCCAGCCGTAGCTTTACTACCCAGAAAACCCATTCAAGAATCTGAAGCAACCCAAACCCAACAATGGAGAGAGAGAGAGAGAGAGAGAGAGAGAGAGATGAGTATTAGAATGGAAACAAAAGAAACCCAAGTGAAGAAGTAAAGTGAAGCAAAGAATGGATTAAAGTTGCAGGGGAATATCTGATATAATTCGGGAACTCTGACGGATCACTGAGGGGGGCCCACAAATCACGTGGCAATAATACAAGCAAATCGAACGGTCAAGGAATCATCTGATAGCAGTCATGATGATGAGCAAAGTTGACAGTAAAAACAAGCAGGAGGCGTTGGTAGTCCAAGTTAATGAGGAGGAGCCGAAGGACCTGGAAGTCATCTTCTTGTTTTTTTTCTTTTTGGAAATTAAATGAATCTTTCTTTCTTCTGTTGCTGTTGGGTACCGTTGTGAAATCAAATAGAAATAAGGTGATTGCTTTTGCTTTTGTGCAGTCACTGCAGACGACGTTGTTTTTGTTGCAATTGTCTTGTAATTTTTGTATTATTTTACTGTAGAAGTGTACTGATATTTGTCCCTTTCTGTTGGCTTTTTGTATCTGCATGCAATACAAACAAAGGACACCCATCAGCGGCAGCGGGAACACCGAAATATATGACCCACCCAGTTAGCTGGTCTGGTCCCAACGGTCATATTTTCCGTCCTTTCTACTTTTCATTCAATTCATTGATCATTTTCGTTCAACTCATTCATTGTTCATTCATTCCATCCAATGCTGAATTAGTTCGAATCGATCCGTAAATGTATGGTTCATCGAGATTTATTTCAAAAATTTCCTATTTTATTACTCATTTTGCCTTTTAAAATAGATATAGCAATTAAAAAAACTCACAATTTAATGCATCTTTAATTATTAATTCAAATTTTGAATTATGAATTAGATCTCACACACTACGAGGGTGCTATGAATAAGGTTGAAATTTTCATCTGACGAACCGGATGATTCGACCCAATTTTTTGGCTAGAAAAACCACCTGTCTCGATCTTGGTCAGTTTCGAGGCCATTTTTTGGACCGATCCGACTCTATCGATTATCAAATTAATTTTGAATACCTAAAGAACTAACAATAACCCGAACCCAACCAACATAGCAAAAAGGACTAAGCACCCATTTGGCATTATTTATTTGTGGTGATAAGTGATTTTAAAAAAAAATTGGGAAGTCCAGCTCTTTTGATAAACTATGAGAAAATCACTTATTGTTGAAAATTGCTGTGAGAGAAAGCTATAAGGAAAAATAACTAATAAGGTGCTTTCATTTTTTGATTATGCAGGAATCAGTTTCAAAGAGGCACTAGGTTTAATGATTATGTGGGAATTAGTACCAACAACACTTTTAACAAAAAGTTTACCAAAAGCCAAATTGTTTTCTCTTATAGCTGATTTCTCTCACAGCAAATCTAACAACGATTATTTTCACAACACAGTAATGCCAAACTAGCCATAAATATATGAAAAGTTGGAGTCATGAGGTTTCAAACCACTTACCTCTGACCAACATGTTTAGCCTTTTTACTACTGCACCACATGCCTTATTGGATAAACACTGTATAACTAATATATTTAATGTAAATACTCGAACAAAATTGAAAAAAAGAACAAGAAAAAGAAAGAGAATATATAAACCCTAACTCTAAATTGGTTGAAGATGACGACGCCTGGAATCTTTTCTCCCTCTCTTCTCTTTTCCTGGGAATCTCTCTCTCATCTTCTATGTTTTCAAAACCGAACTACCGACTAACACCAAATTGGTCGATAACCGCCCTCCAACAGGTTGGCGACGGTTCCAATTTTACATATAACGACCACCTTCGGTCGACGCTCAATTTTATCTCATTAGTTCGATTACTGAATCAAACCCAGTCTAACTCCGAGGATTCGAATATGAGACAATTAGTTTGCAAGTCAATGTAATCGACCTAAACCCAGTCCTAACTCCTAGGATTCGAACATGAGATAATTAATTTGCAAGTCAGTATTATTTTTTATTGGATTAGACCCTATTGATAAATTATGAATTAGATTTGAACAATTATTGATGCATTCACAACTAAGCAATATTGAGAAAAAGAATAAAAATCGTATTAAAACAGACACAAAAAATATAACATACCTATATGTTTGGACACAAAATAATGAACCTCAAAATAACTTTTTTTTTTTTTTGTGTTGGTTGAAAAAACCTAGACATAACTTAAAATATTTTAATAAACTCAATATGTAAACATACCTACATTATGTAAAAACTTGTATATATTTCAACATATAAATACATGTTCGACTACATATTAAATAAATAAATAAAACTTTATATTATAATTTATAAACTAAATATATTTAAAATAAAATATAAAAAACATCTCCAGTCGCCCCACATGCTTCCCCAAACCCCGGTGCCCCATATTCTCCTCACTGCCACCCACCACCACCAGGGCCGGATCCACAGAAGAGTAAGAGTGGTCAATTGACCCTTGCAACCTCTGAAATCCTTCATTGGAGCAACTGAAGTTGACCCTCGCAATGTGTTCGACGAAATGCCCCAAAAGGGCAAGTGTGTCTGTGCGCAGATGGGAGAAGAAGAAGTGTGCTTGGTTTTTTTTGGTTCGCTCGACGTCAAAACAACATCGTTCCACACTAAAGCTTTTTTTTTTTTTTTGTTTGTTTGTTTGTTCGTTTGTTTGTTTGTTCGCTCGACGTCAAAACGACGTCGTTCCACTAAAGGCTTTTTATTTTTATTTTTAAAACCTGGCCAAAACGACGTCGTTTTGGCATAGGTTTTTATATTAAAAAAAAACGCAGCAACCTGCTCTGTTATGTTTTGCCTAATAATTCCCCCCTCCCCAAATGTTAAAACTCATTTCTTCTCACCTCTCAACCCTAAATCCCCAAATCAACCTTCACTTCCTTCCCCCACAAATCCGGTGGCAACGCTGGCAAAGTGGCGGTGGCGACAACAAAGTGGCGCAGCAGCAAATTGCATAAGTGATTTCAATTTTCAAAGGTGGATTTGTCCCTCAAATTTGAAGGTATGTTATTCTAATGGAAAATGCTAGAGGCACCAACTCTCTAATAGAGCGTGGGACCTGGTGTATGTCGGGCTCCACCTCTATTAGAGAGTTGGTGCCCAAAGTTGATGCCTCTAGCACCACCCTATTCTAATTTCTTTATGCTTTAATTAATTAGTAAAGATTGTTATATGTTTGTGTTTTTCTTGATTAGTTGTTATTGTGTGTTGTTGAGATTTTATTTTGGTTTGTTAGTTTGAATAAATTAGGGTTATTCTTTTATTTTAGTTTGAATAAATTAGGGATTTTGGTTTTAGTTGGTTAGTTTGAATAAATTAGGGTTTTACTTTTATGTTAGATTATATCTCTTGGTTAGTTTGATTAAATTAAGGGTTTTGGTTTTGGTTAGTTAGTTAGAATAAATTAATGTTTATGTTAAATTATATTTTGTTAAATTTGATTAGTTGTAGAGATTTTATTTTGATTAGTTGTCAAATTATATCTTGCATAAATTAGTGTTGATGCTTGAATGATTATTTCTACCAATTCAGTTATGGAACGCTACTTTAAGAGAAGGTTTGCATCATCTACTTCTAGTTCGAATAATGTGGGTAGTTCGAGTTCAAGAGATGTGGATAGTTAGAAAGAAAGTGAGTTGCAAGATATCTTGGCTAATCTTATTGCAGACCCTGTACTTCGACCTCAAATGTTGGATTACGATCCTAACGTTCGAGACGAAGTTCGAATAGTATCTCTACAAAAGGGTCCATGTCAGCCTAAGGATCACACATTTCCACAAACTGATCTTTTAGGGTATGATTGACGCTTTAATGTCAAGTGGTTTGATGAGTTGGACTGGTTGGAGTACAGTATTAGTAAAGATGATGCATTTTGCCTTATTGTTATCTCTTCAAATCCAATTTCAGAATTGGTCAAGGGTGTAGTGACGCCTTCACAAAGATGGGTTTTAGGAATTGAAAGAAGAAAGATAAAATTAGGCAACATGTTGGAGCTATTGGAAGTGTTCATAATCAATCTAGACAATATTGTGTGGATCTTATGAATCAAAAGCAACACATCCGAACAGTTTTGATAAAGTAATCAGAGCAAGCTCGTATTGATTATCTTATTTGCTTGACAGCTTCTCTTGATTGTGTGAGATTTTTGTTGAGGCATGGTCTTCCTTTTCGTGGGCATGATGAGAGTGACACTTCAACCAACAAGGGGAATTATTTGGAGCTCTTACAATTTCTTGCTGATCATGAGGAGAAAGTGAAAGCCGTTGTGTTAGAAAATGCTCTCGGGAATCTCAAGTTAATAGGTCCAACAATTCAAAAAGATCTTGTGAATGCTTGTGCCACTGAAACTATTAAGAAAATCATTAAGGATATGGATGATGCATTCTTCTCTTTATTAGTTGATGAATCACATGATGTGTCAGTAAAAGAACACATGGTGGTGGTGTTTCGTTATGTGGACAAAAATGGGGATGTAATTGAGAGGTTTGTGGGCATTCAACATGTTAGCAACACTACATCAAACTCACGCAAGGAGGCTATTGACACGTTGTTTTCAAGAGAGGAATTGAGCATTTCCATGCTAAAATGACAAGGATATGATGGAGCTAGTAATATGAATGGTGAGTTCAATGGTCTTAAAACACAGATTTTGAGAGAAAATCCTTGTGCCTATTATATTCATTGTTTTGCACATCAAGTCAAATTAGCTCTTGTGGCCGTGACAAAGGGAAATGCTGATATTGACACTTTCTTCACATCTTGCAATAGCTTGGTTAATATTGTTGGAGCATCGTGTAAGCGTCGTGACATGCTTAAAGATCAACTCCAAAAGGATATTACGGAAGCTCTTGAAAAAGATACTTTTCCAACAGGGCGAGGCTTAAATCAAGAAACTTTTCTCAAGCGTCCCGGTGATACACGTTGGAACTCACATTATGGTACATTACTTAGTATCATCTTCATGTTTAAATCTGTGGTGAAAGTGCTTAAATTGATTATTGAGGATGGCTCGACTGATAATCTAGATGAAGCAACTAGGTCATTGAGAGAAATACAATCTTTTGAGTTTGTATTTTCAGTTATTTTTCATGAGATCTATATTGGGAGCCACAAATAACTTGTCACAAGCATTACAAAGGAAAGATCAAGACATTGGGAATGCAATGACTTTAGTCAAAGTTTGTAAGAACCAACTACAACACATGAGAGAGAATGCATTTGAAGCCTTGCTTGATCAAGTATCTTCCTTTTGTGTCAAACATGATATCTTGGTTCCAAACATGGATGATGCATATGTAGCTCAATGGAGATCACATCGAAGAGCTCTTAGAATAACACACCTTCATCATTATCGTGTGGACATCTTTATTCAAATCATTGAGTAGCAACTTGCAGAATCAAATCATCGCTTCAGTGAGGTAAATACTGAGTTACTTCTTTGTTTGACATGTTTGAGTCCAGATGATTCTTTTAGAGCTTTTGACAAACAAAAGCTGCTTCGTTTTGCTGAATTTTATCCTCAAGATTTTAATCCCCGAAATCTCTTGGCACTTGAAGATCAACTTGAGATATATATTAATCATATGCGTATGATGACTGATTTTTCTCAATTGAAAGGAATTGGTAGCCTTGCAAGAAAAATAGTGGAGAAAGGGTTGCATAGAACATATAATTATGTTTATTTGCTTATCAAATTAGCCTTAACTTTACCGGTTGCAACTGCTTCTGTAGAGAGAGCATTTTCTACTATGAATATTGTGAAAGGTCCACTTCGCAAC
Organism: Prunus mume; assembly: GCF_029339155.1. Taxonomy (NCBI): domain Eukaryota; kingdom Viridiplantae; phylum Streptophyta; class Magnoliopsida; order Rosales; family Rosaceae; genus Prunus; species Prunus mume. The sequence continues at coordinate 15,176,697 of NC_142701.1, read as the reverse complement.
AGAGTGGGAGATCAATGGTTGAGTGATAACTTACTTGTTTATATATTTTTTTTTTTGGCGAAGCTTACTTGTTTATATTGAGAGAGGTGTGTTTGCTTGTATTGATAATGAAACTATAATGTAACGTTTTCAGAATATGAAAACTCGTCGTGGACAATTGTAATGTGGTTTTTTCTATTAATGATGAATTAAAATATTATCGTTTCATTTCTATGGGTATATTTTGTATAAAATTTTTTTAACCTTTAGAGGTTGACCCCTAAAAGGAAATTTCCTGGATCCGCCACTGACCACCACCCCACCCTTACTCCACCCTCTCTTCACTGTCTCCCCCTCCCCTCATTCTCTCTCTTCAAATGAACCCAGGCCCACTACTCAGAAATAGGACTCTAAAGTCTCCTCACATTCTCTCATTTCAACTCTCATTTGAGAATAAAGATTCGGCCACATAAAGAAATAGGAATTAAGATTCTTGACACGACTTTCTTCAGACTAAAATCTAGTTAGTTCTTCTTCTCCCAGGTAATTTTAATATTTATATCTAAGGGTTTAAGAAATTGCTTATCAGTTTTTGTTTAAGTTTTTCCCATTTCTCTTTCATTAGTCGTTTTCTTGGACTCCATTAGCTATTTCTGCAACTACTCCTCGCATTTCAATCACAGTTGTTTGCTCTTTCTTAGAATTTGTCTGAGGCTGACGGGGTATTTGGGTATTTAGGTTTTTTTTTAATTAAGTTTTTTTTAAGATGAAAATGATGGTATTGCCCTTTGATTGTTAGTGGAAGTTAACATATGTCAAGAAAAAGAAGGATTGTAATTGTACTGTGAATCATACATACATACCGTTAGCAGAATTTTGCACCTATATGAATACAAGTATGGAAACTGTATGGTGATACGATACAATATATCGATATGGTAAATTTTCAAAAAATAAGATATGAATATAGTACTGATACGGTGATTAAAATAATATATATTTAAAAAACAATATAAATAGAAAATTTGTATACATTATTCATTTCCCATCACTAGAAAATTAGCCAATTCGAGGGTAAAAACCCTTTGCTGGGTTACACAACCCCCTCCCTCTGTGGTCGGAATTCTTACAATGGATGGCCTTCCTGGGCCCCCATAAGAGCAACTCCACCTATTTGCCCTTAGCCATGGCAAGGGGGGAGCTAGGGCAACCACTATTCACACGTGAATAGTAGTTGCCCTTGCAAATAGTATTTTCCGTTTCCACCCGTTGCCATGGCAAAGGGCAATTACTATTCATTTTTTTAATTTTTTTCACAACTTTTTTTACCACAATAATTAATTTGGATAATATTTTACGATTAGATTTTAGGGTTTCTACATGTCAATACTATTCATATCTCATAATCGGATAAAATTTTCAATTTCAAATTTCAGATAAATTAAAAAAATTGGCTGGTATTTATAGAAAAAAATTCATTAATTTTTGGGTATTTTTTAAAAATTTCGAATTTTTTCCAGTATTTTATTGCAAAAAAATTGGCTGTTGGATTGGAGGAAAAAATCGGATCGGAGAGCCCAAACGACGCCATGTGGCAACAGGGAAAAAATCAACTCGGTGGATCTGTAGCGATCTTGTAGTGGGAATCTTGTGGCGAAGTCTTGTCTGACGACGCCCCTCGTTTTGGACTTGGTGAAGCGCCTTGAGCCGGCCAGAGTTAGTGGGTCCCACACCTCCCACTTGGACCGCCCACCGGAACAAGTTTTTTCCCCACCTCGGGCTCCCCATTGAGTTGGTCTAAGACACGGTGTTTTGCTCCTCACTCATCTTCTTTGTCTGGGGCTCTGCTGTCACCCCTGCTGGACAATCGTCCTATTGAAGATCTTGTGATTGTTTTATTTTAAGTTGTTTTGTTTCCTTGTGCTGCCCTGGTGGATGTTCATTCCCAGGTGTACGTGGTTCTAGCCCTCTCCAGTTTTGTTATTGAACTTCGTATTGACCCAAAAAAAAAAAAAAATCACTAGAACTATCACCCACACTATTCATTTCATGTGAATCAAATGAAGTTTGATAATTAAAAATAAACAATTAATAAATACATACATACATAAAATATTTGGGGGTTTTACTAAAACACCCAAAATAGGGGTTGAAATTATAAAAAAACCCAAGCACTATTTAAACATATAAACACACCCAAAACCCATCATTACACACACTCAAAACTCATTTATAAACACACCCAAAAAGTTGACTTTGGGGTTGATTTTGGATGTGTTTCTATATTTAAATAGTGCTTGAGTTTTTTTATAAATACATGTCTAGAATTGGGTTTATTTATAAATCAGTAATATATCCATATTATCTAATTAACAACACCTTCAACTTCACAAATTAACCACACAACAACTTATTAAAGAAAGCCATATACGTATTATTTAATTAACAAAAGTTATTAAAAGAATAAGAAGAACTGCGTAAGAAACCCTCCCAACCCAACCAAATGAATTTGAGATGGGTGTGACGGCGATTACTGGTGAGTTCTCTTCCTTCTTCTTCCTTCTTCTTCTTCTTCTTTTTGATTGCTGTCTGATTAACCCAAAAGACCTAGCCTCTCGACATAGGGTTTTTGAAATTCTAAGTTTTAAGTTTACATTTTAACCCAAATATTTAATAACCTTTACAATCACCCCCAAATTTTCAAAATATTTTCTCTTTTACCCCTTGACGTATTGTGACCGTATCACAAATGTATCGTGATCGTATCATGACCGTATTGATGGAGTATTGGAGCCGTATCATAAAGTCAACATTCCATAAAAGTCTACAATATGCCACATGGCATATCGGATACGTATTGGGGCCGTATCGGATATGCGCATACCCCCAAAATCCCGCGTATTGGTGCAACAGAGTATGGGTCTCTCCAGACGGCGTCGTATTGCCTCCTAGTTTGGTTGTTGTGTTGGGCTTTTAGCCCCCCTGTTAGCGAAAAAAAAAAGGAAAAAGGGGTGTAAACTAAGTGGAATAAATGAAAGGCTTCTCCCGTTTTTGTCTTTTGGTCTGATAAACCCTATTACCTCTCCTGGGGTTCTGATAAACCCTATTAATTTTCTTTGGGTTTCAGTTTTATCTCCTTTTTCCTTACAGTCTTTTGCATTCGTTTGGTTGCATGTCTGGTTTCCCACCGAAGAAAATATGGATGTTGTTTAGAAACTGAAACGCTGTGGTGAGTTCCTTTTTCTATATTTCCTCTTACTTTGGATTTGATGTTCAGAATTAGAACCTGGTTCCTGGTTCTGCATAAATTAGTGCATTTTGTATTGCATAAACCAATGCATTGTTTTTCATAGGAGAGCATTAAGTTTAGGAGTTTGGGAGTGTTGAAAATAGTTGAATGTGGTGATAGAATGGCTACTGATTTTTATGCTTTTTTTTTCTCTCTCGAGATTTTTGGTCTGTGTTAGGCTTGTAAATGGCGGTTTGTGGGCTTATTGTTCCCTGTTTCGTCTGTAGCTTTGAATGTTGATGGGTTGTATGTGCACTTTTTATTTTGTTTTTTTGCAAATTCAGATTGTTATTGACAGTGTAGTGTTTGATGAAGTGCCTCTTAGATGAATTGGGTGCATTTATGTCATATAATATTGTTATTTCCATGTATCATATTCAGCTATGATGTCCGGGTTTATTCATTATATGTTTAGGCATCTAATGATTTGATATTTAATATATAGGCATGTTCAAAATTATAGATCATTCTACTCAACTCACGTATAAACTTCATTTTGATCTTTTGTGCTCTTACAGTTCCTATTGTGTTTCTAATATTTCTACTATTCAACTCATGTTAAAACTGTGTGTCACTTGTTGGGTCTCACAATAAACTGGGCTGTTGTACTGGAACAAAAAGAGAATTCAGTCACTGGTTGAAGAATTTTAGTTAAGATTTAGAGCATTAGTTGCTGACTTGAAGGATGGTGTGATTTTGGATGTGGGCATTGAATTAGTTGGCGTTACATAACCATGTGCTCATGCATCCTATGTCCTGAACATAACTTGTTTGAATTTTTTCCTATTTGTATGCAACAATATTGCATTATCTTCTTTCTTACACAGACATATCCTCCATTGTATAGCAATTGGTATGTCTTTGGTCTTACTTGCATTTATTTTCCTAGGCAGTGAAAATTGCTTCTTGTTTGTCCTTAATGTTCAACTGTGATACCACAAGTGCCAGAATTGGAAGTATTGTAGGTATTCTTGGGATTTAAAAAAAATGATTTTCTTGTTACAGATGCAACTAGACGGAGAAACTAGGGCAACCAATTCTATTCAGTACTGGATCCTAGTATGCTTGTTAACCACAGAAAAGTTCTCAACCATTCTCATTGCTCTATGAGATTTGCTTCATCTGGAGGTTATTCTGTTCTTCACTCAAGTGGTCTTCAGCACTGGTTCAAAAATTGGCAAGGACTCAGAAAACATAAACTGACAGCTAGCACTTTTGCTGCGGCCGTTGGTTTTTTTCATCGCCGAAGACTCCAGCTTTGGTTAGAGAAGATTGGAGCAATTGAGCCATTTTCGGGTAACCTGGCTACCTGTTGGAGCAATATCAAAGAAGAGGAAGCACTTGAAAGATACAAACTAATAACAGGAAATTCTGTCTTGTTTCCTGAATTTCAAGTCTATGGTAATAGAAATGCTGGAGATGATTGGCTAGGAGCTTCACCAGATGGGGTGGTTGATAGACTGGTATACGGATTGCCTTCACGAGGAGTGCTGGAGATTAAGTGCCCTTTTTTCGATGGAAATATGAAAAAGGCTACCCCTTGGTCACGAATTCCTCTATACTGTGTTCCACAGGCTCAGGGTTTAATGGAAATACTTGACAGGGATTGGATGGATTTCTATGTTTGGACTCCTAAAGGGAGCAGCCTATTCAGGGTATACCGAGATGCAGAATACTGGGATGTTTTGAAAATGGTTCTCTCAGATTTTTGGTGGAACCATGTCCAGCCAGCAAGGGAGATCTGCAGTAAGTCTCAGATTACGGATCCCCTCCTTGAATTAAGATCGCTCAAACCAGCACCCAGGCATGAAATGTGTAGTTATATAGTTTATGAAAGCAAACGCGTTGTTGACAGCTCCAAGTTATTGATGCGTGAAATCAATGGCAAACTGATAAACTGATGCATCTTAAACCACAATTTAGGCCTTTCAAATTAATTGGTTCTGAGGATATGGGACTATCCACGTCAAGTTGCTGGAATATGGCTTTCATGAGTTTAGTAATTGATGTAAATTCCTACTGCCAGTATCATCATAACTTTTGCCTAATTAGCGTAATAGGAATGTACGTTGCTGCATGAGGTAGATTTTGATAGGATGAATATCCGGGCTATAGTCATTGTATGGTAACAGAAAAGAAAGAAAAAAGTTTGATTTCTACAGGATTGAAGAAGTATAGACCGAAGATTGTTAGTTGAGGCGCTGATCATGCTGTGGAGAAACTCGAAGGTGATTTTTTTTTTCTTTCTTAAATACTCTTTTCTTTATTTTTTATGTTCAATATTCATACGAGGCACCTATCATATTTGATGTTGAGCTTGAAACACAATACCATTTAAGTTTACTTAGTCGTCCCTGTCATCATTTGCAGGAACAGCTTGCATTTGTCTTTCAAACTATCAAATTACTGCTGCAAAATGAAAAGCAAGTTAAAGTTGTTCATGATTTAACTTACCCAGAAGTTTTGCTCTTGAATGAGCAGGGGCAGTTCTTTTGGGCTCTGGAATAATTATTCTGACTGCTGCCCATTCTGATAGTACATGATGAAGGGGTACTGAGCTCAATTGCACTATCAAGTTGGAGCCAACTAGTTTCACTTTTCATCAATAAACTTACCTTTGAAGGCAATTGTTAGAAAGCAACTAGATGAAAAAGATATAGGTGCATCGTATTTAAATGCTTTAAACATATATCTTGTCTTGTATTGACTTCTTGACCAGAGTTGAACGGTGCGGCGTAACGGCGTTTGTTGTGTTATATATTTTCTAATTATGTAAAGAGGGGGGTATTTTAGTTTTTGCCTGGTTAGATGTTTCAGTGATGTAGGAGGACAGAATTGTATTGAACAAAATATTTGTGATCTGTGACATGGTGGATGAAGTTTCACCGTTATTATTCGAGGCCATACTTTTACTAGGTCGCTGAGGAAATAATATTTTATAGGAAAATTTGGAAAGCAAATAGTTGCAAGAAATTGAGTATATTTTGGCAGAATTTCAAGACAGATTCTGGCGTTCTTGTGATTTTCTGTTCGCTATTTGATGTTCGTTTGTTCTGTTTTGATGTTTTGTTTCCTCTGTGCCTGTCGCTAGTTGGGTCTATGGGCTTTCTGACTTGTGCTGGTCCAGACCCACACACCTTGTGTTGCTTTTTCTTGTAATTGTTGTTGTGCCTACCATTGTTTGTTGTCACTGTTATGGGGTCTTTATCTCTCTATCTTTTTTCTCGTATGGCCTGGTCTTTGTGCGTTGAGGATATGGGCTTTGGTTCAATTTCATCTTCTCCTAGCTTATTTGATCATTCAATGGTATTCTCTCCTTGTAAGATTCAATTTCTTCGATGATTTTTCAATCTCATTTCTTGGATAAATCCGAGACAAAAATAGTTATAATACTTTTTTTTGCACAAGCGATATTGAGGGAGGGAGGTTTTCTCACATACATAGTCAATGTGCCATGGGAGTTGAACCTGAGATCACTAATATGCAAGTCAACCCTTCTCCTGGACTAGACCTTTTATAAGTTTTTTTTTTTTTCTATTCTTACATGAGAGGAAGGAAGCACACTCAAATTGTGTACTAACAAAATAGACTACTTGGATCGTGAGACAATATTGTCAATTAGACCCTAATAATGTTATACTTTTCTCAAAACTAAGGCATATCCTTGATTAGAATGATAAGGCCGGAAGGTCTCGGCCCGGATTAGAATGGTAGTAGCTTTTGCCTTTTGCCACCATGTGACCCAAAAAAAGGAAGGCATATCCTTGACTTATTACATATAAAATTAGCTGAATAAAAAATCGCAAATGAATATTCTCAATTTCACAAACAGCAAAAAGTATATAATTTAGTAACTTTTACTTCGATAAATAAATATTTATTTAAAGTAAGCAAACTTTTAATTAGACTTTCCAAGGATAAGCAAGATGAGAATCACCACCCACCAAGCCATGTTTTATTTCTGTTTTCGGAATTTGGAGAAAAAGAAGAGAAAAGTGCTGAACAACTACAAACCAACATAACCTACTTAGCTTTATATCCCATCAAATCAAAAGAAAACACATCAAAGCTGATGTGTTTAACAAATACTTGATAGAGGTTGAGCACCGACAAATCTAATTGATAATCTCCAAGACTATGGAAATCCAGATCAAATGTGGAGGGATTGTGTGTCTCAATGTTACTGATCCAACTCTACATATGGAAGCAAATGATACATCATACATGGGTACCCTCCAAAACATTTTGTCTCCCCTTCTTTCATATTCTAATCATCTTTTTCCACTTTTATTTGCACACATTTTTCTAATAATCCAAGGCCTCAAAATGTCACACTTTAGCACAAGTCCAGAACAATGTAGAAGCATATATATTTTAGTGTGGTTGAACAAGATAAGGTTTTCATGATATTGGATGGGGCATTAGCATCAAGAGAATCAAATTCAAAAAATAATTTTTTTTTGCTTTAAAAAAAAAAAAAAAAACCTTCGGATATATCAATGTCTATCATCATTATGAGAGAAAGTGGTAAATATAAAAGAATGTTGGAGAAAAAATAATTTTTTGTGCGATTTCAGAATGCTTTGTAATGTTGTCTCCTCTCATTTTGTGATGTGGTGGCATCTGGCAAGCAAGCAGAGCTTAATACAAACACTCTCTCATCATCAAATGTAGTCCAGTTATCATTCCACTTTTTTTGGACCCAATAACAAATTCAAACTCCCCATCACCATAAAACCGTGTAGAGGGTATATAGACAGGCATGTACATGTACTAGCTAAGCAATGTGGACCTTAACAACGAAAGACTAGGCTTTATCCATAAGGTGGTGTAGAAAGCCAGAAATGTCGTCATTTTTATTTCCAACAAACAGGAAAGTGATGTGTCTAGGTAATGTATCCAAAATTTCCATCCAAAGTGCTTGAATGAAATTAATACAAAATGTTACGATTGTTTAGCAACGTAAGGTGTTATGTCGTCGGGTTGTGAATCTCGATTATTAATTAAGTTAAGTTTGCATGAATTAATAAGTAATTTATATTTACAGTCTAATAATGTGTGTGTGTGTGTGTGCATATATAAAGAACTTCTATTGAGGGATCTCTCAAATTAGCTTACTTGAGGGGCACTTTTGTAGAGCCCACTCCGTATTGTATTTCACTAATCAAAACAGTCTATTTTGTAGAAACTCATTCAAAGATCATCTCTATAAAAAAATCACTTGAATCTGATATCATTTGACCACTCAATTGAATTATTGAAATTTTAGTACTTTCTTAAAGCACCGTGTTCGTTGATTTTGTAAGATACAATTGGATATTGAAACGGTTAGTTTCCGATTTATCTAATTTTTTGCAAGATGATTTATGAATATAGACTTTAAAAAATAGATGGTTTAGATCGTTGAAAAAAATTTCATAGGAAACCTTAAAGGGTGTCCATCAAATAAAATTATTTAAGAGATCCTTCAATAGAAAGGGAATGTATGTATATATGCGTAGTTCCGCCAATGTTAAAAAGTAAACATGCTAACTCAACATGCGTAGGCATTGCATCATCTCAAATTTCTTAGTGGTGGGTTGGTAAAATCATGCTAATTAGTGCAAAAGTAGGAGTAACATAAATATAGTCCTTTAGACCTTTTTCACTGTATATGATGACAGAAGCATTGCGAAATTCTGGTCACTTGAGCATGGGCTGATAAGAATTCAAATTTGGCATGGATTATTGGTGATTTGAGAACATACTATAATAAGTTTGAAAAAGCTAGTATTTCTATAGAATATGCACTCATTGGAGCATTGATTCATTTTGATTCATCAGATTAATGAAGACTAAATAAAGCTTGAGAGCAAGTCAGAGGGACCCAAAATCCACTCATCTCAGACAGCAATGATTCCAGTACAGTCCATGAGCAAACCGGCCTATGATTCTGTGACCGCCCCAGTGAGAAAAACAAACCCAAAAACTATAGTAAAGAAAACTCCCTTTACAAAAGTGATTGAGAACTGAACAGAAAAAAGGAAAGAAAAGAAATAATAATAACATGCATAACAACTTCTTCATCTTCCTCTTCAATCTCTGCAAGAAAAAGAAAGAAAAAAGCATTATCTGGCAGCCTCTCCTTCTCTTGTTAAACAATGGTTTCCAAATTGGGTTCATCTTTTTCTGCGTTGCTTTCCTCCCAATCCATTCACTCCTCCACTACCTCTTTGTTTTCTCGTTCTGTTTGGAGGCAATCATTGTTTAAGGGGACATGCTCCATTCTTTTTGCATGTGCAATTTTTTATTGTGCACTTTATACCTTTATCTAGTGTTTTTTTCCTCAGTGATTCTATCTATCTATTTGTTTTCTTTTGTCTTTCTGTTTTTGGGAAGAAGAAAGGGAGAATTTAAAAAACAAAAAGAATAAATTAAGCTAGATGGACCTGACATGATAGTAGATTGGTTTGTTTATGCTATATATCTTATGTTCGGCACACACAATGCCTTTCGAATTTCTTATTAAACCTTAGCTACATTATAGTATTCGACCTTCATCCACGACTCAAAAACCTGTGGGCTATCAAATGGCCTGCCTGGTACATGAACTTGGCGTCAGGTTTACTTAATTTGGTCCACAGATAAGATAACCACAGTGGTGTAGTTTTCCTTTTTGTTTTTCATCAATCTGGAGTGGATGCTCCGTTTAATATTGAGAAGAGAAAAATCATATATAGGTTTAAAATATAGTATTCAGTTCATTTTGATTTCAATTTATTATTTTACTGATTTTTTCTTTTAAATGTCACAAAGACAAAAAAATTATCATCGTCAAAACGTGATAAAACAACTCACAAAGTTAAACATAGGCATGCGTGACCCAAACCTTCTCTTAATTTATAAAAACACATATTTTATTAAACATATTGTTCCTTAAAATAAAAATTCAAGAACACTAGCACTACAGTTAAATTTTATTCTATTTATTTTTTTAAACGAAGTACACTTACAAAGAAGATCCTCTAGAGATCTTAACCATATAAATTAAATTTAAAGGTGAGTAAAATATCTATAAGAAAATTACTTAATCAAATACAACAAAGAGCACTGCAGTTAAATTACATATTCATTTGAAGATTAGTTGGGAAGAAAAACAAAATTCCTCTTTGAAAACATGAAAGGAACACATTTCAAATTGTGCTACGATTAAAGTCACAAATAAAATGTGAGTTGAGATAAGAAATGAAACTTGAATACACATTTAAATTTCTTAAATTCATATCAACTTTATTTTAATCTGATGAAGTCCGCAACAAATTAAATTTTAAGCATGCACTCGACAATAATTAACGATGGATCGAATCACGAATAGGAACTAGTTATAATAAAATTTGTCCGACAGAAATCGTCATATCTATTGACATTCATATGTAACCTCCTCGCCAATGAATGATTAGGTTTTTGAGTGATTGTGACGTGACGTGGTGAGCAGTACGCATTCCATTCCCCTCACCACTTGCGTTGACTGGAGTTTTGACTCAGCGGATGTTGATAGTGACACGTGGACTGAATTATACATTCATCACCATCCAAATCTCAAACATTGTGTTGACCAAAAAAAAAAAATCTCAAACATGGTCGTGCCGCGTCCTTTTGTCCACGCATTTGGCAGCGAGTGGATAGTAAGGCTGGCGGAACCGCGTTTTGAAGCTTTGTAGCGCAAAGTCAGAGCCGTATTATGACTGGGGAATTGCTGCCCCACGCGCTTGTTGACACTCACCAAAGGGTGTGGCCCACGAACCCTTGTTGTCTAGCGAGAGCGCGAGAGGAAGTGACTTGTGGCGATTTGAGTCGCACTGAAAGATTGGAAGGACACGTAAACTATTATGGACTGCTCCTGACCCAAAAAGAAGCCGTCATGTACTCATCAGCATGATGTCAAATTTTGAACAATTTTAAGATTTATTAATTTACACGGAAATAAATTTTAAATAAATTTATTAATAGCATAGGATAGCATTTGCATTTGGTCACTCAGTGGCAAAAAATGTGTTTAATCTAACAACTTAACGGAAAATAACAGTAAGTTTATGAATTGTAAACTTCGAATAATATGGCGACCAACATTGTTAATTTTTTTTCTCGATAATCAAATTTAAATTTTGTGTAAAATTCAGTGATCAAAAATATATATTCCTTATTTTCACCTTAGAAAGGAAAAAAAAATTAACAAGTTCATTCCTTATAAGGAATATTTTCACAGTTTGAAAAGAAAACAAAAAACAAAAAAACAAAAAAGGGCACTGAGTTTGAATTTGGATGTGAACAAATATTTTGTGGAATCTATAACAAGTGATATGGTGATTGGTGATTGAGAATGTAGAATGCGCATGATGTTTCTGAAAGCTACAGTGCAGCGATCCACTAGTACAATATATTCATGGGACCATTTGAGACTTCCAGGTGTGTTATGATAACTATTATTATTGGCCACTAATTTGTTGGATATAATTGGCTTGAGAAATTTCAATAACAAAACCCAATTGAGAGCTGACGAAAGAAGCAATCATAGCACCGAGGGTCTGCAACTTCAAGTGATTGCAAAACATAATTAATTTAGGAAAAAACATCATTCTTAGACTTCCCCAATACGAAGAAATGATTAATGCTTCGTTTACATGAAGGGATTTGAACAAAATGACTTTAAATTTGCTACAAAATTAAGAAATAAGAATCACGTTAGATTTTTTAATACAAGCGATAATCCAAATTACAAGAGGAGATGAGTTTCTCACACACACACTCTACCAAGGTGCAATGGGGTGGTTTGAATGTGAGACAACTAGTCTGCAAGTCAATGACATTTTCATTAGGCTAGACTCCATTGACAAGAATCACATCAGATTGAATGTATTTAAAATAACTAGATGTATTATGTTTGAAATAAATTGGAAATAACAATATGCAAGGAATCATTTAAAATCCGTTTGTGTCTTTCTTCTTTTCTTGTCTGAATATTATTGACACACATAAATTGTAATAATCTAAACAAATAATTTTTAATTATAATTTTATTTCACTGTATACTTCAGTTAATTACAATCCTAAAAGTAATTTCACACATAATTGCATACTTTTTTTGGGTAATTGTTATTGGTATTTTAAAGGTCGGCATGCACTCCACATAAATAAAAATATAAGGTAGAAACTAAGTTGAATGAGTGCACGATGACGTTTTTTAAATGTCAATAACAAGCTTTAGAAAAAGTTTGCATGCTTATTTGGAACGAACTTATTGCCTGTCCAATTGATCTACCCCACATGTGCATCTTAACTAAATTTATAAAAATAGATATTGGAGCCATGAACATTTTTCTGTTAGCAATTATGAAGCATAGACATCAAGAAACATAAAGAGTGTGAATGCACTAGGGCTTCAAGGGGTTGAAAGATTCACAACAAATTATGACTGTGGTCCGTAAGAATCGCCAAAAGACTTTGGGATTTCCACACTACGTAGGAAAGAGGGTGATAAATTTTGAGTTTATTTCTACTTCCAGAACTCATCATCGTCTTTGAATGGATATATCCTAACATTAATGAATTATTTTCTACTAGCTAGACCAGCTCTATTTTTCAGAAAGCAATGGTGGCGTAAGTTTGGGCTCATTCAATAGTGCTAGGCCTCAACGTTGACTGAAAAAGCATTCCCAACTCATGATAGATGTCATGCTCTACATTTACGCACTACATGCAATTTTTCTTCCTACAATCCACCACTTGTATACTTGAGATTCACATCATACATATCGTATTATAATTCTCATATGTATCGTAAACGTATGCTGTTTTTTTTTTTTTACACATATAAAACTTCACTTGCAAAATAACTTTTACCAATCGACCAGCATCGTGTTCTTCCATGACGCATAGTGTTCGTGTACGTATGTATATATAATCGTATGAAAGTGAGAATGTATTCAAATCCCTTCTGGATAAAATTACCCTTATTCAAAATACGTAATTTTGAAATAAGTTTTCCATTTTCATCTCTCTTACTTCATCTTCGTACCTTTTTTCAGTGTCACCATTTATAACTATTGTAAGGAATAAATATATACCTCTGTAAAAATATTATTGTTTTATATTTATAAAAATTAAAACCATGCCTAACATTTCTGAATGTTTACAAATATATCTTGTCGTTCACGCGGATAGACAGCTAGTTATTAGCTTTTGTCAAGTTGGACAGCTACGCATCAAAAGATAAAACAAGGACTTAGGCTGCAATCCAGATGGTATATCAATTTTATTTTGTGTCTTTATCTCTTAGTGTTTATAATTATTTTTCTCGGGCTGAATTTTTCATGGTCAAATAAGATGAAATTGGTTTTAATAAAGTCAATGACATGGAACAGGGAATCTTCTTTGAAGAAGCTACCGTACGATGACAAAGACCTATTCATATTATTTCTTGGGCTAATCTTGACAAGGTGTACGGATGTTTATTTTTGTGAGAGCACTTTCTTATCTCCTCAGAGGTGATTAATGAATCTCTACAATACACATGTCATAATCGAAAACTATATTTATTTTCTAAATTACAATTTAAAAGATTATCATAATTAGTGATTCACACGGTGTATGGTTGGACTATTGTTTCATAAATGTTACTCTCGTAGCCTACGATTCTAACTTTCACGAGACAAAAACAATGATTTGTACTGATTGCCAAGTAAAGACATTGAATACAAGGTCGTTGCATGAATAAAACTCACACAAGAAATACAAATTTTATTTGGTTGATACTGCATATTCAAACATCAAACATGACCTTGCATATAGAGAGGGAAACGTAGGTTTTCTTTAAAGTTGTGCTGTAGTTTAAGATTGTGTATGAATATTTAATAGCAGTTGACACATAACAAACTCAACTGCCTTGATTGACCAAGGCATCCCCATTGCTAGTTCGCATTTATTAACAAGTTTCCTAATCATGTAGTTAACATCCTCTTAACATTCTTTAAAGCATGTGGCAGAGTTAACAATTTTCATATATTAAGCTAACGTACGTATGATAATAATATAATAAACAAAAATATGATAATATATAATAATTCAAGGTAGTACATGAAACAATTTTTTTAACATAAAATTAAAATGAAATTAGCCAACGAGGTCTAGCCTAGTGGAAAAATGGCCTTGACTTGCAGACCAATAGTTTTAGGTTTGAATTCCCAACTCCCGCTCCCCTTGTAGGTTTTTTTTTGGGTCGAACTCCCTTATAGTTTAGACTATCGTTTCTATCCCAAAAAATTTAAAATCAAAATAGAAGAAAGATGATGGTCGAACGTAGCTCTCTTTTGGCTTGGAAAACAACTGTTGCTTAGAGTTTCTATCTGAATTTATTTCATTGCAATTTCCAATAATGATTAAGCACTTGTCTTTACTTGGTTTTAATTAATCATAGGATTAAAAATTAATAATAGGTTGACAAGCAACCCATCTCAAAGGAGTTGACATTGGGTGAGGTGGGCACTTCTACTTCTACATATACATTAAATTAAAAGATCTTTAATTGAATGCATGCCACTGCCAGGTTGGCTTTTAAATCCTCGAACACGCTATTAAGCGTTCTAGAAGTAATTTTCTCATTAGTTTTTCATCATGTTGCAACACATAATTAAAAAAGGGTTTGCCTTCTTTGATTTGGGATTTGGACTGCTTGTTTGACTCTTTCTCAACGTTTAATCTCAACTTTTTTATATCACAAATCCAAGCATTATTGAGTTTTAAAACAAAAAATTCCAAGCGCTATATATTTTATTTTATTTTATTATTAAATCCTAAACTTCAAAGATAGTTTAGATTTGGTATATATATGGCTGCTAACGAAGTCTAGTCTAGTAGAAAATGACCTTAACTTGCAAATCAGAGACCTCAAATTTGATTCCATAACATCTTGATTGTGCGTGTCAGAATCCCCCTCCTTTATAATTTAGTATACATATACACTTTCTCCAAATGAGAACGGAAAAATAGTTAGTTTAATCGCTTACTCTCGTATATAAGCTAAGCTAATCGAAAGAGTCGCCTACAGTTGAAAGAAATGACAAAGAAGAGCAAACAAAATCAGCTCAATTACTTTATAACTTAAAGGTACATTTTTGCCTCGCCCACACTCGCTCCTGGTTCGTGGAATTTAATTTTGAAATAAATTAATCTCCTTCAAACAGAAAGGGTTTAAAAGAATATAAAAAGAAAAATACCAGCTCGTATAACCTAATGTTTGACTACATACTACTATATAAATTTCTTGAACTATATAGTCTATAAATAAGAAACGAACTTGCTTTGTTCTTCTTCCCATGATAATGTAAGTTAATGAATAATACTAAACAAATAATTTTTTTAAAACTTTATATTAATTAGTTAAATATCAACTACCCTTTAATCTAGTGATAATTTAAATCTTATTTTCGACTCACATATATATTACAAATTTGTACTGAGTTCGATACTTCATGCATTAAGCAAATGTGTGACGAGAATGATACAAAAAATAGCTCTGTAAGTGTATTAAGCAATCAAGTTACTATTGTCATATGATGTTGATCCTCATGTGATAATTTAACATACATGATTTTATTCGACAATAATTTATTTAGGAATTGTATGTCATATATCATATGAAATGCTAACATTACCCGCGGGTTTGAACAACAGTGAAAAGAAGCATTGATAGAGGGGGACAATCAGTTTGGTTTCTTTCTTTATCTTGTTTCTCTCTTCAACCTAGGAATATGGAAACTTGACGGAAGTTTGGTGCGATTTGTGGACCAGCCTATAACTTAAGGCAACACGTAGGGGTTAACTCTGTGGCCTGACTACACGTGTTTAGTGCCTCACCAACTGTGAGCAGCCTGCTGAGTGCATAATTTGTATGGATGAATGGAAATTGATAGCGCACCGAGATTTAGCTTAATGGAAAATGATATTGACTTGATGATTATTGGTTTTATGGAATTTTGACAGTGCGTGTGAGAAAACGCCCCTTCCTTAATTTTGGTAAAAATGAAAATTGACAGCCAATATCATCATCACTGTGATCAATACAATATTACGTTGAACAATAAATAAGAAGGCAAGAAAAAGGTGACGCAACTTAAATAACATGGTAATGAAATGTAACCAATCGGGTTCTTGAAAAGGTTTACTGAATTAATCCTTCAAGACAAAGGATGAGAAAACATGATGAGAAAGAGAAAACTGGAGCCTACAATAATACATTGAAACAACAATCAATCCAATCCAACCAAATGCTTCCATGAACACACAAAAACCTTATTTTAATTTATTTTATTACACTTTCTAAAGAGTAAAAAATGATTTACATGCTTTTTGGCTTTCTTACAAAACATTAGAATCTGGGGATTGCCTTTTGCTCACTCCACTCCAATGTCACATCTAAAAGAAATTGTGATTTTTTCAAAGATGTGGTTTTCTCTATTCTCTTATAATTTATTTTCTACTCTTTAAAAAACAAAAGTAACAAGCAAATTACAAATAATCCAAGTGGAAAATTTGTTAATTCCCCTTTTCACAAAATCCCATATGCCCAAGATTCTTGACCCCAACTGCTGAAGTCATCATCCCACAAGCCAATGTTGTCATTGTTGTTGCTGTAATCACAAAGCCACTCAAAATCTGGGAGATGCAGGTCTTCAAGGAAGTTGGATGCTGAATTTGAAGAAGATGAAGATGAAGAGGTTGACGAAGAAGAGGAAGGAGCACAAGGGACCAGAATCTCAGGTGGCTCAATCAATGGAACGTCATCTGTGCAGAACCCATCAATCAAGAGCTCCATTTTATCCAACTCATCACCTCCTCCTTCCTCCTCTATGGCTTGAGCAGCAGGGGTGTTTTGCTCAACTTCAAATGTGTCATTAGCTGGACAAGATTTTTGTGCTTCTTCTTGTTGGTTTTGACTTTGTTCTTGTTGGCTTTGATCATTCACATCATTAGCAATTGGTTTGTGGGTGAGAGGATCAATCCCCATTTTCTTCAACTTCTTCTTGATGTGGGTGTTCCAATGATTTTTGATCTCATTGTCTGTTCTTCCAGGGAGATGAGAGGCAATCTTAGACCATCTGAGAAAATAGACAATATTTGACTTGAGCACGCAAGAAAGAAAATGCAGAAGAAAACAAATTAAATAATTTGCTTTAAGTCTTTTTAGCATCATCAAAAGATTATTTGACTTTATGGCCATAAGAAAGGTCCAATAATACAAAATATACAGAAGGACAAGACTGCATATTTCAGCACTGTTGAATTCAAGGTTCTATAGTAATTAACATGCTGTATTTTTTAAAAAAATCTCAAGTCAAAAGAACAAAAAAATAAAATTCATGTTGGACTGGGTGTAAAATCCTCAGACATCTCATTTCCCAGAAATTGTATAATCTGGTCTTCTATTAGTATTTACTAAAATGACAAAGAGTTCCTTAATTATAATTAATCTGTAATTTCAGAAATGGCAGAAATATTTGAACTTGCTATAAAAAAAATAAACCTGTTGCCAAGTTGAGCATGAAGATCAATGACCATTTTCTCTTCAGTTTCTGATAAAAGACCTCTCTTCAAGTCTGGCCTAAGATAGTTGGTCCATCTCAGCCTGCAACTTTTTCCACACCTTAACAATCCTGCAATTGAGACCAACCCACCATAGCTATAATCAGTGAGCTGATAATTCATTGAAAATATTGGGGCATTCAAATTCCAATAAGTTTCCACTTTAATATTGATAATCATGAGAATCAGGCCTCTTAAACTGTTAGCTCATTTTCCTTAATTTCCCAGAGCAAAAACAAAGGAGGAAACAGAAAACAAAAAACAAAAAGAAAACTTCAGAGCCACCTTATTTGGTTTTTCTGAGAGAGAAGAAAATTAAAAACAAAGATGAAGAGATGAAATGATGAATTAGAATAAACCCAATTTCTGAAAACAAAAGAGAAACTTGTAAAAGTTTTGGAATTCAAAAACATTAACAGAAAACACATGTTCTCCTACCCCTCTCCCCTGAAGGAAAGAAACAGAATGAATAACAGAGCATTCAAATTTGCACATCCCTTTCTCTCTTTGTCTCTCTCTAGAATGTAGTGACAAAAATGAAGTATAAATATATGATAATGGATATGAGACCTGCAAGCTTAGGAACAGCTCTCCAGCAGCATTGGCCATTGGTGAGGATGAAGTTAATGAGCTTCTTGTCCTCTTCAGCTGTCCATGGCCCCTTCTTCAACCCTACTTTGTCACAGCATGGTTGCCTTCCCATTTTGATTAATCCTCCCCAAAATCAAACACAACCCACAAAAGCTATAAGACCAATTAGCTATAATTTGTATAAGGCTGCTCAATAAGCTATATTCAAGTCTTCAACTTAGCAGTCTTAGCTTAGCTAGGCCTAGGCCAAGGCAGGCTGATATGTAAAATAAGGCACAGGCTGATCCTGAGATGTGCAGATAACAAGTTTAGACTCATTCCCACCCACCTATATATAGTATGTATTCACCCACATAACTCTTAAAGATATAATAATATAATAAGCCAAACAGCGCCCAAGGCCAAGAAGACTTTCCTACTATGGACTTTGGCTTGGCTTAGCTGGTTCAAGTATTTGATTTATTTCTTTTTTTTCCCCTCTCTCTCTCTCATTTAACAATTGGTGTTAATGAAATTTAAATTCATGACCTCCTTTAACAGACATTTGTCTGAGAGTCTGTTTGCGAATGTTTATGTAAGAAGCACTTATATTCACGAGCATTTTCGTTGAAAGCAATTTTTACAATAAAATTTTCGTTGAAAATCCACGTTCTTTTAAAGAAACACCTACGTCTTTTGAAGAAGTATTGAAAAATGTTATCGCAATCAATAAAAATTGTTAGAAGCGTAATACATTATTTGAATCCACTATTAGTCCATTTAAAAACTTTATTAAACAAACATTGGATGTCACTATGCTACATTTTAATTGTTTCGTTTACTTCCATTATTTTTTTTTAATCTTTCAGAATTTAATTTAATTTCTATTTTTGGTGGTGCTAATCAGTTCTTTCTCCGACTTTTGGGTATACACGTGTTGACCTGCTGGGGGTAACGCGTAACACGTGTGGGCGTCTTGATCAGATAGCTCCACCTCATCAACCTTCTTTGCTTGCGTTTGAAGCGTGAGACTCCAATGGAGATAAAACGACACCGCCACAAATCTTCATGAGGAAATTTTGGAACCCTAATTATAAATAAATGCTTTTTGTACTTCTCCGTCATCCCCGATTTTACATTTACACTACTGCTTCTTTAATTAGTCGTGTGTACAAAGCAAAAAGGTCCCATCCAATTTCTCGTAATTATGTTTCATAAAAAAATAAAATAAAATAAAATCTCTTAATTATGTCCTAATTAAATTAAATATAGAAATTAATGCATAGAAAAAATACAAAGAGAAATGAGACTTCCCTATTTGATCATCACTAGACAAGATGAAGGCTATGATCATTAAATAAATAGATTAATTAATTAATTAATTAATTTAACCGAAGTAATGATTAATTTTCGTATTAATATATAGTTTAGTTAATTAATTATATATAAAGTAATATGATTATCCATTAATATAGAGCCACGCCCGTATATATATACTTTTTAGTATATTTGTTCTTTTCAAAAGCACTATACATTTTTTTATACGCCATGTATGGTCCTACACACTTTAGTTTTAAGCAAAATTTTCCATCTCTTACTCATAAAACCTCTTCCCATAAAGGGAAAGAGAGTTAGTAAAGGAAGGAAAGGGTTAGTGTTTGCCTCTTCCCATTGCTGCTATTTTGATCCTCTTCCTCTGCTGAAAATAATGTTGCACCAGACTTTGCAAAAGAAAGCCAGCCAATACACCCACTGAATTTAGCAATGTATGTGGCTTTTACTGCAGCTGTTTTAAAAACAGACGGAAAACATACTCATATTCCTCATCTTTATCTAGTAAAGTCAATCGCCAGTTCGTAGCATGATTATCCCATTTTGGGTCTTGTCTAGGTTGGAAACACCCCCTCCACAAAGGTAATAACAGTTAGAATCAATAAGAAATTCCAAATGTCAAAAAGATAATACATTGATGTAGGCAGTTTGGTTGAATTTAGGCGTTTCACATGAGCCACACCAAAACAAACTAATTGTGGTTTGGTTTGGTCATGTTCACTTCTATATTTTTTTGGTGCAAAAACAGAATCAAAACCATTTGAATTGGTTCGGTTTAGCCGGTTTGAATTGTTCTAACGGTTTTTTCCCCACTCATACCATATATAATATGTGTAATTGTTGATTTATAAATCACTTGTTTGATTGGAATCTAAGCAAGAAATATGTGCCAGTCAACGAGAGTGACAAAAGAAAGTTACACTGTCGCTCGATTGACAAGGGATCTAGGATGAAAGGTCGAACATTCACATCTAGATGTAAGACAAATTGTATGTCGTGTAGACTTGAGCTGTATGTAACTTCGTTTTTCAAAGAAATCGGACAGTATATGCTAAATACTAGAAGTTGAAACCCAATAATTTTCGGAAAAAATGTATGTGAATGTCTGGTTTTGGTCAAAGTAAGTGCCGAAAAATGAAAATATCGTGCAGGAACCTTCTCAATGCGCCTCCTTTATTTTGTCTTCAATCCGAACCTTCTCAATGCAAGTCAAGTCTTTATCCGTTCAACTTGCATATATTCCAAAGTAACTTTAATTTCTTACTTGGCAGTGAGATGGTCTTAACTTCTACTATTAGTATTATTACCCACAAAATTTTCACGTTTACTTTATTTTCTTGGAATTTCAATTTCACTTGGACTTTCCCTTGCCACTTGGTTTAATAATTTCTCTACAAACAGCAACCCCTGCCAGTCCAAGTCTTTACACGAAAGTCTTTGCGTTTTCGCTTCTAGATGAGGAATCATACACTGGCTAAATGCTTCACATTGGCAAAGACAAAAGGATGTTTGTTTACTTAATAACACTTCTCTTCTCCCTTTAAGTGTTTTTTATTTTTCCCCTTTGAGAATTCCATTGAAACGAGTTGTGTTCTAGAATTTTGAGGTCATCCAAATGTGTGGATGTTACAATGGGGGGACAATGATTCGAATTTCCTATTCATTATGATAGAGACCAGAGTTATGAAGCAAAAAATTGATTTGATACCTAATCACATATACACATACAAGTTCAAAGATGTTCGATGGTGTCTTTGTGGTGTGCAAAGCTTTTTTTTATGCAAAGATGACGGATTATAATAAACCTAGTCACCGTCGAAACACGACACGACGACATAACTCTGTCGTCACCTTCAATATTATTTAGTTTGATTACTCATTTTCAACTTATGTAGTGCAAGCAGGTGCTATTTTAGTGTCCATTTTCTTTTACAAATGGAAATATTCAGATTTCAACTAGGTTCATTCCAATATGAATCAAACATGCGTCTCAATCTGGTTGGTTATTATTTTTGTCTCCATTTCCCATCCTCTGAACACGAACGAGAAGAAAATGGCCCTTCTAGTGTTTGGGAATTGGAATAGCTCCCGAAGTCTCCTACTAAAAGCCTTCACGGGGAGTACGGGGACACCACAAAACTTCAAACAATAGTAATTCACAATATATTTATCTCACAAAAATGGTGCTTCTAATTTAGGATCCTTCATTTGAAAATCGAAATCATTTCAAACGAACAAGGCAATTTATAACAACCAACGCATGACAGACTTGCTTGCCGGCTATATAAGTACTGTACAGATAATTCTATCTGGCGAATAGCGAAATCCTACTAGTTACAGAGTCTCAACAGTGGTTGTTTTCATCAATTCACCTTTTCAGCTCGTGTCGAACTTTGTTTGATCAAACACTCTGTAATTGATCGATTCATGGATCAGGTTGCTGTTTTGGAGTGTTTGATAAGCCAATCAATGACAACATCTATATTTATGGAATCCTTGCATGAGATCATATAGCAGCAGACCTCCTTGTCCGTAATTGAATCTAGGCCTCTGAAAACACCAAATGGAACACATCAAGGTTTCTAGGAGTAGAAATAATCAACAGAGAATGATGATTGAAGTAACAACTTATATCACATTCTGCACTCACAGTTGATCAACCAATGCTTGCTTGGAAAGAGCCTCAGACTTGTCGATTTTGTTGCCAAGAACAAGTAAAGGAATCCCACTTAAGGAAGGTTTCATCAAGAGGTCATGTAGCTCACTTCGAGATATTGGAACACTGTCTCTGTCAGCAGCATCAACTACATACCTGTGACAACATCCAGTACGAAGGAAGGATTAGAAAGGAACCAGATTGATGGACAGCTCAGCTACCAGGCTGGGAATGAATGCCAAGACCTCTAAATTAAATAAATATAAAATGTATGTATATTGATAAACAAATGTGGAAAGTCTTGAAATAGCTGTCTGATGAAGGATAAGAGAATTGATTAATGCCGGCCAAGAGAACACTAAGGAAGGATAGACAGCCGACTTTATATAATAATGGATTTAAATATCAAAGCAAGTCTTTTTTTCATAAGCATGATTGACAGTTAAATTTTTCGACGTTTCTTAGGAGAACATAAATGTCAAAAATATAGAAAGAGTCCAAAGGTGAGGCTTAATTTTCAGGATCAAAATATACTGTTCCTGCACACAGGCAGCAGGCATTTGCTGGTTTCCTCAAAAGCCAGAAGCATCTGAAAAGGAATTGACGGCAAAAGATAGAGATGAAATTTCAAAAGGAGAAAACTTAATATAATACAAAGTGACTGAAGGAATTACACAATTACAGAGACACCACGACAGTAACGCTCCCACATTGTACGGAACCTCCGTTGCCCTCCAAGGTCCCAAACCTTAATTGTCACGTTTCCCTTGGTTACTTTTCGCATGTTGAATCCAACCTGGTTTTCATATTAGGAAACAATTCCTCTTAAAATACTAGAAACATATATTTTTCACACCACCCAAAAAAATGTGATAAACCTAATTCCACAATTTGTTCGAGAAAAGATGCTTACGGTTGGAATCATGTCCTCACTGTAGCCACCTGTCTGGTAATGAAAACATAGAATGATTAATGTGAAGGGGCAGCAACGATACATACTAGAAAGGATGTGCAAAGTTTGTGTTTCACTCACAGCAATGGCATTTAAAAGAGACGTCTTTCCTGCATTCTGAAGCCCTACTAGTGAAAGTTCCATTTCCTGTTTAAAGAATAAGCTGAAATGTAGGCACAGAGTAGGATGATACAAAGTTAGCAGACCGATCATAGAGAAATCTAGAGACCTTCCATTTTGCAACAGTGTCATAATAAAAGAAAGGATAATGCAAATAGGACTCACTGCCCAAGAAAATGGACTCTCTACCTATTTCATTGTGTGCTCAAGAATTAAGAAAATGTGAAGATGCGGAAGCCAATAGTTATAACACCTTACAGCTATTATGGTTCAAACGTGCAAGTATCATACAAAATTACCGCAAATTATGCTTCAACCAAAGAATGCACAATTTAGACAGGGATTAACAGAAGTCATCATATGCAGTATCCAAGAGGAATATCTTTTAGGCAAAATTGTTCTTTTTCAGCACTACAAATCCTTTTTTTCTCTTCCTTTTCAAACCTTCACACTGATATTTCTGTGGAAGTATCTAACAAATATATGTATCAGACGAAATTTCACTCATCTGCCATGAATTTAGTAAAACAATTCCTGAACAAACCAGTTGGTAAGCAAATAAAAAAATCAAAAGTGTGTATGCATGGATGGCATCATTTTCAGATATACAGACAAACAACCTGAGAACCAGTATTTTCTGAATTTTGGTCAGTCATCCCATCCGTGTTAATATGAATCAAAGATGCAAGGAATAGCTAATAATGGAAATAAGAGAACTGCACTCAATCTAGTGTAAAGTTTGGATCCACTTGTATATGAACATGACCGCTGTGAAGTCCAGCTTTTACAAGCGTAAACAATGTATCAGTAAACTTGTCCCATGTCGTATCAATTAGTATTACCAGACATGTAACAGTTTTTCCAGGTGTAAACAGATTCTAATGGCTCAAAGGTAGAGACCCTACTATCCTTGTACTCTGTATCCTTTAAGATCAGGTACAGCTAAGATAGGAAGATATGCCTCTGCACTGGAGCTGAGACTGTTCGAACTGAAATAATAGGGGATTTGCAGACCGAGTAGTCGGGACGGTTTTGTAGGAACTAAAGACTACCAAGATAATTTAGACATATCATAGAACTGATATGGGTTAAGAGGTTGGTGTACAAAGGGCTGGCAAGATGGAATGGAATTGTCACTCCATTCTGCATCAAAGTTGTGATCTAGGCTGGGACCCATCTGGGGCTTGTAGGGACTTCCCATCTGGTTTGCTATTAATACTTTGCTCATGTTTCTAGGACCTAATGACTCATTTCACTACACACAACTCAACTACAGTTGCTGCCTCTTCCAAGAAAAAGAGCATAATACAAAACTGAGTGTTGATATCAAGAAATATCATAAGACAGAAGATCAGTTGAAGTTGCTACACATCGATCGACCGAGATCTGTCAGCTTTGAATCCATTCAATTGGTTTATCAAATGAAACAAGAAAGGATGTTTTCACAAATGTTTCAATCAAACGAGAGGCAAGCCTGATCTACTGACAACTGCATCAGGATTCTTATGAATTTGAGATTTTAGGATTTTAAGTTTCCTTATTCAAACTTCTCAAACATGCTTGTTTTACTTTTCTAGGGATTGCCTGATCACGTGAATACAAGTGTCAAATTTTTTGTATGAAATTTTGAACTTGGGCTTTAAAATCTTTATAGTTTTCTCATTAAGGTTTTTTTTTTTTTTGGGGTGGGTGGGTAAAATCCATTAGCATTGGAACTTTGATTTTTAATTCAACTGTTTAGTGCTCGCTCGCATTTCAGAAAACTCTAGATCTCTGTTGCGTGCATGGTCATGCTTTACTGAGTTTTCACCATAAATCTCATTAATTTACACAGATTTTAGTGAAATCTTGATAGTTTGGAAGCAAGAAAACGAGGCTTGTACAAGGGTCCGACCGGTAGCTACTCACTGAAACTGCAGGATTCGGAGTCAAAGCAGAGCAACCGGTCGGAATGTGTCGCACAGCAAGTGACCAGTCAGTCTAGCTAGCCGACCAGTTGGCTCTCAGGTTTCCTGTTTTAACTCGGGTTGTCTTTTACATATTTTTTTAAGGGGTTTTAGTTTCCTACTTCGGGTCTAATTGTAAGCTGAGCCCTATGTGATACAAATAAAACTTTAGGGGGTTGGGAAACAAAATGAGAGATACAAGGGAGGCACCAAAGGATTTGAGCAAGGGTGAGAGAGAAATTAAGACCTAGGGTTAACAAAGGGCTACTGGGCTTCTTCTTGTAAGCAAAGTTG
Organism: Prunus mume; assembly: GCF_029339155.1. Lineage (NCBI taxonomy): Eukaryota > Viridiplantae > Streptophyta > Magnoliopsida > Rosales > Rosaceae > Prunus > Prunus mume. Next base: position 15,150,943 of record NC_142701.1, on the reverse strand, counting down.
TTCCTTTCTTGACTACTGAAATTTCTCAGGGTGATTATCAAGGATATAGGCACAAATCGCCAAACCTAGTTTGGGTACAATTTCTAGTGGATTTTTTTTCTTTCTTTCGCGGTGTGTTTTTTTATCCTTTTTTTTACTGGTTGTGTGTGTGTGTGCTCATCATAGTTCATTGATAACAAGATCTTGGCACATTTGTACAAGAATTCCCACACTTATACCTTTCTTCACTTGGTTGTGTGCACCTGTCATATGCACCCTTGCCTTGGCAAGGGCATGGCAGCCATCATGCCTTGGCCTTGACCCCAACTCCAGGGTCCAGGGTTGTAACACTTATTGACTACGCTTGGACTTTCAATTTTTGCATTTTGAATAAATTTTGTGTTTATTATCAAGAAAAGAAAGTGCCTATCCATGATGACATGTGGAGCAAATATAACGAAACACACAAAACAAAGAGATGCATGGTTCACAGCCCTTTAAGGATATGAAAAGAACTGACAACAGATTACTATAGTGTTTCTCGAACTTCATTAGATCAAACTCACAGGAAGCTCAAAAAGCCATTCATGACCATGAAGCTCAAAAAGCCATTCATGACCATGAAGCTTAATGCCATATGATGAAGTATCTAACTATTAACTCAAAGGAAGAAAAATCATTGCCAGAATACAAGGAGTGGAATGAGTAATGAGAATTAACAAGGGGTTCACATCCACTGTCAACATTAGATCTGCTGTACAACAATGGGATTGTAGTCATTCTCTCAACTTAACCCCCTAAAACAGAGAAATCGGACGTTTCCAAATTCCAGTATCCCTGCGTAATGCAGGCATAAAAAAAAACTAGCGCAGAACTTCCAAATCATACTAACATAAACTATAGTTGGCTATTCCAACAAACAATGTACTATTTTGACCCCCAAAAAAAAAAAAAAAACCAATGTACTTACCCTTTCAATTTCATTGATTATAACAGACTCGAAAGGAGAAAAACTATTTTAAAATACGAAGAGGAAATGCACAAAGATGGTTTCTAGTACTTCACTCATGGTAAGAGTTGCCTACACCGAATATTTACTCAAAGACCAATTTCCCATAACCCTTCCAGTTAAAGAGACAACAGAAAATACAAAGAATTTCAACCTTCTTGTTTTCTCATATGGAGGGAATAGTAAAATGAAAATCTTAATAGTATGAAGATGGTAGCTTTGCCTCTAATAAGGGCTGTCTAACAATTGTATGGGTTCTAGTCTCAGAAGATTGAAACTCACTTTCATAATTGTCATCATCATGGTCATAACAATGAAGACAACCTCAAGCAGAATAGCCACATAGTTACAATTTTGATAGGACCGATAAATTCAAATTCATAAAATTTTGTCAGACCACATATTTTTTAAGCCGCTAATTAGGAAGTCTGAAAATCATGTTATGCAACTAATCTACTTGTATAAACAAATGAAATCACCGATACTTTTTAAGTTATCTAAAAGCAACAGGATAACGCTGGAAACCATTTGAATCATAAAGAAACTTCATTTGAGAATGATATAAAACCACAGAGTTCCCAATTGAACAAAGCTCAGTGTGATTACAGATTCCACAAATCCCATCAAATAATGCAATTACTTTTCGTTTTGATTTTCATAATTGATTATTAGCAACATAGGAGGAAGTAATTAAATTAATCAACTGCCGCACCTCAAATCTTTATAATACCAAGTTGAACACAGCAATCAGTAAACCGGAAAAAAAAAAAAACCCTTTCACAGAAACTCATATCCAAAGAAAGAAAAATGAAAAAGAGCAAGATGGGTTACCTCCGGAGCCAAGTGAGGAAGGAATCCAACAAACCCATTGTCAAGAAAATGAGTTTGGGTCTCAGGGTGAGTGGTTCTGAGATTATAATGAATCGAAAGCCTGAGAATTTCTTCAAAGAAACAAACGGAAAACTGAGGAAAAGAAGCGAAAACAAAATAACGAAACTTCACAGACTGGTGATGCTTTTATCAACGTCTGTCTGTTTTTTTGGCTTCCTCTTGTGATGACCGCTGTCTTTTTCTTTTTTCCTTTTTAACTCCTTTTGTTTTTCTCTTTACCCTTTTCCATAACCCTTAACCCTTTTGTTTTTTCCTTTTCCTCTAGTGAGAGCACAATTCCGTCACAGAACCCACAGCTTCTTTTTATTTTTATTTTTCTTTTCGTTTCCTTTTTTTAAGTTAGAGATGACATGGGTTGGGTTGGATCAATTTTAGTCCTAATTTATAACCCAACCCGATATATAACAGTTTATGATTTTTTCAACCTAAGGCCCGCTCATTATTAGGTCAATCTAACTCGACCCAAACTTTTTATGATCGAGTTGGACAGTTTAGTCGAGTTATCTCAAAATTATGCCTATATTGAAGCTTTAGTTCGAACCCGTTACTCAACCTGTTCAACCCATTATGATTGATTGAACGATTCAATCGGGTTGACTTGAAATTGTGCCCACCTCTATTCAAACAGTAAGTTTTTTTTTTTTTTTTTATATATACTTTCAAAAATATTTTTAAGGTTTATTACGAGTTACTAGCGTCTTTTCTGTTTTCAAGTTTTTTGTCCCAAAATTTATGTTGTTTCTTCTTCATATGTCTCAAGACACTTTAGCAAAGTCTCTTCTAAGCTTTTTATGTGGTGGTAGACAATGTATTGGCACTATTACAAATAAGCCAACATATTTTAAGCATTCTAACATGTGGTATTGCTTTAGGTTCCCAACATTGATGAAAACAGAGGTAAATTCAAAATTGATTCTTCAAATTCGATCAATATCATTCCCATCATATTGCTCTACACATCAATATCATCCCCGACGTCAATTCCATTCAAATTTTCGTTAAAACTAATGGCATGTTTATTTACTTGGAATTGAGGAAGTCATGAATCATGGAATTTTAAATTCGGAAAAAGAATGAATGGGCATGTGATGAATTATTTACCCCTAATCAATCTAATTCCTTGTTTTTAAAATATCAACTTACGTATTTTAATGTGTAACTCACATAATTCTTTATTACTTATGTGTTAATAAGCATAGGGGAAGTTGAGAGTTAGAATAATTTCAACACCCATATGTTTGTAAACATAGGGAAATTCATAAATTATAATAATTCCAATACCAATTCTATATAAGTAAACGTGTCATAAGAATGATTTTAACTGAAAATTGGATGTAGCTGTCATTGAGGATGACATTGAAGCGCAAAGCAATTGGATGGGGATGCCATTAATCAAATTTGAAGAATGGAGACTAAAATTATGAGGGTTTAGGGTTTGATTAGGGGGACATTGAATTATGTGAGACTGTAAATAGGATATTGTCATGTATCCAGTGAAAGGATGAAAAGTATCAAAATGTACGTGACCAGCTTTAATAAAAAATATAAGTAATAGTTTAAACTACAAGAGATAGGAGGTTTCTCATACATACTATCAATGTGTCATAATATGAGACCACTATTCTACAATTCAAAACCTCTTTTCCATTAGGCTAGACCCTATTGGCGTACATGCCGAGTTTAAGATAAGGAATATGGGATAGATTTCTTCTTGTCCGACAAAACTTATTATACGAATCACCTTCTTTTTTGTGTGAAAATTATACGAATCACCTTTGAGTTCAAGCCAAGTTAGCTTGAGTAGCCCCCAAGGCAAGGCATGGGAGAGGAGCCCTAGTTCGGATCTCCTAAAGACTTACCTATTTCAGACCAAATCCACTTGGATTTGGAGAAGGATTACGATCGGTAACCATTGTCTCAAGACAGTCATATAAACAATAACTATATAATTTCTTAATAATCTTCTGTAATGGTTTTATGTTAGATTTGTGGTTATGTTGTATAATTTTGGAGTTTTTAGTGTTCCAAGCTGTCCCCCGAGGTCAGTGACTATAGAAGACAAGGTTCCATAACTGGCATGAGAGCCCTAGGCTTTTTGTTTCTTATTTTTCAGCAAATTTATACCAAAAAAGAAAAAGAAAAAAGAAGCTAAATTGTATTCAAAATTCATTTACGAAAATTAAAAATAAGACTGGCGGATAGGAATAAGGTCACTCTTTACATACATTGATGTTGAAGTTTAAAATGGCCTATATTATTACATTCATTGGAAGTGTAATGAATGATACCAAGCTAAAGCAACCATGGGAGCCCAGAGAATCAATTGACCTAAGTACACAAGAAAACTACATGATAAGATTATTCTCCAAGTATAGAGATATGCTTGACTTGGCTGAAACGAAAGAACAAATAAATGGCAAATACTCAACTCAAAATCCAGAAAGTAACTCAAGCATTTCAAATCATATAGAAAAGTTGCACCCAGTTCAAAGCTACGAGGGACAGAGGGTGAGAGTGAGCATCTCACCAAGGGCAAACTCAGAGTTCGCAATTCGGGCAACCGCGTTATAAATAATAATACAGATATCCCCCTCCACATACAGCATAAACAGTAATACAGGGGCTAATTAGATTGCTATTAAGAAAATAGGTATGAAGGTGAAAACCAAAAGAGAAAAATACATGATCCTGCCGGTAATTTTTCTTTCACGAGAAACTCAAGAATAAACAAATAATGAAAGCACTAAATTATCCCTGACCAGAAGGGCAATGCAGGAAGAACGTTGATCTTTGTTCAATCCTTATGGACGTATATGAGAGTCAGCTGAGAAATGCTGCTGAGACAGCCCATCATCCACATCACGAGATATATCAGGATTTGCATCTTGTCCATGCTTTAAGCTGGCACTATAAAGCTCCTCAATTCGGCTAGTTACCTCGCCCATTAAAGGGCGACTATCAGGGTGCTGAACGGTACATTCAAGTGCAATCTGTAAAAGTAGAACCATATCCTCCTCAACATTCTGGTACCTAAGAAGCTCGAGGTCAAACACCTCAACAGTCCACTCCTCTTGGACCACAGAGTGAACCCATCTTGGAAGGTCTACTCCTTCCTCATTCATGATAGCTTGGGTTGGAGCCTTTCCTGTAAGCAGCTCCAAAAGCAATACACCAAAGCTGTAAACATCTGCTTTTTGGGTTACTTTGCTAGCATCTGTGAGTTCTGGAGCGCGATAACCAGAAATGCGGTTGGGCGTAGAGGTTGGGCTTGCAAGATGAGCAAGGCAAAAATCAGAGACACATGCTTCAAAGGATCTAGTGAGAAGAATGTTTGAAGATTTAATGTTTCCATGTGAGATCGTAGGACCATGGGAATGTAGGTATGTAATTGCACGAGCAGCTCCAACAGCAATGCCAGACCTTGTTTCCCAATTCAATGGAGTCCTTCCAGCGCCTCTGTTTCCTGTAGGGGAAAAGTAAAGAATGAAATGATAAACAAGAAAACAGTTTTCAGCATCATTGCTTTTGTCCCTCTTTCAATGAGTCTCGGAGTTTACATTGGTGAAGAACAATGCAACTTTTCATGGCCTTGTCAGTGCTAAATTTTTTTATTATATTTAAAATCTGTAAATTACTGAGCAGATATATTGGTGTTCTGTAACAGCATAGATATCATGCAAAATTGAAAAATTTTAAAAAGGAAAAATGAGAAGAATATATTGTTTGCGTGAGAAACAAAATCCAATTATTTATGTAGAAATCCATCCTTTGTTGACTGTCAAAAGCTTCAAATTTCTGCAAAGAATGGGAGCTTCACGATTTCCACAAATTTAAATATTATACTAAACATTGGAGTTAAGAGAACCAAAATGTCATCAACAGAATAACAATAATAATAATAATAATAATATACAACAATAAAAATAGTACTAGCAATAGTAATGATAGTAACAAAAGGCGCCAAAACACAGAACTGAACTGGTATATCTATTGTTTCTTACCAGAAACATAATCCAAGAACACCAAGAGTTACATTCAGTTACATATAGAAAGCAAATTCTTTCCAAACAATTTTTTCATGCAGCAGCAATTGTCCATGAGACAAAGTGGAGAATGGGCACCACTAGACCAAAATGAAATTTCTTGCTTTCAGGAAAAGGCAACAGAAGACAAAACAAAAATATATTTCTAATCATTGATAAATTCAATGTGGTTCAACAGAAAGAAAGAACACTTCATCGAAACTTATTACATTAAAAGAAAAACATGCAAAATTCTTCTACACAAAAACTGAGCAGCTAACAGCATGCTTTGCATCTGTTTTATGAAAGTGCTGCTGGGATTTGGGACAAAGTGCAACCGTCCACGGCAACAGTGGTGGATCCAGGAATTTTCATTCCGAGGGTCAACGTGTAAAAGGTTAAAAAAAATTCTATGCAAAATCGACCCGTTGAAATGAAACAATAATACTCTAAATTCAAAGTTAATAAATAAAACCATACAAAATACTCATGTTCATTATCAAAGAGAATTGCATCAACTTCAAAAAATAAATACACATTGCAATACACCAGAAATATCTCTAAGAATGTGACAATAAACCAAAAAATTAGTGCAATCCTTATCGCCTCCCAAGGCATCTTGTCTAATTCGACATAAGAACTTGCATATCTTAGCGCAATCCTGCTCATTTTAGGGCATTTACGTCATTTTTTAGGTCCGTCGTAGTTTTGATTTGGGGCTTTATCTGCATTTCTTAAGGGTTCTAGCTCTCAAACTTTGGAACTTTATGAGTACTGTCTTAGGCGGAGCTTATTCAAGCAAATATTTCTTCAATACGTAAGAGTTAGGTTATTCTTGTAAAACTCTTTGTGAATTGAACATCTAAAGCTTTTTACCTAGATTGACTTTAGGTTCCTTCATGCATTCATATCATACATGAAAAACTGTTTTAAGTAAAAATATTGGCTAAGTATGAAAAATGATTTTTCAAAATAATCATTTTTTCAAGATAATTTTTGGTGGCTTTTATTCCTTACACATCAAATAAGAAAATTTGATTTTATGGGGTTTTAGTATGAAGTATATATTGACTTAATGAGCTATCAATTTGAGCCTAAATCGTATTTTGCACTAAAACCAAATTTTCATATTTTGATTTGGTTGGAATTTGATTTTCTAGTATTTTTATTTGAATCCAAATGGGGGGTACTTCCTTATTTACATTGTAAACTTAAGTAAATGGAGTAATATAAAAATAAATGAAAGTAAAAGGACAAAGACATTTACTTAAATGTTGGAAATGAAAATAAGGTAATCTGCCTGCTGTGCTGGTGTGCTGTGCCCTCTGGAGCATTTCATCAAGCAATTTAGGGGCAATTTGCAGGGGTCAACATCTTCACCTCTAATGGTGGATTCCGGGCTTGCAGGGGTCAATTGACCCCTCTTGCCCCTATGTGGATCCGCCCCTGCACGGCAATATTGGGCATGAAACCGGGGACCAGAACACGTTGTTTCTTACCCCTATGTAGCTTATCAACTTGCTTAGAAACTCAATATTATGCTTCTTTGGTGTAATAAAATGGCTAAGAGAGGTTGAAAACCCTAGTTGTTCTCAGATGAGAATCATGATAATTTTCTTGTTGTCTATTACTTCAGTCCATTCTGTTATTTCACTATATGGAACGATTTGTTTTCACCCAAATGGGATCATGATCAGAGTTTCCAGGTAACTAGAAATTACTTTACAGTCTACTGGGCTTCTGAGGATTCCTCTCTGTTTGGTGTAAATGTATGGCAAGCCTAAATTAGTAAAAGGGTTAATTGCAGACATGCACGTAAAAAATTGGGCAACAAAAATACAAAAGTTGATTTATGGAATGCCTAAAGTAGCAATTCAACGGAGATATACAATCAGAACAAAGTTGGATGAAAAGAAACACTAAAATGATGATAACAATAAATCATAATGCAACAAATGGAACCCGAGAAAGAAATGCTCACCATGCAAAAGAGCAGATAAGCTTCCCATAGGCATGTAATCATACACAAGAAGCTTCTCATCCCTGCTGTAATAGTAAGCCCTCAGTGGGACCAAATTCACATGATCCATTCCCCCAATTTCTTCAATCTTTTCCCTAAATACCTTCTCCGGTACAGTCACCTCCTTCAACCTCTTCACTGCCATGGACACCCCCAATTCCAAAGCCGCCTTATAGGTAGTCCCAAAAGTTCCCTTCCCAAGCACCTCGGCCGATGCCCTCAATAAATCCTCCAAATCAAACACCTTCACTGCATCCCCGAAAAACACCAAACTCTTACTCCCACCACCACTCTTCACATTCCCTTTGGACGCAGCCGAGAAATCAGTACTCAAATTCTCACTATCCACCCCTGTCCTTCCACTGGCGGTTTCAACTTCCCGAACCTTCGCTGGAGCAACATACTCTGTACCCTCTTCACCATTTTTATTTCTCTTACACAAAAAGATCACAATGGCAATAATAACGAAGAGACCAAAAATACAACCAATCACAATCCCTGCAATTGCCCCACCAGACAACTTGTTCTTCTTCCCAGTATACTCTGTCCCATTACAGGCCTTCAATGGCTTCCCACAAAGCAAATTTCCCTCGAAAGCGTTTTCGGGCCAATGCGAAAGCTTTGAAGGGATCGACCCGTTTAACTGGTTGGACGAAACATTGAATTGTTCAAGGGCCAAACCCAGTTCAGGAATTGACCCAGTAAGCTGATTCTCTTCCAAATGCAGAGTTACCAAACTCATCAAGTTATTAAACCCCGGCGAAATTTCACCAGAGAATTTATTTTTAGCAAGGCTCAATCTCACAAGGCTTTGCATATTGAACAAAAATTCTGGAATCGGACCCGAGAATGAGTTACCTTGCAAGTAGAGATTTTTGAGGTTGACGAGGTTGACAAGGTCATTTGGGACTTGGCCTGAAAGCGCGTTTAGGCGTAGAGAGAGGGTCGAGAGTTGGGTCAGGTTGCCGAGACCCAGAGGGAGTTGCCCAACGAGTGCCCGACCCGGAAGCCTCAACTCAATGACTCGGTCTGACTCACATGTAACGCCAGGCCATGAACAGGGGTTGGTCTCCGTTACGTTCCACGCCATTGAACGGCCTTTAACGGCTGTTCTGAGAGCCAACAAGGCCGCTCTATCTGCAGCCAGATCAGAACTCGCAATCAGGCAAAGGCCAAGACTATATATCAGCAACAAAGAGGTGAAAACCATGTTGCGCTGCATTGGGGGCTTCATTTTTCAACTCCAATGGTGAAAAACAGAGCTGGGTTTTGTTCTTTGGGGATGGTTACGAAATGGGTTTCATCCCTTTTTGAGTTCGAATTCGAATTTGGTTCACTGGACCCTGGTTGGATGGAGAGGAAGTGAGAGAAAATGAGGGAAAAGTTAATATGGGAAGGGAGGGAGGGAGGTTGAGAACTTGAGAGGACTGAAGTAGTTGCGTTTGTATTAAAGCACCGGAAATTCAGAATTGGCGTTTAAAAGGCCATTGGCAGAGTTGTCATATAAAGAGGGGGTGATACAGTACAGGCAGGTGTAGTAGGAATAATGCAGCCACTTGACTTTCTCAACATAAAAAAATGTGGGAAATGGTTGAAAGTTTCGAGTTTGAGGAGATTAAGGGGCAATCAAAGGAAGCTTCAAAAATGGGGACCATGAACATTACATCGGTCCAAAGGGATTTTGAACCTTTCTTGGAGCTCCAAGGTGGATGCGATGATCTTACCTTTCTCAATAAGAAATGTCTACGGGCAATTAGGGATTGCATCAAGATATTTTTCTGGTAGGTTCTTATTAATTGCTTGGCCATCTATAGTTAAAAAAAAATAAAAATAAAAATTAATTGTGTTTTGTTTTTAAATAAAACGGTGATTTATTGGAAATGGAATTTGGGTAATGAAATCTTATTGATTACAAAATCCTAATCAAATCTTCAATTATCATAAACCTTTTATAATTAATGATTAGGTGTAAACAACCAAAAAAGGCCAAACCAAGATATGCCTTTTAGCAGAAGCTTGTAGTCGTTTGAGGACAATGAATTCATTCTTAAATTCACATCAGCTTTTCATGTATGTCTTTAACATGTACTCCACTCGTCGTCCTTTAGCTACAATCTTAAGCTCAAAGATTGCTTGGTTGTAGTTTATACCCAATTGTATCAACGATAAATCATCTCTTGTATTAACTTGTGATTGTCAAACCAGAAGGAAAATTTTTAAAAAAATTTGTTTGAATGAAAGCTGTCTTTTAGAGAAAATGATATGAATGCTAAGAAGAAATGAGTTCGTATTATTTTGATTGATTGATTGAAAGCTAGCTTCAATCTTTAAGGCATGAATGTTACAATTTACAAAGTCGTCTCTTTATTTGCATGGCTAGTTTGGCCAGAACACCCAATAAAAGTAGTAATCGCACGTAGGAAGTTCATACCTTTTCTTCCAAGTTCTAAAACATTGATAATAAATTATATTTAAAAAAAGGGTTAATTAAATAAAATTACACAACTTTTGGGAGTCATTTCAACTAGTACTCAATCTTGAAAATCTTGCATGTAGATATCAAACTTCAACATATTGACTATTAGTTCAATTAATGGATCCCCACCCCCTTCCCCAAAAACATTTCTAATTTGGGGTGAAAACCTCAACTTTCTTCAAGAGTTCAAGTCATATAGAAAATATAGACTAAACTTTCTAATATGGGGTCCATTTGGGTTATGTTTTGCCTTGATTTCTTCTTCTTCTTTTTTTAATTTATAATAATCAAGTGAAGAGATAGAGACATACATATAGTAATATACTTTGGTGTGCCAAACATTAACTGCTGGAAAGAACCCTATCATGGGAAAAACTTTCTAATATGTGGTTCATTTGGGTTATGTTTTGCTTTGATTTCTTTTTTTCTTTATATATATATATATGTATATAAATAATCAAGTGAAGAGGTAGAGACATACATATAGTAATATACTTTGGTGTGCCAAACATTAACTGCTTGAAAGAACCCTATCATGAGATCTCTTCCCAATTGCACAAGCACAATTTGAGCACTGAGGAGGAGGTCATTGCCCCTTCTCCTCACTCCTCATTCCTTCACATTTTGTGAGGTGTCTCAAGTCCCTCTCACAGCAAAAGGCATATATGTCTTTTGTCTCAAGTCTCTCTCATAGCAAAAGACATTTATGTCTTTTGTTAAATTTCATAAAGACAGACCAACAACTCACTATTAACGACACTGATATTATCTCCAGCTTAATCACCTACACAACCAAGTAGGTGTGGAGTTTTATCACAAAAGACATTGGTGCTATTAGTAGTGGAACCACTCATTATATGTTATTTTTTATTAGTCAAGTTTTCAATGTTGAACTTTTATATTCTTCCATGCACTCCCTTATGAGGAACCACCACATAGTGGGCTATGCTTGGAGCTAAGTCCACATCGAAGTCAATCAATCAAGCCTAACACGTGAACACCAAGTATTGAGTAAACTTGGTGTTCATGTTTTGTGAGGTGTCTAGTCTCTCTCATAGCAAAAGTCATATATATCTTTTGTTAAATTTCATAAAGACAGACCAACAAACTCACTATTAACGACAATAATATTATCTCCAGCTTAATCACCTACACAGCTAAGTAGGTGTGGAGTTTTATCACAAAAAACATTAGTGCTATAAGTAGTGGTACCACTCATTGTACGTTATTTTTTATTAGTCAACTTTGTTGGACTTTTATATTCTTCAATGCACTCCCTTATGAGGACCACCACATAGTGGGCAATGCGTGGAGCTTAGTCCACATTGAAGTCAATCAATCAAGCCTAACATGTGAACACCAAGTATTGAGTAAAGAGTAAAGGTAAACAAGCAAGCTCTAACATGTGAACATCACAGAGGTAAGGATAAAGACTCAGTCAATAAGTGCGTTATGATACCATGTTACATTTCAAATAACCTGATCATCGGGCCATTACTACGAACACCAATATTGCTCAATACTTAACCAACTACATAGCCCAGTATGTGTGGGGTCTTATCACAAAAGGCCTCAATGTTGTTAGTAGTAGAACCACTCATTAAATGTTATAATTTGTTTAGTCAAGTTTTCGATGTAGGACTTTTATATTCTTCAACACCTTTGTTTTTGCAAATATTCTCACGGGAGAATATCCGCTTGAAGATCATTCCATCTTTGAACTTACTTCTCTCACTTCCTCGATTCCTGTAAAAAAAAACGGAGTAAATAGACCACACTCGATGGTGTCAGGCAAAGGCCCTCTGATGCCTAGGTTAGTTATTTTGAATCTATGAGAAACAATAGCTAAAAAAAAGTACGGAGTTTTCTCTAAGGAGAGAACTGGGTGGCGGGAGTCATGTCTGGTGATCAGAGCCGTGTATGAAAATATGGAGATATAAGAGAGGCGTGGCCGGCGGTAGTGTTGGTGTCATCGGCTTGGAGAGAGAGAAGAGTGTCTCGGGGTATTTTTGCTAGGTTTTCGGGATTGGAAAATGATTACCTTATTGAATGTAGCCATGTATTTATAAGACTCTAGGCATCTTGAGTTTTCAAAGAATATCTTATTTGGAAGGAAAATATTTTTTTCCTCAAATTGTAGAGATTGAATCAAATAGGAATTTGATTGGGATCAAATCATTAATTGATGATGATATATCCGAATTAGGATAATATCTAAATATGTGATATTATCTTATTAAATAAAGATAATATCCTCTATTTGTAGTATTAATTAATTAACCAATAAATGAACTTAATTAATTAATCTATAAAATATTCTTCTTATCCACGTGGCGTTATTTGCTCCCACATCCTTTTTGTCTGGTTCGAAGCTCTCTCCTTCCCGAGAACTAGTTGTTTGTCAAGCTCTTGCTCAATTCTTAGGCTTCATGCCTCATTGCAGCTTAGTTTACCCATATTTCCACCAACCCAGCCCTCCCAATGTTCCCCCTTTCCCCACAAACTCCATAGTCCTAACCTTGCTCCTTCCTCCTTATCCCACCCAATAGATCTTCTCTTCCACAAATCTCTATTCTCTATCTATAACTCAGGTTCTCCCTCTCCAAATTCGTATTTGCCTATCCATAGGATTGTAACGTAACGTTGAATCCTAAACGTGATCTCTCACATAAATGTCGGAAGATGCGAGAGTCACATCTCGGGTTCACTCCAATTTCTTGGTGTTCATCCGATTGGCTTTGGGTTGTATGGTTGTTATCCGATTGGCTTTGGGCTGTATGGTTGTTATCCGATTGGCTTTGGGTTGTATCCCATGATCTTCTGCATTCTTCACCCATTATGCCTTGATTTTCCGTGTGAACTTTTGGAGAGTGTAATTTTCTTTACCCTAGTGCATTATAACGACACTGAGGAAGTATACGCATATGCACGCATATATAATCATATACTTATTGTTACATGTTAAAGCACAATACATGACACATGATCAAACACATGATCAAGCATTCGATGCTTCTGGTTTGATTCTCGTGAACGGCTAGGTGGTGGTGGTGGTGCTTAGAGCTTGCTGGTGATGTTGATGTTTCGCACTTTAGATGGCTTGGAGGTTGCATCTTTAGGGACAACAATGGTGAGAACTCCATTCTCCACTTGAGCTTTTATCTGATCCACCTTCACATTTTCCGGCAATTCAATTTCCCGAGTAAAGTCTCCTTTCCCCGTCCCTCTCTCTGCCGCGTGCCAAACTGTGTCTTTTGCATGGTGAGCCTCCTCTTTCCCGCCTTCCCCTTTTATCTGCAGAATGTTCCCTTCATCTATCTGCACTTTTATGTCCTCCTTCCTGAAACCTATATATATTTTCATCAAATCGCACAATCTCAAGATAAAAAAAACCATGCCCAATTTACTTACCCTAGTCACAAAAAATTGTTCAGTCCTAAAAACCCAATTAAGATTACAATCTAATATTTCGAGGCAGGGGAGCTAAAGAAAATGAGCTAAACTCATAAAACCCGCTAATATTTCAGTTTGAAAAAATGAACTGCAAGAAGGAAAACAGAGCAAAATTTATTAAACCAGAAAAGAAAAAAAAAAGGGGGTAAATCCCAGTTGGGATTGACTCGACTGGGAAAAAAAGTGGTATGTATGTATACCTGGAACATTGATTTTCAATATGTGGGCATTAGGAGATTCAAGCCAGTCCATGAGGGCCGTTGATCCTGACCATTCTCGGAAAATCGGAGGGCTCCAGAGGAAGCGCCTCAATGGGTACCCAAAAATGCCATCAGCTGCCATTGTTTGTTTGTTTACTTGGTCTGTCTCTGAAGCTTCCGTGTATTCTGGTTTGGTGTTGATGTGAACAATGGAGAAAATAAAAATGGCGTGGATGACCGGTTACTAATACTATTGGACTCATCTGACAGAACCCAGAAGCTTCTATTGAAAACTTCTTATCCCTTCTTCAGTTTCCAAGGTATTATCTTCTACGACATTCCAGCAACATCTCTGTCGTATTTGGGCTTTTCATGGGTCTAAAAACCATGGGTCATTCTATGATCTATTTTGCTGGTTTGGGTCTTTGGCGAACTTTCTCAAAAATAAAAAAAGACTAGGGTAGAATTCTTGAGAAATTTGCTATGGACATCAGCTATGTGAATCCAAACATTAATAATTTTTACATCTCGCCAATTGACTCAAAAAGTTTAAAGGATGATGACCAATTTCCATCTTGTTGATGCATTGCCAATTTCTTGATGGGCTTGCATGTTATAGGCTGCCATAATCTTGACCTTGGTGTGCACAAGTTTGATTCTCCCTTCATTGTCAATCTATGTAGTTTTGTTCAGTAGCAATCGTTATTGGATGCTACATTCACTCTTCTTCTGAGTATGATGTTCACTTTGACCCAAAAAATAAAAGTATGATATTCACTTAAAATAGACGGTGAAATGAAATATCATACTCTGGCTTGTTAAAAATAATGAAAGAGTAGTTTTTATGTTGTCAATAAGTCCATAACTCAGAGGCTCGGTGATAAAAGAGCACGAGGTAAATTATAAGTATATACATCCTAAGTTAAAATCTTCATAGATGGGTGCGCAAATTTTTTTTTATTGGACTTAACAAAAGTTTGGATTTGATGCCTTGTATTTTATCTTTACCTTAATGAGGGAGTGAGTGATAAACAAAATTTCCTTTTCCTTGGATAGCAATGTTTAAATTATAGCAAAGCTTCATCATGAAGAAACCATACAAAATGAATTATATGGTGACATTTTATAAAGCCCAAAATAATTATATATTTAAGAAATCACAAAAAGAAAAAGAAAGAAAAAAGATCATCTGTGCTTTTACAAAAAGAATATGCCAATTTTTTTTCATACTAGACATAGACAACACACTTTTGTCAAGTGGAGGGGAGATTGGAATCTCGAGCCTCCTTTTGTCACCCACCCTCCTCTCAACTTTGTTTTGGGTAAGTGCCCCATCGTACATCTTTCCATCTTTTCCATCTTTTCTATGAACTCTACTTTCCGAGAGAAAACATGATCTTATATCAAAGAAAATAGCATAAAGATTAAAGAGGGAGAGGAAAGTAGACATAAGGAAGAAAAAAGAGAACCAAAAGCAAATCACTTCGGAAGCCAATAACTTTGCAAGCTCATTATTTATTTACCTGCACATAAAAAAGCAACACCCAAAAACATTATGTTAACATATCCCTGAATATACAGTATCTATCTGCTTTCTGGTCCTAAAGCCAATGGAAATTAATAATAAAATATGAACCAGAAAATAATAATAATAATTAAAAAAAGAGAGGAGAAATTAGGATAAAAGAAAGGCAATCAAATGAAGATTCTACGTACCATTTCACCGAACACCTTTCTGACAAAGGTAAGAAAAACGATGAGCAGAGCAACTCCAGCCAATAGTCCAATAATAACAGCAAATGTCTTCTCACTATCATTGATAGATTTATCTGCCATTCATATTGTTGAAAAACGAGAACAAAAAAAAAAGAAGTTATATCCACAAACACTAAATGTTTCTTTGATCAATAATGCTAGAGACATTAAATTTGTTCGTTAAATAATACGATCATAAAAGCAAATTAAGTGTAACTTACCATGATGGCCCTTGGAGTAAAAATTAGATCCACCAGTTGAGTACCTAGCATAACACTTGGCCAAGAACATATCACCATAAACAGCTCCACCACACTCGCTTTTAACCCGTCCGATTGCCTCCGATACACAATCCTGACACTCCGATGAGCTTAAATCACCAACGCACTGCGCCAAACCCTGCACTTCCCCGGACCCACCAACCCTATATGGCCCACTGGACCCAACCAAGGCCGCCAACACTGAATCTCTACGGCCCATTCCATCGGCATCATACCCAATCGACGGCCCACATTTCTTCAACACCACAGTCTTGTCCTCCACGCCCAAAAAACTAGTGTTATCATACTTGATGTAGCATCCTTCTAGCTGAAGAGCGCCACCGGAGGTGTAGGAGCAGAGGTGCCCTACTTGGCTCACGGCACGAGCAACACACGTGGCGCAGTCGGGCATGGCCAGGTCACCACGGCATTGGTAGAGTCCGTAGATGACGTCTTGAGGGCTTGAGCCCATGATGGTGTAGTTGTTGTAGGAGGAGTAGGTGGCCGAGTTGACCAGGGAGGTGAGGAGTGAGTTGAGATTCGACTCGTAGGGCGAGTCGGGTGCATACTTTTGCTGTGTGCAGCCTCCAAACACAAAGGAGTCTGTAGAGGAGGAACTTGTAGGACTGTAGAGACATGAGAGAGAAACAAGGACTGTAAAGAAGGAGAGAAGAGTTGTTCCCACCATTTTTTGGGACGAGAGAGAGAAGTAATGAGAACGTTGGCAAATCTGTACTAGTCTCTAGCTAGGAACATTAACGTTGGAGCTTAAACCCCTTAATAAGAGACTAATAATTTGCTGCTTTTTTTTTGGGGGTGCAATTTTCTAAGAAACAAAAAACTAATAGCACATACACAAAGTTGTACCTTTTTTTATTACAGAAAAATGTTACACCTTTATCTTTTCAGAATGTGGACTGTTTTTACGACATGTCAAACATACTATCCATATTCATTCTAGCTACAGTAATATTTGATCGATAATGTATATTATCCAACCAAAAGTTTGCTAAATACGTGTGGTTTGCAAATAATTACATGTATTTGGACGTCCACTTGGAAGTCTTCGCAATAGCAGAGGTCAAATATCTTCCGCTGATGATTATTTGGCTTGACCCCAAGAGAAATATCCATGTTCATTTTATATATTTGCAAATAATTAAGGACTTACATCAGATATTGAAAAGTACAGTAGGTCACTGTTACAGTGTTGTGTAATGTCTCACAACAGAGATCATGGTGTAAAACTTGAGAAAGCGTTTAGATGACTCTAGCATTATTGTAAATATTTATTCTCACCTTGTCACTTTTGGTATATTCAGTTTAATATAAGACCTCAAGACACAAAAGGGATGACGCTTCTTTTCATTTTCTAGAATTTCTAGATGGTCCATGAATCATAGGTATAGACCTTTACCATGAATTATACATGGACCTTTTTCGAGTGTAGACACAAACACAACTGTGCCCATCGCACCAAAATTGTGCTCTCTCATCATCTAACTTTATAGGACAGCTTACTTCAGGAGAAAGAAACGCCTCTACACCAGTTTGAGTTCAATTTATGAGCAAACTTGGCAAAAAATAGCACTACATGCTCTTTAGCTATAAGGTGAAAGTTTTCTTGCCAATGGGTCTGGCCTAGTGAAAAAGAGCATTGACATTAAGGCTAATGGTCTTAGGTTCGAACCCCATGACACCTTAATAATGTGTGCGTGTGAGAAACTGTTCTTCTCAATGTAGTTTAGACTATCGCTTGTAAAAAATGTGGAAGTTTTGTTTCTAAGCATGAAGGGAAAAAATGACAGATGTGGGAGGTGATTTGCACAGGTTAAATTAAGTGTATAATTATCTTGTTGAGTGTAAAATATATCTTCCCTCAAGCTCAAGGGTTAGGTTCAGGTTATGCACTTGTCATGGAAGTTAGAACACCATGTGAATTTGAAGCAATTCTATGTGGGCCTTGACACCCTCACAAAACTCACGAGATGTTGTTCGGTCCCCCACTAAAGAACACTAAAATAAATAGAAACGTGTTAAGATTAGGCCCGTAAAATGGGTTGGGTCGGTCATGAGACTAGACCTTCAAAAAGTCCAAGATTAAGCAAACTTATCAATACAAACCTAGCCCCTTAAATCTTTAATAATTGTTGAAGTCATACACTAAATTCAGTGAAGACTAATTCAAGGCCCATGCAAAACATCAAGGACTTTCATGGCTGTTCAAAGTGTCTGTCTGTAGTACCCTATATAAACTTCTGGTTCTGATCACTACTCTACGACTACACATAAAGAATGGGGCAGTCAGAATTTAATGCATACAGTTTGTAGCTCCCACTCCACAACAAACACTTGTGGTTTCTCTGCCATCATATATTGTTTGCTTCGTTTGTTACATCTCTCTCTCTCTCTCTCTCTCTCTCTGAAAGTATGTATAGATGAAGTAGTGGGGGTGCAAGCTGTGTATGTTAATTAATTAATTTTGTTTCCTTTCAGAAGTTCAGAACAAAGAATGAGAGAGGACGATAGGGTTTGTGTGTCCAATTCAGTAATGTATATGTCGTATTAAATTTATGGTATTTTGTCTTTGGTCTCTTCATGCCCACCACTCCACAGTTTACGCTTGTGGTTTAGAAATCGTGCAGAAGGCCATTGTCATTTTCAGTTTACTCTCTTAGATAAAAGGTCGTCTATAATTAAGAACAATTGATGGCCATATGCTGCATCAATCATCAGTACCTGTGGTAATTGGTGAACAGCTTATTCCTAGTTGTTGTAAATTTATTGGTGTTTTTAATCTTACTTACCCCATGTTAACCCCCACTAGTCTTCTTGTTGGGTTGGGGCTTGAGGGGATGAATGAGAAGGATGACTGGGTTTTCTATTTTGGGTGTTTCCAGAGACAAAGTGGGTGTCTCGAGTAAATAGGTTGGGCTTCTATTGGTGGGGTAACTTGTTGCAGGTAATTTAGAACTCTATCTACCATCCTTTCAATGTGACTTTCAGTTGGGTGGATCTAGAGATACTTTCAAAATTGTAAAACTTGGGCCTTTTGAGCTTATCAGAAGGAGATCTCTAGCTGTTATGAAGCATGATTTTGCATAACTTTGTGAGTCGATTACCAAAATACGGATACTTGTGCTCAGTGAAATAAAACTGAACATGTGGCAACTGGGTTTAGCCTAGGGAAAAAGAGTGTTAACTTTTAGATCATTGGTTTCAAGTTCGAACTCCAATAACACATTGATAGTGTGTATGAAAAAATCCCTCTCCTCTTCCCTAACTTTGGCAAAAAATAAAAATAAAAAATAAAAATGAACAAGTGGGGCTAATCCTGACTTGCCTCAGCCATTAATTTCCATGGACTTCAAGCGTGGACCAAACATGTCCACAATTCTCTTCCACCGAATTTATGTTAAGTCCTTCTAAAAATGCTGATGTGGTGTGGAGGACTTTACTTTCAACAATGCTAGGTTGTCATCAACTTGCTGAAGGAAGATTTGCAGGATCAACTTGTAATGTCCCAAGAAGCAATAGGATGCCATGGCAGGAGACAGAATCAGAAGCGCACAAAAATCGGTTTTGTCTTAATTCATTAAAGGCCAATTCAGCAGATTATGTTGGTTGTATTACTAATTAAGTTAGTCAGAGTTGGAAGACGGCATATAATTTTATGAAGGCTCGTTTGGGACTACTTCTTCTGCTTTATAAGCGATTTTTTCTAGCAGCAGTTTAAGATTCTTATTAAAAATACAAGTGTGAAAATGGAACCTCTTATTATTAGAAACAACCTTGCACAGATTTTGCCTCAACCGAGATGAATAATTGTAACAAAAGCTCTGGAACTGGGACTTCCAACAAAACAAGAACCAGTTCTTTTCAGGCGTCAATTTTTCTTGCTTGTTTGAAACCTATAGTACTCTCTCTGCCTAAATCCTTCTTGTCTAACAGGGAAAAGTCCTTAATACTTTGTTTTCTACATACATGCCATCAGATTTTCCCTCCTAGCTTTAAGAACATGATCTAATTCTTGGTCTTGATTTTGTTGCTGAGATGTTTGACGATTTACTAATCTATCCAAGGCTTCTTTCATCCACCAATGCTGGCAAACTTCTCTTGCTTCTTGAGCACTCATCTATCACAAAAGTAATTCCAAATAAAATCAGCAATTGCAATCAAAAAAATTATGACCAAAGTACATATAAAGTTAATCACATACCCAAATCCTTTGTCTGAGATTCTTCTCTGGCCAGAAATCTAACTGCTCCTGAACAAGTAAAGGGAACATGTAACCGTCATAGTAAGCATCATGGCTTTTGCTCTTGAAGATCCATTTACCCAGTTCACCCTGCAAAAAAATTATTTAAAAAAATTAAAAATCTTTGAAAAAAGGTTTTCACAAAGAACATCACAACATCTAATTAAATACAAGTAACAGAAAAGATGAAACTAACCTCAATGAGTCCTCTTACTCCTGCTTCCTCTAGCGTCTCTCGGGAGGCTGCCCCTTCCTTGGATTCATCTATTTCCCACCCTCCCTGTTATGAACAAATTGTATGATTTTAAATTGACTGAATTCATAATGCAAAAAAATACATCATTAATTACTTTGATTGAAAAGAAGATTTGGGCACCTTTGGAAACAGCATTCCTTTGCCCTTTTGCGAAGTAATGACAAGAACTTCTAGTTCTGGTGCATCATGCTTTGAGGGAGTCTGCTTGGAAGTTTTATATCTGTATGGAATACATCTGCAAAAGGCCAAACTTGGTTCAATAACCAAAACAATCAAATCCTAAGACTCAATAAACCTCAAATTTCCTATGATTCTTTCTCTCCCTCTCTCTCCATCAGATAGAATATACTTTTTGTTCCCTATAATCCATAATGAACACTCATTGCAACTCATCAATTACGGTTTTCTTTTCCAGCTAAACCCACCCTCAAAAACCAGTAATGCAGTAATATATAACCTTTCATTCCAAAAGCAACCAACAAAAAGAAAATGAAAAACTCAAAACTCCCAACACAAAGTTGAGAGAGAGAGAGAGAGAGAGAGAGAGAGAGAGAGAGAGAGACGAACCCTACAACTTGGCGACGACCTTTGCTGTATCGCTGCAAATGCCTGCCAGTGCGAGATACCAAAGCAACCATATTTTCTTGAGGTACCAAAGCAACCATGTTTTTGTTATTCAGATGGATTCTTGGAATGGAACCAAACTAAAACTCACCCATCTTTTATAAACAAAAAATCAAAAGAAACAGAATATTTGGAAATCAAAACCCATAGTTTATTATTGAAAACGAAAACATATATTTTATTTGGTTTTACATTAATGCTGACCACAAATATATATATAAAAAAATAAAACAGATGAATTATTTGAATATTGATTGACGACATGTGTTCTGTTATCCAATGAAGGGACAGCTGAACCACCCAGTCTACCCCTTATAATTACTTTGCCTATATGTCAAGGGGACCTTTATCTAGTCAGCCTTAAACTCCTTGCGTTTCATATTGCAAGTGAAAAAGTAGGGCTAATATTACCGAAGGCATCTCCAGCCATGGTCATGGGTTAAGTATACCCCTAAAAGAATGTAAAACTTATCTCTAGTTATGGGTTAAAAAAAAATTTGATCAAATTTGCAGGACCACATTTGTCCCTTTAGCACTATAATCAGGTCACTTGTAGCCCAACTTTGGTCTAGGCTAAATTTTTGTGTGGACCCAACGTATGTGCTTTTCAAGAAGAGAAAGGATCATGCCTAGGCAAGAGTACGAATCATCTGGTGCAACTGCAAATCTAACCGCCAATATTAAAGGCGCCACTGACATCATTAATGACATCAGCTAGCCGTTAGGTTTTTTTTTTTAATAACCTTTTAAAATGTTTATATATATATAATTGGTTTTTTACCGTTGATGGTCAGAACCATTGATTGAAAAAGTTATTTATTTAAAACTTTTTTAAATGTTTTAAATTTGTGGGATATAAATTAAACAATATTGTCTCTAAATAGTAGTTTAATTAAATTAAATAATACATAGTTATGAAATATATGAGTGTTGTACCATAGTTTTTATCAAAATAATAAAATATGAAGGGCCCTAAAATATAGTCATACATGACTGGAGATGTAAAATTTTAGCCATGCACTATTCTTTAAAAAATTTGGAGGGCTAAATTTTTAGCACTAAACTACATTTAGCCATATAACTGGAGATGGCCTAAGTTCATTTATCCTATCTTAAAATTTCATTCTCAAATCTATTAAATGGTTGGATTTCTGTAATGATGAAGTATAAGTCTCATAGAGTTTTGTTCTTTTGATCACCAATTGTTTAATCCAAATTCAATATTCGACATTTAAATTTGATTCAAGTGACAATAAAGTGTTATGCATTTAAAACTGTTGTGGATGTGGAATTAAACATGAGAATTTCAGCCACAAGAAATTTAAACCGCGAATCAAACAAGATCATATAATTTTGTTTTTTTTTTTTTTATAATCATTAATTGTTAAATAAAAAATTCAACGGTTGACATTCAAATTCGATTCAAATGACAATAAAGTGTTTTGCATTTAGAACTAATTCCCCTCTTTGAATTTGAATCCAGTGGTTGATAATCGTGGACTTTTACAATCAACACTAACCAAGAGATCCAAATTGAAGTCTTATATATTCACAGTGTTCTCTTCTCATAATAATAACTAAGGGATCATGCACACATGTTGTCATTGTCCTACAACCCGTCGGTTTAAGTTCGTAAACTCATCGGATTCGAATCAAATTGACCTAAATCCAAATCTGAATCCATTTTCTTTTTGTTAGAATCTAAAATTTTGTTGAAGACTCTTAACGGTTGACTTCTGTAAATTGGATTGCAGTCGTACGTGGTGCTGAGTTTCTTGAGTAGTTTTTTTCTTCTTCTCTTATGATAAAAAAAGATAAAGAAAGCGACCAAATTAAGTACAAACAAAACACACACCAATCAAGAGCTAAATGTAAGTGAAATTGTGAGAAAATTATTTGATAGCGAAATGGGAAAAAAGTTAGGCTGTGAGTGAGTCAGGGACACGTAGTCGACTGCATGCGATGCCACACCATTTACAAGATAACAATAATTAACCAATGAAATGATATAAATGGTCCCTTCTTTCCTCGCAGTGGCCAGTACCATTGTCTCTCTCTCTCTCTCTCTCTCTCTCTCTCTCTCCTTCCAATTAAATAATTTATTCATCACTCTGTTCGTTTAAAGTGGAAGTGGATCGTGAATCGACGTGATAAGATTCTAGCTTTTCATATTTAATTTATAGTTTTTAGTTAATGTATGTAATACTGTTCATCCCTTTTTCCTTTCAAATATTATTTCGTTTTGTCCTAACTTTTTATCAACAAAATTAAACTACAAAACAGATTCCTTACATGGTTGTGAATAAGACTGGCTAAGGAATCTGTTATCATATTTTCTCTCGAAAAATATATTACAATCCATAAACTTTAAAATTCTAAGAAATTTTGAGCGGAAGACCTCTTGTTAAAGCTTAATTTGGTATTGTCAATGGGGTCTAGTTCAGTAAAAAATGGTCATAATTTGTAGACTGAGTCTCAATCTCACGATATCATATAATTATATGTGTGTAAAAAATCGTTCTTCTCATTATCACTTGTATTAAAAAAAAAAGTTTTGTTTAGTACTGTGAGAGCGATTTTATTTTGCTTCCACAGGTACCATATTAGATGATCACTAGAGCTTAAGAGAAGAATAACAGAACCATTTTTGACAAATGATAGGGACCTAATTTTAAACAGTAACTCTGCAGTCGACCAGTTTGTTTGCTTTTGTTCTTGTTCTTAATCACAAATGCTTTTGGTACAAGTTGTAATTGCCCTTTCTTTGGCATTTTCTTTCACAATCTCTTCCTTTTGCATTTCTCTTTTTCTTTTTTGTTTTTTCCGAGAGAGAGAGAGAGGGACTTGTAACAGTATGTGAACCTCAAGTCCCCATTAGAAGAAATCTTATCCAAGACAACCTTTTGGATGCTTTTTAAAGCATTAAAAACCGACCTATAGCCGAAAAAAAACGACCTTTCAATTGAAAAACACCACAAAAATGCTTTTGTCTTCTCTTTTGACAATGGCCAAACTCACGCCTCTCCTTGTGTAAAAGCAGTGCACCATCGTCACGCCCACACACCAAGACAATTACAATTCTTTATTGTTTTTATTTATTTATTATGTGTTTACTTGTTCTTTTTCTTTCTTTTTTTCCCCAATAATTATATTCATTAATGCATGGTACATGCATGCTAGCGTCAAGATTTAGAGTGGTCATGGCAGGCCCATTTTAATTTTAAAATAAAATAATGTAAATATTCTAGATCCTAGACGTGACTTGCCAATTTTGCACGTAAGTATTGGTGGAAGGAAAACCAAACAAATGAAATTCAATCGGATTGTTTTGACGTGATGCACGATTAGTCGGCGACATGTCGGCCGTGGCCTGTGGGATTGATTTTTTATTACCCATTGTTTTTGTATGTTTTCGGGAAATCGAGACAGACTTCCCTACAACAACGGCAGTATACTGTTTATTTTTGTAAGTCATTGATGTTGTTGGAGTTTTAGGTAATGGTAGCCTCCCAAACATCGGTATTATTGGAGGAACTGATGTCGTTACATGAATATGCGCATAAGGAAAAAGTTGATGCCTACTACGTTGTAATAGACATCAGTCACCAACCCATCGCTATGTTGAACGCATCGACAACAACTTTTATCCGTTGCGTAGTGGAAGCTAACTGGCAATTTCCAATTTGATTTGGTTGCATTAGGGTGAAAGACTGATCTCTTCTATAAATAGAAAGTAAGAGATGCCCTTTTTGATATATTGAGGTGGCAGTCCTATAAGTTGAACAACGTCTTCAATGGTGAAGTGTGAGTCTGCTCTTACTACTTCCAGGCATTCATGATAATGCATTAGGTAAATTGAAGATGATGATCTCGGAAGTCAAGAGAGAGGAAGCTACAAGGAGGGATTGGCAGAGCCAATTAAGGCCCACAAGGGTCTTTCGATCCTTCTCAACATTTTGAAAACCTTATATTTATCTATGTTATCCAAGTTGTTTTTATAGCTATACTTAGTGTTGACCCTTCTCGTAAATGTAAATTGTCTATAATGAACATGAATATGATCTATATTTGTTTTCATGTCTTCATATGTCATTTATATGTGTGTGCCATAGATTTTATTTGATTTTCTCATTATATCTAAAATCAACTTTTTATACTCTCTCATTATTTTTTGGTTTCTAGAGTTTAGGTTATATTACTAAGATATTACATTTTTTATATTGAAATTTAATCATTATAATGAATTCATAAATATATTTTCTTATAAAAACTAAATTTATTGTAATTATAAAGGTATTTAAAGTTGACCCTCCTTAATAGAATTCCTAGCTCCGCCACTTAAGGGGGTAAATTTTGTCGTGGGCACGCGAAACAAGATGAACGAATTAGATTAATGTCAAATCCGATAACGAGAGATCAAATGGATTTCTCCATGTTGAGAAAAGTCTCAAGTTTTATTAATAATATGACAAGTATTCAAAATACAGTCCTAGGCAAGGTCTAAAATATCGATGGTATCGGAAATATCGCTAGTCCAAAAACACGGAAATTTCTATGGAAATATTGGGATATTATCGATATCGATAAAAATTGAATAAAAACAACGGAAATTATAAGAAAAACTTGGAAATTTTTATTGAAACTTTGGAGGATGTTTATTCAGCCAATTATGTATTAGTTTATCACAAAAAATTAGAATGAAATGCATTGCATGATGGGTTAACTGATTTAAGTTGATTATATAGTGAGCTGACAAATACTGTGAGTGTAGAAAATATATAGTAATTAATGAAAGAAGATTAAATACACTATAATCATTTATATATAATGATTTACTACAATATTTTTTTACACTTTATACATTGCATGGTAAGATACATGAGTAACTTAGTATCACACAGAGTTCTTATGAGGTTCAAATTTTTCACTATCTTCATCATTCTATGTGTAGAGTAAGTGTATTGTGAAGAGTAGTCATCAAATGATAAACCCCCAAAATAGTTTTGCATGTAATTGTTCAGAACAAAATAATATAAATATACATATTTTTGCATATTGTCACAAAAACATAAGTAACATGGTGGTTAAGGTGTTGGAGGAGTGAAATGGCAAGGGTTTGAATCTCCTTTGTGTGTGCTTTGAGTTTTTTTATTTTTTATTTTTATAATTTAATTTTTTTCATTACATCGATATTTTGACAAAATATTGTTGAAGTGTGAGCGAAATTATCGACATCGATATTTTTCGATATTATCGATATTTATATGATATGTGTATGGATATGTTTCAAAATATCCGTGACCCGAAAAAATGATAATATCCTCGATATTTCGTCGATATTATCGATATTTTAAACTATGATCCTAAGATAAGCCTTGATATAGGCATCAACCCTATGACGCGTAAAAGGAAAATCTTCCAATTGATTAAAAAATATTAAGACAATAGAATTATGTATACATAAGTTGGAATATTATTTGAATGAAAATAGGCCTAATAAATTACGGTACAAACTACTAAAGACTCCCAAAATTATGAGGTCATTTTCAAGTTCATACTCAATTTTTTTTAACATTTACAATTACATACTCAAATTCGTAGAAAACCTACGAATTACCCAGTCCTTAGGAAAACCGTTAATAGATATGTTAAAGGCTGATGAAGTGACGTGGACCCTTTTTTATTATAAAGACTTGATCGCGGAAACTTAAGGATATCTGCTTGTTGGGTAGAGGAGGGGCCACCATATTGATATTAAAAATCCATCATTGTCAGGTGATGATGGTATGCTTATATGTATTGTATGGATAAAAAAGAGGCCACAATGGCATCAAACTCTTCTGGAGAATGACTTTGGTTATAAGCTGTTTTCAAGCATTTCTACATTTATATCCCCTCCCTCTTATCATGTCTGTCTAGCCAAAATAAAACTACCATATTTTTTAAATACCTCAATCTTTGAAACTGACATATTTGGCACTACAAATGAGCAATAAGTTTTTACTCAAATTTCCAAAACTACAAGCAATAGTGTCAGTATCATTATCAAAACATAATACAATTTCACCAGCCTCTATATTACGTAGTGAGCCTGAGAACAACCGGAGTAACACATTTCACATTTTACAACTCAAATGTGCCCATCTATGTACAAAATCTGAAACCTAATTCATTTGAGAAACAACCATACAACAACAAAATAGCATGTTTAAGCAATGATCACTGCATCAATGGAGAAATCTAACATGCCAACCCACTGATTTAAGGAACTAATCAGATCCATCGGAATCTTCATCCGATGTAACCTCTGAGCCTTCCTCATCTTCATCATCTTCATCGATCCTGAAGGCTGTTTTAGCTGTCATCTTGGACAGTGCTGCAGTCTTGCTTGCCCTCTGTGAGCGAGCGCTTACTGTGCCAAGATTATTAGGAACAACAGAGGTCGGGGAACTGTCTTCATCAGAAGATTCTTCTTCAAGCCTCACTTGTTTCCTGCGACGGGTTGGTTTAGTTGAGCAAGGAGCTGGTGTTTGTGGCATTTCAACAGAAACGTTGAAATCCATGTTGAAGTCTAGTTCTAACCTCCCTACAAAATTTATAAGCAGAAGAATTATAGAGATTGTAAACAGAGAAGAGATGCCATACTCCCAGAAAAACAGGGGGGAAAACATACCAAAACTACTTTAAATGAATGCAATCCCATATGTAATATGTCAATGAAACAACACCTAATAGGTGGTGTTTTGGCTGCATACTAGTAGTAAGCAGAAAAACTGTTTATATGGCAGACATCATATTTTATTCCTCCCGCAATAGTCTAGCTCAACATTACCACAATGCAGCACACAATACTTGTGCGCAGAGGTTATCTAAACCAGTAGATTTATAGGAAATAAATTAAGTTTATTATAAAAAAAAATACCTGCTCCTTCATTCTGGATAGATTATAAGCATTTTTGTACCTTCAGTCGTTAGAAATATTTTCAAACAAATGTCTAGAACTTCATGAATGAAAAAACTTTCCATGGTACTCTTATGAACAAGTTAAGGATTTTACCAAATATAAGATTCGCTTGGTCTTGCGACATTTCTTGATCTGGCTGTCTATCCAGTGCCTTGAGATGGTCAGCCATCCGCCTTAATTCCTTGACAAGATCTTTCTCTGCCGATACAGATTCAGCCACACGAATTAATAGCCTCCTCATTAATTGGATAGCCCCTTGCTCTGACAACCGAAAATGGAGCAACACAAGTATTCTACATAATGCTGACACATATGACTTCTCTGCAGGTGTCTTCTTTGTATGGAAGGTTGCCACCTAAATAAAGAATAAGCCCAAGTAATCAATACGTTTAAGCCTGCAAAATTCTTCATTCTGAAGGCATCAATTAAGCCTGGGGATTTGGGATGGATGTACAATATACCAGGTAGTACAATAGTGCAATGACTGCCAAACAGATTTACAAAATGTATAAGATCCTCAGTACTATGCTAGATCAGTTTGTGAAACTTAAGAGTTGGAAGAATAACAAATTTGTTTCAAGCTATCTCATTATTTATTAAAAAAATAAAGTAACATTGATATTTATTTAAAAAATAAAAGAAAAAAGAAAAAAAAGGAATCAAGGAAAGGGTAATAACAAAACTAATGGCCAAAAGAGGGCAAAAACTATAACCTATGCGTACCATAAACAATCTTAGATAGGCTCATTATGTTTCACTAAGACACTGATAAGAAATTATGTGGAAAACTAGAGTTTATCTTTGGGTATCTGCATAGTAATGAAATGAAAGTGACAGGGTTATTGATAGCATAAAACTCAACTCAACAAGCCTTCATCCCAAAGGATGGGATTAGCTGCTTTTATTCCTACATTGACTTCTTTCAATACCTTTTTTGGTATGAAGGAATAGGATAGGATCCAAAAACAATTGAGGTCCAATTATGGAGCAGGCATAAAAAAATAGATTCTTGAACCTTGAACAAGCATTTAAGTTGGCAGATGATAAGACTTAATCACTGAGACTTAAACCAACCTATCTATATACAGCCTCTAACCCTAGTCAAAAGTAGATATTCATAGTTATGATCATAATCATAGCTTCAGAGTGGCAAAAAGACCAAAATTATGGAAGTTGAAATATTAACTTCTAGCTGTGGCTCAACATAAAAATAATAATCATTTGGTGATTCAATCATTGAGTTACCTCTGTGGCTATGCGTATGGCAAGCCCCTCCTCACCACACTCAAGTGGAGGTTCTTCTATGACTTCTGGTACTTCCCCGGTATCATTTCCATCCTCCGTCTCGTTTTTATATAAGGGAGCCTGCATGATTTGCAGCATAAAACGTGATACTTGGACTGCACGCTTACGCATATTAGAAACCACATATGCAGAACCTCCAGCATTGCCATTGATACCCGGCCACATAGAACGCATGACTGTAATGAAGGACTTTGATATACACTTCTGCATTTAAATAACCACACGATTTCAGGTTATTGGCATCATCTCCAATATGCGGATATACAAGAGGAACCTCATGTTAGACAACTAAGCACTACTTGCCTTGTGATTAGCTGAGAGGGAAGGGTAATGCTCAAAGAAAACAGATAAGCACTGTTTCAACCTGGTGAAAAAGTTTGAGCATTAAACTGGTATGTGGACTAAATTGCGATGAGTATACTTGTGAAAAATATACAGAATAAATAAGGCGCAAACAGGCTACCTATGCAAGTCTTTAGATTCATTGCTGAAGTACAAGGTAATGAGCTTGGATAAAAGCAAGGGATGTAGAGAGGTGGGCATGCTTTTGTAGTTTTCACTCACAAGAAGAACTTTAGCAAACCCCTCCCCAAGAGCACCTTGAACGGACTCATTTTCATCACTTGCTAAAGAATTGTCCCAATCATCTTTAATAAGCCCAGCGTACAAAAGATCAAGCAATTTAATATTCGATATCCCATCTGTATCAGAAAAGTTTAAAGGACTTGAGGTTATATCGTAATCTTGGTGTTGTGATAAAACGTCCTGGCCCACCACCCTATCAACTTCCCGAAGATTATGCCACATCCCAAGATCAAATAATGCCTTACAAGCAATTATGCTAATTGGAGCAGGACCCTTAACAAATGAAACCTTTAACTGCTTTACTAGTTCCTGGCTTGGCTTCTTCTCTAACAACCCAAAAAGCCCGAGGCATCTCACTGCAATCCTCTGGACTTCCAAGTGAGAATGTTTTGCCTGCAATTCAGAATCAAAAGATGTTGTTAACCCTACAAAAGAAAAACGCCATCAAGCATGCCTATTATTAGGTGCGTTTTATTTACCCAAAAGTCGTTACAGTAAAAAGAAGAAACGGATTACACCTTAAGAGTTAGCGTCCCTCCTATCTCTTAAGTTGGAGGTTAGGCATATCAACCACCTTAAAACAAAAACCAGACATTCCTCCAATTTTTTGAAATTCAAAAGGAACAAACAACACAAATTCTTTGTTTTTCAGTTACATGAAATAAGCTCATTACCGCTGGAAGCAATAAAGATTGCAGTAATTCAGCAGGCTCAGTAGCTCTCCCTTGAATGCAATGATATGATCTTGCCTTCTCCAAGCAAAGGCCAAAAACAGCAAGGCAGTGCATCCACTGCATAAAATCAGCTGTTCTTTCCCTGCAAGGCCGAGCAATCTCCTCTACAACCCCAAGAACAACTTCTTCAAATTCACCACTAGCAGCATGCACCTTTCTTGCTAACCCAGACACCGCTTCAGCCCAATCTTTATCACCACCAAGATTTATTCCATCTCCTATAACAACCATTTCCCCATACTGATCAACTTCATGGTCAAAAGGCTTATGCAGCAGTTCCAGCACAAATGTGCTAGCAACCTTCCTGTTTGTAGCATCTGAAAAATCAAGCAATGCACCAAGCAAGAGTAGCTGCCGACATGCAAAGCGATAATTTGGTCCTGAGTAAGTACTTTCAAGTTAGGATATAGAGTTGGATATAAATCAATGTTCTCAATCAAATGTTAATTACACTCACCAGCATCAATGTGAGCTTTGACTAAATCTATATAATCAGAAATTGTTGCTGGCAGAATTTGCTCAAGAAGGTCATTGCTGTCTGAAGCTTCTGCCGCATATACTGCTGCTTCAGTGCCCATTGTAGAAGCAGCATCAGAGCCTTTTGCCTGTTCAAGCACAAGTTGCAACCCTTAAATAATGAGGGGCCAGTTCGTTCAGTATATGTAAATTAAGAAACAATATGTCATTGGAATAAATGCCCTAATAGAGTGTTCCAGACATGGTTATGTGGCCTTTTTCACCACCCACTGGCCACTTTATCTCAACTTTCATATGCCTTAACTCGTCAGCTATGATCTCCCCTCCATTCTATATGTTTTAAACCACAAACCACTTGAAAATTACACAGTAAAATAGTATAAACTTACTTGTGCTTCCATCTGCAGGTGCCTGCATATCATCCTCCAATAAAGAGCGACCTCCGCTTCCATTAGTTGGATGCTTGGTGTGCAACGTGCTGAATCTTCTAACATTGAATCCAAAGCATGATCAATAAAACAGGCTAACATTCATAGTATAGTATGTCTATGTGTGTGTCTAGTATAGATCAAAGGATGCATCGCTAATATTTTTACCTATAGACAAACAATTGTATTAACGTTTGGGAGCATCAAATATTTGACGAAGAGAAAATGCAATCTTTTCTGAAAATCGTCAGAACTAGAAGAATGTCCAAATGTAAGGTACTAGATTCAGAAAAAACTACTGGAACACATAAAAATAAAAAAGTTAGCTCACTGGAACTCTTTTTCTTAACCAAGATATAACTCATTCAACGAAGTCCATGTTCATGAAGAACTGAGCCCAGATCTTCATAATGACATGTTTAAAAGAAGTGTATTCTTCAATTTATATTTAGGTCATACTTTAGAACCACCGTGATGTTCAGTTTGGCATGTGTCGCAGAATTATTCAGTATGACTAGTCTAGAAGACAACAAAAATCAAGAGGCAGAATCATTTGTGTACATGTTTTCTCTTCATTGGCAATATCTAGACCTTGAGTTTCTGTTCTCAGGACTATCCCAAATTTATGGTCAAGTTTCTGGTAATCAAGATTGTTATAACATGTTGGGTCTGGAAAAGAGTTATGCTAAATTGGTAAGTCCCATTCCTGGACATGGAACCTTTATTGCTTCCCCACCCAAACTAAAGAATAGGAAAATAAAAAGGACATACGTGTAAGTAATGAAAAAGCAAAAAGGTATAGAATGCTATCAAACCTTCAGTCATCTCACCGCTAGATGATATGTACTGCCGAATATTTTCACCATCTCGTACTTTAATTAAACCAGCTTTTAACAAGGCGTCAGCCACAGACTCTCCAACGAATTCATAGGTTTCAACATCAAGAAACTTGAGAAGTTCTAATGGGTCTCCTCTGCAGCACTTAATTAGCCATTCATCTTTCAATAATTTAAGACACTCATTTGAAACAGCAACAGAACGATCAGCAAGTCCCCTCTGAAGAATTAATGTTCTATGCTTGATACTACAAAAACAATAAAATGAAAGTGAGAAAAAAAACTGAGAGAAAAGGGAAAAGAACAAAAGGCAACCCTCCAAAAATTCATGTTCTTTTAAGTAATATACCAGCTAACTAGCATAGTGGAGGTTTATATATAGAAATTTGTAGCTCAAATATGACTAGACACTGGTAAACATAACTGCTCCTGTTAATAAAGCCAAGGACTAAACTATAATCAGACAGAAATGTTGTAATCATCACCATATAATGGTAAATCAAAAGATTCTCCTATTTTTTAGAGTTATAAATTTGCCCCTTGATTGTAAAATTCAAATCTGTTTCATAAAATTATAAGGTTTTTTTTTTTCTTCTAATCTTTACAGCACCCCTTGCATTTCCATCAGATGTTCGAATACTGCTGCAATAAGAAGGGAATAAACTTACCTGAGACTTTGAAGAGGAAATTTAGTAGCTAGAACACAGTACGCTGCTTTGCGCACTGATTCACTGACATCTAATGTAGAATCAATGATTGCCTGTGCGGTTACATTTGAAGGAGGCAAAGATAGCACTATTGTCTTCCGAACCTCCTGCAAAAATGCCAAAGTTGGATATCTAAGAAGCAAGTTTCCGCAGAATTATAAAGTACTATAAGATTGAGATACGATACCAACACATAAAAGTTGACACAATCTTAGTATATCCTTTGGTAAACAATAGTATTACAAGCCATCCATTGGAAACGAGTATGCAAGCTAGTGTCTGTTGTAACTACAACTCAAATTTCAGTATACCCAAAATATACTGAAATGCTTCTCAACAAAGCACGCATTTCATAATATAACATGGACATGATGTTGAATAAGGAAACTCTACAAGAAGAATATAAACAACAGATAGGAGAAAGAAGATGGACTATCAGTCTAACACCAGCACTGCACAACACATATGTATGTGAATCAATGGAGGAACTTACCACAGTTTGTTCTAGAGGAAGCATATCAAGAAATAGATCAAGAATATCACTGTTCTCGCAATCACTTGCAAAACGTGAAAGAGCCCTAACTGCAGAAATACGGATTACAGGGACCTTGTCCTCCGCACGCAACTTCATACAATCTATTACTTCATCCCAGAGCTCACTGCTCACTTCTGCATCATCTGGTAATTGCAGGATGATCTACACGAGTACAAATTTCCATCAAGCCAGGAAAAAGAGAAAAATATTGCAAAGTATGAAATTCATACAACCTATGAACTTTAAATTTTAAATAAATAAATAAATAAAAATTTCATGAAAAATGGGGGGTAAGGGTAACAGTATTACAGTGAAAGCTCCCGCCAAGAATGAATAAAGCTAATGAAACCTCACCATATAAGTTCAAACGAAGTGCAACATCCAGAGTAGATAAATCAAATGCTACTTACAGATCTCAATTTTAGGTGTCAGTAGCTCAAAAGTAAAACCTTATAGAAATCCCTCTTTTCCAATAAAACCATCGTGATGAAAATAGCTCTAAGAATTTATGCACCTTCCATCAAGTTCATCACTTGTAAAGTTTTGAGAAATAATTCATAAGCTACATATAGAGCAACCAAAAGCCATACGTCTCTACTTGTGGGTTCAAACAAAAGAAGCTAAAATTTAAAATTGAAATATAGAGTCGTTAAGAGTTCCTATCCAGCAACCAAAACCAGAAATCGTCTCCTATCACCCCTATCAACACATCAAACCCATGAATAATATCCCCTTCTTTCCCTGACTTCATTTTCTCAGCAACCAACCAAGAAACAACCATTCAAAATACCAAAAATAGGAAAGCCCTAAAACCCCAAACCCCAATTTCCCCTCAATTTCCAACACTTGGTTCAGTAACCAAATTAAAAACCCTACCGAAGAAACAATCTGGCAGGCTCGGAACCTATGAGTCCTATTAGCGGCGGCAGACACCGGCAGAAGGAACCTGAGAAAGTCCTCCAAGAAAGCGTCGCATTGGGAGGCAGGGCCGGAGTCTCGGGCCATGGCGAAGGCAGAGATGAATCGAACGGTGCGTTCGGCGGAGGCCGTACGCCTCTGGAAGGCGAAGAGGGGAGTTAGAGTTTTACAGAATGCGGAGAAGAAGAGAGAAGACGACGACGTCTTGGAGCGGAGGGCGGATAGCTCCTTGAGCTTGCGGTTGTGGGTAGCGTTGGAGGTGCGAGCGTCGTTCAAGATTTGAGCGATTTTGAGCATTAAGGACTTCTCTTCTTCCACCGTCTCTTCCGCCATTTTTGCTCTCTGCTTGTCGGTGAGTCTGTGGAAATGGATCTGAAGATTATTTGCAGGGTCAAAGGTTCGGGAGGATGATTGCCATTTTTGAATTCAAGCGGGAGTTTGTTCTGTTTTTATGCAAAGCCCATTTTCGTAGTTTCGTTTTGAGGCCCAACGCTAAGAAAAATTGGGCTTCAGATCTAACGTTTAAAATTTGAAAATATTTTTATCTTCAAACTTTTATATATTTCCAACCAATTATTATCATTTAAAGTTGGCAGAGTAAAGTTTATTAATTTGAAGTTTTTATACCCGCGATGAAAAATGACGCATGCTATCTACATTTCTCATTTGAGAGCATTTTTTCCCATCACTTTAAATTAATGTGTACTATCACTACTCTTTTCAATTCTTGATATGTGTTCATTAGCATAACTATGATTCCATAAATACAAAGCAAAAAGTTAACTATAGTTAGACCCATGTACACGTGTCAAATGTTGAGATGCTTGGTGAGAATACACCTTTGGCTAAAGTGTTGAGCAAAAATATATCATTTATGATTTACCTTCCTCAATTTGCTATTCGCATTCTTATGCTAACACGTAGACTCCACTTACACAATAAACTAGACAATTAATGTTCTAAGCACAAAAGGTTTTTAGCATTTTCAATGTAAGTTTGTTTTTCCAAAGTAAAATAATTGTTTTGAAGAGCCACAGTCAACTTATCAATTATAAAGAGAGAGAGAGAGAGAGAGAGAGAGAGAGAGAGAAGTTGTAGCTTATGTGATTGAGTTTTGACAAGTTTGTTTTGTTGGGATAGTTTTGTTGATATGGCTCATATATTTTAGCATTCCAACATTATTGAAGAGGCAATTGGAGATGCTCTAAAGTTAAGAGCTTGTGACAATGCCAATTTCAATTCCACAATTTTAATAGAGTTGTCCTTGGAGAAATTTCTAATCATTTGTGGTGGAAGCTTTCTTTTTGTTACAGTTCCAAAGTGGGAATTACCTGCAATTCAAGTTCATTTGATTTATTTTATAGTTGATTATAATAGTCTAAACTTTTGTTGGCCTAGTGAAAATTAGTTAATGGGGTATAGTCCATTAGAAAATTGCATTGACTTGTAAATCAGTGGTTTTATGTTCAAATTCCTATGGTACTTTGACATTGTGTGTGAGAAAAAACTCCCTCTCCAAAATTGCTTGAATAAAAAAATATATTTTAAAAAAGAAGATAAATGTAGAAGAATGTATAATAAGAAATTAACGAGTAGTATAAAAAAGAAATAAAGGCCCATATTGTAACCATTTCTTTTGGCTAGAGTTAAGGGTAGGCATCAGAACCGAAGAACCGAATCAAGCCACTAAAAAACGGAAAAAAACCGTGTTGACAAAAAAGTTAAATCCAATTCAAAAAACCGAACCAAACCGATTCTAACTAGTTCCCATTTCGGTTCTATACCTCAACAAACTGAATTGGGCCGAACCGAACCAACCAAATTAAAATATATATAATTTTAATATTTATTTATATCCAATGCTATATTTTTAATCTCATAACTAATATTTACCCAAGTTCAATTTCAAAACATCTCTTTTTTCTAGCCTCAATATTTCTTTTTGTATGAAATTGGATAATTTATTAATTTTCAAGCCAAAAAAATAAAATTTGAGCTGAAATTGTATAAAAATAATAATTTGAAAAAATAATAATAATATTTCGGTTCAAAACCCAATTGGACTAGAATTAATTCAACCCGAACCGAACAATTTTATAAATTTTTTTGTTAAAATCGGACCGAATTGAACCGGATAAATAGTACCAGATTCGATTCTAATTTAAGACAAAAACCGGCCCAAACCGAACTATGCCCACCCTAGCTAGAGTGAAATGAGAGATGAAGAAAAAGTGGAGGGAGGAAGGATTGAGAACAAAGGAGAAAGTAGTGGATAAAAACTTGGAAATGAAAATAATATAATATGTATTTACGTTAGTGTCCTTTATTTTTAAAATGAGTTTGTAAAAAGGGAGGGCATTTCGACCAAAAAAAAGTGCAAGAGGGCCATAGTAGTAACTTCACACAAATAGTTGGGAAATAGAATTTGTTTTTCTATTTCGGGTCCAAACGGTAAAAAGGGGCACGAGTCCCCGACCCGTTAGGCAGCATGCTTATAAGCGTCACTGGCTCCTTTCAGACTCGTTTGATGAGCTGCGAAAAAGAATTGAATAGAAGAGAGTGAGAGCCTATGACGCTGCATTTTCCGATGGACATTTTCTCGGCGAGCCCTAGGTCGTTCAAGGTCCACAGGAAATCACATGCGGCTTTGAGACTCAAATCCTTCATTTCCCGCGAGCTTCGTCAATTTCTCGCTGATTACAGAGACGACGTCCTCGCTGTAATTTTCTCATCCTTTCCAGTTGAACTTACGCTATAATAGTCCTTTATTTATTTCCATATTCTGAGTCTAATTAGCGAAATAAATTGATGTTTCGGGAAAATGTGTGAGCGATTCTCTTTTGTAGCTCCTCGTTTGGTTGCTGAGAAATTGTAGGAAAATGAATTTACACTTTACGTTGTGTTTGATGCTTTTTCTATCAGTGGGATGGGAAGGAAAACTTCGTGTTCGTTTGGTTGACGAGAAAATGTAAGCAAAGAAATTAACATTTTACGTTACGTTTTGTGATGATTTTGTTGTCGGGTGAAATGAGAATGAAAACGTCGCGTGCTTAATAATTAAATTAAGGTATTGCTTCAGAGTTACACAGACGTGTATGTAGATGTTATGAATGTTTAATCTTAGATAGTGCAAGCAAGAGGCTAGGGCTTACTTAATTTCTTCTATATTCAAAAGAAGTTGAGTGGACAACAAGAAATCATGTCCTAAGAGTTAAAATAATTGCAAGCACTTGATAAAAATGTGATAGTGACTGGGATACACGGGCGGAACTACCACAAGGGCTACAGTCCCCAGTGAGGTTTTTGGGTGAAAAAATATTAAACCTATGTATCTGCTTTCTATCCCACCAGTTAAAAAAGTTCTGCCCTTGCTGGCATAATTGTCTTTCTTTTTTTTTGTTTTGTTTTTGGAGGAATTCAGGTTGTGGCAGTGTGAGTGAATAATTTAAGTTGCCTGATTCAATTTTTCAATGGTAGCTCTCCATTAGTATGATTATATATTCAAACCCACACACTGAAAAGAAAAATGTTTGTTCTCAATGATACTGCAAATTGATTTATGAGAAGTAAAAAAATGGAATTGGGATTGCTACTCCAACAGTGAATAGTCGCCAATTTCTGTAATAGTTGCCGAAGTGTTCTTTATCCGTTTCTTCTTATTTTTAAACTTGAATTGAAATTTTGTGATGAAGCACAAATGTGTGATTATTCACTCTTCTCATTAACAAGCTTTTATTGAGGGATTACATTACTTCTTGAAATTTCACTGAGAGTAATGTGTTCATCACTTCAGGAGTATATTACAGTGCTGATTTGTAATGGAAAGCATCAATATCAGGCAAAAGAGGATTTAGAGGCATTTCTTGGCAACAGGACTGTAGAATTTGTATCCTGGTACCCTGAATATGAAACTCTCTTGATTAGCTGTAACTTTCTTCTTTATCGCACTCACCCAATTTTAAAAGTGAATGATAATTCCCTCACAAAAATTGGGTAAAATAACTTAAGTGCGTTGCATTTTGTTTTCATTAATAAGGTCACTTATCCGTCTCGTCTTATTTCTAAGCACACAAGAATGGCAAAATAACTTTCAACTCGTCTGCCTATGTAGGTTATGGAATCTTATCTTAAAAAAGCCTGGTCAATCTTGTACAGACTCTGGCTTTTTGAATCTAGATGAAATTGCTGCCGTTAGTCCCCAAGACAGTGATAGATGCAAGGGTGCAAGCACTGACAGATGTGAAGATTTCCAGAGTTATTCTACTGGACATGATGAGCTTGTGGTAATATCAGTTATCCGAATTTATTTCTTTATGTATGATAGAGTTTTAGGAGGAGTTGTAATGTAGTTTCCCGTGGCAGATGAAAGACAACATGACCTACCAAGTGTCAACTTGTGATCCTATTTCTTCTGAGGATGTGAAACTTGCTGAAGGTTCTCAACACTGTCCCTCTTTTTCTGCCCCTTTGAGTGAGGTGAATACCAAGAAAGGATTGTCATGGACATGCAGCAATGGAATTCTGAGAAGAACTATTGCAACTGAAAATATAAACCGTGAGGTAGATCGAAGAACTCAATGTATAAATGAAATTAACCAGGTTGGCTGATTACACTGTTTAATGGCGCCCTTAGTGATTATATACAAAGTTTCCTTTTTGTAAGTTCAGAATTTGCTTATTGTAGAGCAGATTCTCAATCAAGAATCAAGAGGGTTGCCTAAGGAGCTTTTACCTTTATCAAAAAGAGAGGCAGTGCCTGAAAATGCACGATTTTTAATGTCAGGTAGCACGTTAGATTACCTATATATGTATTTAAGCTATTAGAAATACACAATTATGTGGGTGTGTATGTATCTGTGGAACTGATCTTGTTAATTGCCTGTTTATAGAAAATGTATAAGCTTCCTTTGCTTATGGCCCAATCATGATGAACACTTTGATGCTTTCTTCATGCAGGACATCCTTGTCTTAAACAGATTTGTGCCAATAACAATTTAGGAAGTAGTCTGTCCCCAGGTACAGGATCCCTGTATAGTGAAAAACCTCGGGGTAGTGTTTGGGATAGATTGGGAAAGCCATGTGAGGACATATCTCTAGGGCACACGCGTGTTGATTTTTATGGTGTTGGCCATAAGAAGCAAGATGGGAAAGTCCATAACCAGCTCGCACTAATACCTCCAAAGAGGAATCCAGAAGCTCCTGCTATTGGTCAGAGGTCTTATGGTTACCCTGTGGAGACAAAGAAAGTGGAGCAGGGTGGTAGTGCAGTGGGTAAACCTCATACAGCAAATAATATTGGGCGGAAGAGGCTCTTTGGTGAACTCAGTACAGACCCTGGTACTAGTTCAGTTTCTTTGGTGCATGAGAGAAACATGTATCCTCAATGCAAAATTATCTCACAGGATTTCAAAAAATCAAACTTAACCAAAAATGGTCTGAAGACTACTCAAAGCCAGGTATCAGTATGTTCTTTTCCTCATAGATCATAGTTGATATAAGATAAATTTACTGTGAATCTGAAGCCTGTGCGATCTTTGAGGATTGAATTGTGTGATAGATTGAATTTTGAGAACCAACTTTTTTTCCTCCTTGACTGAATTGGTAAGAGACTTGTTTTGAATATCTTTGCCCCCAGGAAGTGCTTGATGTGAAACAAAGATTGCATCAAATTGAAATGGAAATGTCAAAGCTTCATTCAAATCAGCTAGCGATGGAGAAGAAAGATGGAAAAATGATTCATTTGTTGAATTCTGGTAAAGCCTCTGTGTAACTTGGATCAATTTGCTAAAATATGAAGCTCATTTCTACATATAAATGCTTTCTGTTTTGTTCAGAACTACAATACATGTGTATGTGGGGAAAAGTAGGGGGAGCAGGTGGTTCTGGGTGGATGTGTGATAGGATGAAACTATAGTGATGGTGTTTACAAGCTCAGGACCTGGGAAAAGAAAAAAGCTTGTGATCTCTGTATGGGCCAGTGTTCTTCTGTTTCTTTGATTCTTCTTGTCTTGTTAGCTATGTAAGCTATATTTAAATTTTTTGTTCATAAACAGTATATATAAGAGGCAAATGTATTCTCTTTTTTTTTTTTGGTCAAAGAGGCAAATGTATTCTGATGGTAGCAGGATAGTTTAATGTATGTCTGGAACTTCTTCAATTATCTATGCATAGGATGAAAGCATAACACAATGACGTGAAGGATTATTCACATAAGGTCCTAATCTGATTTTGTACATTGTTATGGATTTTTCTAAAATTTTAAGCAAATTAAAATTTTCTCAGAAACACAAACATGTTATGAAGAATATTTAACCATTATCCAGACTTGCAATTAGGTCTCTAGGGTTTCTTCTGTTCTTCCTCATTAAAATGCATATTTTTCTTCTCTTGATTGATAATCATTTCATTGATCTAGCTTTACTAACTGGCGATCATTGTTGTCCCCAGAAGCCTGAACTTTTCAGGAATCTAATGCATTTGTGCATTTTCAGGTATATTAAAGTATTCAGAGAATAACATTCAGGTTGACGCAAGAACTGTCTTAGTAACAAATGTAAGCTATTTGTGTATGTTGCTCCTTTTTTTTTTCTTTTTTGGTTGGTAAATACACACACCTAAGCACCCCCAAGATAATCAACATTGGTTTTCTCACTAAATTGTTTGTTCCTTATCTATTAGTACTT
This sequence comes from Prunus mume, assembly GCF_029339155.1. Lineage (NCBI taxonomy): Eukaryota > Viridiplantae > Streptophyta > Magnoliopsida > Rosales > Rosaceae > Prunus > Prunus mume. The sequence continues at coordinate 15,109,568 of NC_142701.1, read as the reverse complement.
TTTTTCTTATTATAAATATAAATTCTTCTCCACAACTGTCATTTGTTTTTGTTAACAAAGCTTACTGATGGACTTTCTATGATGACTGTCATGTACATTGGAGATGGAATCATATGATAATTTAGAAACTAAGTCTAAAAACGTGACATTCCATATGGGGATTTACAGTACCAATCGTCATTGAAGGGTTTTTATATTTCTGAGTTGTTTGGATTTTTAAATTTTTTGAGTTATTTGCTTCAATCTTTGTTTTAAGTTGAAATACTTTGTGAACCTTAGAAGATGGCCGTAGAGTATGTGAAGGCCTTGACTTTAATTGGGAGAAACATTAAAGCTCACAGTAGTGTGTTGAGAAGAGCCTGACTGTATTGCCAACATAAAATAATTGAAGGAAGGTTGGTTGGATTGTAATTCTAAGTAAAGCAATTGATAGTAAAAGATGGAAACCAGAGGGGTGTGCCAATTCATGCCTGCTATCCTCGATTTGAGTTCACTTCTTAGTTAATCTAACCAGAAAGCAGGGGTTGTAGAACACTTTTGTTTAAAAAATAAAGTGAAAGGTATTTGTGATTAATTTCCATGGAGATATTGCTATTATTCCTTCTGATTTATTTAATGTGTTTCAAATTCTGCATTTGTTGTTCAGAATATCTCATAAGTATACCATGTACTATTTGAAAAAAAAAAAAAAACAGGTACATTTTTCAGCAACTAAAGAAGCTTTGTCATTGTTCTTTGCCAACTGTGGAGGGGTTGTCAATGTGGTGATGCTGACACACATAGTAACTGCTAAACGACAAGGGTAACACTTATTTAGTCATCTATTCCATATCTGAGAAGTACCCAAAGTCTATTTGTATGATTTGTCTTTGGTTTGGGACAGTTTTATGACAATTCTATTATCAGGACTGCTTATGTTACCTTTGCTAGCAAGGAATCTGTTGACAAAGCCGTGGCATTGAGTGGGACAACATTTTATTCAAGAACTGTGAAGGTGAGGAGTTCCTTATATGTCTCAAAGTTTCAATTAGGTTATTGATGTGGTAAATTACAAGAAAAAGGTGGGAAACCTAAAAAAAACAAAAAATAAAACAGAATGAAATAAATAAATAAATAAGACGAGGGTAGGCCGTTTGGAGATTAACAAGGTTGAGAGTAGTAAATCTGCCACTCAATTGTTCTAACTTTGTCCACGTTCATTGGGCAGTGGATAAATGTTAAAAATGCTATACAATTGCTATTAACTGGTTTCAAGAGAACCAAGTTGGGATAAAAATAATAAACTGAATAGGTTGATAATATTAAGCTTCTCTTGGGCTGTAGATGACAACAGAGTTTCTATTTCTGATCAAGGAAAGATTTTATTTTTTATCTTTTAAAGAGAATGGAATAGATAGAATTCCTCTTTCTTTGACAAGTTCTTTTATACCCGCGTGTATCCCTAATGTTTCACATTCTATCCTCTCTCTCTCTCTCTCTCTCTCTCCTATTAAAATTTTCCAATTAAAGGGCACAAGGTGGGTACAGATTCTGTTAGTCACAAGGATCTTAGGTTGTAAATTTGAGATTCACCTTTGTAGAACTGACAATAATATTCGAAAAATTAATTTTTCACCTGTATACTTATTGTATAGGTGCTGAGGAAGGCAGAAGCAGCTTCTGCAGCAACCGCCCCAGCCCAGGTTTCTGCAAAGACTTTCGACACACATGTACCACATGGTAACAGAAAGGCCATCCCCAACAAACCACGGTATCTGAGATCTAGTCTACAATGGCGGAGAGCGCCCAGCATTGATCCAACAGAAGCAGAACCACCATCAGCTCCAGCTAGTGTTGAAGGAGTTTCCTCATCTGCCCCAAAACATCTTTCTGATACAGAGCGCACTGCAACTCAAAGCACTTAATTTCCAGAATGTCATCATTGGGATGACATACAGCTCACTAAACTAGATCATAACTATACCATACTAAATATCTGCTAGTTAGGGGAGCAGATTAGGTTGATCTATAAAATCTACTTCTAAACTTTTGAAGGCTGTTTTATATTTCGTTTTTGTTTTTTTAACAGAATCAGCTAGGAAATCTCAGCATGCCTTTTCTTTCACGCACACCATCTCCGATCTACTACTTCCTCTTTAGGATGGATATATAGGGTGTGCACAGCAGCACAGCATGAAAGTGTACTGCGTTCGTTTGTAAAAATGATTCAACAGCTTACTTTGTTCAGTAATTACTTGGTAGGTATATAAAGTTACAGATTATCAGATAATTTGGATGAGAATGTGGTGTCTTGATTTTTGTCCATCAGATTGACAGAATTTTAACTGTAATGACAGGTTTTCATAGTACTTTGGAATTATTGGGTTGAAGTGAATTGAGGATTTCAACTCCAAAAGTTACCCTGCAAACATAGATAAAAATCATTTGTCTAAGTTTGAATTAGAGGGTTCTATAATTAAAGACTGGTCTTTCTCTTTAGCCTCTACAATCACTGTAAAGCTTGCGACGAAATATGTATGGTTAAGGAGAAGCTTATTAGCCAAGAACATCAAATGTGTATATAAAAAAATGGGGCTTTACTATATAAGGACAAATAGGACGGCACAAAGACAAAGTGGTACAATGCCTCCAAATAAGAACAAGCCGGTTCAGTTACTATTACCATGTCATTCTCTGACAATGACATTGATTACAGGTGCATTTTTTATTGGTATGTAATGGAGTTTTTTCTTCACTTTTGTGCTCTTGACCTAAAAAGATGAAATTGGAGGAAAAACATGAAATAAAATGAAGCAATGAAACATGGACAGCCTTCCCAACAGTGACATCCCATAGGTTATTATTCAAGAGTGACATCCATGGATGTTATGTTTACAATGGACCGGAATAACATTTTTTTCCTTCCGCCCCAACTCGAAAGCTTTAATTCTTTTGTACCCATTATACAATTTAAGGCTTGAAGTGGACTTTTAAATAATTTTCTCTACAAAACTTTAAAGGAAATCCATAAATAATGAATTTAAATAAATACATAGTAAGTAATTAGTAAGTGTAAATCTATACAAACTGAATATAACATGAACACAGGGCTAACTAGTTTTGCCTTCAACATTATTTGTACCACATTACAGACTATATCAGTTCAAGACCCGCTTGTTTAGACGGATCCTGCATCTATTAAATGTATGATCCTATAATCTAAAAATATGGTCCTTCTAACATTACTCTTTCTACAAAGTCACATTGCCTTAAGAGTTACACGAAGCTGATTCGTCATGACGTTTTTTAGTTTACCAATAAAACGTATATGTTTGGTGCTGGAATACTTGCCAATCTTGGGCTGAAACAGGGAGCACAACATCTTCTCCAAGCTTTGTGCAGTGTATTTAACATATTTGCTACCACTTGCATCTTGTTCAACCAAAACCCCATACTTGTGAATGTAGCTCCTATAAACAGGTACAACTGCCTCCACCTAAAGTTGGCATACCTTCTTCCTCAAGCTTTCGTCATATTATGACCCCAATTGGAGTGCTTCTTGTACCTTTCATCAAAAAGCCTCATTGAAAATCAAAATCCTGGTGATCAAAAGGAAATGAAATTAAACCCTTTTGGCTTAGAAGAGGCAGAAGGTTTCCCCAGCTCTCTCTCAAGTAGAGAGCTGCACAATACTCCTTGTATTTCTCATGAGCTTCTAATCAAGAATCTCCCATTATATCCCCAAGCTGTGTGCCTTTCATTTGGCTGAAATGACAGTGATTGTTCATCATGAAAAGGTAGAGGGAGATGTCCTTATAGGCCTTGGACCATGCATCCAAATTTAGCCCAACCTCCTTCATGGTACTATAAATCTGATGGGAAAGGACATCATCATCACCATCATCATACACATCTTGTTTCCAGCTTTGATGGATCTGCAAGATCCTAGATCAAGCTTGGCCTATAATCAACTCCTTAGCAGTTTATTATAGTAATTAGTTATAAAGCTTACTAGCCCGGGAACGCTACCATCCGAAGGAGGAGAAAATCGCCTTTGCAACTCCACTTGGCTATTCAAAAGAGAAATCAAGATTATGCTATTCAAAGTGTACAGCCGTGCGGCTGTACCATTAATATCCTATTTATGGAGTATCGCCAAACGGCTATACTCTACAAATATTCTATTTATGGAGTACCGCCGGTCGGCTATACACCATAAAAACTTTATTTATGGGGCACAAATCAAACGGTATAGCCGCGCGGCTATACTCTGAAAATATCCTTTTTTTATTAATTAAGTACCTTAATCAATTAATTTCATCTGTAATTACATTTTAATTATTATTTCTTTATTGAATAATTAAATATTTTAATTAAATTCATACAATATTACTTAATAAATGGCAATTATTATTTTTTATTTAATCAAATATTTAAATTCTAATTGTTCAATAAGTAAACACAACTACTAAATAAAGTAATTAAAAAAGAGATATCAAGATTATGCTATTCAAAAAGTATAGCTGTGCAACCAAGGTGGTTGGTGTGAGTGGTTCGGCTCTACTCTAAAACATTCCTTAAGAGAGGTCGGGCTATACGATCCTTTTTAGTATTCACCACTTTTTTATTAATTAAGTAATATCTTAGCCTTATTTAATTAATTTCATATGTGTGTGGGGATTATTTTTTACTGAATAATTAAATATTTTAATTAAATTCATCATAGTTGGTAATTATTATTTTTCCAGGACCACCTCGTGGTTCAGACCAAAAAAAAAAAAAAAAGTATAGCTGTGCGGGAGGACTATTAAAATTCTAGCCTTGCGGCTCTACGTCCAGCAGAGCATTGACTCCTGCATGACATGAGATATTTTTTACTGCACTCTTCTATCTCAAGGTAGTCTAGATCAAGAGCCTGCAAGCTTCTTCTAGCACAAAAAATCCGAGCCTCATCATACGTACACGAATATGCACTTTTCAAGCCGATCAGCAGCATTCAATCTCTCAACTATGACTTGAAACTTTTGAATTACTAGCGCTGATAATGGAGATGAAGCAATGCTTTTGGTTGTAGTAGCACTGTTCTCCATTTATAAAATTATGAATTCAGCTTCAAGTTCGTTGAATGCATAGTTGAGAAGCCCTCCGTCATGACGAGGGCAACCCTCGATTGCATGCAACTCCTGTAGAATTCTGAGAGCTTTCTTCACACTCAAGAGGCTTTGATCATTGGCAAATGCATTGCCTTCCAAAAACTCAACAATGTCCTGCAGCCACTGTGTTGCCACCCCGCAGTTGTCAGCAAGAAACCTCAATGCTTCTTCAAGCTGTTTTGTAGCTGAAAGATAAGCAGGAATATCAGAACATGATGCAAAAGAGAGTGTCTTCTCAATCTCTCGAACGACATCATAGGCTTTAAGAACAGCAGCAGCAGGGCCAATGACACCATTGATTTGGTCCCTAATTGCAGAATATCCACACTTTTGCATGGTGATGGGCCTCATTGCAGCTTCCACAGATGGCAATCTCTGCTTCATGCCTTCCAACCTAGACCCAGTTTCATCAATAGCTGAAGAAAGAGCTGTAGATTTCTCTAGGCGAGCCTTTAACAATTGCTGGGTAGCTTTGAGCTTCTCAAAACTTTCAACATCAGCCATTGCCAAAAGAAGTATCTATCTATCTATCTATCTTTCTTTCTTTCTTTCTTTCTCAGAATCCCCAACAATTGACTGAACTAACTTGTGTCACCTTTTATAGTGCACTAAGATTTTAGAAGAGTGCAGTAAAAAATTCTGTTATGGTTTCTTCTAAACTACTCAAACTTACCAAATCAAATAAAGAGAATAACCATATTCAAACCAACCCTCACTTGCAAGATAAACACTACAATACATAACCACCAAATTATATACATTATCTCCTAGCTTTTGTGGAATTCTGAAACTTGGTTGTTTTGTACACAAAAACTCATCTCCAAAGAAAGATTTAGGGTGCTGTCCTAAAATTGTTTGCCCACAATTAACTTTTCAAAAGTCCTCCAAATTTTGTTAGAACATCATTAATATAACTTTTAGGATGGTGAAGGTTTTGAAAAGTTTATTTGTTGATTATTTATTTATTTTTATTTTTTTGGGCTTTCTAGAAGTAATTGTTTTTTTGCGTAGCCAGAGTGTTGCTTTTAAGATACTATAATTTTTCAAAATATATATAAATTATATCATTTTATCATTTTGCAGAGCATGCTAATTACATGTGCATCTGTATTCTCTACTATGTCCATTTCCTGGAAATATTTTGCATCAATGTCGATAGCAACCTTGATGCTCTAAAAGACATCCTCCTGAAAACTCATATATATATATATATATATAAATGTAGACATTCCATTCCATTCTAAGTTTCAGATGAAAACTAATCTACCATGCCTCCATGCATCAGATTTACAGCACAGTTATATGTAGATTCCTGGAGGTGCTTGTTACTCCATGTAGGTAGTTTTTCAATCTGAGCTTGTGTTACCGATGACATCCTAATTATCATCATCAACAACCTCTCTTTTAGAGAAGCCACAACAACTTCTATCATTTGCCCTGCATTGAGGTATATTTGGATATCAAGCCAGAATTTAGAATGTAATGAAGGTTTTTTTTTTTTTTGTGAAGAACAAGGCAGTGCTGCAACCCAGATTGAAGCTTTCGTAAAATTTGTGGAAGAGTTCTTGGAAGTCTATCAACAGCCCAATGTGCTTACCTAAAGTCATGTTTTCACATTCAAGGAAGTACCCAAATCTGATGAAACATTGCATCAGATTCTCTGTAATGCATGAAACCAAACACTTAATGCTGGATTTTGCAGACCCAATATTGGATGAATACATCTTGAAACATGTGGGGACTATTTTGATTTGCCTATGGAGTTCTACGGGCACAAGTATCTGGAATCTTTAACTCTGGAATCTTTAATACTTGTGCCCGTAGAACTCCACAGGCAAATCAAACAATCCCCACATGTTTCAAGATGTATTCATCAATGTTGGGTCTGCAAAATCCAGCATTAAGTGCTTGGTTTCATGCATTACAGAGAATCTGATGTAACGTTTCATCAGATTTGGGTAGTTCCTGAATGTGAAAACATGACTTTGAAGGTAAGCACATTGGGCTGTTGATACACTTCCAAGAACTCTTCCACAAATTTTACGAAAGCTTCAATCATTTGCTCTTCATAAAAAAAAACCTTCATTAAATTCTAAATTATGGCTTGACATCCAAATATACCTCAATGCAGGGCAAATGATAGAAGTTGTTGCGGCTTCTCTGGAAGAGAGGTTGTTGATGATGATAATTAGGATGTCATCGGTAACACAAGCTCAGATTGAAAAACTACCTGCGTGGAGTAACAAGCACCTCCAGGAATCTACATATAACTGTGCTGTAAATCTGATGCATGGATGCATGGTAGATTAGTTTTCATCTGAAACTTAGAATGGAATGGAATGTTTACATTTATATATATATATATGAGTTTTCAGGAGGATGTCTTTTAGAGCATCAAGGTTGCTGTCGACATTGATGCAAAATATTTCCAGGAAATGGACATAGTAGATAATACAGATGCACATGTAATTAGCATGCTCTGCAAAATGATAAAATCAAGCGATGACTATTCAATTGCAAGAACACAGACCCAGAAACGCATAACATCAAGCGATGACTAGTGTTCAAACAGAGGGTGTAAATGAGACAGGGAGAAGACAAGTGAGCCTTTGTGTTTTGTGTCATAACCAATGGTCTTGGTTCCTAGAGAGTGAAAATTAATTTCACCAAAAGTCACAAGATCCTTATTAAGCATATACAACATGACTTAACGGCTAGAGACATAGCCAAGGAATAAGAGAGTGGTGAATGCTCAAGTACAGACCCTAGAAAGTAAAAAGTTGTGTTCGGAAGAATCATGAAGTCTTAAGCCACACAAAAAAAAAAGAGAACCATTCAATTCAGATGACTAGTGTAGATGACTAGTCATGCAAAGCAACCATTCCCATCAAAAACCTTATGGAAAACAATTGGTTTTTCAAAACAAATGAAATACTAGCAGACAAACCATGTTACCAAATGAGTAGCTAAGCCTATACAAACACTACAGCATATTAAACATTTCAAAAACATAAGAAAAAAAATGAAATGACATATGCATGAAGAAATTTGAAAAACACATATGCTCAGTCCATATAAGCACTCAAAATAAAGGTGAGAGATAGACTCAGTTGCAGTGCATATTTAGGATATGGAGGATCGGAGACACAAAGAGGCAAGTAATGAAATGATTTCACTCTTAGAAAAGTCGTATCTTAAATTGACCTTTAAAACATAAACAATGCACAAGATCATCAAACACTTAAAAAAATATATTTTTCATTGCACATCCCAAACTCAAGTGCTTAAATGGCCCAATTTTTCGGTTCTTTGCTCTAGATTCTTCAATCAAAACACCTTATAACTTCCTAGAGCCACGACTACATTGGTCACACTTCTTCCTCTTTTTTTAATATTATTTTTCATTTTTCTTTATGATTTGTGTGGACAAAATAACAGAGCTTAAGCAAAGATAGTTATCTCCCAAGAGATAAAGCCAACACCACTTAGATTTCTTTCAATGATTCTAAACAAGCAAGGGGATTATGCACATAACAACTGTGACATTAACACCATCCAATTTTCACACCATCAGATCCTTTTGAGGAACAAATCACATACATCATCAATTATTTTGATTTTGATTTTTTTTTTTAAAAGTATGACATGAGATGACTATGACATGAGATGACTAGTCAAAGTAGAAATACTAATCATTCAATAGAGCAAAGCCAATGGATTTTCACATAGCAACGTGTTTTAAAAAATAAAAAAAAAATCCAGAGCATTGGTAAGTATATCTGCCAGTTGTTTTTTCAAAAGGAACAAACTCAAACTTAAGACTTTGTTTTCCACAAGATCCCTAATGAAATGATATCTTATGTCAAAAGGTTTGGTTCTTGAGTGATGGACATGAATTTTTGAGATATCTATTTCACTCAGGTTATCACAATAGATGAGAAAGAATGATTGTTGAAAAGCATGGTCATCCAACATATGTTTCATCCAAAAGAACTCAACCTTTGCTATGAACAAAAAATCATAATTATATTTCTCACAATGCCACACAGCAAGGTTGTTGCCAACATAAATGAATTTCTCATTTTCTCACTAAATTTCTCAAACTCAGTCTCACGGTTATGTTTGAACTCTGAATATTGGTAGATGACTAGTCAACTTTTCGTTATGCAAAAAGTGACCCACATAATTGAATTTTTGAAATTTTTTTTCAAATTATCACTCAAGAATGAGATCCATGTAAACCCAAAAAAGCCATCTAAAATGACTAGAATGTATTCCTTGCTACTAAGGAAAAAGGTTTAGATAAGATCACCAAGATAAATGTGAACAAGTTCAAAAGAACATGAAATTTTGTTGATCACCCAAGATTCAAAGCATTGTGAGAGAGATGATTGAAAGACATGAATGCAATGACCGCATTAAAATAAATAAATAAAACAAATAAACTTATAAAGAAATTCAAACCAAACTAGCCACCTGAACATGATCGGTAAAGTCCAGAATAATACACTTGTAGGAAGATATTGAGTACTCGTATGAAGCTTGCAACAACTAAAATCCTCAATTCTAACAACTAAAATTTATGAAAGATGAGGAGGTGGTCTTATTTCTTACTTGCGCTCACTATATGATTATTATGACAAACAAAAATTGTTACAGGATTGGGATTTTTAGATCAGTATTGGGTTAGGATAGCAAGTCAGTACCTGCATTGCACGAAAGTTGGCACAACATGAATTTTACGTTTTTGGCCCCCACTTAAATGGTGGGCCTCTTCCTTCTGTTTTGTAGGCTTATGAACAATGACTTGACCCTTTTACCCCTGAGCTCTCTTCTCAGCCGTACACCCTTCCTCTTCATCCCAGCCCTCTCTCCTCCCCGTCTCTTTCCCTCTCTCTGTCGCCGCCACCGTCATCATCACAAGCACCGTCTCCGACGGACGGTTCTGATGCCTCACCCGTTGGATCTCTTGGTAAGAGGTCTTACGGTTACCCTGTTGAGACAAAGAAAGTGGAGCATGGTGGTAGTGCAGTGGGTGGACCGCATATTGCAAACAATATTGGGCGGAAGAGGCTCTTTGGTGAACTCAGTACAGACCCTGGTACTAGTTCAGTTTCTTTGGTGCATGAGAGAAACATGTATCCTCCATGCAAACTTATCTCACAGGATTTCAAAAAATCAAACTTAACCAAAAATGGTCTGAAGACTACTCAAAGCGTGGTATCGGTATGTTCTTTTCCTCATAGATCATAGTTGATATAAGATAAATTTACTGCGAATCTGAAGCCTGTGCTAGCTGTGAGGATTGAATTGTGTGATAGATTGGATTTTGAGAATCAACTTCTTTTTTTCCTCCTTGACTGAATTGGTAAGAGACTTGTTTTGAATATCTTGCCCCCAGAAGTGCTTGATGTGAAACAAAGATTGCATCAAATTGAAATGGAAATGTTAAAGCTTCATTCAAAGCAGCTAGCGATGGAGAAAAAAGATGAAAAGGAAAATGATTCATTTGTCGAATTCTGGTAAAGCCTCTGTGTAACTTGGATCAATTTGCTAAAATATGAAGCTCATTTCTACATATAAGAGCATCTCCACCCATAAGTGAAAAAAGCGCCACTGATTCACGTGAATAGTGTCAGATTCCAGAAAGTCTAGCAAGTCTAAGGCAATTACTATTCATTGTACTTTATTTCCTATTTGTTTATACTTTAAACTATTAATTTTGATAAGCTTTTTAGATTATATTTTCGGTTGTCACGTGTCACTATTTATTATAAAATTTTCATTTAAAATTTAAGATAACATTTTTCGAATAAAATTTTCAAATAAAATTTTTGGATAAAATTTTTCGAATAACATTTTTGGTTTTGCCTTGACTAATCTATTAAAAAAAAAGAAATTGGAAATGCAAGAAATATATATATAAAAAGACATTAAATTGAATAAAACGGATTTTTTTTTTTTTTTACCTCGTTGCCAAGATTTTGATGTGGAAAGTGAAAAATATTGGAAGGAGATGAGTTTTTATGAAGATTTGGTGTAGAAAGTGAATAAAATGGTTAGGTATTTATAGGGAAAAAATACAGAATTTTTTGGTATTTAAAAAAATTCAGAATTTTTCAGATTTTTTCGAATTTTTGGCCAAAAAAAAATCTGTTTTACTGTGCGCTGACGTCAGCGTGATGCCTCGCTGACGTCACAAAACTCGGGCTTCAGCCCAGGCAGAAGTTGCCCTTGGGCTTGCTCGGGCTGATGGGACCCACCACGAAACCGGGCTGCTTCTCTTGCGCTGGAGCCATCTCGGGCTCGCCAGGGGGCCCTTTCCCCCAGTTTGGGTCCTGCGCTGGACCTGCTCTAAATGCTTTCAGTTTTGTTCAGAACTACAATACATGTGTGTGTGCGTGTGGGAAAGTAGGGGGAGCAGGTGGTTTTGGGTGGATGTGTGATAGAATGAAACTATAGCGATGGTGTTTACAAGCTCAGTACCTGGAAAAAGAAAAAAGCTTTTGATCTCTGTATGGGCCAGTGTTCTTCTGTTTCTTTGATTTTTCTTGTCTTGTCAGCTATGTAACCTATATTTTAAATTTTTTGTTCATAAACAGTTTATGCAAGAGGCAGATATATTCTTTTTGTTTTTTTTAAAAGAGGCAAATGTAGCAGGATAGTTTAATGTATGTCTGGAACTTCTTCAATTATCTATGCATAGGATGAAGGCTAACACTATGATGTGAGGATTATTCACATAAGTTCTTAATCTGATTTTGTGCATTGTTATGGATTTTTCAATTTTTTTAAGCAAAGTAAAATTTTCTCAGAAACACAAACATGTTATGAAAAATATTTAACCATTATAAAGACTTGTAATTAGGTCTCTAGGATTTCTTCTGCTCTTCCTCATTAAAATGCATATTTTTCCTCTCTTGACTGATAATCATTTCATTGATCTAGCTTTACTAACTGGCAATCATTGTTGTCCCCAGAAGCCTGAACTTTTCAGGAATCTAATGCATTTGTGCATTTTCAGGTATATTAAAGTATCCAGAGAATAACGTTGAGGTTGACGCACAAGAACTGTATCAGTAACAAATGTAAGCTATTTGTGTATGTTGCTCCTTTTTTTGCTCTTTTTTGGTTGGTAAATACACACACCTAAGCACCCCTAAGATAATCAGCATTGGTTTTCTCACTAAATTGTTTGTTCCTTATCTATTAGTACTTTTTTTTCTTATTAATTCTTCTCCACAACTGTCGTTTGTTTTTGTTAACAAAGCTTATTGATGGACTTTCTATGATGACTGTCATGTACCTTGGAGATGGAATCATATGATAATTTAGAAACTAAGTCTGAAAGGTGACATTCCATATGGGGATTTACAGTACCAATCGTCATTGAAGGGTTTTTCACACATTTATGTTTCTATGTTGTTTGGAGGTTTAAATTATTTTAGTTATTTGCTTCAGTCTTTGTTTTAAGTTGAAATACTTTGTGAACCTTAGAAGATGGCCATAGAGTATGTGGAGGCCTTGACTTTAATTGGGGGAAACATTCAAGCTCACAGTAGTGTGTTGAGAGGAGCCTGACTGTATTGCCAACATAAAATAATTGAAGGAAGGTTGGTTGGATTGTAATTCTAAGTAAAGCAGTTGATAGTAAAAGATGGAAACCAGAGGGGTGTGCCGATTCATGCCTGTTATCCTCGCTTTGAGTTCACTTCTTAGTTAATCTAACCAGAAGCAGGGGTTGTAGAACACTTTTGTTTAAATAAAGTGAAAGGTATTTGTGATTAATTTCCATGGAGATATTGCTATTATTCCTTCTGATTTATTTAATATGTTTCAAATTCTGCATTTGATGTTCAAAATATCTCATAAGCATACCATGTACTATTTGGAAAAAAAAAAAACAGGTACATTTTTCAGCAACTAAAGAAGCTTTGTCATTGTTCTTTGCCAAATGTGGAGGGGTTGTCAATGTGGTGATGCTGACAGACATAGTAACTGCTCAACGACAAGGGTAACACTTATTTAGTCATCTATTCCATATCTGAAAAGTGCCCAAAGTCTATTTGTATGTTTTGTCTTTGGTTTGGGACAGTTTTATGACAATTCTATTATCAGGACCGCTTAGTCGAGTCCCGTCCCATAGAGTCCCACCCTTGGAGTTGGAGAGGGGGAATTGTTGTCTCGAACATGTTGGACAGTGTTCCAGTTTAGTCGTCCAAGTAATAATAGGACCCAGCAGCTTTTTGCTCCCTATCCTTGGTTGAGTTCAACTTGTTGATTCTTGGGCGATAGTTTGTAGGGTCGCGTCTAAATGTGATATCCAGTTGCTGCAATGCCACATTGGAAAAGCAAAGAGAGAATCAAATCGTAGAACAACAAAAATTACATTACATTCAATTGAAGGACAAAGTATATGCAAGGCAAGGAGGCAAATTAAACAAGCTGCAAGACTTACAGATAAGAAGAGATTCATCCCAGTCAACAAAGATTGTGGAGAATTTGCAATACAATCAACTGATGGCTTTCCTTCATAGACAATAACTTTGTCGGCCAAGTAAGTAGCCATAATGAAATCATGCTCAACCACGAATGCGGTTTTCTTAGCGTGGAGGATGAACCTCTTTATGACTTTTGCTGCAACGATACGCTGCTCAGAATCAAGATATGCGCTTGGTTCATCTATCAGATAGATGTCTGCAGGCTGCAATATCAAGCAAAAAGTAGGCTGCATAAGTTAAGTTCAAAGCGGATGCATCATACTGTGCACTTAATTTGTTATTGCTGTAAACTTAGGTAAACTAAAATCAATCAGTTACCTTTCCAAGGCATACACATAGAGCAACCCTTTGCAGCTCTCCACCAGAGAGTTTGGTAACATCTTGATCCATTAATTGCCCAATTTGAAGAGGCTTCATCACGTCTGTCACAAACTGGGGATGTGTACAGGAATCGCGAATTTTTTCATGAAGCATGTCTTTGACTTTTATTGCACGCTTTGTATTAATTTTCTGGGTCTTGTAGGAAACACAAAGCTCAGGTATCTCCACATCAGAATCAGGTTTCAATAGGCCAACCTACAAATTGAACAAATCAAATGTATGCAATGACTCCACGTATATATCAAGATGCAATTTAATTTTAACAAATGATTGAATTGATTAAAAAGAGTGAAAATGTTAGGACTAGTACGTACCAGCATTCTCATGAATGTAGTCTTCCCGGATCCATTCTCACCCAACATCACAATAATTTGAGAATTGCTAAATTCACCCTCTATAACTTGAAGCTTGAACTCTCCCAACGTTTTAGTCATCGATGGGTATCTATACCGTGCATATGTCTCAATTTCCTCACCGGTTTCTTGTGGAGTCTCAGAAACCTAAACAAACAAGACAACAACATGATTTTATATCTTTAAAAATATTGATTTAAGCGCTTAAAACCAGCATTTTCATTGACATAATTTATTATCTTACCTTAAAAGTCAAAGATTCATCTCGGAACCTTAGGTTTTCTGTAGGAACAAATCCCGCCAAGAAGATGTTGATTCCTTCTCTAACTGAGAAAGGTAGGGTTACAACTCCATATGCACCCGGCTTCCCATATAAACAACAAATGTGATCTGATAAGTAGTCTAGGACGCTCAAATCGTGCTCCACAACGATTACATAGCTGAAAATGTAAAGCAAAGCAAAACATCCATTACTTAAACATGCCCAATGTAAGCAAGAAAAGACCCCACAAATATAAGCAATGAGGAAAAAAAATTTGGGGCAAGAAGAGAAGAAGAGAGCTATGAAAACAAAACCTATCAGGCCCGATCAAAGATCGGATGACTTTGGCAGCTTTAAGCCTTTGTTTCACATCAAGATAACTTGAAGGTTCATCAAACATGTATATATCTGCCTTTTGCAAAGCAAGAAAAGCAATGGCGAATCTCTGAAGCTCCCCACCAGA
Organism: Prunus mume; assembly: GCF_029339155.1. NCBI lineage: Eukaryota > Viridiplantae > Streptophyta > Magnoliopsida > Rosales > Rosaceae > Prunus > Prunus mume. Next base: position 15,094,476 of record NC_142701.1, on the reverse strand, counting down.
TAAATTGACTACTTTACGATCTAGAACCTGGTTTAGCTCAAGATCAACAATGACTTCTTCCATCACACCCCTCTCATCTTTCTGTTTGAGCAACTCCCCTACATTGCCTTCAGCTACTTTTGGAATGTGGTCAACGTATTGGGGTTTTATAACAGCCTGTTTAAAGGAAAAATAAAACATATTACATAAAACAGCAAAGGAAAATAAAAACATAATATATAAGTGCCCGACTATGCAATTAACTGGACTAAACAACATCACACACAGCATAAGTGTCGGAAACAACCCATGTTCAACATAGAAAAGAGCAAGAACAGAAGGTTAGGCAAAAAATAAAAAATAAAAACAAAACAAAACCGGTAACGATGAAATAATCTATATACCTACCTTCAACTTATCTTCCAAGAGACGTATAAAATAACTTTGCAGCTCCGATCCTCGAAAGTAAGTCAAGATTTCCTGCCAATTTGGAGGATTCTACAAAAGAATAAAGAACATAGATTATAGTCATTCAAAAGAATTAATTGATCAAACAAAACTTGAGAAAAATGATCATATACTAGGAAAAGGGGAGAAATTGGAAATATGAAAAAACGATGATATGTAAAGAGTATTACATTGAAACGACCCAAATTTGGTTTGAGCTTGCCAGCCAAAATTTTGAGAGCAGTTGACTTCCCAATGCCATTAGTTCCAACCAAACCAAGAACTTCCCCTGGCCTAGGGACTGGTAACCTGTAATTATGTATAATTTAGTCTCTGTTAACTTAAAACACTAAAACCTGAAGCTGATCAAAGTGGTAAGGAACTAACAGACCTGTGTAATTTAAAAGAGTTAGACCCATAGCGATAGGTTGTGTCTTTGTCCAGTGCCTTTGGCAAGTTGATGATTTCAATTGCTCCAAATGGGCATTTCTACATGACCATAGCCAGAATGAAAACAATGCCTCCGTTAAAACACAACTAGAGTAGATAAAAAGAAGATGAAAATAAGACAAACAAAATACAATCTTCACTGACCTTAACACATATACCACAGCCAATGCACAACTCTTCGGAGATACGAGCAACCTTGGACACAGGTTTGACCTCAATGCATAATTTACCTGCACATTTATGGTTAATAATAGATAACAAGTAGCATTTATGCATAAGAAGTCCATGTACAAAAAGAAGTAGCATAACATTCATACCAGTACGTACGACCGGGCAAGTCCTCTTACATTCCTGGTTACATTTTTTGGGCTTGCATTTGTCAATGTTCACTATTGCTATGCGAGTCGACCGATTTTCCATCTAAAAGGTGAACAAAATGTTAATGATATGAACCCCACATGGATAAATCAAATAAACTTATAAAGAAATTCAAACCAAACTAGCCACCTGAACATGATCAGCAAAGTCTAGAATAACAAATACACTTTTAGGAAACTCTCAATGCAAAATAAGGGCAATACTAAATGCCTCATTCAAGTTACAACTAAAAATTTTGAAACATGAAGAGGTGGTCTTATTTCTTACTTGCGCTCACTATATGATTATTATGACAAACAAAGAACGTTACATGATGGTCTCGAAAACAGAGAAGGTGTTGAAAGAAACACACATGCAATGCAGTTGAAGATTGAGAGAGACAGGACTTGAAGAAGAACTTACTGTGTTACTGTAGATGAAGATGGCTTTGATGGCTTTGATAGCTTTGATAGCTTTGAGAGAGAGAGAGAGAGAGAGAGAGAGATGATCGATGAATGAGAGGGTATGCGAAGCCTTACGATGAAGAATATTATTTATATGGAACTCTGATAACGTGTTAAACAAGTTTCTTTTGTTTCCTTATACTTTTTGGTTTTTAATTTTGAAATGATTGGGATTTTCAGATCAGTGTTGGGTTAGGATTACATGTCAGTACCTGCACTGCACAAAAGTTAGCACAACATAAAATTACATTTTTGCCCCCAATTAATTGGTGGGTTATGAACAATGAATTGACCCTTTTACCCCTGAGCTCTCTTCTCAGCCCCACACCCTTCCTCTTCATCCCAGCCCATCTCTCTCTTCCCGTCTCTTTCCCTCTCTCTGTGTCGCCGCCACCGTCATCATCACAAGCACCGTCTTCGACGGACGGTTCTGATGCCTCTCCCGTCGGATCTCTTAGTAAGAGGTCTTATGGTTACCCTGTTGAGACAAAGAAAGTGGAGCATGGTGGTAGTGCAATGGGTGGACCGCATATTGCAAATAATATTGGGCGGAAGAGGCTCTTTGGTGAACTCACACTGGTACTAGTTCAGTTTCCTTTGGTGCATGAGAGAAACATGTATCCTCAATGCAAAATTATCTCACAGGATTTCAAAAAATCAAACTTCACCAAAAATGGTGAAGACTACTCAAAGCCTGGTATCGGTATGTTCTTTTCCTCATAGATCATAGTTGATATAAGATAAATTTACTGTGAATCTGAAGCCTGTGCTAGCTGTGAGGATTGAATTGTGTGATAGATTGGATTTTGAGAATCAACTTCCTTTTTTCCTCCCTGAATTGGTTAGAGACTTGTTTTGAATATCTTGCCCCCAGGAAGTGCTTGATGTGAAACAAAGATTGCACCAAATTGAAATGGAAATGTTAAAGCTTCATTCGAAGCAGCTAGCGATGGAGAAAAAAGATGGAAAATGATTCATTTGTCGAATTCTGGTAAAGCCTCTGTGTAACTTGGATCAATTTGCTAAAATATGAATCTCATTTCTACATATAAATGCTTTCAGTTTTGTTCAGAACTACAATACATGTGTGTGTGCGTGTGGGAAAGTAGGGGGAGCAGGTGGTTTTGGGTGGATGTGTGATAGAATGAAACTATAGCGATGGTGTTTACAAGCTCAGTACCTGGAAAAAGAAAAAAGCTTTTGATCTCTGTATGGGCCAGTGTTCTTCTGTTTCTTTGATTTTTCTTGTCTTGTCAGCTATGTAACCTATATTTTAAATTTTTTGTTCATAAACAGTTTATGCAGGAGGCAGATATATTCTTTTTGTTTTTTTTCAAAGAGGCAAATGTAGCAGGATAGTGTAATGTATGTCTGGAACTTCTTCAATTATCTATGCATAGGATGAAGGCTAACACTATAATGTGAGGATTATTCACATAAGGTCTTAATCTGATTTTGTGCATTGTTATGGATTTTTCAATTTTTAAGCAAAGTAAAATTTTCTCAGAAACACAAACATGTTATGAAGAATATTTAACCATTATAAAGACTTGTAATTAGGTCTCTAGGATTTCTTCTGCTCTTCCTCATTAAAATGCATATTTTTCCTCTCTTGACTGATAATCATTTCATTGATCTAGCTTTACTAACTTTTCTGAAATCTAATGCACTTGTGCACTTTGAGGTATACTACAGGATTCAGAGAAAAACATTGAGGTTGACTCAAGAACTGTATTAGTAACAAATGTAAGCTATTTGTGTATGTTGCTCCTTTTTTCTCTTTTTTGGTTGGTAAATACACACACCTAAGTAGTCCCAATATAATTGAGCATTGGTTTTCTCACTAAATTTATTGTTCCTTGTCTATTAGTACTTGTTTTCTTATTATAAATATAAATTCTTCTCCACAACTGTCATTTGTTTTTGTTAACAAAGCTTATTGATGGACTTCCTCTGATGACTGTCGCGTACCTTGGAGATGGAATCATATGATAATTTAGACACTAAGTCTAAAAACGTTTTCTCGGACATTCCATATGGGGATTTACAGTACCAATCCTCATTGAAGGGTTTTTCACACATTTATATTTCTATGTTGTTTGGAAGTTTAAATTATTTGAGTTATTTGCTTCAATCTTTGTTTTAAGTTGAAATACTTTTTGAACCTTAGAAGATGGCCCTAGAATACGTAGACTGTAATTGAGAGAAACATTAAAGCTCACAATATTGTGATGAGAAGAGCCTGACTGTATTGCCAACAGAAAATAATTAAAGGAAGGTATTTAATTGGTTGGATTGTAATTCTAAGTAAAGCAGTTGATAGTAAAAGATGGAAACCAGAGGTGTGTGCCGATTCATGCCTGTCATCTTCACTTTGAGTTCACTTCTTAGTTAATCTAACCAGAAAGCAGGGGTTGTAGAACACTTTTGTTTAAATAAAGTGAAAGGTATTTATGATTAATTTCCATGGAGATATTGCTACTATTCCTTCTGATTTATTTAACGTGTTTTAAATTCTGCATTTGTTGTTCAAAATAACTCATAAGCATACCATGTACTATTTGAAAAAATAAAACAGATACGTTTTAAAGCAACTAAAGAAGCTTTGTCATTGTTCTTTGCCAACTGTGGAGGGGTTGTCAATGTGGTAATGCTGACAGACATATTAACTGCTAACCGACAAGGGTAACACTTATTTAGTCATCTATTCTATATCTGAGAAGTACCCAAAGTCTGTTTGTATGTTTTATCTGTGGTTTGGGACAGTTTTATGACAATTCTATTATCAGGGCTGCTTATGTTACCTTTGCTAACGAGGAATCTGTTGACAAAGCTGTGGCATTGAGTGGGACAACATTTTATTCAAGAACTGTGAAGGTGAGCAGTTCCTTATATGTCTCAAAGGATCAATTAGGTTATTGATCTGGTAAATTACAAGAAAAAAAGTGGGAAACCTAAAAATAAACAAAAAATAAAACAGAACGAAAGAAAGAAATAAAAAAGACGAGAATAGGCCTTATGGAGATTAACATGGTTGAGAGTGGTAAATCTGCTACTCAATTGTTCTTACTTTGTCCATGTTCACATGGTTGAGAGTTTCTAGTTCTGATCAAGGAAAGATTTTATTTTTTTGTTTTTTTTTATCTTTTAAAGAGAATTGAATAGATAGAATTCCTCTTTTCTTTGACAAGCTCTTTTATACCCGTGTCTATCCCTCATGTTTCACATTCTATCTCTCTCTCTTCTATTAAAATTTTCCAATTAAAGGGCACAAGATGGGTACAGATTCTGTTAGTCACAAGGATCTTATTGTATTGGTGCTGAGGAAGGCAGAAGCAGCTTCTGCGGCAACAGCCCCAGCCCAGCTTTCTCCGAAGCCTTTCCACGTACATGGTAACAGAAAGGCCATCCCCAACAAACCACGGTATCCGAGCTCTAGTCTTCAATGGCGGAGATAGCCCAGCACTGATCCGACGGAAGCAGAACCACCATCAGCTCCAGCTAGTGTCGAAATTGTTTCCTCATCTGCCCCAAAACATCTTTCTGATACAGACAAAGAGGGGAATGCTTCGTCAACAGAGCGTGCTGCAACTCAAAGCACTTAATTTCCAGAATGTCATCATTGGGATGACATACAGCTTACTAACTGTACCATACTAAATAACCGGTGGTCAGGGGGCAGATTAGGTTGATCTGTAAAATCTACTTCTAAACTTTTGAAGGCTGTTTTCTATTTCATTTTTGTTTTTTTTACGGTCTGCATGCCTTTTCTTTCACACACACCATCTCCGATCTACCACTTCCTCTTTTTTCTTTTCTTTTTTTGGGTCAATTACTACTTCCTCTTTAGGATGGATATAGAGGGTGTGCATAACTGCACAGCATGAAAGTGTGCTGCATTAGTTTGTAAAAATAATTCGACGGCTTACTTTGTTCAGTAATTACATATAAAGTTGGGAACTTCTCCATTGCGAAGTCAGAAAATGCGGAGTGGTTACGGATTTATGTTTTTGACCGTGGGTGATTTTAACCCTTCAGATTGGATATCTTTCTTTTTTTTTTTTTTTTTTCCTTCTTTCTTCCTCTCCCCGAGTTCAGTCCTCTCTCTCCTCTTTCTTTTTTTATTTCCTTTCCTTCTCTCTCTCTCTTTTTTCTTCTTCTTTCTCTCTTGCTTTTCTTCTTATCAGATAATTTGGATGAGAATGTGATGTCTTGATTTTTGTCCATCAGATTGACAGAATTTTGACTGTAACGACAGGTTTTCATAGTACTTCTGTATTATTGGGTTGAAGTTAATTGAGGATTTCAATCCCAAAAGGTACCCTGCAAACATAGATAAAAATCATTTGTCTAAGTTTGAATCAGAGGGTTCTATAAGGTTAAAGACCGGTCTTTCTCCTTAGCCTCCACAATCACTGTAAAGCTTGCGACGAAAATATATATGGGGTTTTTTTCAATCAAGAAATATCCATGGTTAAGGAGAAGCTTATTACCCAAGAACATCATATATGAATAAAAACATGGGGCCTTACCATATAAGGACAAAGAGGAATGCACGAAGACAAAATGGTACATCGTCTTCAAATAAGAACAAGCCGGTCCAGTTATTATGACCATGTCATTTCTGACATTGGCTTGACAATGGGTGCATTTTTTTTGTTAAAATGATTGCTCTCTAATGGAGTTTTCTTATTCATTTTTTTGCTCTTGACATAAGAAGAAATTGGAGGAAAAACATGAAATAAAATGAAGCAATGAAACATGGACAACCTGCCCAACAGTGACATCCAATAGGTTACTATTCAAGAGTGACATCTATGAATGTTACTTTTAAATGGACCAGAATAACCTTTTTTTCCTTTTGCTCCAACCGGAAGAGGAAAGCTTTAATTGTTTGTACTAATTAGACTATTTAAGGCTTGAAGTGGACTTTTAACTAATTTTCTCTATATAAAAAATTAAAAGGAAATCCACAAATAATCATTGAAATAACAAAAATGATAAGCTTACCACATTTTTCATACCATAATTGTACCACCTCTCTAATAGAGGTGGGCCCCATTGTATTGGTGGGCTCCACCTCTATTAGAGAGGTGGTACAATTGTGGTATGAAAAATGTGGTAAGCCTAGCATTACTCTTGAAATAAATAGTAAGTAATCAGTAGGTGTAAATCTATACAAACGGAATCCTACATGAACACAAGTCTAAATCTATACAAACTGAATACTACATCAACAAAGGGCTAACTAGTTTTTACCCTCAACACTATTTGTATCACATTATAGACTATATCAGTTCGGACCCGCTTGTTTAGACGGCTCTGGCCTCTATTAGATGTATGATCCTACAATCTAAAAATGTGATCCTTCTAGCATTACTCTTTCTATGAAGTCACATTGCCGTGAGAGATACATGTAGCTGATTCATCACGACGTTTTTCAGTTTACCAATAAAACGTATATGTTTGGTGCTGGAATACTTGCCAATCTTGGGCTGAAACAGGGAGCTCAGCATCTTCTCCAAGCTTTGTGCAGTGTGTTTAATATACTTGCTACCACTTGCATCTTGTTCAACCAAAACCCCATGCTTGTGCATGTAGCTCCTGTAAACGGGTACAACTGCCTGCACCAAAAGTTGGCATACCTTCTGCCTTAAGCCTTCGTCAGATATGACCCAATTGGAGTGCTTCTTGTACCTTTCATCAAAAGCTTCATTGAATGCCTTGAGCAGCTTGTTATCAAAATCCTGGTGATCAAAAGGAAAGGAAATTAAACCCTTTTGGCTTAGAAGAGGCAGAAGCTTTCCCCAGCTCTCTCTCAAGTAGAGAGCTGCATAATAGTCCTTGTATTTCTCATGAGCTTCTAACCAAGAATCTCCCATTATATCCCCAAGATGTGTGCCTTTCATTTGGCTGAAATGGCAGTGATTGTTCATCATAAAAAGGTAGGAGAGGGAGATGTCCTCATAGGCCTTGGACCATGCATCCAAATTTAGCCCAACTTCCTTCATGGTACTATAAATCTGATGGGAAAGAGCATCATCATCACCATCATCATACACATCTTGTTTCCAGCTTTGATGGATCTGCAAGACCTGGATCAAGCTTGACCTATAATCATCTCCTAGCAGTTTATTATAGTAATTAGTTATAAAGCTTACTAGCCCGGGAACGCCACCATCCGAAGGAGGAGAAAATCTCCTTTGCAACTCCACTTGGCTAGGAAGTTCCCATAAAATCTCACAAGCCCCAATAACAACTCTCTTGATTAAATCCCTTGTCAGGGTTTGAATTTCATCGCAGGCCTTCCCACCAAAGAGCCTGTTAAAATTCAATCTTAGATTTTCCATAACTGTAAATATATCTAATAGCTTCAAGAGCTTGATGGGGTCCTTCTTCATCTTGGTGACATTAGTTCCAAATTGGAGGAATGAAGCAAGTCTAAACTCTTGAGAAATTCTTGCAAAGCAGCACTTCCAAGCATCTGATCCTACCTTCTCAAAGACATTGTTGCAGAGTTTGTACTCAAGCTCAAGCAGATGCTTCACAACCAACTCCAAATGCTTCCCCCATTGGTCAATGCAGGAGTCAATGCTCTGCCTATCAACAAACTCTGTGATTTCTATCTCAAGGTAGTCCAGATCAAGAGCCTGCAAGCTTCTTCTAGCACTCAAACTCCGAGCTTCAGTGTACACGAATATGCACTTTTCAAGCCGATCAGCAGCATTCAATCTCTCAACTATGGCTTGAAGCTTTTGAATTACAAGCACTGATAATGGTGATGAAGCAATGCTGGTGATTGTAGTAGCACTGCTTTCCATTAATGAAATTATGAATTCAGCTTCAAGTTCGTTGAATGCCTCATTGAGAAGCCCTCCGTCAAGACGAGCTGAACCCTCGATTGCATGCAACTCCTGTAGAATTCTGAGAGCTTTCTTCACACTCAAAAGGCTTCGATCATTGGCAAATGCACTGCCTTCCAAAAACTCAACAATGTCCTGCAGCCACTGAGTTGCCAGCTCACAGTTGTCAGCAAGAAACCTCAATGCTTCTTCAAGCCGTTTGGTGGCTGAAAGATAAGCAGGAAGATCAGAACATGATGCAAAAGAGAGTGACTTCTCAAGCTCTCGAACGACATCATAGGCTTTGAGAACAGCAGCAGCAGGGCCAATGGCACCATTGATTTGGTCCCTAATTGCAGAATATCCACATCTTTGCATGGTGATGGGCCTCATTGCAGCTTCCAAAGATGGCAATCTATGCTTCATGCCTTCCAACCTAGACCCAGTTTCATCAATAGCTGAAGAAAGAGCAGTAGATTTCTCTAGACTAGCCTTTAACAATTGCTGGGTAGCTTTGAGTTTCTCAAAATTTTCAACATCAGCCATTGCCAAAAGAAGTATCTATCTATCTATCTTTCTCAGAATCCCCAACAATTGACTGAACCTTTTATAGTGTACCAAGAATTTAGAAGAGTGCAGTAAAAAATTCTGTCATGGTTTCTTCTACACTACTCATTTACTTTCCACCAAACTTACCAAATCAGATAAAGAGAATAACCATATTCAAACCAACCCTCACTTGCAAGATAAACACCACATAAGCCTCAACTACCATGTACTGAATTTCCTTGGTTCTAATACTTACTTACAAACAAACAAGCAGAACATATTAGGGACCCCAACCACCAAATTATATACATACATATAAAATGTACAGATACTTACTTCAAAACAATCAGACTATCTCTTCTAACTTGTGTGGAATTCTGGAACTTTAGTCATTTCGTACACAAATTCTTGTATGCAAAAGAAAGATTTAGGGCGCTGTCCATAAATTGTTTGCCCATAATTAACTTCCCAAAAGTCCTCCAAATTTTGTTAGAACATCATTAATATAAGTTTTAGGATGATGAAGGTTATGAACAGTTTATTTTGTGATTTATTTTTTTGGTTTCTTTAAGTAATTGTTTCTTTTGCGTAACTAGACTGCTGGGTGTTTCTTGCTTTTAAGATACTATGAGGTCAATTATTGAGATTATGCGTGCGCCCACCTTCACTTCACCTTTATTCCGGAAGGGGGAACAAAACAATGTTGTAGCAATGGGCAAGGAAGCTCACTAATGTTTTTCTTTTTGGTCAGTAAACCTTAGGAAGCTCGCTAATCTCTGCTGTCTTTTACAAAAAATCCAGCCTAAACCCTCACTTAGAAAGCTCCCGTTTAGTTTGCAGATTGAATTTCCTTGAATTGAAATTCCCATGTCTAATCTCACAAGATGAAAATAGAGGATGTTCATTCCCATATTTGAGAACACCGGTAAATGAGAACCAGAGGAAAAATCATTTTTACCCATTTCCACGTTTGATTTGTACAATATTATTATGAATGAAAAGTTATCATTTTTACCCATTTCCATGTTTGATTTGTACAATATTATTATGAATGAAAAGTTATTTAGATTTCCAACAATGCCCTCGATTAGTTTTTCATTTTACTTCTCGTTTGTGTGAGTTTGATCAAGTTCCTCCAACCTCCTAAAGACTGTTTAGGTTGGGTAGGTAGGGGGGTGTGGCTGAAGAGCAAATCACATGGGATCGAAAATTTAATCCGAAAATCAAACTCTAGAAATGCAATGGTGTCTGAACTTTGGGCCCATCAAATTTTGTGTGGTCATTAATAAATCTATTAAAATAATGAATAGCAATATCTAACACAAAGCTTAATAAAAGAAAATGAATCGATAAACTTGATATTAAAATATGTGACAGGCGAAACTTGCTGGGGGTATTGATAGCAACAGCAAATACAAATTGAAAACATGAAATGTTACAATTAACAACAGAAATGTATACAGTGGGCATCACTACAAATTTACTTTGAATATATTGTGGATAGCAGCAATATGTCCTAAGAGCATCCACAGTGGGAGGGTGTAATTTCGGGGGTGTAAAGCCATTTTTACATCCCCCAATACACCTCCAGGGGATGTAAATGTGATTTTTGCTCCATTTTTTCTCACATTTTCTCATGTAAGTCCCACCTGTAAGAAATGTGAAAAAAGATGTATATGTGCATCTAAATTTGCATCTCATGGTGGTAATGCAAATTTACACTCGTTTACACCTCTCCATTGTGGGTGATTCCGATTACAAAGGGTGTATATTTAGCGTACACCTTATTATACACCCTCCCATGTGGATGCTCTAACTATCCACTTACTGGGAAAAACAAAAAAGCAAAAGAATTCTATAACAGAGGCAATCCTCGGTAAAAACACGAAAATTAAGTGCAAGTCAGATGAATATAGATAGGCCTCATGCTGCAAGCAAACTAGCACTAACAAAGGTTCAAGCAAGAATAACAGCTGCAAAATTAGGCTGCTTGTCCAATCAGAGGCCGCCCTTCTGTTTCAAGGTGATCTTGTACCCAAGACTGAAGGACAATGCCTCGAGTCTTGCTTCTAATTCTGATGTATCCACTGAGCTTACCATCTGCTTGTTTCTCAAAACTCACATTCACCAAAGTATCCTCCCCGAAAACACTCTTTGGGTACAGATTGGCAGCAAGGACTCCACATTCTCCTTTAAGTGTCGATCTAATGCCCAATTAGCCAGGGATGAGCAGGAATTAATGACCACCAATCATCCGCCCAGAAGGCGTAAAGATTTTAAAAAGAAAATACGCTTACTCAATACACTTACTCCTATATGCATGTTACACGTATTTATGCACCTATGGAAAATGTCAATATTGAACTGTATTTTGTTTACATTATGACATGGTGGCTAAGTTTTCACGTAAAAGTTTGGATTTGTGTAAAGAGAAATAGAAGACATAAATTTCAAATGATTCTCTCTGTCTAGTCATTTCAACATTCAAATTCATAAGATTCCATCTGAATTTAGTTTAACATAAATTGTACTTAATTAAAATTAAAAAGAAGATTGTATTGCATTTAATGTTTCTTGGTGATGTAAACACTGTTACAAACCTACCGTTTTAAATTCGTCCATCAAAATGGACCATAAGTAAAGCTGAGATTGTTTTGTCTCTCAAGAGTGATGCCGCTTCTAAAAGGTCAAACTTACCATCATCCAGGATATCTAATCTCTGATTGGATGGTATCCAAGTCCTACACTCTGAAGAAAAGAATAAAAGAAAAAGGAGAGAGAGAACTTAAATATAAAAAGGGGTTGAAATCTCAATTCTAACAATTCCAAAACTACACTTCTAACCTTTGATAACCTATACTGCTTCAAATCACCAACTGAAAGATTTCTGAGTCAAAGGTATCCCAAGTGCGACTCATAGGAATAATTGTGCACAATAGGAAAAAAACAAGCTCATTATTTTAAAAAAAATTCTAAAGCCAGGGTTTGAATGCCCAAGGTTATGAAATAAAATGTCCCTTCCCCTGTATGCAACACATAATTTTTTGCATAGTAAATTTTTGTTTATTCTTTCATATGTACACTTTTAGCATACCTTCAGAACAAGTTATCTAGCCTTCATGAACCACATTATATCAAGAGGGAATGCACAAAAACATATGTTGCAGTAAATCTTCGCCCAAGAAAAAACAAAAACAGTTGTTGCAATAAATCTTGAGTGCAATACCTGGGATTCTGCCATATCTTGATGTTTCAAACATTTCCTTAAGGCCATATCAGCGAGCTATGTGCCTCATCAACAGAGTGAACACGATTTAAATCTGAGATGGCTGGTGTCTAATTTTCAATTTTTTTCTTCAAACAAAGCCAGTTCCAAACTCAAATACTTACAGGTTGCAACTGGTGACAAGCATAAAAGTTCGTAAGAAGTTATTAATATAGATCCTCTAATGTAAAGAGTTAGGACAACCTTATGATGAATACTAATGCAGTAGAACATTTTAGATAGAAAATAAAGGATATCTATATAAAAGTAGTACTATAGCCACACTATTCAATGATACTTTAGCAGTTTCTTAATTTAAGGTTTTACGTTTCTGTATTCTACTTAGGGGGATGGGGCAGGGAAGATAATGATAGAAGTGAGCTCACAAGTCTAATTTTTCTGAGGGATGCCAAGGGTCATTAGTCATGACTCACAACTAGTGATCAAAAGCCATAAAGGCCAAGACTACAAATCAGAGGCTCTACTTTTGTTTCTTAGAATGGTTAGCCTTTGACTTCATAGTTCCTATGAAAACCTTAGGGTTTGTTGTGATTAACAGAGATATGTTTTCCTTTTTCCCTTTCAAGGAACACATTTCATCACCAGCTAAATATTTCATTGTCTCATTGCACTCTTCAATATGTCAGCATGTATTAAAGTCAAGACTACTCAGATTTTGTATCAAAGAAGTACAGAAACGTTGAAAAAGATAGAGCTGAAGTTGGCAAAGTAAAGATGCCAAAGATTCCATTATTAGAAACCAGCATGAACTAAAAATAGTAGTTCCGCTATTTTTATACATTTTGAATCTCCATTTATGATCCCCTCGAAATGTTGATCAGCCCACAACCATGGGCTAGAAAGAGCAATAAAAGTTTGGTGAAATTACGTGACAGAGAGATACAAAAAGACAGGTAAGGGATTCCAGTCTACAAAACCATTACAATTATATTAAGGCTCTTTTCTCAGCATGTTCTAAAACAGTAGTTCCAGTTTGTAATCACAATAAGGGCTTCAAGAAGAAAAGTCTGAAATATCCATAGAAATTTAAATTTTGCTCTCTTTGACACCACACCATAACTGCTTCTAGCTTTAGTACCAATTGGTTTACTTAAGAGGGAAATAAGGGAGACGAATATGTGTACATAACTATCATAAAGGACGACAATGTGAAAACCTTCCAGAATCAAGTCAAACAAGCCTTAGATTCCTTAACCAAAAGAAAATAGCATATATGCTATCCACCTTAATCCAATTTTATTTTCTAACAAAGATAGTTAAGAATCAGACAACCCTGATTTGTAAACAGATGGTAATTATATCATAGGTGCCCCCAGCTCAACACAGTTACCACCTATGCAAAGGCCCAACAACACTATGTCAAGTTACAATAATAGTACTATTAATGAGAGGAAATGGACTTAAAAGTTGATTCATCAGACAGACTTGACATAGGAGCTGATAGGAGCTAATAGGAGCCACATACATTGAGAATTTCAATCTTACAACATATAATGGAAATTTGTCATTATATTCAAGTGAATACAACTTGACATAACTTATTAAACTGCTAACGGATGACACTCCATAAGTACATGGCATAGTGAAAATCATAAATGAGTTCACCAAAACAAGATGTTGCTAAAAGAACAAGATGAAAAAATGACATGGTAAAAGAAACAATTATGCTCAGACCCAAAAAGAAAAGCAACAATTATGAACTAATTATTTTCATCCTAACCAATAACTATAAACTCCTAAAAGCAATTGAATTACAAGTAATGAAACAATCTTCAAACAAATATGATGCAAAAAATGAATTCTGTACAGATCTACCAACCTCCCATGTTCAAGGATCATTTTGGAGATGGTAAGGAGATGTAACATTTATCCCATGGTCTACAGTCAGCAGTATTAAGAATAAGAATATGCACCTGCACATTAACCATATTACTTCAGAACAAGATGCGCAAATTAAATATGATAACTTTTTAAAAATAAGAATTCTTCATGCAGAAAGTAAACACCTAACCTTTTGAATGTTTCCATATCATTCCTGATTTGCACATGTAGTGGGCTGATGCAACCCATGAACCAATGTTGTATATGTAATCTCATCTAAACCTACACCTTTACTGGACATATGATCACATACTTCAAAAGCTTCTTCCACCATCCTTTCTTTGCAAAATCCATTTGTTAAGGCATTATAGGTAACGGCATCTGGGGCAATTCCCAATTTTGCCATCTCGCATAGAAGTTTAGTTGCTTCTTCCATATTGCCTAGTTTAGAATACCCATCAATCATGACAGTGTAGGTAATCTTATTAGGTTGTATGTTATCTGAAGACATCTCCAGAAAGGCACTCCTTACTTTATCCATTTGGCCTAGCTTACAATAACCATGAATCAGTGCAGTGTAACAAACAACATTTGGCAACAAACCATCCTTCCTCATTTCATCCAGAAGGCATTTTGCATCCTCAACATTGCCAATATTGCAGAGTCCATGTATAAGAGAAGAATATGTGCCACAAGATGGTTGAATGCCCTTCTTTTTCATGTCACAACGAAGACCAAGGGCCGCAGTCATATTCCCATCTGTGCAGTATGCTCTGATTAGTATATTATAAACAACTGAATTTAGTTCCACTTCCTTATTCACCAACTTACTGAAGAGATTTTCACCCTCTTTCATTCTTCCAGCTTGACAGTACCCATCTATCATCACCCCATATGTATAGACATTGGGAACAAGACCACGATTTTCACACTCATCCCAAAGTTTAATCGCATCATCCACTTTTCCCATATTACATAGGCCATGCATTAGCAAATTATAAGTATAAGTATCTGGTTCAATTCCTTGTTAGCCATCTCTTCCTTAAGCTTAAAACCTTCCTCCACTTTTCCCTCCTTGCAACAACCCAAGATAAGTGTGTTGTATGAGATTCTATCCAATACCAAACCTCTTTCTAGCATCGGTTTGAGTAGCATAACAACCTCTTGCATGCTACGAGATTCACAAAGTCCATGAATTAGAGCATTTGAGGTCGCTGTGTTGGCTGCAACTCCTTTCTCCCATAGCCTAAACCAAAGCCCAAGTGCCTCAGAATGCTTTCCATCTTTACAGAGCCCACCAACCAATGTGGTAAGCAAGCTATCACTGGGCCTAAAGTTTCTTAATAGCATTTCAGTAGTGAATTTTAGTGCAGAATCAAACCTAGACTTCATGCATAACCAGTGAATAACCGAGAAACAAACAGCTTGGTTTATGGATAAACCACCAGAGAAAATCTTGTCTAAAACTTGCTCAGCATGATCAAATTGATCACTTCTACAAAACCCCTGCAGTAGAGAATTAAGAGTAACAGAATTGGGAGTTAACCCATTGGATAACATATTATCCCTTATCTTTAGTGCCTCACTAATATTTCCTGTTTTACAATATCCATCGATCAATGTGTTATAGACAACCTCATTCGGGACAAATCCTCTGTTGCACATTTCCTTCAAAACACAATTTGCATCATGAAACTTCTCCAGCTTTATCAAACCATTAATGAGCACACTATATGTTATAAGACTCGGGCCCACATTGTTTTCTATCATCTTCTTTTTAAACTGGAAGGCCTCTACTAATCTTTTGCTCTTACAGAGCCCATGAATAATATTATTGTACGTAACCACATTTGGGACAATACCCAGCCCCTCCATTTTCGAAAACAAACCTATTGCATCATCAACCTTCCCTCCCTTACAAAATGCATTAATCGCAGTAGTAAACAAGTAAACATCAGGAGAAACACCTCGGCACATAACTTCAAATACATCATAACTCTTATGAAGTTCGTTAGCCTTCACTAAAGAACTCAACAAAAAGTTACAAGTCTTCAATGATGGAAAAACACCCTTTTTAGAAAAAATTACAAACGCATCAATGGCATAACCAAAACCCATATTCTTGAATTGCGTACAGTAAACATGAATCAACAAATCCAATGCCTGAACCCCAAGACCTTGTGTGGACACGGTATTCAAGTCTAACATGGCAATGGCAATCTCCATATGCCTTTGATTGTGGTTAGCATATAAAACTGGCACATTCCCATCAATCAAACGGATCAAAAGCAATCTCGCAGGCGATACAAGATTCGAAAGAATAAGCAGACGAACTAAAACACAAAAGGATCGTGCAGTAAACTGAAACTTAAAAGATTCAGAAGCAAAGTAAAAGAAATGAAGAGCTGTTTTGGGGTTCACATTGGAGCTAATGGAACAGAATACCCTATCAAATTCTTGAGATGACAAAAGGGGTATCAGAGCTTTACATTTAGAAGAATCCAGAGATGGTTTTGAAAGAATAGAAGATACCCAGTTGTGCAAACTCTGATTGGGAGGCTGTGGTTCCTTCGGAACCTGTAATGGTGGCGGTTGAGGAGGCTCTTTGGGGCGTTGGAGGTTGCAGGTAACGCACGTTAAGGGGCGGTTGATGCGGAAGAGAAGAGTGGGTTTCGAGATTGAAAGCCTTCTAAGATCCATAGTAAAATGCATGTAATTAGTTGTTTTGGGTCTCTGGATTTTGTGGATTTTACTCAAGGGTTTATGCCATTGCCACTGGCGGAGCCACCATGGGGTCAATGGCAGCCATGAAAATGGGCTTGAAGGTCCCTACCCCTTAAAGTTGCGCAACAGCTGCTCAACGGAAGTCCAGAGAAGGAGAAGGAGCTAGCCGTCGTCGAAGGGTTTTTGTCAGCCTCTTTGTTAGGCCATCAAGTCATTGAGGATTTGTGCTGGGTGAGGAAAATGGAGGGGCTGCGTTCTGGGGATGGTCGAGGAAGGGTTAGGGTGGTTTTTCATTTTTTCATTTTTCTTCTGTTTTTTTTTTAGTAGTAATTTTTACTTTGAGAGCCTATTCCTATTAACAATTTATCGAATATTTTAAACATGTTTGCTAATATCACTTTATCTATTTTTAAATTTATTTTTGTTTCAATAGCTTTTTCTTTTTTGGTACTATTAATTTATTTTTATCAAATAGCTATTTAGGCGCTTCGTACACAAATTGTTTGCCCATAATTAACTTCCCAAAAGTCCCCTAAATCTTGTTAGAATATCATTAATATAAGTTTAAGGATGATGAAGGTTATGAACAGTTTATCTTTTTATTTATTTTTTTGGTTTCTTGAAGTAATTGTCTATTGGGAATCGTAAAATTAATCCGAAAATCAAACTCCTAGAAACGCAACGGTGTCTGAATTTGGCCCATCAAATTTTGTGTGGTCATCATTAATAAATCTAATAAAATAATGAAGGTCCAGGGAAGTATCAATTGATAGAAATATCTAACACAAAGCTTAATAAAAGAAAATGAGTCGATAAACTTGATATTAAAATTATGTGACAGGCGAAACTTGCTGGGGGTATTAATGGCAACAGCTAATACAAATTGAAAACATGAAATGTTACAATTGACAGAAGAAATGTATACAGTGGGCATCACTACAAATTTACTCTGAATATATTGTGGATAGGAGCAATATGTCCTAACTATCCACTTACTGGGAAAAAGAAAAAATCAAAAGAATTCTATAACGGATGCGATCCCCGGTAAAAGCACAAAAATTAAGTGCAAGTGCGATGAATATAGATAGGCCTCATGCTGCAAGCAGACTAGTACTAACAAAGGTTCAAGCAAAGAATAACAGCTGCAAAATTAGGCTTGGTGTCAGAGGCCGCCCTTCTGTTTCAAGGTGATCTTGTCCCCAAGACTGAGAGCAATGCCCTGAGTCTTGCTTCTAATTCTGATGTATCCACTGAGCTTACCATCTGCTTGTTTCTCAACACTCACATTCACCAAAGCATCCTCCCCGAAAACACTCTTTGCGTACAGATTGGCAGCGAGAACTCCACATTCTCCTTCCAGTGCCAATCTAATGCCCAATTAGCCAGGGATGAGCAGGAATTAATGACCATCAATCATCCACCCAGAAGGCGTAAAGAGATTAAAAAGAAAATACACTTACTCCTATATGCATGTTACAAGTATTTATGCACCTATGGAAAATGTCAATATTGAACTGTATTTTGTTTACATTATGACATGGTGGCTAAGTTTTTACGTCACGTGTGCTACACTACTCCACTTCCATCAATTAGGTGCATTCTACCAAGCACTGGTAACGTATCACACTTGTAAAGGTGACCAACATGGCACTGCCATTGACAACTATGTCAACTTCTTAAATGATTGTTGTAGAAAATTATATCATATGTATATATATATATATATGTATGTTTGTATGCTTGCATGTAAATAGATATGTATGATTCTGTGCATCATGAAAAGAATAATTTATTTCTTCAACATGTAAATAGATATGTATGATTCTGTGATTCTGTGTATAATAAACATGGTTAATAGAGTCCCAAAACTTACGGTGTAGTCAGGCACTTCATGTTAGTCGCTTTAACAACATGATTCAGAAATTCCTTCTCGTCCTGAATAACAGTATTTACAGCAACCTGGGGAAAAGAGTGTGTTAATGCATAGTAGAATCCAAATGCATCTACCAAGGAAGAGCAGGGGTGGCAAGAAAGAAATTGTAAACTGACATATAAGATACACATTGCTTGTGGATGAGAACCCAAACAAAAGTCCACAGTAAGGAAATATTATCAAGTTATAAAAAATAAATCATAATTAAGGACATCTCATTTGATGTGAGAAAGAAAACACAGGTCCACAAGCATTAGATATGTAAAGATGATGCATGAGCTAACACCCAAGGATGATTCAGAACCAACACCATCTACAAGAGCCTCCTTTATCCAGCAGTAATTAGATAATATGAAAGCAATTACCCAAGTTGCATCATGTATGGTGCAACAACCATACAACGTATCCACTAGCATGAGGCCACTGATATACTACTGAATCTATGCCATTATAAAACTCACAACTATCATTATAACCATAATAACAGCCACAATAATTATTATACTACAGCTTAATTACCGGCACAGCATCATCATAATCATAACCAGAAACATCAAACAATTAAATATCAATGAAGAGGTTCATCATATAAATGCATGTCTTGTAAGCCATATTTGAACATTGGCATTCGTGAACATAAGCATTACATGATCAATTGATGATAACGTAATTGGGTTCAAAGACATCATATCCTTTTGGGTCATTGTGAAACCATTTCAAAGAAGACGCACCTAATGATCATATCCATGAAGCACAAAAAAGAATTAAAAATAAAAATAAAATGCAAAACCATATCAAATTACTGTACCTTGTTCTCCCACTCAAACTCAGCCCACATTGTCCTAAATGACACGTCAGCACATGATGCAGGAGAGATGTAATCCATTATATCAATATGAATGTCATTGAGAACAATAACTGTTCTCTCAAGCACATTTGAAGAAGTATCGTATACAATGTTACCGAATATAACTCCCGTTTCAGTTGAAGAGACCTTAATGTTTGCCTTTATCTGTTTGCTTGATTCCGGAGCTAGCGTATAGTTTTGTGGACGCTCAACAAGTTTGAGATCACCCATTGTGGCCAACTCCAAGCACAAATTCTGAAGGGTTTCTTTGGTTCGATTGATGACGGTAACATCAAGAACAATGTCATAATGATTAACTGTTACATAGGCTTCAGCATAAACAGGATCACTGAATCCTGTGAGCTGAAGAATGCGGTTGAGTTTGTTTGCATCATCTCTATCCTTTGTGAATTCTCCAGTAGCACGTTTGAGATCATCTTGAACCGCATCTTCCAACTCGAGCTGGCTCAAACCCTGAAAAAAAAAAAAAAAAAAAAAAAAAAAAAAGTGTACATATAAAAAAAGCATCCAAACTACATGGTGAAAACAATGGTTTTAGCAGTCTATCCGAATTGAGACAAGAAAAGCCTAATGCTACCTTACCTTTCTGCTCTTAAGGTGGTAGAAATCAATAAGGTCATCTGGTTGTGCACTCAATATCTGAGCTTTAGCTTTAGTTTCCTCTGTTTCGAGGAGTTGCTTATCTGCAAGCATTTTCACAAAGCTCTGTCTGCATGACTCTAGCCATATCTTCCTTACTTCTTCACCTTTATGGCATAGTAACCTGATGCAAAGAACTATTCTATCTCGAGAATCATTATCAATTGGATGCGGAAGGACCGAGGATTGACCCAATTGAAGCATAGAGACCATGATCAACAATGCCTGTGTAGTTGCCTTGTTCACTTCAGCCTTTGAAGGCTGAATCTCTTCCAATCTCAAAACCAGCTTTGTTAATGTGCAAGCTACAACTGTCTCAAGGAAAAAATCACCCGAGAGAATCAATGATCTCAAGTTCCCCACAGAAGCCAAAGATCCTTGAACCAGGACAGGTGCAGACATAGCAGTTTCCAGTGCAGCAGACTGGGTGGCATAGGTCCCATCTGCAAGGATCACAGGCCTCCTAGAAGACACAGTGGTCGAGCTTACCACCTGAGAATTCTTCGTAGCATCTTGTGCCTCTTTTTCCTCAGAAGCTGTGTAAAATGGGAGCTCCCCAAGACATTGCTTAATGGTTGCAATCCCACTCTCAACTTCAGAAAGCGAGAGACAATACTCCCCGATAATCCAGAGGGAATGAGTGCAAACCCTCGAATTGCGGATCTGGTAGAAAGTATCTAGCAGCCTCGTTGTTATAGAAACACGGAGCTTGGGGTTGGTTTCAATAATCTCACGCACAAAAACAGCCACATCCAGGGCCGAAGCAACATTGGTATCGCCCAAGAAATCCATCAGAGGATGCACCACCGTGCTTGCCACCTCAGGAAACTTAACTGCGCATGCATATATTGCTTGCACTAACATCTGTCTATACTCCCCATTCTTCTCAAGCTCCCCACTCTGAGTCTTCACGACCTCCTTCTTCAACATCATCACAACCTGATTAATATTCCTGGGCGTAATCAAATCAAGCACAATATCAAGAGTCTTCCTCCTAATATCCACATTCGGACTTGACAGTGCCCTCAGCACATCCATAACCAACTCAATCATAATCTCCCTATGCGAAGCCTTGAGCTCACTAATCCTATCCAGCAAAATCAACTTCACATTGTTATCGCTCTGCGACAACAACAACTGAGAATAAGTGTTGGCAGCTGCTTTTATGGCTGTAGGCGCCGAAGACAACGACACAAGCGTTCCAGCGCACTCATAAACAACGGCACTCGACGGTGCATCCAGCAGTGATATAATAATCTTAATGTACTTGGATTTCTCACCCTTATTCACTCTACAGACCTTCTTAATCAATTCCAAGACGACCATTTGGAGCTGTTCACCCCACTCAATAATCCTACCGATATGTGTAAACAAATAATGCACAGCCCTATCTTGCGCGCAATTAAAGAGCATAAGGAAAGCATTTCGCTTACTGGAAGGGTCCTGCTCGGAGGCCAAGAACCGGTCGATGATCTCCGGCGCGCTATCTAGCAACGTCTCCCCCTGCGGAAGCCTATACACGAACATGATCGCCAGCACGGCATTTCGTCGAACAAATGGGTGGCGGTGCTCCAAATTGGCGAGAATCGAAGGGATCAGAGGCTCGATGATCTCAGCCTCGTTCAATCGGCAGAGAAATCGCAGCGTAACGCCTCGGATGTATTCGTTCGGGTGCTGAAGATTGTTGCGGAGGTTCTGGCAGATGAGGATCATCTCTGGGAGGATCTTGCCTTTGGAGTTGGTTTTCTCTACGATCTCAAGGTAGAGGAGGAGGAGCTTCTGGACTGTGTGGTCCTCAGAGGGCAGTACGTATCGGATGATGGTGATGAAGAGCTGGGGAATGGTGTCGCCGTTGAGGAGGAGCATGATGGCCTTCTTGAGGGCTTCGATCTTCAATTCGACGTCGTTTCCTTCAAGGGCTTCTTTAATCTCGTTGGCTAGGGCTGGTGTGCCTTTGTCGAAGTGGACGAGGAGAGTGCATGACTTCTCCATCATTGGCGATCCGAATCGGAATTGGATATCAGGGAATCAGAAATGCCGGATCTAAATGAGAGAAATGAGAAGGAGGAGAAGAACTGAAGAAGAGATCTGGGTTTGTTTTGGTGGTGGTGGATCCGATTTGGTGTCTGGTGTTGGCTTTGGCTTAGATTGGAAGTGACTACTGCTGAATTTATCTTGTGTTGCGCTGAATCATCTATCAAGTAGAAAGTTTGGTGTTTGAACCTTTTAAGGCTTTGATGTCTATACAATTTGGAGAGTTTTAAATCGGCCCGCGACGGCATAGCGCTGGTTTTTGGGAAGAAAATATATTTCATTAAAAAAAATACAAATTTATAAATAATTCCAATTCTAGACATGTATTTATAAAAAAACTCAAACACTATTTAAACATAAAAACACACCCAAAATCAATTCTAAAGTCAATTTTTTGGGTTTGTTTATAAATGGGTTTTGAGTATATGTAATGATGAGTTTTGGGTGTGTTTATATTTTTAAATAGTCTTGGGTTTTTTACATTTATTTCTCATTTTGGGTGTTTTAGTAAACTCCCTCAAAAAAACCCATGAAACATACAGAGTGAGAACCAGGATAAAGATTCAAGAATTAGTGACAGGCCCAAAGGGCCCAACAAGAAAATAAAACAAGTGTGGGGCCTTGCTAATAAAAATACGGAAAAGAAAGGTAACAATATAAAAGGCAAGCTCGCAACAATACAAATGATTTGAAGTTAATTGTATATTTTTTTATTAAAATAAAGAAAATGGCTTGATAATTAAAATAATTTAAACTAATGTCTCTGTCTTTCCCTTCAAAAAAATAAAAGTCACTAAAAATATTTTGGCATATAAAGCTTGTGGCCATCCTTTACAAACCGATTTCGTAGCGTAGGGAAAATCCTACATAGGCCAAACGGGAAGGGAGAAATTTACTTTGATGTTACCCACAAATTAATTATGATTATTATTTATACCATATTTGTTAAGTTCAATAAACATTTGATCAATAAATGTGTTACGTGTAACATTATTCTTTTTTCAAAACATATATTATTTTGTTCAAAAACTTGGAACATTGATCCGTGACTCGCATCAAATTAGTTGAGCAAATTAAACAAAAGTCACTAGAGATATTTTATAGATTATGAATTATAATCGTCTCAATTTAGAGACAAATCCTTTTCATGCCACCTTAATGATTTGATTAAATTAACCACCATATTGTACAAGAGAATCTAGCAGCATCCCCACCTCCCCTGGACGACTGGGGCATGGGATCGTAAAAATCGTTCCTCAGTATTGTGTTGAACTATTTATTTCATGGAATTAGTGAGTAATGGTTTCAATTGGAATAATAAGGATGAGCAAACACATTACAGACTGGTCCAACAATGTAATACGACTTATTTCTTTTCTCAAAGTTGACAAATTCTTAAGTTACTCAAGTATCTAACTTAAGGTATCGAAGCTGAAAAAATGCATCTTATATCCAATCTACCATAACAATGTGGAGGGAGATTTAATTTAATTTTCCGAAAATATCTGAATCAATCTAATTTCTATAAAAGAATAACAATATGACAGACATGGGTAAAACTTCCCCAAGCCAACTGCAAAAGATGAAGGAATGATCTGGAAAACTCACACAAAGCTTGATAAAAGAAAATGAGTACATAAACTTGATATTAAAATATGTGACAGGCGAAACTCGCCGGGATAGCAACAGCTAATACAAATTGAAAACACGAAATGTTACAATTAACAACAGAAATGTATACGGTGGGCATCGCTACAAAATTACTTTGAATATATTGTGGATAGCAGCAATATGTCCTAACCATCCTCTTACTGGGAAAAGCAAAAAAGCAAAAGAATCCTATAACAAACGCGATCCTCAGTAAAAACACGAAAAGAGCAAGTGAGATGAATATAGATAGGCCTCATGCTGCAAGCAGATTAATACTAACAAAGGTTGAAGCAAGAATAACAGCTGCAAAATTAGGCTGTGTCCAATCAGAGGCCGCCCTTCTGTTTCAAGGTGATCTTGTCCCCAAGACTGAGGGCAATGCCTTGAGTCTTGCTTCTAATTCTGATGTATCCACTTAGCTTACCATCGGCTTGTTTCTCAACACTCACATTCACCAAAGCGTCCTCCCCGAAAACACTCTTTGCGTACAGATTTGCAGCGAGGACTCCACACTCTCCTTCCAGTGCCGATCTAATGCCCAATTAGCCAGGGATGAACAGAAATTAATGACCATCAATCATCCGCTCAGAAGGCGTAAAGAGACTAAAAAGAAAATACACTTACTCTTATATGCATGTTACATGTATAAGCACCAATTGAAAATGTCAAAGTTGAACTGTATTTTATTCACATTATGACATGGTCGCTAAGTTTTTAAGTCGTGTGCACATTTGTAGGGGTGGACAACATGGCACTACCATCGACAACTATGTAACCTTCTTAAATGATTGTTGTATGGAATTATATATATGTATATATCTTTGTATGGTTGCATGTAAATAGCTACGTACTATTCTGTGCATCATGTAAAGAATTATTTATTTCTTCAACATGCAACAGAGTAAATGATAAACATGGTTAATAGAGTCCCAAAACTTACGGTGGAGTCAGGCACTTCATGTTAGTCGCTTTAACAACATGGTTCAGAAATTCCCTTTCGTCCTGAATAACAGTATTTACAGCAACCTGGGGAAAAGAGTGCGTTAATGCATGGTAGAATCCAAAGGCATCTACCAAGAGCAAAATTACAATAAGGATGACAAGAAATAATTTTTAAACTGACATATAAGATACACATTTGCTTTTGGAGGAGAACCCAAACACAAGTCCACAGAAAGGAAATATTATCAAGTTGTAAAAAAGAATCATAATTAAGGACATGTAAGAAGCACATTGTCATTTGATGTGAGAAAAGAAAACACAAGTCCACAAGCACTAGATAAGTAAAGATGATGCATGAGCTAACAACCAAGGATGATTCAGAAGCAGCACCATCTGCAAGAGCCTCCTTTATCCAGCAGGAATTAGATTAACATGAAAGAAATTACCCAATTTGCATCATGTATGGTGCAACAACCACACAATGTATCCACTAGCATGAGGCATTGACATACTATTGAATCTATTCCATTAGAAAGCTCACAACTATCATTATAACCATAATAACCATCACCATAATTATTGTATTACAGCTTTATTACTGGCACAGCATCATCATAATCATAACCAGTAAATGTCACTAAAGAGGTTCATCATATAAATGCATGTCTTGTAAGCCTTATCTGAACATTGGCATTCGTGAACTTAGGCATTACATGAACAATTGATGATTATGTAATCGGGTTCAAAGGCATCATATCGTTTTGGGTCATTGTGAAACCATTTCAAAGAAGCACCTAATGATCATATCAATGAAGCACAAAAAATTTAAAAATAAAATAAAATGCAAAACCATATCAAATCAGTGTACCTTGTTTTCCCACTCAAACTCAGCCCACATTGTCCTAAATGACACGTCAGCACATGATGCAGGAGAGATGTAATCCATTATATCAATATGGATGTCATTGAGAACAATAACCGATCTGTCAAGCACATTTGAAGAAGCCTCGTACACAATGTTACCAAATATAACTCCCGTTTCAGTTGAAGAGACCTTAATGTTTGCCTTTATCTGTTTGCTTGATTCCGGAGCTAGCGTATAGTTTTGTGGACGCTCAACAAGTTTGAGATCACCCATTGTGGCCAACTCCAAGCACAAATTCTGAAGGGTTTCCTTAGTTCGATTGATGACGGTAACATCAAGAACAATGTCATAATGATTAACTGTTACATAGGCTTCAGCATAAACTGGATCACTGAATCCTGTTAGCTGAAGAATGCGGTTGAGTTTGTTTGCATCATCTTTATCCTTTGTGAATTCTCCAGTAGCACGTTTGAGATCATCTTGAACCGCATCTTCCAACTCAAGTTGGCTCATACCCTGAAAAAAAAAATTAGCACATATAAAAAAGCATCCAAAGTTCCAAACTATGTGATGAAAACAATGGTTTTAGCGTTCTATCCGAATTGAGACAAGAAAAGCCTAACGCTGCCTTACCTTTCTGCTCTTAAGATGGTAGAAATCAATAAGGTCATCTGGTTGTGCACTCAATATCTGAGCTTTAGCTTTAGTTTCCTCTGTTTCAAGGAGCTGCTTATCTGCAAGCATTTTCACAAAGCTCTGTCTGCATGACTCTAGCCATATCTTCCTTACTTCTTCACCTTTATGGCATAGTAACCGAATGCAAAGAACAATTCTATCTCGAGAATCATTATCAATCGGATGTGGAAGGACCGAGGATTGACCCAATTGAAGCATAGAGACCATGATCAACAATGCCTGTGTAGTTGCCTTGTTCACTTCAGCCTTTGAAGGCTGAATCTCTTCCAATCTCAAAACAAGCTTCGTTAATGTGCAAGCTACAACTGTCTCAAGGAAAAAATCACCCGAGAGAATCAATGATCTCAAGTTCCCCACAGAAGCCAAAGATCCTTGAACCAGGACAGGTGCAGACATAGCAGTTTCCAGTGCAGCCGACTGGGTGGCATAGGTCCCATCTGCAAGGATCACAGGCCTCCTAGAAGACACAGTGGTCGAGCTTACCACCTGAGAATTCTTCGTAGCATCTTGTGCCTCTTTTTCCTCAGAAGCCGTGTAAAATGGGAGCTCCCCAAGACACTGCTTAATGGTTGCAATCCCACTCTCAACTTCAGAAAGCGAGAGACAATACTCCCCGATAATCCAGAGGGAATGAGTGCAAACCCTCGAATTGCGGATCTGGTAGAAAGTATCTAGCAGCCTTGTTATTATAGAAACACGCAGCTTGGGGTTGGTTTCAATAATCTCACGCACAAAAACGGCCACGTCCAGGGCCGAAGCAACATTGGAATCGCCCAAGAAATCCATCAGAGGATGCACCACCGTGCTTGCCACCTCAGGAAACTTAACTGCGCATGCATATATTGCTTGCACTAACATCTGCCTATACTCCCCATTCTTCTCAAGCTCCCCACTCTGAGTCTTCACGACCTCCTTCTTCAACATCATCACAACCTGATTAATATTCCTGGGCGTAATCAAATCAAGCACAATATCAAGAGTCTTCCTCCTAATATCAACATTCGGACTTGACAGTGCCCTCAGCACATCCATAACCAACTCAACCATAATCTCCCTATGCGAAGCCTTGAGCTCACTAATCCTATCCAGCAAAATCAACTTCACATTGTTATCGCTCTGCGACAACAGCAACTGAGAATAAGTGTTGGCTGCTGCTTTTATGGCCGTAGGCGCCGAAGACAACGACACAAGCGTTCCAGCGCACTCATAAACAACGGCACTCGACGGTGCATCCAGCAGTGATATAATAATCTTAATGTACTTGGATTTCTCACCCTTATTCACTCTACAGACCTTCTTAATCAATTCCAAGACGACCATTTGGAGCTGTTCACCCCACTCAATAATCCTACCGATATGTGTAAACAAATAATGCACAGCCCTATCTTGCGCGCAATTAAAGAGCATAAGGAAAGCATTTCGCTTACTGGAAGGGTCCTGCTCGGAGGCCAAGAACCGATCGATGATCTCCGGCGCGCTATCCAGCAATGTCTCCCCTTGCGGAAGCCTATACACGAACATGATCGCCAGCACGGCATTTCGTCGAACAAATGGGTGGCGGTGCTCCAAATTGGCGAGAATCGAAGGGATCAGAGGCTCGATGATCTCGGCCTCGTTCAATCGGCAGAGAAATCGCAGCGTAACGCCTCGGATGTACTCGTTCGGGTGCTGAAGATTGTTGCGGAGGTTCTGGCAGATGAGTATCATCTCCGGGAGGATCTTGCCTTTGGAGTCGGTTTTCTCTATGATCTCAAGGTAGAGGAGGAGGAGCTTCTGGACTGTGTGGTCCTCGGAGGGCAGTACGTATCGGATGATGGTGATGAAGAGCTGGGGAATGGTGTCGCCGTTGAGGAGGAGCATTATGGCCTTCTTGAGGGCTTCGATCTTCAATTCGACGTCGTTTCCTTCTAGGGCTTCTTTGATCTCGTTGGCTAGGGCTGGTGTGCCTTTGTCGAAGTGGACGAGAAGAGTGCATGACTTCTCCATCATTAGAGATCCGAATCGGAATTGGATCTCAGGGAATGGGAAATGCCAGATCTAAATTAGATCAATGAGAAGGAGAAGAAGAGATCTGGCTTTGATTTGGTGGTGGTGGATTTGTTGTCTGGTGTTGGCTTGGATTGGAAGTGACTGCTGAATTTAGAGAGACGAGGGAGGCAGTGAAAGGAACAGTTGGGTTGGGCCTAAGGAATTTTTGTTGGATTTGGGTTGTGTTGGGTTGGGTTGGGTGGATCACTTATCAAGTAGAAAGTTTGGAGTTTGGCACTTTTTGGCTTTGATGTTTACAATTGGGAGAGTTTTAAATTGCCCTTCTGCCCAAAAAAAATATTTTTTTTTTAATTTATATATATATATATAGCTCAGACGGCATGGCTAAGCGAAGCTCGTTTTTGAGAAGAAAAGATAAGCGAGAATCCGTATTTTACCTTTGAGTAGAAAGAATATCATCTATACTTTTGATTGACAAAACAATCAACCTTATACAAGCAAATCCTTCACACTAATAATAATAATGGGAAATAGCCCTTAATGCCACCCGTTTTTAAGTTTTATGTGGAAATATCATCCCTCCCCAAAATTTTTGCAAATACCACCTATAAATATATATTTATTGTCCAGTTATTGCCCACATAACACTTTATCTGAAATTTAGTTCTCTCTAAGCTCTCTCTCTCTCTCTCTCTCTCTCTCTCAAGCTCTGTATTCTCCCCCCCCCCCTCTCTCTCTTCTCGCTCTCTTTATCTCTCTCTACCTCAGCTCTCCTTCTCTTTTCGTGCAGAGGTATCCCTCTCACGCAGCTCTGTCTCTCTAGCTCTCTTTGGTCTAAATTGTCCTCATCTCTTTGTTCTGAATCTGGAAACCCCTCATCGACCCCATCTTCTAGGCATGTCTTCTAAATAACGTAAGGTCACAGCTGCTTGCAACCTTGAAGCTCTACTCCATTGCTGACCTCCAATAGGAGGTGTTGATGGTCATTTTGTTAATATATGTGGGATTCTATGAAATAGGTTTTATTTTGATTGCTTGGGTTGCTTTGAAATTGGTTTTATTTTAATTACTTTGGGTAATGTTTTTGAATCTTGATGCTCATCCATCTGGGTTTTTACCAAATGCATTGAGATTGCTCAGGATATGTGAATCTTGAAACTTAGGATTTTCCATTTGATATATTAGATTTGTATAGTGTAATTGTGATGACACATTGTTCAATGCTGTGTTATTGGTGTTTTATTGTTGCTGTGTTGTTGTTATATTGTTGTTATATTGTTGTTGTATTGTTGTTATATTGCTGTTATATTGCTATTGTATTGCCTGATTATTGTGGTTGTATTGCAGTGATTTGGTCGTGGCTTCAAATCTGTTAATGAAATGTTGTTTTGTCATGGTCAGAAATAGAGACAATTATTATTCTGGTTTGCTATAATGAAATATGGGTAACCTCAAAGAAGATGTGCAAATACGAATGGGGTGACTCAAAATGCTTAATAGTACCACGGACCATCACATTTGCTGAACTGTTGGATCGTGTGCATCATATTAGTAATACAAACATGGAAGACAAGGTTTGCTTAAAGTTCTCAGTTTTGATGGCTTCGAATGAGTGGAATCATATAAAGATTGAGGACGATGATGCAGGGTATCCCACCGCCCAAGCAACCATCTAGTATTGGGCATTCGATGGATAATTTAGGGGTTGAAAGAGGAAGGAGCATGAGGTTTTGTGGTGGCATGTTTCTGTAATTTAAGAGGGGATGTGATGGTGATGCAAGACATGATTTGTATATATATAGTCCATATTGAAGGTGTGTACTATAGGTCATCTGTCTTTTAAGGGATGTATACTTCAACCTTTTTCCAATTTTTAATTTAATGTTGGTTTACTTTTTTTTTTAATTTTTTTCATCTAAGATATTTTACAAACCATGTTGATGCAGTACCTACTGCAAAATGATCGTATTGCAACTCTATTGTACACTTATTGACATCATATTGCCATTAAACACATGAATATTGCGGATTTATTGCCTCTATATCGCCATTGTACTGGACATTGATAAACTGTATACGCATAAATATAAAAAGAAGCACCATAATTCCATAAAATCTACTTTTCAAACTTACATAATACAAGTAGAGGCCACCTCATAGTTACTTAATACAAAAAGAGGCCACCTAAACATGATTTCATTTTACATGTTGTTTCCACTACATTTTACAGCCAGTCCAAAGTCATATTAAAGTGTCACAAATTTGTTGCTGTTGCCACATTCGAAGTTGCATACTCTTCAATTGTGGCGACCGCGACCCATAATATTCATGACCCCACCCACAGTGATGTTGTCCCAGTTTCCTTTTAAATCCACTATTTTTGCAAACTTACGAAATAGTTCGAATCCGGTTTCCACTTGTTGCTTCAGCTGGGCCATTTCATCAAATTCCTTGAATACCATAATTGCAGTGGCAGGGGCAATTTCAATTTTGTCTTTCAACCCTTGTCTCTCAATCTGTTTTTCATATGTCCTTCAAATTACTTGTCTCTCACTCCAATTTCTGTCTCACAAGGATTTAAGTCTTTACCTTACATGATCATTGACAATTAACTAAATATCTAAAGACACATCTCCATACACCAGATAATCATGACACAGCTTAAGCTACAATAGGAATGTACGGTAGCAGAAGCCTAATTGAGAACAATTCAACAAAAAGACATCAGGAAACAATTTATTGACTTCAAGGTATAATGTAATGGAACATCCTATCAATCAATGGCAACCACAATAATGACTCCAATAGGCCCTCTTTTCAAATGTAAGGAAATTAATGAAATTGGCACCATCGCTTTAGTTTTTCTTAACAAAATAAGAGGTTTGTATGTATTGTCTGCATTATCAATATCAAAGATAAATGAATAAATAAACCATCAAAACTGTAAAAAAAATGTTTGTTACACGTGTACAATTAAAACATTAAAAGTTCACCTCATAAACAGAGTTCTCTAAGTATCCATACACAAAAAACATGTACAATTAAAACATTAAAAGTTCACCTCATAAACAGAGTTCTCTAAGTATCCATACACAAAAAAGAAAAGCAAAAGCTTAAAGAGTTAGCTTATAGTAAAATCCATGGCCCCATTTCTCTAAACCACACCTGCTGGTGACATGTTCCCATCTTCACTCATTCCCCGCTTTGTTTTAAGCAGACAATGATCAAGCACAAAACAACAAACTTTTAAAGAACTCATATTACACCACATATGGTTCTTTGTCCTTTGTTTAGACATTGAATATTCATCCCCAAACTGAAATTCCAAATAATCACAAGAGAATATGAAAAACAAAGAGAATTTATCCATATTCAATATGCAAGCCCTAAAGTTAGCAAACAGAGTAAAAGCAAAAATATGTCAAATTAACAAGCATTATTCTAAAACAAAAAGTATTATATGGTTAGGAGCATACAAGTTATAAATGATATACACAGGTTAATTGTCTTTGACTTTAGATATCATTTTCAAGAAAGAAAATAGATACCAATTAGACTTGTAAGAAGGTTACATATATTGGTCATAAAGACCCATAGTAAGCCATCAAATACCAATTAATAACTACTACAAAAACCCATATGAGACACAGAGGTGCCTCACGGCTCTTCATCCTCTTCAAACCTCTCTTGCTATTTCTTTTGTTTTCTCTCTTCTCTTTCTAAATCTTGAATGCAAACCAACCAAATTAAATGCCATTCAAAACACACCTTTTAATTTGCCAAACTGCTGAGACCAATATGGATGCAAGGCAGCAGTTTAGGTCTTGGAATTTGGTGATTTTTGGGTTTCTAAGTATGACAGACAAAAATTGATTGTGGAGGAAGGAAATTGACAAGAGGTGGAGGTTGTGAGAGGTTGAGAACAAAGACGACGATGGTTGACAGAGGGACGATGATAGAGGGTTTGAGGAAAGAAAGGGAGAGGGTTCTGGAACGAAATCAGTGCCAAGTTTGAAACCTAGTGAAACAAAAAAAAAACAGCAGCACCTGAACGAAAATTCAAGGAAACAATCATACATCTATGATGCCTAATAACCCTCAAAACAATCATACATCTATGATGCCTAAGCCCTAAATCAATTTCAGTGAAACCCCTCAACCAATTTCTGAGAAACCCCTAAACCCTATACCCATTTCAGAGAACCCACTAAACCAATTTAAGAGAAACCTTCAAACCCCAAACCAATTTCAAACAAACCTGTAAACCAATTTCATACAAACCCATAAACCCTAAGCCATAAGAAAATGTCAATGAATAGTACCTGTTTAAGGTGAACGATGGTGTTGATCTTCGATGAACAGATTCCGCTGAGAGAGGAAGATAAGAGAGAGTGACAATGAGCAACGAGAGAGTGAGCAGAGTGACCAGAGAGTGAAGAGACAGTGAGAGACGGAGCTAAGAGAGAGCTGATTGGCGGGAGGTAAATTTCAGAAAAAGTGTTAGGTAAGCAATAAGTTGACAATAAATATATATTTATAGATGGTATTTATAAAAATTTTGGGGAGGGCTAATATTTCTACTTAAAACTTAAAAACCAGTGGCATTAAGGGTTATTTCCCTAATAATAAATTTTAAAATCATCCTAAATCGGGTACCATCACCAACACCGTTCACGAATTGAAAAAAGAGGCCTTTTATGATGAAATAAGTGGGACTATTAAAATTCAGCATCATAGTTCTTTGCACAAATAAGAGTTCTCTTCGCGGATGTTGGTTCATAATGAAATTAGTTGGATGTGGAGAAATTTTTCTATGTAACTATAACAAAGATAATGTTAAAGTCCACTCATTCATATTATAACACGTGTCCTAGTTATCGGTTTTGAAGTATCGGATGAAAGCTAGAAAGGATTAAAGCGTCACATATGATTTTCTTGTTAAATGTCTCTTCTTCCCCAGTTTCAGCAATGGCCACTAAATGAGCCCAAATCACCCATCTTCAGAGCAAAAAGTTAAATTAAGAGGAGAAAGTCATTTGAGGAAGCCCACCAGGTGGCTCAAAGCCAAGATAAAAATTAGTGACAGGCCCAAATGGCCCAACAAGAAAATAAAACATGGATAGTACAACATGCAAACAAATGATTTGAAGTTAATTGTATATTTTTTTTTAAATTAAATTAAAGAAGATGACTTAGTAATTAAAATAATTAAAATTAATGTCTCTGTCGTTCCCTTAAAAAAATAAAAGTCACTAGAATATTTTGGCATCCGTTACAAACCGATTTCGTAGGACAAATCTTACATAGGCCAAACGGGAAGGAAGAAATTGACACTTTGACATTACCCACAAATTAATTACGATTATTATTTATATCATATATATTAAATTTGATCAATGAATGTGTTAGGTGTAACATTACGCTTTTCTCAAAACATATGGCATTTTATTCAAAAGTCTGGAACATTGACCCGTGACTAACATAAAATTAGTTGAGCAATCTTGCTCTTCCAACTTTTGATATTCGTTCAAATCAAGCTTTTCTTAATTAAGGATTGAAAGCAATTACCCAACTAATTAAACAGAAGTCGCTAGAATTATTTTATAGCTTCATTAAGGGTCATGAATTATAATCATCTCAATTTAGAGACAAATCCTAATCCTGCCACCTTAATGATTTGATTAAATTAACCACCATAGTGTACAAGAGAATCCAGCAGCATCCCCAGCCCCCCCGGACGACTGGGGCATGGCATCTTAAAAATCGTTTTCTTTTAGCATCATTTCCGGGTCATAATACACTTAATGATGATTTAAGAGATTATATTTGGGGAATATTGTGTTCGTCTATTTATTTGATTGAATATAGTCTGTTGCAATGACATCACAGAAAATTTAGCCGCTAACCAGCATAACTCTCTTAAAGAGACTAAGAACACGGAGGAAACTCAACTAAGTTTCTGGAATTATGAGAAGAAAAAAAACATAAAAAACTCATAGAGTTTATGGACTTTATTGAAGAAACTAAACCAAAACTAAAAAGCTAAAACAAAACCAACAAAAGGAAACTAACTGCGTTAGGGAATGATATAGAGAGCGTCACCTAGTTATTTCAAAGCCAGAACACACTAATGAGCAGTGGATCTGTCGTGATCAAGTTGCAACACCTCAAAGAGCAACCTTGCAAGATGAGGCACAACTAAAGCCAACTCAACTATGAGACAATAGATATGTCGAAGGAAGAGTAAATCGATATAGGTCTACCAAAAGTCAAAGAACACTGAAGTTCCAATGGGATCCAAAGTTGAACTCCCTTGATCTTTGAAGCTTTTTCTCTCTGATAAAATTATTTTTTTATTATTAGAGAAAAATAATAATTGTATTCATAAATTAGACATCACGATCATAAGTCATGAGCCCCAATACAAATACCCACCAAAAATTTAATACAAAAATAAAAGCATAGATTTAGCAGTCCATGATTAAATATTTATTTAAACAATTATTGTATCATCCTTCCCAATTTCCCATAAAACACTCTTCTTCGCCAAAATCTGTCCTGGTTGGTTGAATCACTTTCCGCTGTTTGAGGCGGATGATTGGCAGTTGCAGGTCATTATCAGATTTGGCCACTTCTAGTTTCCTTGATAGTTTACTAGTCTACGATAAAGCTTGAGTGCAAAAGTCTAACTGATTTAAAATCTATATTTATAAGTGACATAATCATAATTTATATATTTTTTAAACACAAATGACAGTTAAACTACATGGGAAGGGGAGTTTAGGTCACACACACTAACAAAGTGTCATGAAGATTCGAACTAGAGACCAATAACATGTAAATCAAGACCCATTTTCCATTATACTAGATCCCGTTGATCATAATTTATAATTTTAAATTAAGTATAAACAATTTATTCTACTATTAACGTATGATGTAAATATCAAACCCAAAATTAACTTATTAAAGATAGAATTCAAAAACAAAGAAAAGAAGTTAGAAATATCATTATTATGCACTTGGTCAAGAAAAATGGTGGTTGTCTATATTTATTATTTATTTAGAAAGCAAGGTTTGTTTCATACTTTTTCTTTTAGGATCTATCTATTTCTATCAGAAGCACATGGATAATGCCACTCCAACCACCTACAGTCGTCACTCTAATTTTTCCTTTTACAAATAAAACACAAAAAGTCGGGCCTTATGGTCAATAAAATATCATAGAATATGAAATCAGTGTTGCACTTTGGTGTATCACGTGGAGGAAAAAAAATGGAAACTAAAGTTTATATTACAACTCTTATTTTGATATTTAATAATTATTTTAAAAAATTTAAAATAATTTAGACTATCGTGTGTATAAAAAGAAATATTTTTATAATTAATAATTTTATCACAGTAATGTCAGTGTATATTGCTATATATTTAATGTTCTTATTTTCCCATCTTCATTTATTATGGATCTCATTCATTATAAGGATCTACATTTATTTGAAAATGTTTACTTTTTTAATCAATCAGATATGTTATGTTATTTGATAGTCAATCCGAAGTATTGATGAGTTAGATCACATTTGAAAATATGATAAAAACTGATGATCTGAGTAAACAAAACAAAAATGCTAAGAACATAACTTTAGGAGGAAAAGTATTTTTCAGTATTAAATTTGGGCACTTCAATTTTTTTAATTTTTTTTCCCAACAACCCAAAATAAAAAAAATAAAAAAATGAAAAAGAAAAGAGAAAAAAGGGGGGAAAGGAAAATGAGGAGTTGTAAGATTTAGGCAAGGTGTCATCATCTCAAGGAAAGTGTCGGTGCTGTAAGAAGGAAGACTTACAAAGCAGAGAGCATAATGAATTCTGACTAACATATGATATATGGCGTTGTATATCTGCGCTGGACAAATGTCTTTTGTCCACCTTTAAAGTTTTCTAATTTAACTTCAGAACACAATCCCTCTCCTTCCCATCCCAACTATTTATTACCCAAGTGCTTTGCTTGATTTTCTAGCAACACTAGCCACTAGGGTTCATTCCTCATCTCTCACTTTCCTGATTTTCTCTCTCTTCCTTGTAGCAGAGTGAGAGAGAGGGAGAGTGCGTGTGTGTGTGTGTTTTGTAGTAAGTAGGATCTGAGAGTGGAAAAGAGTGTGTTTTTTGTTCGAAAGGAGAGATGGGTGTGGATTTGAGGCAGGTAGTGGCAGGTATATTGACACTGGCAATGTTTGTGATGCTTGGGAACATGATTAAGAGAGACCATTTTGATTCTGTTGAAGTAAGTCCACCAAATCCCGGCATCTCTCACTCTCCACAATACTAAAGTTCATCACTTTATCGGATCTGCTTTACTGTTTCTTGTTTGATTTCTCTCTCTCATTTTGCAGAATAATCACATAAATGTCTTGTGAAATAGCAATATCTCTGTTTCTGGATTTTCTGTTTCATTTGATTTGTTATCTTTGATGGTTTGTGATTGATTTGTTGAAATTGAAGTTGAATCATAACAAAAAGCATTACTGAGAGGTTCTGTGTCTAATTCTTTTGGTTTATAGATTTGTTGCTATAGATTTAGACCATTTTCTGTTATGTTTAACAGTATCATTCACCATCCTTTGTTTGTTAGAAACTGGGAAGCAAAATGGATTCAGAATTTGTGTTCTCTAATCGTTCAAGAAATATTTCTGGTCAACTAAGTCAAATAGTTACGATGAACTCTCTGTTCAGTGACATTGATTGGATTCAAGACTCCTGTTTCTTCTCTCTATTGAATTCAATGGTTTTAATTTCTCTACATTTTTCTTGGCACCTAAAAAGCGTTTCTATAGAAATTTTGTTTCCCCTCTCACCCATTTCCTTTTACGGGTACTTTTCACTTATCACTCTAGAAATGTTGTATAGAATTGTAATGGAGCTCATGTAATTTTTTATATTTATTTATGAAGTTTACATTGTTTTTTACGACAAATAAATTTGATCTAGCACTGATTAACTGGGTTATTTCTGTGCATTTTATTCTCTTCTGCTTACATAGGAGAAATTTCCTGGCAGCGGAAGGGATACCTTGGAAAATGCCAAGATTTCAAAGGAAGGCCTTAGCAAGAAGAATAGCGGGCCTTGGAAAGATGATGGTCAGGAGCTAAAACCATGTTGGTCTAAGCCATCAGGTAAGTTTTCTTTACATTTTGAAATTATTGGTTATTTCATATATTGTTTATTGCAATGATGCGTTACCTAATTCCTTTTTATAAATTCTTACCTTGTTACCTTGGTAGCAGATGATGTAGAGCAGACGGAGGGGTATGTCCTTTTCTCATTAACAAATGGCCCTGAATACCATGTTTCACAGGTATTTAATCAACAGTTGATTTAGGTGAAAGAGTTATGTGTTAGGATCCTATAATTGATGTAAAATTCCTTGAATATAATTTATCAAAATATCTATAAATTCAGTCCTTTCGTCCTTTTATCATTTGGCAGAGCATGCTACATTACGTGTGCATCTGTGTTCTCTCCTTTGTCCATTTCATGGAAATGTTTGGCATTGATTCTCTAACATTCTTTGCGATACATCATGGGTGATCTTATGGTTACTTGTAGAGTATTCATATACACCAAATTTATGCTTGTGCATGTTTATAGCTACTTTATAAATGTTGGATATCTTGTCAACTTCTGTAAAAGATTTTCTTTTGCACTTCTTAAATTAGCCATTTATTTTGCAAACCATTTTCTCTCTGTAATTTGTTCCCTGTTATTCTTCAGATTGCGGATGCCGTTGTCGTGGCAAGGTATCTAGGGGCAACTCTTGTACTTCCCGACATTAGAGGGACCAAACCAGGGGATGAGAGGTTAGTCGGTCACTAATGCTCTATTAAAAGCCAGCTTTCCCTTGATTATTTATAGTTTCAGACTTAGTGATACTCTCCTGTGTTGCTGTTGTCATTGTGCTTGTGTTTGTTGTTGGTCGTAAAATAGTATACTGGTACACTGGTATACTTTATCTGCTTGAACGAGCTGTATGATGAACTTTGCAATTATCTTTTCCAGTACTACCATAAAAGAAATTATTTGGTTGGATTTAATAAAGTTTTTGGCAGGCCACTAATATAACTGAAATTCCAGGAACTTTGAAGAGATTTACGATGTTGAGAAGTTTATAAGTAGCTTGGATGGTGTGGTTAGAGTAGTGAAAGAACGACCTGGTAAATTATCAACAAGGAATCTTGCTGCTGTTAAGGTCCCTAATCGGGTTACAGAAGATTACATTGTAGAACACGTGGAACCGATTTATAGATCGAAGGGCAACATAAGGATGGCAACTTACTTCCCTTCAGTTAATATGAAGAGGATAGAAAGAAAGAGTTCTAGCGATTCAGTTGCATGTTTGGCAATGTTTGGAACTCTAGAATTGCAACCAGAGATTAACGAAGTGGTCGACTCAATGGTTGAGCGACTGAGAACTTTGAGTCGCAAGTCAAATGGCCAATTTGTAGCAGTGGATTTGAGGGTTGAGATATTGGAGCAGAATGGTTGCCAAGGAGGAGACGAATCCGGAACAAAAAGTTGCTATAATGCACAAGAGGTTGCTTTATTTCTGAGGAAAGTTGGATTTGGAAAGGGTACCACGATTTATTTGACTGAATCAAAATGGGACAGCAGCCTTGATGCTCTGAAAGACATCTTCCCAAAAACTTATATAAAGGTGCAGGCTTCCTCTGTTCTAGCTTGAATTTTAACTTTATTTTAGTTTCTTTCTTTATTTATTTCTTTTATTTATGCTTGGCTGGCCATATTTCATTTTAATTTAGGATAACTACCTACCTTTGATCTCTTTAAAATCTTTGGTGTGCTTTCTGGTTATTCTTATAGAATGTTTGTGTTCTTCCAAGTAGAAACCACTAGCATTGCTATTTCAGTTGTATGTACTTAATGCCTCTGGAATTTATTGCAGGATGGCATTATCCCTGCAGACAAGAAGTCAAAGTTCCTGGATTCAGAGGGTTCTGAATTTGAGAAGATCATTGACTTCTACGTATGTTCGCAGAGTGATGTATTTGTACCAGCCATCTCTGGCTTGTTCTATGCAAATGTGGCTGGTAAGAGAATTGCTTCCAGTAAAACTCAAATACTTGTCCCAACTGACATCTCCGATTCCTCTGCATCTGCCTCCAATTTCATCACACATTATGTCTCAAAGAAGAACCATTTGGCCTATTCATGCCTTTGCTAGTGCCCGTGAGAAGAAACCTGGAAAAAGAAAAGCGTGACAGATGTATTGAAGCCTTCAAAGAGGGTGTTAGCTTTCCCTTGACTGAGCTTGATGTGGTTAAGCAGATGGACATGATAGCTTGTATAATGTATATTTTAAGCTGGCTTACAAGAACCCTAAACATAAGTTTTTCTGTTAAGATGATCTTTTAAGACACTCTTTGATAGGGCAGGAAGTTTTGAACCTATAACGGTTCATCTGTCGTTTGTTATATTTCAAAACATTTTTCCTATCTTCTTTCCAATCATCTTGTCACATTTTCCGAATCTGGTTGCGCAGAAGGATTATTGTAGTAAAACTGGACACGCTATTCCTTGTTCAGAATTCTCTCTCTCTCTCTCTCTCTCTCTCTCTCTCTCTCTCTCTCTCTCTCTCTGTGACTGGTATAAAGGTTCATCTATATGCATACAAGATGGCAGATAAAACAAATCTCATATGGGACTGATTGGGTTTGGATCTTAGAACCAGAAGAAGATAAGGAAATTTAAATAATAATAAATAGTTGGATCAAGATCCAAGGTCGTTTTGTCTATAGTAATTCCGACACAATTAACATATATAACTCTAGCTCATTTAGAAAGATATTAAAAAGAAACATTGATGTTTTATAATAATAATGGGATCTAATCTGTGTCACGTTTTTCTCTCACTTAGTCTTTTGTCGTTGACAGGTGCCCTACTCCCACGAGCTACCTCAGAAACTTGTCCATCATTTTTAGGGGTGGTTGCGGTTCGGTAACCGTGAATTTTTACTCAAACCGCAAACCGACTGACTATTTGCGGTTTGGTGATTTTTGAAACCGCAAACCGACCGTGTTTTGCTGTTTATCGCATTGCGATAAACCGCAAAATGCGATCGATTACAATTAGCGGTTTAAAACCGCGAGTTCTCAAGCATTCACAAAAATATAAATTCACAACCTAAATAAATAAATACACAACCTCAATTTCTCAAACATATATAAATTCACAATCTCATCAACTTCTCAAGCATTCACAACCTAAGAAAATTAAAGTTACAATTCCAAGCATTCCAATTAAAGTTAAACTTCTTAAGCATTCCAATTCCAAATCCTTTAAAGTTATAAACTAAAAGGAAAATGCAAAGCAAAATGAATTAAAGTTACAACAAAAAAGAAAAATTCAATTCAAAGTTAATTAAAGTTACAAACTAAAAGGAAAATACAATGCACCAATGGTACAAACTAAAGTTACAAACTCAAGTGTTGGTGGTGAGTGGATTTGAAGAACCCCGTTGTGTTGTTTGAGCACCAATGTTATTTACAAATAAAACAACATAGTGTAGTACATTTTATTATAAGAAGAAGCATAAATAACATTAGTATAAATAAACTAATTACTTACAAGTTGTCATATGTTCCATTTCCTTGTAAAATTCAACTTCATCATCCGTGTGACTATACTTTGCGGTTTGCGGTAACCGCAAGTTTTGAAAATCAAATACCGCAACCGCAACCGCAAATGCGGTTCGATTCTTAATACCGCAAATGCGGTTCGGTTTACCGCGATTGCGGTTTCATTGCGGTAAATTGTCGGTTGATTTTTGTGGTTTTTCAATTTTTCGGTTTAAAATGCCACCCCTAATCATTTCAGCTGTAATTCTAAACCCCTTCACAAAATCAATATCTGATGGATAGTGTTGAGCCAATGGTATTGCAGAACAAGAAATATGCCATCTTATTTGGCAGCCATTATTTATCTCTTGCTATGATGTGGTGCTGTGCTGCTAATAACTTAGTTGGTGAAGTATACAGATCTATCTAACGGTTGATATTGGCCAAACTGAGTTTCAACAGTTACTATGTGGTGCACCAAGATAGAATTCAGATTTTTGGGAGGGGGGGTTGGCTAGGAGAAAATGTAACATTTGGTTGGTTCATGCAAAACACCAACCCAACTTTTATTATGTATAATAGTTTTGTAGTCTATAATTTTACTTTTCGTACATCAATTGGAAAGCAGAGGATATGAGACCAAAGCAGCGTATAAATAAAATAAAAGGAAGAATCAAGTCAAGTAGCCGTCTTAGCTCAGCTGGTAGAGCGCGTGGCTTTTAACCACGTGGTCGTGGGTTCGATTCCCACAGACGGCGTCCAATTATTTCTACGTTAATTTTTGCTTAACTTGCCTTGATTGGGATTTTTTATTATATATATATATTTATAGAGAAATTGATGGTCATGAGTTGGATATGTTCTTATCTTGCTATGATATTACATTTTAAAGTTTTCTACTATAAAATTCTGTTTCTGTTTGCAATTCATGACAATGCCATGATACATAATCAAAGTATAGAAATCGTGTTCATCGGTTTTTATTTATTTATGTTGAACTGAAATCTGCACCCCATGAATATGCATTCACTCTTTTTGTTTCATCCAATCCAACTACTACGTTGTGTGTAATATTTGTTTCCTCCTGCTAACTGCATAGTTGCGTATTTTTCCATTTTTTTTATATCTATTGTCTTGCCTCAAACTTTTCATAGCTTATATCTGTGCGATCGATTATAAAGGTAAGTAAAGATTATAAACTTGTTATTGACTTGCGGTGGAGTCTTCGCAATCCCCAAAAGGCAACAGTTAATAATGTCGTCACAAAAGTCAAAGGCCCATTGTAAAATCAGAGCATTGTACATATTATAATCATAATCATATAATCATACTATGAGAGACCATTGTACATACTTCCCTCGCCCAAATGACAATTTTACCAAAACTGCAACCACATTATATTATT
This sequence comes from Prunus mume, assembly GCF_029339155.1. Classification (NCBI taxonomy): domain Eukaryota; kingdom Viridiplantae; phylum Streptophyta; class Magnoliopsida; order Rosales; family Rosaceae; genus Prunus; species Prunus mume. The sequence continues at coordinate 15,051,911 of NC_142701.1, read as the reverse complement.
AGGGCATAATGAACTCAAGTAGCAACAACATGTAAGGGCCTGGAAACTCAATTCACGCTACGCTGGTAACAAACATCACCTCTCAGCATACAAAGGATCATTTGTCAGCATGTCATGGCTCATCCGAGATTCCATTTATAAGATCAGATTGACGCCCTCTAAATTTGGCCAAAACTGCAAAGTGGAACGCTGATAAATTTCAAGATGCCGAAAAAGATGAAATAAACAGAGAGAAGAGAACGAAGCATACCATTTATCAATCATCCAGGTAATAATAGGACCCTGCAGCTTTTTGTTCCCTATCCTTGGTTGACTCCAATTTGTTGATTCTTGGGCGGTAGTTGGTGGGGTCGCGTCTAAATGTGATATCAAGATGCTGCATGCATTATTTTGAAAAGTCAATCAAAGTTATTTGTGGAGAGAGAGAGAGAGAGAGTTCTCCCCCTCTGCATAGCTGAAGGCCAAAATAATTGAGTGAAATGAAGAAGTTGCAAGGCTTACAGATAGGAAGAGATTCATCCCAGTCAACAATGACTGGGGAGCATTTGCAGTACAATCAATCGACGGCTTGCCCTCATAGACAATAACTCTATCTGCCAAGTAGGTAGCCATGATAAAGTCATGTTCAACCACAAATGCAGTTTTCTTAGCATGTAGGATAAACCTCTTTATCACTTTTGACGCAACAATACGCTGCTCAGAATCGAGATATGCACTTGGTTCATCTATAAGATAAATGTCTGCAGGCTGCATTAAGTAAATATAAGACAGATTAGAATGTGTCAGTCATAGGCAAAACTATAACTCATCGCCTTCCAGCGTCAAACAATGGAAAGAAAAATGAATGAATCCATGTTTGTGAACGTATAATCACATCTATATTTGCATTGTTTACTTTGCAGGCAGAGTCCAGCAAGATTTCTACACGAGAAAAATCTATTTTACATCCCGGTAGATATAAGACTTTTATACTGAGAACACACTTGCGTACCGAGAACACATGCTTATTCCTCAACGATTATATGCAGACCAAACATGAAAACCATAAACAATTGCTATCTACAAGAAAAAGTATATCTTCAATAGTAGCAAAAGAATCTGATGTGAAAAATCAGAATGAAGAAAAACATAGAACTATTAAGCCCTCAAGTAAATATCGAAGAACAATGCCTGGAGGCTCAGAACTTGACTAACTCCTAGCGATCACAATATAATGCTCTTATCCTCTCGAGTGTCATGTCCATCAAGGCAAGAAACATGACCCGCGTCAGCAGATCTCATAACAATGGATCCACCATAGAACTGAAGCAATCCAGCATAAGAACACTTCAATGAAGATTAAAGCAACCATGCAATGAAGGCCCATTTTATAAATTCAATCAACAACCCAATCTCTCCCTTCCCACTCTATACTTGCATGGCTAAAAATAGGAAAAAGCCAACACTACTTCGGATTTTCCAAAAACAGAAATATATTATTCAATTAAACTACTAAACCAACTTGTTATCCTTTTGTTGAAAGTCAAGAACCTACGAAACTGATAATAATGAATGCTTATTGAAGATTTTCAGGCGTCCAAAATTCATAACCAAGATACATGAAAAAGCTTAACCAATGATTTGAGAGAAGATAAATGAAAATAATTTACCCTCCCGAGGCATAGGCATAATGCAACCCTTTGCAGCTCTCCACCAGAGAGATTCACAACCTCTTGATCCATTAATTGTTCAATAAGAAGAGGCTTCATCACATCTGACATGAACTGGGGATGAGTATAGGAATCGCGGATTTTTGAATGTAACAAGTGTCTCACAGTGGACGCAAACTTCGGACTGATTTTCTGGGGCTTGTAAGAAACATTGAATTCAGGTATTTCGACATCAGAGTCTTCTACAGTATCAGGTTTCAACAGGCCAGCCTGCAAATTGGACATATATATGCTAACTCAATGTCTCAACCTGCAGTGCGATTATGATTGAAGAAATATAAAATGAAAAGGAAAGAATACCAGCATACGGATAAATGTTGTCTTCCCCGTTCCATTCTCCCCCAGCATTACAATAATCTGAGAATCAGTAAATTCACCCTCAACCACGCGAATCCTGAAGTTTCCTTGAGTTTTAGTCATCGATGGGTATCTATATCGTGCATATGACTCAATTTCCTCGGCACTTTCCTGTGGAGTCTCAGCAACCTAGTAAAGGCAACAAAGTAAATCACAAAGTAATGATAAGTCAAAAAAGCATTTCACAGACAAAATTTATAATCTTGCCTTGAAGGTCAGAGATTCATCTCGGAACCTAAGATTTTCTGTAGGAACAAATCCAGCCAAGAAGATGTTGATTCCTTCTCTAACTGAGAAAGGAAGAGTTACAACTCCATATGCACCTGGTTTCCCATATAAGCAGCAAATGAAGTCTGATAAGTAATCCAAGACACTAAGATCATGCTCCACAACAATTACATAGCTGAAAATACAATGAAATATAATTATTAGCAAAACATACAGGAAGACAATCAACAAAAGAAACCTAACAAATCTGCAATGAAAATTTGAGGGAAGATAAATATACAAAAATAAACCTATTAGCCCTGAGCAAAGATCGGACAACTTGGGCTGCTTTAAGCCTCTGTTTCACATCAAGATAACTTGAAGGTTCATCAAACATATATATCTCTGCATTCTGTATGGCAACGACGGCAATGGCAAATCTTTGAAGCTCCCCACCTGATAAGTCCCCTACATTACGCTCTATAACCTGATTCAGATCAAGATCAGCACATAGTTTTTCCTTCATATCCCTCTCATCTTTCTGGTTGAGCACCTCCCCAACATTCCCTTGCACTGCTTTTGGAATGTGATCAACATACTGGGGCTTTATAATGGCCTGTTAAATACAAAAAATTACAAGTATGCATTTAGAAGGAAGAAAACTTTTTAAATGTCCAAAAACTAACCTAACTCAGCAGCTATAAAATAAACCTAGGACATAACGGACAAAATTTTATTAGTCTAGAAGCTAAACTCATCCCATATAAGTAAGAAAGGTTACAAGCATCAAAATCAAATGGTACCTTCAAATTATCTTCCAGGATACGGGTAAAATAATTCTGCAGCTCCGATCCTCGAAAGTGGGTCAAGATTTCCTGCCAATCTGGAGGATTCTGAAAGAAAAAAAGCCCATCGAGATAAGAAAATCAAACAATGGACCAAAACGAGTTTGAAAAAATTATACACTTATCAGAGGAGGGGGAAGTTTTGTACGGAGTATTACATTGAAACGACCTAAATTTGGTTTCAACTTTCCCGCCAAAACTTTGAGGGCAGTTGACTTCCCAATGCCATTAGTTCCAACCAAACCAAGAACTTGACCTGGCCTTGGGACTGGTAACCTGAAATTGTAAATCTATGTTATCCCAAACCACATAAATGCTAAAGGGACCACTTGCTAATAATGTGGTCAGGAGCTAACCTGTGTAGTTTGAAAGTGTTAGGCCCATAGCGATGAGTCGTATCTCTGTCTAAATCCTTTGGCAAGTTGATGATTTGGATTGCTTCAAATGGGCATTTCTGCATCATCAGACAGGTTTAGAGTCCAAAGAATGCCTTTAACAAACAACTACTGTAGAGAAGAAGAAAAATGACAGTAACAACACTTTTTACAGACCTTAACACAGATACCACACCCAATGCACAATTCTTCTGAGATATAAGCAATCTTGGATGCCGGGGTAACCTCAATACATAGTCTACCTTCAGATTGATTGATAAAGTAAGACAGTGTATATTTGTAGCAATACAGTACAACCATATATATATATATATAAAGTCTGGTTCAAGAGATGATAACTCAAAAAACAGCTCATTTACGTAAAAGTAATCATAGTCACAATGATAATACATAACAGGAACTCACCAATACAGAAACATTAAACCTGTTTGGAGCTGCCTCACTATATGCAGGAGCTCATGCCTGTATTAGTAACCTTTATTAGAAGCTTTCCTTGCTTTTATATACCATGTCATCCCTTTGAATGACTAGCTTCGAGCTTAATAAAGTTTCTGGGTGTTTCTCCTCGAAAGAGGCATTCAATTTTCTTTATTTCCTTTTAGTTACTTGTCGTAATCATCAAGCCATGACCATTTGAACACAAATAATACGTTTTATGATTAATAACAATTCACATGATAAACAATCAGCTGAGGATTCCAAGTAATCAAGAATTTTGCATCAGACAAACCCTAAAGAAACATAAAAGCAAGATCATAATTCAAGAAACAAGAAAATTATTATCTTGAGTAAATCAACAAATCCTGATATTTTAATTCCTTTATGAATAGCAATATATAAATATTATATAAAAAAGACAAGGGAAATAATAAAAGGGGGGTAACTATAATATACCAGTCATGACAACAGGACAGCTCTTCTTGCATTCTTGGCGGCACTTCTTGGGTTTGCATCTGTCGGAGCTCACTATTGCTATACGGGTCAACCGGTCTGCCATCTCCTAATCTTCTTCTATCCACAAAAATCCATGGATCAAATTAAGCAAAGGATTAAATGCACATGGGCAGAGCTAGAATTTAGAGGCATCTGCTCTCTTTCTTTGTCTATATTTGCTAATGCATGTAGTGCACATGCACCTACAGTTTCCTTCTCTTCCTCAATTGAATGGATCAAACTAGGGTTGTTGATGGGCCCAAAGCTGTTAAATTTGGGCAAAACTAAATCCAATCCATGTTGGTCAGTTTGTTAAGTTTGCAATCCAATCCAACCTTAGATTGCATGGAAACTTTTTACACAAAGAATTAAAACGTGAAACCATTGTATTTGAACATACATCTGGCAAAAATTGATGAATTTGGAGATGTAAAATAACTTGGTGCAGTTTAAAGGTGCTCATTTCATTCATCCCCAAAAGGCTTGAAGAGAACACATTAAGATGCTACGGAAACACAAACAAACTATAAAATATCGCGGAACTGAAAGTAAACAGAAAACCGGCAATTTATCAGAAAGCTAAAATTGATCCATATCCACACCACAAATGAGTTTCTGCCGTGCCAATTTTGAATTAAGACTAACAATCTTACAGAATTTCAAACAATAATCAAAACCATTTTCAGCTATTCTTTGTTCTCGGAGAGAGATAATTTTCAATTTTTCACGAACCCAGATAACACAAGAAGAAAGTACATACAGTAAACACTTACTGAGAAAAAATATGCAGCAGATGAAATCGTAGTGGCAAGGAAGATTGAGAGGAAGGGAGCGCAGAGCAGCTGAGACTGAAAATGCAAGCTAGAGATAAAGGGGCGCAGAGCAGACCAGAGAAGATACTGAATGACTGTTGAGTATAGGGAGGGGGGGGTGTGGAGTCGCACGGGAGTTTTGGACGGTGGAGAGGAGACGACTAGTTGACAAAATTAAACAAAAACCTTTTTTTAACACATTATGGTATTTTAATTAGATATGAGTTTGTTTGGCCGTGATTTAGATATGTCATAATCACTTATGAAGAGAAGTACTTTCCAGTGTTTTTTCATAAAATCACTTAAAACTACTTAAAGTGATTATATAAAGAAGTGATTCTCCATAAAAGTATTTTTTTGGCTTATCTAGAATCACTCTCAAACAAGTATATGATAGGGGTGACAATTTGTTGTGTTAGTGTCTTGTCATTTTCTCTTCGTGCTAAAAATTAGTTCATCTTATAAGTGAAATTGGCTAAAACAGTCATTTTCCACGACTTCTATTCTAAAATTGCTCCTTTTGCATTAAAGAGTTCCATTAAAAAGGCGCTCTAGGGATAAATAAGAGGGAACTATATGAGCAATTATAAAATTGTGAAAAATGACTATTTTACTACAAACCCCAATTAAGACTTTGAGTCGTATCAGTTCATTTATAATCAGGGAATATTTGACAGTTTGAGAGCGTCCTCTTTTTTCAAAGATATACATAGTATTGTCGCACGGCTATACTCTTTTTTATTTTTAATATTTTAAAAATATAAAATATGTTTCTTTACTTTTGTTTTTTGACCTGTTTCTTTAAGTTACTATATGTAAGCAAGTAATATCTTAGCCTTTTTTAGTCACTTTGCTTAGTAATTATATTTTAAATATTGAAGTAATATCACATAAAGCAATTAATTTCTATTTATTAAGTCTTTCGTAAAATCGTTTGGGTGTCTTAATTCAATTTCTTCATAGACACATAAAATTCACGTATTATACACGTATTACTGAATAATAAAAAATATACTTCAAAAAAAGGGTATTACTCGGTTTTCCCTAATTGTTTAAAAAAAAAAAAAGTATAGCCGAGCGGCTATACGCGTTTTTGCATACATACCCGGGCGGCGTTATCTCTTTGACACGTGGGCTTAGGGCACAGGCCATGGGCTGGTATTTATATATAAATATATATATATACAGAGAGAGAGAGAATCGTATAGCCGGCCGGCTATACTTTCTTTTAATTTAAAAAAATTCGTATAGCCGTGCGGCGGTACTTGTTTTTCCTTACTTTAAAAAAAATAGGCTTTAGTCTTTTGACACGTGGCACCTAGGGCTGGCAGCGTCATTTTTAAGATACACATTGTATAGCCGAACGGCTATACTAATTTTTTTTTTAAATATTTTAAAAATATAAAATATGTTTCTTTACTTTTGTTTTTTGGCCTATTTCTTTAAGTTACTATACGTAAGCAATTAATTTCTTAGCCTTTTTTAGTCACTTTGTTTAGTAATTATATTTTAATTATTTTTTTAATGTAAAAAGATTGAAGTAATATCACACAAAGTAGTTAATTTCTATTTATTAAGTCTTTTGTGAAATCGTTTGGGTGTCTTAATTCAATTTCTCCATAGACACACAAAATAAACGTATTAATTAATAATATATATATATATATACTTCCAAAAAAGGGTATTACTCGGTTTTCCCTAATTGTTTTTCAAAAGAAGAGTATAGCCGGCTATACTCGTTTTTGCATAAAAAATGGTATAGCCGGCCGGCTTTCCCTTTTTGACACTTGGGTTTAGGGCAGGCGCCACGGGCCATGGGCTGGTAGAGAGAGAGAGAGTATAGTCGGCAGGCCATACTATTTTTTTAATTTAAATTTTTTCGTATAGCCGGTCGGCTATACTCGTTTTTGCATAAAAATGGTATAGCCGGCCGGCTTTACCTCTTTGGCACGTGGGCTTAGGGCATGGACCATGGGCTGGTCTTGTATATATATATATATATATATAGAGAGAGAGAGAGAGAGAGAGAGATAGTATAGACGTGCGGCAGTACTCAATTTTCCTTACTTTTTTTAAAAAAATAGGCTTTACTCTTTTGACACATGGCACCTAGGGGCTGGAGCGTCCTTTTTTTTAAATATATATACATAATCTAGCCGCACAGCTATAATCTTTTTTTATTTTTAATATTTTAAAAATACAAAGTATGTTCCTTTACTTTTGTTTTTTGGCCTATTTCTTTAAGTTACTATACGTGAGCAGGTAATATCTTAGCCTTTTTTAATCACTTTGCTCAGTAATTATATTTTAATTATTGTTTTAATGTAAAAATATTGAAGTAATATCACACAAAGGAATTAATTTCTATTTATTAAGTCTTTTGTGAAATCGTTTGGGTGTCTTAATTCAATTTCTCTATAGACACACAAAATTAACGTATTATACACGTATTACTAAAAAAAAATTATATACTTCAAAAAAAGGGTATTACTCGGTTTTCCCTAGTTGTTTTTATAAAAAAAGAGTATAGCCGTGCGGCTATACCTGTTTTTGCATAAAAATGGTATAGCCGGCCGGCTTTACCTCTTTGACACGTGGGCTTAGGGCACAGACCACGAACCATGGGCTGGTATTTATATATATATGGGGGCGGATCTGTGGCACCATATTTTTTACACAAGTTTTGACAATTTTTGGGCTATTAGATTACTCCACTTTTAATGGATGAGATTAAATCTGACATAATTGTTTTACATAAAAAATAATTAAAGTATTTTTCTCTCTCTTCTCTCTATTTTCTCAGAAAGTTAAATTTCTCTCACAAAAGCATTTTTTCTCTCTCTCCTCTTTCTCTTCCCTATCACGTTTTCTGCTAACACTTTCTTTCATCAGACAAAAAAACAAACATGTTGATCTTTCTATCTTTCTTTCATATTGTTGTTCATGTTTCTGAATTTTTAGGTTTTGGATTTAGGGACTTTAATCTTCTCTTTCAACCAATATGAGTGAGGACTAGATGTTGGCAATTTTATATTTGCTTTGTGTAGCTTCATTTCTGAAACTCCAAACTTTGAACCAAGCCATTGAAAGCCTTAACACATAAGAATGTATCGCGATGATCATGTAAAAAGAAAAACTTGTAAATTGGAGTTATGCGAATCAATTTTACCATCATTTCTCAAGCCTTAAATGGAGTAGTGGTAAGGAAGTTTGTGTGAATTCAAAATATTATTTGGATATCATTCTTCTTCATCATGATATCCAAGCTTATTAGAAGGTAACCCAACTTAGCATTTAAAAAATAAATAAAAAAGATTAAAACCAATGGAAAATTGGGACTTTTCACCTAATATGTAGGATTTTTTTAGTTTGTTTATTTCTTACTTGCTGGGCCTGTTTTGTCTTCAGCTTTCTTTGTTTTCAGTCTAGCTGTGTTTCCTTTTTGATCTCTAGTGTTTGAAATGGAATTGTCTTCGACAAAAATGAAAATAGTACTACAACAAACAAAAATCTTCACACTTATTGTACAATTTTTCGAATCTCATTAGAAGATCAAAGGACAAAACTTCGAGCGGATAAAGCAAAAAGAGAGAGAGAGAGAGAGAGAGAGAGAGAGTGTGTGTGTGTGTGTACAATTCTTTGAATCTCATTAGAAGATCAAGAGACAAAACTTCGAGCAGTTAAAGCAAAAGAGAGAGAGAGAGAGAGAGAGAGAGAGAGAGAGAGAGAGAGAGAGAGAGAGAGAGAGAGCGAGAAGGTTTTTAGGTATGATGAAAGAGAGATTTGGCAGATAACAGGAAAGAGGAGAGAGGAAAATTACTTCACTCAGAGAAATTTACCTTTTCAAGAAAATTGATAGATGAGAGAGAAAAATATTTTAAATAATTTATTTATGTCAAAAGGTTTAATCTCATTCATTAAAAGTGGAGTAATCTAATGGCCCAAAAATTACGTCAAAACTTGTGTCAAATATATGGTGCCACAGATCTGCCCCTATATATATATATATATATATTGAGAGAGAGTGAGAGAGAGAGAGAGAGAATAGTATAGCCGTCCGGGTATACTCGTTTTTTCTTACTTTTAAAAAAAATAGGCTTTACTCTTTTGTCACGTGGCACCTAGGGGCCGGGAGCTTTAAGATATACATAGTATAGCCGCACGGCTATATCCTTTTTTATTTTTAATATTTTTAAAATATAAAATATGTTTCTTTACTTTTGTTTTTTGGCCTATTTCTTTAAGTTACTATATGTAAGCAAGTAATATCTTAGCCTTTTTTAATCACTTTCCTTAGTAATTATTTTTTAATTATTTTTTTAATGTAAAAAGATTGAAGTAATATCACACAAAGTAATTAATTTCAATTTATTAAGTCTTTTGTGAAATCATTTGGGTGTCTTAATTCAATTTCTCCATAGACATAAAAAATTTACGTATTATACACGTATTACTAAAGAAAAAAAATATACTTTAAAAAAAGGGTATTACTCGGTTTTCCCAAATTGTTTTTCAAAAAAAGAGTCTAGCTGAGCGGCTATATTCGTTTTTGCATAAAAAACGGTATAGCTAGCCGGCGTTACCTCTTTGACACGTGGGGTTAGGGCATGGGCCATGGGCTGGTATTTATATATATATATATATATATATATACAGAGAACTTCCATTGAGGGATCCCTCAAATAAGCTTATTTGAAGAACACCTCTTGTAGGGCCCACTCCAGTTTGTATTTCACTAATCCAAACCATCTATTTTGTAGATATACATTCAAAGATCATCTCTACAAAAAATCACTTGAATCCGATATCATTTGACCATTCAATTGAGTTATTGAAATTTTAGTACTTTCTTGAAGCATCGTGTTCATTGATTTTGTATGACACAATTGAATGTCAAAACGGTTTTCGATTTGTCTAATTTTTTGTAAGGATGATCTATGAATGAAGATCTAAAAAATCGATGGTTTGGATCATTGGAAAAAAAAAAGTAGGGTACCTTAAAGGGCATCCTCAATAGAAGGGTGTATATATACATAGAGAGAGAGAGAGAGAGAGAGAGAGTAGTATAGCCGGGTGGCGGTACTCGATTTTCCTTACTTTAAAAAAATATAGGCTTAACTCTTTTGACATGTGGCACCTAGGGGCTGGGAGCGTCCTTTTTTTATAAAGATATACATAGTCTAGCCGCACGGCTATACTCTTTTTTTATTTTTAATATTTTAAAAATATAAAATTTATTCCTTTACTTTTGTTTTTTGGCCTATTTCTTTAAGTTACTATAAGTAAGCAAGTAATATCTTAGCCTTTTTTTAATCACTTTGCTTTGTAATTATTTTTTAATTATTTTTTTAATGTCAAAAGATTGAAGTAATATCACACAGTAATTAATTTCTATTTATTAAGTCTTTTATGAAATCGTTTGGTTGTCTTAATTCAATTTCTCCATAGACACACAAAATTCATGTGTTATACACGTATTACTGAATAAAAAAAAAATATACTTCAAAAAAAGGGTATTACTCGGTTTTCCCTATTTGTTTTTCAAAAAAACGTATAGCCGTGCGGCTCTACTCAATGGTATATCCGGTCATCTTTACCTCTTTGACACGTGGGCTTAGGGCATGGGCCATGGGCTGGTATTTATATATATATATATATATATAGAGAGAGAGAGAGAGAGAGAGAGAGAATAGTATCGCCGGCCGGCTATACATTTTTTTAATTAAAAATTAGTATAGCCATGCGGCGGTACTCGATTTTCCTCACTTATTAAAAAAATAGGCTGTGCTCTTTTGACACGTGGCACCTAGGGGCTGGGAGCGTCCTTTTCTTAAAGATATGCATAGTCTAGCCGCACGGCTATACTCTTTTTTATTTAATATAAAATATGTTTCTTTACTTTTGTTTTTTGGCCTATTTCTTTAAGTTACGATACGTAAGCAAGTAATATCTTAGCCTTTTTTAATTACTTTGCTTAGTAATTATATTATAATTATTTTTTTAATGTAAAAAGATTGAAGTAATATCACACAAAGTAATTAATTTCTATTTATTAAGTCTTTGTGAAATCTTTTGGGTGTCTTAATTCAATTTCTCCATAGACACACAAAATTCACATATTATACACGTATTACTGAATAAAAAATATATACACGTCAAAAAAAGGGTATTACTCCCTAATTGTTTTTCAAAAAAAGAGTATAGCCGTGCGGCTATACGCGTTTTTGCATAAAAAAAAGGGTATCGGCGTTACGTCTTTGACACGTGGGCTGAGGGCATGGGCGATGGGCTGGTCTTTATAGATAGATAGATGGAGAGAGAGAATAGTATAGCCGTGCGGCTGTACTCGTTTTCCTTACTTTAAAAAAAATGGGCTTTACTCTTTTGACACGTGGCACCTAGGGGCTGGTTTGAGTTGTATAATGTTTGACAGTACGAGTTACTCAAGAGTTGTAAACGTAAAATTTTGTCTTTGAAATTAAAACTTGAATTGCAATTATCTTTTATATTTATAATTAATGAAGTATCAATTAAGCTCAATTTATGTTTTGTTCTGTTACCTGTGAAAGCCAGAGTACTTCAGAAATCATGTTTTTACAGTTTTGTACTAATTACAAAAACAAAAGGCATTTGGGCAAATACAATATCAGGCTATGTTAAATTAACTTCATTAAAAAAACTTCATTCATTCCTCAAATGGCATTCTAGTCAAACACAAAAACAAAGCACCTAGTCAAAATACAATATTTGATGCCATGAGAGGCCACAAAACATAGAGGGAAAATGTACTGAATTTGGTCACATGGGCTGAAGAACACTCATTCAAGTCCCAAAAAAAAAAAAAAAAACCAATCTCTTCACCAGGCAAAGGACTCTCTCTGCAATCATTTGTGAGCATACTGGTAACTCAGCCTTGTTGCTATATCACTGTCCTCTAAAAGTTCGCAAAATACAACTGAAATATATATCAAGATGATTTCATAAGTATATAACATAAACAGAGGAATATTCGACATTGTTGGAATGAGTAGTGAACCATATATACCTTCTAGGATTATTATTGATATTGACTAGAGTGTATCTATCAATGCCCTGCCCTCTGAAAACTTGCAGAACTGCAAAGTACAAATGCAGCGAAGATCAAAATGTCATAAATACACAACATAAACAGATGAATTTTGGGCATTGTCGGAATGAGTGTACCGTACCTTTCCCGTTTGGTGGCTGGGGCTTAGTCGAGTCCTGTCCCATAGAGTCCCGCCCATGGAGAGGGGACTTCTTGTCTCGAATATGTTGGCCTGTGTTCCCGTTTAGTCGTCCAAGTAATAATAGGACCCGGCAGCTTTTTGCTCCCTATCCTTGATTGAGTTCAATTTGTTGATTCTTGGGCGATAGTTTGTAGGGTCACGTCTAAATGTTATATCCAGTTGCTGCAATGCCACATTGGAAAAACAAAGGGAGAATCAGATCGTAGAACTACAAAAATTACTTTCAATTGGAGGGCCAAAGTATATGCAAGGGGTGACTTGAAAAAGTTGCAAGACTTACAGATAAGAAGAGATTCATCCCACCCAACAATGATTGTGGAGAATTTGCAATACAATCAACTGATGGCTTTCCTTCATAGACAATAACTTTGTCTGCCAAGTAAGTAGCCATAATGAAATCATGCTCAACCACGAATGCGGTTTTCTTGGCATGGAGGATGAACCTCTTTATGACTTTTGCTGCAACAATTCGCTGCTCCGAATCAAGATATGCACTTGGTTCATCTATCAGATATATGTCTGCAGGCTGCAACATCAAGCAAAAATAAAGAGACATACATTATTAGGCTGCATGACTTCAAAGCAGATGCATCATAAACATAAAGTCAGTTACCTGTCCAAGGCATAGACATAAAGCAACCCTTTGCTGCTCTCCACCAGAAAGATTTGTGACTTCGCGGTCCTTCAATTCTTCGATTTGAAGAGGCTTCATCACGTCCGTCACAAACTGGGGATGAGTGCAGGAATCACGAATTTTCACATGAAGGCAGTCTCCGACAGTTAATGCAGGCAATCTAATTTTCTGGGCCTTGTAAGAAACATGAAGCTTAGGTATCTCCACATTAGAATTATGTTTGAAGTGATTGGCCTACAAATTGAACCAATATATATCGTGACTCCACATATCAGCATTTTGAAAATATGATGGAACAAAAACAAAGTGTTAAAGACATACCAGCATTTTGATAAACGTAGTCTTTCCTGTTCCATTCTCACCCAACATCACAATAATCTGAGAATCTGTAAACTCACCCTCAATCACTTGAAGCTTGAACTTTCCCAAAGTTCTAGCCATTGATGGGTATCTATACCGTGCATACGTCCTGATTTCGTCACCACTTTCTTGTGGAGTCTCAACAACCTAGACAAGGCAACAACACAATCAGAACATACTGATCGAGTAAAAAACAGCATTTTCAATGACAAAATTTATAATCTTAAATACCTTGAAAGTCAGAGATTCATCCCGGAACCGTAGATTTTCTGTAGGAATAAATCCAGACAAGAAGATGTTGATTCCTTCTCTAACTGAGAAAGGTAGAGTTACAACTCCATATGCGCGCGGTTTCCCATATAAACAACAAATGTGATCTGATAAGTAATCTAGAACGCTCAAATCATGCTCCACAACAATCACATAGCTGAAAAAACGTAAAGAAATATACCTATATAAGCAAGAAATGATCCAAAAAAACATAAACAATGGAAAATTGAAGCAAGAGGAGAGAGATGGAAACAAACCTATCAGGCCTGGTCAAAGATCGGATAACTTTGGCTGCTTTAAGCCTTTGCTTCACATCAAGAAAGCTTGAAGGTTCGTCAAAGATATATATATCTGCATTCTGCATTGCAACAACAGCAATGGCAAATCTCTGAAGCTCTCCACCGGATAAATAGCCTATATTACTGTCCAGAACATTGTTCAGCTCGAGATCAACACACAGCTCTTCCTTCATCCCCTCTCATCGATCTGTTCGAGCACCTCCCTTACTGATTTTCCATCATACTGTCTTTGGATGTCTTCGACGTCTTGGGGTTTGATAATTGCCTGTTGTCGGAAAAGAAATGCATGTAAGACAAGTATGCACTTAGCAAGAAGAAAAGGCACTAAACAAGTACATGAAGGAGAAATTTTAACATCATATGCTATTAAGGACATGAGCATCAAAATCAAAGCGTACCTTCAATTTATCTTCCAGGAGATGAATAAAATAACTCTGCAGCTCAGATCCTCGAAAGTAAGCCAAGATTTCCGGCCAAGCAGGAGGTTTCTGCAAAACAAGCATCCAGATATAGAGTCATAAAAAATAATGCATCAAATAACAAAGCTTGAGAAAGTGATCACATAGTAATTAGCAAAGGGGGGAAAATGTTAAGAAGATTGAGATATAGGGAAAGAGTGTTACATTGAAACGACCCAAATTCGGTTTCAGCTGGCCAGCCAAAATTTTGAGGGCAGTTGACTTCCCAATGCCATTAGTCCCAACCAAACCAAGAACTTCCCCTGGCCTAGGGACTGGTAACCTGTAATTATGTACAATTTAATTTATATTAACTTCAAAACACTAAAACCTGAAACTGATCAAAGATCACAACAAAGTGGTGAGGAATTAACTGACCTATGTAATTTAAAAGAGTTCAAACCGTAACGATGGGTTGTATATTTGTCCAATGACTTTGGCAAGTTGATGATTTCAATTGCTCCAAATGGGCATTTCTGCATTATCACATCACATGATAGCCAGAGTCAAAAGAATGGCTCCCCTCAAAAACAACTTGAGTAGATAAAACATAGGAAATTTAAACCAAACCAAATACAATCTTCACTCACCTTAACACATATACCACAACCAATGCATAACTCTTCGGAGATACGAGCATCCTTGGACGTAGGTAAGACCTCAATGCATAATTTACCTGCACATTTATGGTTAGTAAGTAAGAAAGCATTTTCTTATACAATGTAGGGAATCGAATCTTGACCGAGAGCTTAAGAAAGCAATTTCTGGTTTTGTTAAAGTTAGTTAAAAAGCAAAATCTTATAATATGAGAGGTGCGTAATAGACCAACTTTTGGTTACCAATTGACCTTACAAGTTCTTATTAGTGTAATGTTGATATGTTCATAATTTCACATGATTTTATATCCTTTTTACTTAGTTTTGTGAATTAATTTGGACTAAAGATGCCGAGTTTAGTCATTTCCTGATTTTTCAGCTTATGAGCCACGAAATGTATAAATTCGCCAAATATTCATTGTAATAGAGTTTGACATGATTCCAATTGGAGATGGAAGACAGCATTTTGAAGTTTATCCATGAATATTTTCATAATTTTTAAGACCGCTAAGGTGCCCATTTTTAATTAGAAAACTCAGCATAAACCAATTCCGGAGAATACTGAGTCAGCAGGGGTTTTTGGCCATAACTCACTCATAAGACGTCGGATTGAGGCACACGATATATGGCTGAAAAGAAGACATCCAGAGCTTTCCAAAGAGTGGTTGTACGAAATTTTTGGAGGTCAGAAAGGTGTCCAAATCGTATTCACAATGAGGATCACATGCAGTTTCCTGGAGGTTTTAGGAAACTTGGTTTTAATTACCTTTTCTAGTTAGGAACTGACTTGGAAATCAAGTCTTCGTGTAAGGCCACTTGTTTAGGCCCATTCTAACTAGGTTTTAGGTTCTTTTAAGAGGGGAGGTCGTGGGGGCTCAAGAGATACACCAGAAATTTCAGACTTCAACCCTGGAACAAGGAAGAGTGACCGTGCCTCTAAACTCTAAGGGTTTTTCTTGTCTCTTTCTCCATGTTTTATTTTTGCTTTGTTACCATGATTATGAGTAACTAATTTTCTTTTACTAAGACACAATGTAACCCTTTTCTAATTATTCAAAGCTTAATTATGTCATGCTATTAGAATTTTCATGTTGTTGAAATTTAATCATTGTGCTTATTTTCTTAACTAATGATCTTGATGCTTAGCTACCATCTAGGTTTTTGGTTATATTACATTAACCTTGTGTACTTGCAAGTTTATTTCTTGAATAGACATAAACGTACAAATAGAAAGAAAGAAAAAAAGAAGTAACATAACATACCAGTACGTACGACTGGACAACTCCTTTTGCATTCCTGCTTACATTTGTTGGGCTTGCACTTGTCAGGATTCAATATCGCTATGCGAGTCGACCGATTTTCCATCTGAAAGGTGAAAAGAATGTTTATGAACCCCACATACATACCTAAAGCAAATAATACTAAAAAAGAAACTGCACCTGATCTAGTATAACACAATTGTGCGAAACTTTCAATGCCGAAAATGTAAGAGCAAATAAAATATCCTCAATTCTATGATCAACTCAAGCAGAAACCAAAAAGCTCAGTCATTCATATTCAGTAAAAATTTATAAACTCAAGTTAGTTTACCAGTTGGCTACACCATGAACGGTAAAAGATTAAATAAAGATATTTAGCAGGGTGTTTAATTCAACTCAGTATATGATTATTATGGGAAGAAAAAAAAATAACTATATGATTTTCCAAAACAGAGAACGAGTTAAAACACTAAGAAGAAGCAGAGACAAGGATTGAAGAGGAGCTTACCGCGTGTTACTGCGGATGAAGATAGCTTTGGTAGCAGAGATTCAATGCCAGCAGATCAGATGGGATGAGAGAGAGAGAGAGAGAGAGAATTACAAATTACAAGTTTCTGTTTTCGTTTTTTATTTCTAACGTGTCAAACAAGTTTTCTTCATGTCAAACAAGTTTTCTTCGTGTCAAACAAGTTGTCTTCTGTTTGGATTTCAAAATAGAGTTGGAAACTGATTGGGTTACCTGCATGCATGTACCTACACAAACTAGGAAAGCAAATGAAGAACAAACTAGGTTAATTAGTAAGTGTTAACAGGGATATAAAACCCAACAATCGAAGCTTTATTAATAAAATTACCAATACAATGGTAAATTAGCAAGTTTTATTTGACCCAAGTACATATACTAAAATACCTAAAACATTCTGTTGCATTTACTATACATACTGTGAGTAGATTATAGGTCAAGTGATTACGAACATTTACCTTGCACTTGAGGTCTTAGGTTCGATTCCTCCTACTCCTATTATCGCTTTGTATAAATAAATAAAAGGCTCTTACTTAATTACAATGCTAAAAGGAAAAATATTTATTAAATGAGTGTGAAATGGTGGTTAAACTTAAAAATAAAAATAAAAACAAAAAGTTCACGTTTTTGTCCTACTAGGGTACAAATTGTGACACGCGTGATCAGAAACTGGTGTGTGTTGAGAGATTATTATAATTTGTTTGCAAGGGCCAAGGGGCGATTCCAATTTACCCCAAATTTCCAAGAAAGACAAAAGAAATTTCCAAGAAAGACAAAGCAGCCCACATTTAATCTAAGTTTGCCAACTCAACATTTTAGTTTTTGGCGGCGCCATGGTCCTGGTTTTATTTATTTATTTATTTAATTATAAATAATAAAAAATAATAAAAAAATTTATAAGTTACTTCTTTTAATATAACTCATATGGAAAACTTCAAAGTGATTGAATTTGTGCTTCCATTGCCTTCAATCAAATCTTTCCTAAAATGTGTGAAACTTTGACAAAAAGAAACTAGCCGTTGTGTTGTTTCCAATATTAGGCTAATTAGCTCCCTAGGAATTTGTGATTGTGTTCAATATATTCAAACGGATCCATGATCACCTAATCTATATATATAGGGAACAAAATCTTTGACACATAACAAAATCATTCACACAAATTTGATTTCCTAGAAAATTTAGAGAAACAATCTTTGCATAGATTCTAAAGAATCTGCTATAATCTAATGGCCAATCCAACAAGATGTGCAGGTTGCAAATTTTTGAGAAGAAAATGCGCTCAAGATTGTGTTCTGGCACCTTATTTCCCCTCATCCAATCCAGAGAGATTTGCTTGTGTTCATAAGATCTTTGGTGCCGGCAACATTACCAAAATGCTACAGGTAACAATTAATTAGGATGCACTGTCAATAAAATCTTTCTTTTGAAAGCAAATATACTCAGAAATGTTCTGTTTTCTATCTACATTTGTATATCCTATTTGGTAAGGTAACTGCTTAACTATTGTTCATCATTTGGCTACACACAACTCAAACAAGACTAACTTTTTATTTTTATTTTTATTTTTTATACAAACGATAGTCTAAACTGTTTTAAACTAATCTAATATACGAGAGTGGGGATTTGAACTTGGGTGCAAGAAGGCGGGCTCATCGCCTTGGCCAACTTGCCTAACTCGCGTCTACAATCCAAACCAAATTTGAAAGCATTACAAATGGCCACTAGTAATGTAGATGTTTTCTTTTATCCCTACGATTTTTTTTTTTGTTTTTGGTTACTACTTTAACCCCAAATGCCTTTTTTATTTTTATATATACATAAAAAAAACAAAGAGAAATAGTTGAAACCCTTGTTTGTATTTGAAGATAATATGAGATTTACTGAATCTGTTAATGATTTTTAATCATGTAAATATTTGTGAATTGCAGCAACTTCCAGTCCATGTAAGAGAAGCAGCAGCAGACTGCATGTTTTATGAAGCATCAATACGTGTTGAAGATCCAACATATGGGTGTGTTAAAATAATTTCTCAATTGCAACAAGATTTATTTCAGGCTCAATCTGAGATGGCCAAGACAAAAGCTCAAATAGCATTCTACAATGCACAAAAGCAACTAAATCAGCAGCAGCAAAATATGGTTGATGGTGTTGATGATAATTACCAACAAGACCTGCACAGTGAATCTTCAAGGCTCGGTTTAGATGGTCACTTTTACAGCTTGGGTTGATGTGACAAATTCATCAAGTTTAACCCAATAGCTTTTATTTAAATTCTTTATTTGATTATTGACAAAAATTCTTTCAGGTCAAGAAATAGATACCTTTTTCTTGTAGTTTTATACATTAGGATTTTCATTGTAAGCCTCGTAATTTTCATCCTTTTTTTTTTAATGCATAATGTCAATGTGGCATTTGGAGTACAATAATTTGGAAGTCGTACGTACTTCTCTTCCCAAAATAAAAAAAGGTCTCAAATCGAATCCCCTTTCGCAAAGTCAAGATCGGCATTTAGCTTATCGTATGCATGAGTTACTTATGATCCATACAAGGTAACCTAAATTAATCAATCATTTAAATGGAACTGCAACACATTGTGAAGGCAAAACGGAATAATTTTCAAATGAGTGTTTCTATTTTGTGTAAAATCAATTTTCAAAGAAAAAGATTTCCAAGTGAATGAAGCTCCAAAAAAGTTGCTCCAGAGCTGCACAATAACAGCTTTCTATTTACACTTGGCTATGCATTACATAGCAATTTACTAGTTGAATACAAATCCGTGACGAGTCCACTCTTACACAGAAAAGCTATAGAGAAAACGAATAGTGGTAAGGTCATGCCATAATGTAAGTTATGTAACCATAACGCTGGAGAAAGAAACTAGAGGCTTTCAGGCCCAAAATGAGCAATTTCTTTCTCTTGTGGGCCGGAGAAAGGGGGGAGGGGGAAGGATTCAATTCGTCCTGGCCAAATGTCAATCCACAGAAATCAAAAGATTGAGTTTTGAGAACGAGAATCATCGATTTTTCTCATAATTTCTTGTAGGATTTAGTTCATCCTTCTCTCAAGCTCCAAAAAATCTTCTGAAACTGATGGTTTGATAGCATGTATACAGAACACAAGTAGAGAGGTGAGCATTAGGAGTTACGAGAATTTCTGCATCGCTTAATTGGCCGACTGAAGAACTCGCCCAATGGTGTCTTCGAGACCGGAATTAGTTTTCCAATAACAGCAAGAGGCCAACTGTCAGAAAATAAAGACAGTTAAGTACCATGTAAAGAAGATGGTTGCATGGTATATGACCATCAACCTGAATGAACTATGAAGAATCTTAAGGGACACAAGACACTACTAAGGCCCTATTTACAGGTGATGTTAAGAGACAAAGGTTATCATGTTCATGCCATCATATGTGAACATGGAGACCAAGGTAATTTGGTAGTTCTTTAATATCTATGCCAATTAAAATAAAATCAAAATTAGAGAAATTTAAATTGCAAACGAAAAATGACTGGCAACTAATTTCATTTTTTGTCAACCGTGGTTCTCAAGGTGGTACAATAATGAGGATAAGACTCCCATGGTCTTCATTAGCCAAACTTGAGCCAGTTTAGAAAAATATAAGCAATATCATCAAGTTTACGTACCTGACAATGGCAATACCCAAGCATATAAGCCATTGCTGCCATGATAGTCTCACTGTTTTTGTAAACTTTCCAAGGAACATAATGATCAGTATCTGCAAATACAGTTATAGTGAGTAATTGTATGATAGTAAAACTAAGAACCGTAAACCAAAATATAAATGTACTGGCCTCTCACCTGAAGTACTAATGTAATTCCTATTATTCCCATAAAGAGGTAGTTCTTAGTCACTCCACTGAATATATTTATTTCCTCAGGCTTTCGAGCATTGAACTCGTTAAAAATCTGTATAAAAAAACACAAGATAGGCGTCAGAACAAACACTAATAAGAGGTTAGGCTAATTGCATGATATGGCATGTCAATATCATCTGTTTAACTTCCGTATCCTCAGATACAATAAATGAGATAACTAACAAGCAAAATTGAAACCTTAAAACCAACTTAGCTAAACAATTAGAACGTAATTCCTAATTCGCATTATTTTCAAGTTCCTATACTTACTTGGCAGAAGACAAATGCATTAAATATGATAGTATTCTTCACACTAGTGGCCTGCTTCTGGGTCTCATTTTGCAGACCAAGAATGCTAGTTCCCAGAAAGTTGAGGACAAGGAGGACAGCAACTTGATACATAGCCTGTGGTAAGTAAAAGTTAATGACAGAAACAGAGTTGTACAAGGTAACTTATGTTTCTACTGTGATCTCAGTAATTTTCCAACTCTAGTCTCATGGATATTAGGTACCTGAATGAGTAAGTTCCTCCACATGATGTTCGTTATAAGAGGTTCCCTAAACAAACAAACATCAGATCATTACTTCCTTCATCTAAAACTAGAGGTGGTCCATTAAGGGAATGTGATATACAAGAATACCTGGCCTTGCAAATGCACCCAAAATAATATACAATCTCTCAATTTTAAGACGAGCGCAACTCAAGAGAAAATATCAGAAGGGCAAAATAAATGCAAATAAATCCTACTTTACCTTATCAGAAACTCATAAAAAGTTGACTAAGAGCGGGAAGAAGATTATAGACCATCCCATGTGATTGAAATATGGGTCCAAGAAAACTAAATGAACAATATAATGAACAGCAGACTTTCAATGCATATGTTGTTCCTCCTCTTAATAATTGTGGGAGGGCAGTCGAGGAGGGCTGGGAGAGGGACAACCCCCATAGTATTCTTATAGATCCCATGGGATTTTAATGAATATGACAAAAGTATCAAATGAAAAGGCCAAGCAAGATCAAATTATTTTCTTCTGGTATGCCCAGAATCCAGACGCTGGCTGAAACTCATCATCATCTTCAGATGTTAAACACTTAAATATCCAAAAATTATTGAAATATTTTTTTCTGTTGAAAGGTGCCTAGAAGATCAAGACTTTAATATTTTGTTATTCAGAAAACAACAATAGACAGCCACCATATTTATAACAGCATACAGCCACAAGAATTTAACTTTAACAGTATCGAATTTAGATATGTTATGAATACACCATTGCTAGCTAGCCACAGAATTCCACACCTTCGGCCAACTGGTGTTCTATGCATAAGGTTGTCTGTAGGTGGCTCAGTAGCCAACGCAAGTGCTCCTAGAGTATCCATGATCAAGTTAACCCACAGAAGCTGTACAAAGAACATGAAACACATTATAACAAGGAGGGTTCTTAAGTGTCCGGGCCCATTGCTATTTAGAACCACAATGTAAGAAAAAAAAAATGACAGAAAACAAATGAGCAGTGACATTCTAAAATGCCGAGGATTCTTTTACTCATTTTGTTCTGGCTTCATATTCCAGATTGTGCAAAATATGCAGTGCAATGTTGGTTCATGACGGAATAATAGATATCCATAACCAATTAAGATATATATACAGAGAGCTTCCATTGAGGGATCCCTCAAATAAGCTTATTTGATCAACACCCTTGTAGGGCCCACTCCGCATTTTATTTCACTAATCCAAACCGTCTATTTTTTAGATAATCATTCAAAGATCATCTCCACAAAAAATCACTTGAATCCGAATCATTTGACCACCCAATTGAGTAATTGAAATTCTAGTACTTTCTTGAAGCACCGTGTTCATTGATTTTGTAGGACACAATTGGTTGTCGAAACGGTTTCCGATTTGTCTAATGTTTTGCAAGGATGATCTATAAATGTAGACTTAAAAAATAGATGGTTTGGATCGTTAAAAAAAATTCGTAGGGGACCCTAAAGGGTGTCCCTCAAATAGAAGGGGACTATATATATATATATATCTGGAGAGAGGGAGAGATCAACCTGTACAGCATTTAACGGGACACGACCAGAGGATATCGCTGCCACAACATTAATTACAAGAGCTGCAACATTAACAGTAAGTTGGAATTGGATAAATTTCTGAATATTTGCATACACAGAACGTCCCCAGCGAACAACCTACATAAAAAGATTGCGAACAAATAAAATCACAACCTGAATCCTATCATTAGATGAGTAAAGCTATATCAGAATTATATCACTCCTTATTTAACTTGGGTATATGCACTGAAAGTCAACCCATTAATTTAACCACAAAACTATATAATTTTTTTTACCAATGATCTGAAAACCAGGGCAAAAGAAAGGACTAAAGATTAAAATATTTACTATATATAAAGATATTAATTGTATGATACGTTAAAAGATATGTCAAAATAAATGCCAGGAGTCAGGAAAAACAGATATGTGGTGTTCCTTAAAAATAGATGTTCACAAATCTGACAGGTTAAACAACAATAGATACGATGATAGGAGGAAAGCAGAAAGAAAAAAACAATATAATATGCATATTCAATTCAAATATAAGGCAGTCCTGCAAGAGAGATGATGTGCCTCAAACCTTGAGCAAGAACTATCAAGATTCAAGACCATTCCTAACCACAAACCTTTTCATTAAGATCCACCACATAGATGCTAGTCCTATGGGCCGAGGTTTAAAAGCTTCAATGTATTATCTATTTTAACTTGAAGAAGCTAAATGCAAAAAAGCAACAAAGTTACTTGAATTTTAAATAAACAAGTGAAGCAATATTTTTATAAGTTGTTTACTCACCTTTACAACAGAAGCAAAGTTATCATCCAAGATAATGATATCAGAACTTTCTTTTGCAACTTCAGTTCCTTGAATGCCCATAGAAAGACCTATATCTGCCTAAAATACAAAATGGTAAAAATCTGATCAACTATAACTAGGAAACGTTCCAACAGTGGAAGTTGAACAGATAATGTTTTAGAGCATAAAAGCCAGAATCAAAACCATGACCAACAAGAGGCAGGAAAGAAAGGTCATCCAGCTAAAAACCACCCTTCTGAACCACGAAGATGTTTTTCCTTTTACT
This sequence comes from Prunus mume, assembly GCF_029339155.1. NCBI lineage: Eukaryota > Viridiplantae > Streptophyta > Magnoliopsida > Rosales > Rosaceae > Prunus > Prunus mume. Next base: position 15,027,976 of record NC_142701.1, on the reverse strand, counting down.
GTGTTAATATTGATACCAATGACCATTCAGTTTCAAAAGATGCTATTTCCTATCATATATAGGAAGAGAATTCTTATGAACAAGTGTTGTTTCTTAAATAATCTGCATCAAAACAGTTGTGTTAAGACAAACCTTTGTGGCAGCATGGATATGAATGTGCATAGCAGATAATGATTATAGATTTGCTTGTATTCCGATATTCAGACCATATCCATTAATATAAAAAATGACTGGATACTTCTTCAATTTTCAAAAGTAAATGTAAGCGTTTGGATATATCTGTGAGATACTTAATACACATAGGAAGTATCTATGAAAAGTATTGATATTCAAGATCAAAATACAGATATTGCTCCTTTAAAGAGGCATAAATGCTTATTCCATTATTTTCCATAGGAAAGAAAACTTTATTAAAAGATAGAAAACCAATTACAAAAGGAGGTGGACTCAAGTAGAAAACCAATTACAAAAGGAGGTGGACAAGTCCACCTGAACCAAACCAGGAATAAAACAAATTTTTGTTTTTTTAAACCAAGCCAAATCAGGTTAAGGCCTAACCACCCACAGCCAGAATGCAACCACACTTAATACAAAACTCCAGATCGGTCAAGATTGTTGTAACTTGTACTTCATTAGAGTGCTAAACAAACCAAGCAGCATGGACTAGATTACAAGCATATTTTCTCAATTGATTATATATATAAGGTCCACTATGAATTTTATTACAATCATCCAAACTGTCTACTTTTCAATTCTTCATTCAAAAATCACCCTTACAAAAACTTAAACAAGTTGAAAACCATTAATACATCTACTTGTGATGAATAAAATAGATGAACAAGGTATTTCAAGAAAACACTAAAATGACAACCATTTAATTGAGTGGTTAAATGTTTTCAAATTCAAGTGATTTTATCATAGATGATTTTTGAGGGAATCCCTAAAAAAATAGACGGTTTGGATCATTGAAATACAATGCGAAGTGGGACATACAAGGGTGTCCCTTGAATAAGGTTATTTAAGGGATCCCTTAATTGAAGCTCCCTCCATATATGGATATAGATATAATTTTATGTATTACTTCTGGTCATCCAAATATATACCTAATTGTCCATCATAGGACCTGATGCATCTCAAACTTCACATCTCATTAACATCAAGAAAAATACATTTATCAGGATTCTTATATGTCAATGTAGAATCTTAGCACATCCATCTTGAGATATCTTTTTAAAGCTTAAAAGACATGAAAGCGCCAACCACATGAAATTATTTAATCCACGAAAATGACAAACCTCATGAAGTGCGGGAGCATCATTAGTGCCATCTCCTGTTACTGCGACAACATCACCACCCTTACGTAATGCTTGCACAAGCAACAACTTGTCATTAGGGGAAGATCTGCCCATTACCTAAGAAACACCATACAAAAATGTATATTGGCTTTAGGTACAAACAGAGCAACTCACATTTCTATGAACACCTGCATATTAAGCTGAACAGACTGAAGATCAAAAGCTAATACATATTATCAGCATTTTCACAATGTAGGAGCCATACTGTTATTCTCTTGGCAACTTGTTCCCTTTCTTTTTCAGATAATGCACGGAATGTTTTTCCTTCAATGATATTAGGCTCAGTAGCATCTTCGAGTGAAAGTAGTATTCCACACTCTAATGCGATTGCTTTTGCTGTTTGAAGATTGTCTCCAGTGACCATCCGTACCTATAGGTTCACAGAAATGTGATTCTTATGGTCATTTTTCAGATGCATAAATCATAATATAAGATATTGCATCATGTAAATAACTATACATCTCCCATCACTGTACACTTAAGGACAACCAAATGGAATATCATAATCATGAAACAAAATCCACGAACGCCTCTCTGTCTACCATGAAGACCATATCAAAGGTGCATTTGTTGGGATTTTTAAGGCATTTTAGCATACATTTGTTTGTGCTTGGCAAATAGGTACTTCATAGATAAATGCAACCTGATTTGAATTATTAAAACTTGCAGACTAATGTTTGAACCATATTCTTTCTTAACAGATTAGCATCAAAACAGAGGTCACTTGTGGCATAAAATGAAGTAGATCAGTATGAAAAGAATGCTGAATATGAGAATTCTGAAGGCTGCTCACACAAACCACATTATAAATCCTTTACAAACGAACTCAGTCCAGCTTTCCAAGAGTTTCTCAGTAACATACGGATTAGCATAAATACTAGCCACAGAAAACACATCACTCGATGATTTAGTTCCTACGAGCTAGGAACTTATCAGAATAACATAATCCCTCTAATCCTAAAGTTAAAAAGTATTTATCATCCTTAGTACATGTATAATACTGATTCTATTACTTAACATTCATGAGAAGCAAAAAAGCTCTTTAGCATGATTATTTCCACCAAAGAATATTCCTCAAAGATCCAACAACAGAACGTCAGATATTATAGACAAATAGAGCAATCCTAGAGGATTTTATATTCGTTCCTACAAGCTGAAATAAAGGGTACACCAATAAGCCACAACATAGGCATCTCGAAACTAATCTGTCTTTTATATCCACCATTATACTTTGCAGTAATGTAACATAAATCAAGATGTTAATGAGTCATGACCATACATATACAATAATATTAAGATATTGTCTAGAAAATGTGAAGGTTACCTTAACACCAGCTTCTGTGCATAGTCTCACTGCATCTTTAACACCAGGACGACAAGGATCCTACTCATGGCCATACATATTAGCTTATAATGAAGTTAAAACATGGCCCAAATTTAAATTATCTTTATTGAAAGCAAGACCCCATAGTACTTTCTATGCCATAGACTACCAAAAAAAATAACGCAAAGCTCACTCTAAATCAATTACTGCAACATGGGGGCATACTTTGTTTACATGTGTTTGTATCATTCTCATGAAAAATGGAAAGGCAAAAAACATAATTTAGTATCATGAGAAACTTGTTCTTGGGTGCACCTTTATACCAATAATACCAAGCAAAACAAGGTTATCTTCTGGTAAAGCCCATTGACTTAAATGCTCTTCCTCAGTTGGAACTTTGTCCAATTCATATGATCTGTATGCAATGGCAACACATCGCAAACTGCTTGCTGCCATGTCATCAATAGCTGCCTTGAAAAATTCCTGCAAAAGGATATAACAAGACATCACACCCAAATTTCACTGGAAAACTTCAAGAGACAAAAGAATATTTCTCAACTTTCTAAGAGAAACCTATTTTCCACGTTAAAGTTGACCATATCCACCAGTACTAAAGGTCCATTTGGATTGAAGGAAAATGAAAATATCTAAGAAAATCCACATGTAAAGTGATTATTTTTTTAATAAATAAAAATATTGAGGAATTTCAAATAACAGTTTTTCTTGAAATCCCTCTTTTCTTAAGTAGTCAAATTTACTTGTGGATTTTAAACATAAGATTTTAAAATTTCTCAAATTACAATTAAGCAATCTTCAATCAAATCTTTCCATCCAAACGGACCATTAGAGTTTTGTGCAATCAATTCCCACATAATATCGAAGAGAATTTAAAATTTGAAAAAGAAATAAGTATATACATAAACATCAACAAGCAAAGCCTTTTAACCAACATAAGTAGAGAATGACAAATCATCCTCTCCAGGGTCATTTTATATCTTAAATACTATAAAAGCTTACATGCAGTCTCCAACCCACATTGTCGATATTGAACACATTTATGATTATATAAATTATTCAATCCTCTTACGGTACTCAAATAGAGCATGAACAAATTTTCAACCATATATCTATGACGAATTTTACATCGAAGACAGTAGCCAAACTTCCTTTTAAAGGATTATCTCAGACTTTTGTGACTATATTTTCCATTGTGTAAAAGTGTTACCTACCAAAATTAAGTTGTTCAGCAGTTTTGAAGGCTTGTCATTACCATGTGTAAAAGCGTTAGCTATAGCGCTTATTCATATACATAAAATGTTTTAATAGATTCTTCATCCATAACATCCAGGATATATTTACCTAAATGGCTGATAAATGCCACTTGTTTCCAAGATTTTATTTTCTCATAGATATTTCTGAATATGTTTTTAAAAATAATAATAATAATAACTGATAACTGATAAGACTTTCTGAATATGTATGGCTCACGTTCCCAACCTTATCTTCGTTAATATTCTGCGAGCAACCATTTGAGTCAAGATACTCTGTACACGAGGCTAAAACTATCTCTGCTGCCCCTTTCCAATGTATATGAACTTTAGAGTCAGTCTGTCAATAAAAAATAAAAGTAAAGAAATCACATTATCATAGGATTAGGCAAACAAGAGAGAAGCTGTGCACATAAAAGTTTAAGTAGTTTATTGCTTCCTTATGTGTTTGCATCTATGGATGTATTATTATGCATGCCTCACTATATGAGTATAATATAATTACATGCAAAACATGCATATAGTGATATTTTCTAGATGAAAAATACAGAAGGTGAAGGTGGTGTTAGATATCCACAATGCATTATAGTTGACAATCTATACTTTTCGGCCACATTCCACAGGATAAGTTGAATTGAACAAGAAGAGGGAAATGGAGCCTTTATTACACAAGGATGATATAAAATCGATGGAGAAAAGATAAGAAATGGCAAAATTATGACAATAGCATGCAGCCGAAATTATCGGAACACTGGATAGAGATGCAACACCACCACATCAAATAATTGAATAGAAAGGTCAGAATAACATAAGTTGACCTCAGAAACACATGAAGTACTATAACTACTCCTCTGGGAAATAAGATACTTTAATTCATAAGTATAAACATATAAATACAGAATATATGATGTATCTGCCTGTCTCTATGTCTGTACTCTATGTCTGTACTCATATGCATGTGTAATGTAAGGGTCCAATGACCCCACTGATTGACATAAGTGAACCCTACCATGTGATAAAGAGGTTGATGCCAACCCAGTTGAAAACAAGTAGATCCGGGTTGGCCGACCAGTTTTGATTGAGAAGCCACTATAGTGCATTTTTCCTCAGAACAACTCAATTATGTTAGGAGAACATGACAAAGTATGTTTGGTTCAAGCTTATCTATAATGTGATGCACATGCAACTCCCATTAGGTCTCAAACTTGTGATTGACAAATTGAAACTTTACACCTTAAATGAATCAATGACCTGTTTTAGTGCAACACCACCTCGCTTTTTCTCTGAGTTGAAAGGGAAAACATGAAGAACCGTAGACTCTGATCTGATAAAATCAAACTTCATCCCCAACTGTGATACAAATTTTGATAATTAAGAAAATCTTCAATTATTGGAGACAAAAGAGTACCAGAATACACTAAAGCACATTTAAATGGAACCTTGACTGCCCATGAAAGTATAGCCTTTTCTGTAGGAGACCCAGAAATCTCTACTTCACCACCCTGCTAAAAAAATTAATTTTATGTTTAATTATCAATATTTTCAATTGAGAATAACCACCAAAGTTCAACAGTTGACAAAAACAATGTCCTCCCTCCCTTGATGATTCTGTGACACCTGAAAAGAATATTACCTTTGGCTCAAATACGTTGCCAGTGGTATTTTGTGCAATGCCCTCACTTAGCAGAGTGGAAACTTGTGGATGCAACTGTGAGGAATCATCTGGCAGATTTATCTTCTTTTTCCCAACATATGCTTCAACCACAGTCATCTGTAGTATCATATATTTTTTTGTCATTATTTCTATTTTACCAAGATATTTTTCTAATCATAACCACTAAAAGATCCTCATGTTTCACATGCTGCCCAGTACCATGTGTTTAAAAATTGATGGAAACCATAATTCAGTTTTGAAAATAGAACATACCTGGTTCAAAGTCAATGTCCCAGTTTTATCACTACAAATTGTTGTTGCTGAGCCCATAGTTTCACAGGCTGACAGTCTACGCACCTGAACTTGTCTGATGTTAGATCATTTACAAATGCATTCCTTGTAGAAGCAAAAATATTAGAAAAATGAAAACATAATGATGGTAAACCAGTCAAAGACAAGGGGAAAACAAGAGAGGAAATATACTTTCTTTCATTAAGAAACAGAAAAACTGGAAGAAGGAAAAAAGAACAAAGATACTTACCAATGCCTTATCTGCCATCATTTTCTTCATCGAGTATGCTAGCCTGTCACAGAATTGAAGTACAGAGGCAAAGTTGATAACATAAGTGAGAACTATATCGGTAAATTAAACTTAACTCCATAACCTGAAACAAAAGTGGTAGATACTACATACGTCAGGGTAACGGCCAAAGGTAGCCCTTCAGGAACTGCAACAACCACAATGGTGACCTGAATGGTTCTAAAATTTGTTATAAAAAAAGGACAACATATAACAATAAACCTAACAAGCATCAAGAAACTTCACTTACGGCAATGGTAAACACTTTTACTGCTCCATCTATAGCTTTGCCAGTGCTAGTCTGGCCAGCTATAAATTGGACGGTTCCATCTGCATCTCTTGAATTGCCAGTGAAGTATCTAAAATTTCAAATAAGAGTGCAACTGATAAGATGATTAATAATTCATGTAATAGAATATACGTTATTCAATGATCACAATGTTACCTGCCCCACAGGACAGCAAGCACCAAAACAGCTACTGAAAGCCCAACGATGCCAATAAAAGTTGCAACTCCATTTAAGCGCACCTATCACACATCACCAAAAGAAAACCTAGAGCTGTAAATAATGGATTTTCATCGTTGAAGCAACAATATTTGAGAAAAAAGCAAAAACCTGTAAAGGAGTTTCTTCGCCGTTATCCTCTGAGATACTTGCCATCAACAATCCCCATTCAGTATTGATTCCAACACCAGTTACCTACAGATAAATTAAAAGGTGAAGCAACATGGTGATACTGATAGAACACTTCTTAGTTTAAAAGAAATTTGGTACATGATTGCGCCAATTATAGCATTGTAGGACAAATTCCATAAATATGAGTTACTCCGGCATCAAAATAAATAAAATCAACACGCAGAAGTTAGCAGATTCTTAGTAACGTGTTCGCAACACACAATTCAAAAAAATTGATAGTACATAGCAAGAAAAGGGACAGATTCTGTGAAATTGGAATATAAATACATATAGCCAACATCATTCTTGTTAATATCCAATGAATAAGAAATTGGTAGTGTAACAAGATTTTCCTATTGTTGGAGTAAGACATGATATTAAATATTGTCTAAAATCAAAAACTCATATTCTTAATTTTTCTGAGATCAACAGTAGGAACTGATATTGACCAAAGAAAAAAAGAAATACATAATGAATGAGGGTAAGGAATAAAACAAAAGTTCACAACTGATCACTATCCCCCCAAGCAAAGCCAAAAAAAAAAAGGAAAAAAGAAAAGGAAGTAAAACGATAAACATTAAGTGTGTGATTCTTTCAGTCATGTTCTGAAAAAAGTGCAGCACAATAAATTAATTGAAAGTACTTTACCAGCATAGTACCCACTCCATCAGCCACTTTGCAACCTGACATTAAGAAAGGTGTCTTCTGATCCTTGTGAACCTAAAAGAGATGACGCTTAGGAATTATGTGGATAACAGTCATAATTAATTACTACAGGGAACTGTTTAACCACTCACAATCTTGCTTTCACCAGTCATGCTAGATTCATCAATGGCAAGAGAATGACCAGTTATTAAGATTCCATCAGCAGGGACCTAAGTGCAAACAAAATAAAATTGGTTACATGATATACAAATCATTTCCAGTAGAGCAAACTAAAACAGTCAATACACTTACCTGATCGCCTATTCTGAGAGGTATAACATCACCAACCACAATATCAAATATCGAAATCTTTACTATTCTACCACCTCTCTTGACCTGCAGAAAATTTCAATATGTAGTTAATTTAGCATCCAAAGAGTGAGTTTTAATACTCCAATGATGTAAGAGTGCACACCTCCAGTTGTATATTTTCCTTTTCTGCATTTAAATTTTGAAACTGAAGAGATTGCCGATAATCACTAATAGCTGGCAAAACCAAAAAATTAATGAACAGGAGAAAAGTACCTAACTGAAACAAAATAAAATCACAGGTACAAAATCAATTCCAATACCTGTAACAACTATAACAAGGAAAACAGCAAAGAAAATGCTTGATCCATCATACCATCCTTCAGCAAGACCCTATGAGGATTATCAGAAGAAAAAAGGTAGGGAACAGTAAACACTACTAGAGAAACCTTAGAAAAAAGAAAGAATGAAAAAACAAACCATGACGAGATAATTAGACGAACCAGTTATAGGTTAAATGAGAGACTCGAGGATGCAAAATTGAGTAGATTTCAACTATTCCAAATAAAAATTAATGATATAAAATCAAGGGCGTAGGATCAGATGGTTTTTCTTTGCAAAAATATCAAAGAGGTTAAGATATATTCTTTGAGTGGATATTTGGGTGTTTCATATGGTTAGGTGTTGGAGAGTGTATTAAATTTATAAATTATAATTGTACAAAATGAGGACATGTATAAAATATTTACTATAAACAAGATAAAAATTTGAACTATTTTGGATGGGCAGGTGTTCTGGGTGTTTTAAGAATTTTTGAATTGGAAAATCAAAATATTGAGAATTCCAAAATACCTTCCGTTTTCCATTTCCAATCCAATGTTTTCTGGAACTTCTATTATTCTGAAGTTTGGATTTGGATTTAATTGTATTATGTCAAAATCGGAAACTTTTGGATCAGTTTCAGTCAATTTAGAATCCAACTTGCACCCATAGTTCCTAATATTGCTTACTGCTTAGCTCCTAAGTTAGTTTAATTTTTCAGAATTTAAGTGCAATGTTTTATCATTGTTGTCTTATCATAAAGAGCTTAATCATATCTAGACAGACAATTATAGTCCATGAGAAATAAGTTTAAAATCATGTTATCCTGAGACCTAATTTCTCACAGAGAAAAAAGTGTTTTCATTGAAGAAAACAAAGCCAATCTAGGTTAACAATGCATAACCAACTGATGGGGCAAAAAGACGAGTTAATTTGAAAGGCCAAGAATACCTCAGTTTTTATTCCAAGAACCAATGACACCACTGCAGCTATGATCAAGATTATAAGAGTTAAGTCTTGCCAAGCTTCCCAAAGGAACCCCTGCAGGACAGCACAAAAATGAATTGCAGTTATTGCAACAACTTCATAACTTAAAACAGTAAATAACAAAAAAGTAACACATTGTACTAAGATAATATACCACGAAACTCCGCCCTTTTTTCCGAGGATATGTATTGGATCCAAAAACATTCTTTCTTCTTTCTACATCCATCTCGTCTTCATCAACTCCCTTCTCCAAGTTTGTTTTTAGCAACGCTGATATGCCTTTAGCCTGATGAAATGACGATTACATTATGTAAGCAGAGCACAAAGAACAATACAAAAACAAGGAGAAAATACATTTGCAGTTGGCTGACCCCTCCATATTGCTGTAGAGCGTTAAAATTGTTCTCCCTGGTCAATGAAACAAGTTGTTCTAGTGCAATTCCATAATCACCACTTGAAGTTGGGGGTGCCACTGTTGTGCCTAACCCTGTATCATCCAGAAAAAATAAATAAATCAAGTTCATAAGCAACTGGAATGGAATCTTCCATCGGGGACGAAAATATAGATAGAATTATGTTTAAAAGAAATTTTGAACTGCCTAACAATATTAGACACATGATATGGACCCAATGTATACTGAGCCTGCGAAAACACAACATGCAATAATGCTTCCTATTGAGTGTAGCATGGGCCTAGCATGCGCACGGAAATTACAGAAACAAGGTAAGATAAGAAATCAACACGATTCAAACTATGGACCAGTGACAGCCCAACTTTGAATTACCATGTCAAGTGACCATAAAATGAAAAAGCTTAGGCTTCAATGAAACAAGCCCAACAATATATATTACATGTAAAATCTAACACAAATTAACATTGACACCGTAAAACCATTTCAACCTAGACAACAAGTAGCACTGATGCCGCAACGAAAGATAAAAATATTGGTGTCGGGTGAAAATATCAACGGTGCGAGTCTACTGTCTGAAAATTGTAATATTGGTAGAAATTATGGACAAGGCAAAAACTTACTTACAGCCTAAAGACATGAAAACTAAAATAAATGCTAAACAAATCAAAAACGAAGTGAATTAGATGTGTAAGCTTCATAAAATAGTTTTGTAATTATAAATAATTGACAGGTAGGGTGAACATACCGTGTTCCCTTTCTCCAGCCAATCTGAATAGCAGTGCTGCCTAATATGACAAGTAATCATCAGTTGAACTGATCAGAAACAGTACCAATCACCAGAGTGAAAATTTCATCATTGTTAAAATAAATAAATAAAACATTACTCTTATGACTTGTGCATGGGATCTAATCATCCTCCTCCTATTTTCTTTTTCTTCCTCTTTCTTTAAGTCCATGGTGTACCGGAATCGTCGGGAAGCATTTAGCACGAGTGCCGCTTGCTGCCAAGAAAATGATAAGGAAATGGAATAAACAATAGTAATATCCCATTTCCAAACCTTGTCATTCCTCATTAAATTCATAGCATTTGACAGTAATTTCCAGGATTGAAAAAGAAAAACAAAACAAATTTGATTTGATTTGAATCCCAATCCAAATTCCAATACCAAACCAACAATGCCGATTCATTTCCTCTTTGAAATCAGCCAAACACAATGCTAGCTATTGTTATAGCTACAATTTCTACGGCATTGCCAAGAATGAATTAATGTGAAAGAATTTGAATCCGAAAAAAAAGAATTCAAAAACAAAAACAAAGGACACTGCGCATTGGCATTGGCATTGACATAGGCATAGGCATAGGTTGTAATGCGTTTGAATTGGAATGTCGTATTTGATAACAAACGTACCCTCCATCTCTTGAGCGTCTCGGGAGGCGCGTTCTTGGTGTTGGCAATGTCGAAGGGATCGGTGGTGGACGGCACGTCGTTTGCTGCGGCGGCGTCGTCGTCAAACTCAGTCTCGAGGCCGACGCGTGCCCCGGCCTCCATGTCTGGGTGGTTCCTCCCTGATAACGAGGCCGGCAACAAGCCGTTCGTAGAAGACGACGAACCACGGGACGCGGCCATGGCTCTCAATCTCAGTCGTCGTTTCGCAACAAAAGATCAGTCGTCTCGGGATGCGCTGCTACTGCCTGCAAACACTTATGTTGGGGCCCACCCACCTCCCAAAAACACCAGCCAAAAAGAAGAAGAAAAAAAATCCCCAATCAACAACCTTGGCAAAACTAAGCCGTACAACAAAAGAATTAATGTCATTTTTTTTCATTAATTTGTTTATGGCTATTTTCGTGGTTTTTTTTAGTATGTTCCGGCGACAGCTGTACAAATTTTAGCGGTTTTTTCGGAGGATAATTCGGAGGCGAGAGAGCTTACCTGTAAACGTGTTGGACGTCCCATTGCAGCTTCTTCGTGGATAAGGAGAGCCGGATGATGAAGAGAGATTTGGTATTTATTTATTTTTTCTTTTTTTATTTATTTTTTTTAGAGCGAAAATGGGGGAAGGGAAGCTTCGACGAAATTTCTTTCATGCAGTGCATGCATGACCATGAGAGAGACCCCCTTGTTTTCAGGTAAGGTGGTTTTAGGTTTAATTACACCAATGCCACTGGAAACTTCAGTTAAATTTTCAAATTTAAAATGACCCACTTTCATCCTTATCGAGGTTTGATGACTCACTTTATACCTGCCATTAACTCCATCAAAAAATCTGTTTAAGTCTGATGACATAGCATAGGTGTTTTTGTAATTCCATAGACATAAATCATTACATCAATTGAGTTGGTGATATAGCAAATAGAGCCCACCTCAATATAGATAAAAATAATAATTAAATATTCTAATAACAATAAAATAAAATAAATTTCTAACTAAATTGACAATAGAAGAAAAATTACAGATCCCATCCAAAAAACAACGGCGAACCCAACTGCCACCTCCGTCCTAATCTCCCACTCTCTCTCGCATCTGGTCTTGATGGGTTGGATCTGGTATTGTTGGCCACGAATACGGTGGCGTAGCCTTGGGCTTTGGGGGTTGGATATGGTATTACGGCTAGGCTGTGTGCTCGACGGATCTGGAGTTTGTGGCTCGCCGGATTTGTGTCGGATCTATGTCGTAGTGATGGGTTGTGTCTCTCATTTTGATATGCTGGGTTCGTTGAAGTTTTATTAATACGAAAGCTGGAGTTTTATTGTTATGAAAGTTTATATGCGGATTTGCTGGAGTTTTATTAATATGAAAGTTTAGGGAGGGTCGGGGTGATTCGGGGTCGGGGTGGCTGGGATTGAGGATGGGGGAGGCTGAGATGGGGATAAGGTGTGTTCATAAGTTCTGGGTGTATGGAGAGGGATTCATGGTGTGCCTGGGTTTTCTTGTTAATCTTTTTTTAATTTTTAGTTATTGGAATATTTAATTATTTTTTAATCTATGTAGAGGTGGGTTTCACTTGTCATGTCACCAACTTAATTGATGTAATGATATGTATACGAAATTACAAAAACACTATTGTCATGTCATTAGATTTAACAAATTTTTTAATATAGTCAACGGCATAGGGCAAAGTAGGTTACAAAATTTCGGTCAATTGATGAAAATTTGTCATTTTAAGTTGGAGAGAGCAAGGTGAGATTTGACAGAAGTTTTAGAGGGATTGATGTAATTAAATCAAAATAAAATAACAACCCTAAAAAGAAAAAATGTGTTATGATCATAAGACTACAATATGCTTTCCTTTCCATCAAAACATAAATGTGCAACACATTGATTGCCAATTGCCAAGATTTCATTCTTCTAGTGCTGATTTCAGGAATTTTCTTTCGCAGGACCAAAAAAACATTACTATAAAGTCACTAAAAGTTAAGATCATTTGAATCTTCAATATTAAAAAATATATATATAAATATACATATATGCACAAATTAGTGACACAAATTCTACATATTTTATGTAATTTCTCTATTGCACTTCACAATATGAAGAATAACAGAAGCATAGAAGAAGAGTAGGTGCCTCCTTGTCTTGCCTTATGCCTCATTTGGTTTGCGGAAATGATTTGATGGAAAATAATTTCCTATTATGTCATTTTCCATGTTTGGTAATACTAGAAAATTAACCATGAAATACCACTTTATTTCCTTATCATGTTTGGGTTGTGTAAAAATGGAAAACAAAGTTTGTTTTTTCAATTATATTCATATTAGAAATATGAACTTAAAAATAAAAATAAAAATAATGCATTACCTATATTATAATTCTAAATTGTTAATAATCATGAAAAATGTGCATTTATTACTTGCCTTAGTTTCCGATGGAAATGGAAAATGAAACCTAAGAAGGACGGAGGGTTTCATTTCCCCCTATTTTTCTAAGTGTCAAGCAACCATTTTCCATACATGAATACTAAAATATCAAACCCTATTTCTCATGAAGCATGTTGAGAGTATTTGTCACACATTAAAAAGTTAAGGGGCCAAGCCTAGGTTTATAAGGAGTTAGGCTACTCTCCCCATTGCCAATTAGTTTTTTGGTGGAACCTCAACTTCCTTCATGGTATTAGAGCAGGTTAGCCCATGCGTGAAATCCCAATGGCCACACGTGCTTCACGTCATCCAATATGTATTGTCTACATATTAGGCTTAAAAGTTCGCCACACATGTGAGGGCGTGTTAAGAGTATTTGTCCCACATTGAAAAGTTAAGGGACCAAGCTTAGGTTTATAAGGAGTTGAGTTACTCCCCCCATTGCCAATTGATTTTAGGGTGAAACCTTAACTTCATTCAAAAACACCATTAATTAATCTTCTTTGAGGCATTTTATCAAACAAACCGCACTCATTCAATACAAAAATTCATGAAAGCTTGACACCTTCATCCCATGGCATTTTTATAATTTGTTATGAGTAACAAAAACGATATTGGATTTTAAAAAAGCTTCATACAAAAGCACTTCTAAATATATGCCCTTACAATTATTCTTGTCGTATTTTTTAACTCGAGGGAAATGGGATAACAATACCGATCATTGCTGCACATGAACAATCGAGAGGTAAGTTGAAAGTTCATGGCATGCATGCATGTGATGCACATGCCATTATCACTATTCTTGTTGTATTTTTTAAAGTACAAATGATGACGTAAATTATAATTATAATACAAATTTATAAATAAACCCAATCCTAGACATGTATTTATAAAAAAACTCAAGCACTATTTAAACATAGAAACACACCCAAAATCAACCCCAAAGTCAACTTTTTGGGTGTGTTTATAAATAAGTTTTGAGTGTGTGTAATGATGGGTTTTGGGTGTGTTTATATGTTTAAATAGTGCTTGGGTTTTTTTATAATTTCAACCCCCATTTTGGGTGTTTTAGTGAAACTCCCTAATTATAATCTTCTTCAACATTGCACCTTCATGATTAATTTTATATTTATCACAGTTTCCAATGAAAGGTCAGGAGACAAATATTACAAGCAGTATAAGATATAGTTTTTAATTGAGCATGATTCCCTAAACTTTTAAGCCTAACTTTAGTGGGAAATTTTATGAAGATTGCTTTTATATATACTAGCCTCTCTGCACTTGTGAGAGGCCCTTTTAAAAAAAATTAAAATTATTTTAGAATTAAAAAAAATAATGGGTTGTTGTGTTCCATAAAAATATGACATATTATCTAATTTTGTTTTAATATGACAAATTTGAATTTACCATATTATTCTCATTTAATTAATAATTTCAATTCTTAATGTTTGAATTAACCAATGACATTTTCTGGTATTTTGAATGTTTCACCATTTTCTGCATTTTGCTTTATATATATAAATTAATTAATTGGGTAATTATGTACTGTATATGCAAATATAAATTACTATAATATATTTAAATCAATTTATAATTTACAATAAGAAAAGTGCATATATAGACATTTTTTTATATAAAACCAATGTGGTAGCAATGTGTTTGAGTAATTGAGTTCAATAATGGGTTGGATTTGGCCCCAGTACAATATTATAGGTTTTTAGTAAAAAGTCCATTTTTACATCTATATATATATATATATAGCAAAAAATAAAAAATGGGAAAACATTCAAAATGCCAGAAAATATCATTGGTTAATTCAAACATTAAGAATTGAAATTATTAATTAAATTAAGATAATATGGTAAATTCACATTTTTTCATATTAAAAAAATAAAGAATAAAAAAAAATCAGATAATATGTCCTACTTTTATGAAACATAATTACCCATGTTATTTTTTTAATTTAAAAAAAGAAAAAGAAAAAAAGAAAACCAAATTGGCACATGTGTGAGCATGTGCTAAGGGGTTAGTCTTTATATAAAGCAAAAGGTAGAGGATGGTAAAACATACAAAACACCAGAAAATGTCATTGGTTAATGTAAACATTAAAAATTAAAATTATTAATTAAATAAGAATAATATGGTAAATTCATACTTGTTTATATATAAAAACTACCCACTTGTTTTTTTTTTTTTATAAATAATTTAGAAGAAGCGATTTCATTAAGAATAAAGCATAGAATTACATATTATCCTCCACCAAGACATCATGCGCAGCAGCAGGGGGGTCCTGAAACCACGATGATGTCTCTGGTAAGGTAAGAGCTATATGAGCTAAGCGATGGGCTACCCGATTAGTTTTCCTAAAGACAAAATGAAGAGAAGTATCCTCAAGCTAGGAAAGCAAAAATCTGCAATATGAAATCAAGAATTTGATAGGGGATCTGTCCTCCCGCTCAGCTATGGCATTCCGAATCAAGAAGCTAAACCCACATGTTACTTTTTAATTGGTTGTTAGTGTGTTAAAATTTTCTAAGAACGTTTCACAATTTTTTTTTTTTAAAGAATCAATTAGAAAATAACAAGTGACTAATTTGAGATTTTTCTCTCTAAATAAACTCTACATAGATACTTGTATATTATATCATATTAAAATAGGCTTATTCATGGAAAGTCTAATACAAAATCTTTCTATTTTTGATGTGAGTGAGATTGAGACAAAAAACACTCGAAACTTTTTGTTGTGCACTAAAAAGAAACTTTTTGTAGCAAAAAGTTTCTTTTTATGGAGTGGCAGGCAGTGGCTTTTTCGTGGGCTAAGTGTGTTCTTGACTGGAGGCCTTTGTTCTTCCTCTCCTCTCCCCTCTTTCTCTTCCTCCCTTTCTTCTCCAGAGACAAATGGTTTTCTCTCATAGGTGATTGTGATTTGTTCTGATTTTTCCTCCAACCATCATAGGCGATTGCGTCTCAGCGTTGGATCTCTACCTGCGTTTTGACGTCGGATCTCTACCACCATCTTTTTTGCGGTTTCTTTATGTTCGGAATAAGTCACAGAGACTCTGTAGGTTCTCTGTGAGTTTTCATCTTTCCTTTTGTGAGAGCTTTTCACCTCTCCTTTGTGAGAGCTTTTTATCTCTCCTTTGTGAGAGTTTTATTTGTATTGTTATGGCTTGGTTTTTTCAAGCTTTGTCTATTTTTGATTATTCTGAGTTTGCAATCTTAGTTGGGATGCATATGCTAGAGTTTATTCGATCATGCGTGATCGTTAGTGGAGGCGCACTAGATTGTCTTAATTTTGTTGTTCGACCGCTCCGTTATTGTAATCGCCCTTTGTGGCTAGTTTGTTTTGGCCCCTTGTGGCTAATGGCTTTTTTGGCTGAATTATGAATGCAATCCTAGAATTTCTCAAAAAAAATATATACATGTATAAATTAAAGGGTCAACTAAACTTTTCACCCCTATTATTTTATCAATTAATTGACAAAGAAATAACTTTAAAGTTAATTACAAGTTGTTATACTATCGGTCCGTACATATCCGTCAAACTATCAACTTAATAGCTATTTTCCGGTGTGCCACTTAATGGGTTCATTTTTAGCATATCGATTCACTCAATGTAGAGGAATTTAAATATTCTTTTATTGATTTCATCATCCATATTACCACAGATTATTTGTCAACGAGATCTAACCTATAAGAAAATGGCATTTATTTGCATATCGATAGTCTCATGTTCGAACTCTCATTACACTTTAGTAGTGTGTGTGAGACAAATCTACTTCCCCATTATAATTTAGACTATCACTTATATTAAAAATAATAATAATTTAATACACCGAATATTGACATGTCAAAGTCATTTAGAAGATACATAAAGACACTAATTTTCCACTGCGAGAGTGACATCCCACTAAGTCCCATATTGGCTATATATATAGTTAGTGAGATACACGTACATATAAGCTCAGCTATGACGATATGGATAATGCTTCCCTCATTGCCTATAAGGAGGAACTTCTCCTTACCTTTTGTTTTAGAGTGCTGTATTTCCACTCATTGTCTTATTTCCCCACTCATCTTATCTTCAAAATTTTAAAAATAAAAGCACCTCTTTGTAAAATGACTTTGACACCCTGTCTTATTTCCCATAACCCACCTATTCTGCCCTCATCCTTGTCAAACACCACACCACGGACCAAACTCGAAGCTCAATTTGCAGTCCCTCTAGGACAAAGCCATTGACCCACAAAGAAGTTGTTGCAATTGATATTAGGGTTGATAGAAAGGAAGAAATCAAAACTCAAATTGAACTTTTCAATGACAAAAGTACACGTATCACCCTCATCTGCACCATAAACTAAATAGCATACTGGGCTAGTTTGTTTCTTTCCAAATCCAACTGCAACATTAACGCATGTATTACAAATGAACTACGAATCTGTTTTAATATTTTTGTGAAACTAAAAATAAACAATTTTAAAGGAAATAAAAAATTGAGTTAGGAATAATTCTTATTGCCAAGTTGTCTCTTAGCCATGGAAGCCAATATATATGTAATTATTCTATGTTTTTAGTCAGAATTCTATTTAATGTATGGGTAATGAGATTTGACAACAGTGCACAACCATATTTTTAGGTGGAGATGGTATGTCTAGTTACAAGCTGGCTTGTCCAATGTCACAAGTTTTTCGGGAATTTTTCTGGAATTGTAATTGAAGAAAAGAATTGGAAGAAGAATAGTAAGAGGTTGTTGGGTTTGTTTGGGTTATTATTATTATTATTATTATGCTTGATTTATACGTTTTACTTGAATTAAGAATTAAATGGTATTTTAGGGAATAATGATGGGTCGAAAGATAAGATTGTGTTTTTTCAAATTTACATAGTGGGTGGGGAAATAGGATAAGGGGGTGGAAATAGTAACATTCTTATTTTATATTCTCAAATGCGCATTTATTTTTTACTTTAATTATTCTTATTAAGAGGAACACGTGTCAGATTGTGATTGAGCCACATTAGTAGGCAAGGAGGAATTCCTCCTTATGGGCAAAAAAGGAAGCATAATCCTATATAAAAAGCACTTTAATATTTAATACAAATTTATAAATAAACTCAATCTTAGACATGTATTCCCAAACACTTATTTAAACATAGAAACACACCCAAAATCAACTCTAAAGTCAACAATTGTATATTTTTTGGGTGTGTTTATAAATGGGTTTTGAGTATGTGTAATGATGGGTTTTGGGTGTATTTATAAAGTGTTTTGGGTGTTGGTTTTTTTATAATTTCAGCTCCCATTTTAAGTGTTTTAGTGAAACTCCCAATATTTAATGCATGATGCGTACGTAGTATTATTAGGTCAAATAAACAAGCTTTGCACAGTGGAGAAAGATAAAAAAAAAAGAGGCAATTCTCACGACTTTTTCCCCATCTGTCATATCTCAACAATAATTAAGTCGGCGATGCATATGCATGAACCGCTCTAATTAAATTTGCGGCAGCTGCATGCATCATGCTTGGGACTTGAGAGAGAGAGAGAGAGAGAGAGAGAGAGAGAGAGCGCAAAGTAAACTCCTGTAGAGCCATTAGCATGGGTCACACACTTCACACAGCATTATTGCTTCAATGGAGGGGGGCCGGATTTAGACAATACAATTGGCTTTCGGTGTAAAGGTACTGCATGACTAAGAAAATGAGGTTATAGGACATATGCGCGAGCAGTACTCTGTCGGCGGTGCTTTTCATGTGGTGGATCATGATGGGGCCATAGCTAGCCGTGTGCCTCTTACACATGCAAGGAATGCATGCAATTATTTTAGTATTTACAGCAACTGAAATATGTAGTAAAATTAGCTGCAGATCTGCAGAAAGCCACCGTCCAAAGGTGTGTTTGCTTTAAGGACAGACGGCTAGCTGCCCTATTGTACATGGGCCTGAGTCTGACCATGAGCTGAGCTTAGCGAGCTAGGCCACTATGGTTAGAGAAGTTAGACCAGTTGGACATGTGCTTCATCAGTTTCAGAAACTCAAACAAACATTTGAAAAGCTAGTTCTTGGGTTCATAGCAAATTAAGGCCCGGTTTGGTTTCGTAATTAAAAAAAGTAAACTAAAAAATTATGATTCTTTTTAAAAACATTAGTTTTCATATAGTGATTTTAAGATCTAAAAACTTGTTTGGTATTGAACTCCAAACTATTTTTAAGATCTAGAAAAAATTAAAATTAAAATCATAAAATCAGAAACCCTAATCCCCAAATTGAGATTAATAAAAAAAAAAAGAAAAAAGATGTGAGACATAAACCCTATCAATTTTAGTGGTGTGCAACAACTCCAACTCATTGACGCTGCTTGAACTTGCTTCGGTGGTTTTGTGGTTATTGGTTCCCAAAGACAAACCCGATCGGGTGCCATACGAGAGAGAGAGAGAGAGAGAGAGAGAGAGAGAGAGAGAGATATTAAAAAAAGAAACTGTAAAAATTCATCTTTTTTGTTTTTAATACTAGGGGTGTTTTTGAATTTTTTTTGGGTTGAGTTTTTAAAAATGGGCCTACCAAATAAGGTTTTTGAACTCTGAACTTAAAATATGTTTTTGAATTTATAAAATTGAATTCAAGTAGGATACCAAATGGCCCTAAGCTTCTTGACATGCAAAGAAACATGTTTGGTTTTGCGTCCTTATTTACTGAAAATGCTGATGAATTAATGCAATTTCTGTGGAAAAACTAGGGTTCCATTGATGTTCCAAGAATTGCCATGCACGCCCTGCTGCATGGCCCGTTTGTAGTGAACTAGTGTTTAACTTTCCGCTAAACCAGCTTGGAATGTTTACAGCAAAGAAGATTGTGACAAATTTGGAAAGACTTTTAGGCATAAAAAGACGAAATCAAAAGAAAAATGTCCTTTTGTAGCTTTATTATAAATGATTCTGCAGCCCCCATCAAAATCTGAACACACTGAATGTGATTCAGAGTTGAGAATGCAAAGACATATTTTCTGCATGGAGAAAAGGACCAAAAGTGGGGCAATGTTAGTCTTCGTCCCCACTTCCGAGTCGACCAAACAAAGTCTTGGTCTGCTGCACTGGTTATATACCAAGTCACTGTCAAGTCACCCAACTTTTTTACTTTTTATTTTAAACAAATTGGAAATATGTGAGTGCTTGCTCATGACTTCGAGTCACCACACGATTGGATTGTGCAAACCATTAGATAGGAACTAAAGAATATTATATATCTAAATTCCATTCATGCCACCCACCACTTACAAATATTTGGAAATTAACAACCTAAATTGCTGAGATGGGTTAGGATAGTTGGTAAGGACAGTGGACCCACTATCTTTGCAATTAAATTTGAATTCTCTTTCTTGTAATCAGATTAACTTATAGTAACTTACACTAAGTGGCAGAGCCACTCCTAAACCAGGAGTGGCCTTGGCCCCCCAAATTTTTTTGACCTCTCTCCTATATTATATAATGTAATATATACAACTTATTAATAGATAATTTGTAATTTAAATCAATAGCCCCTTTAAAAATAATTAAACATGACTAATTTTGAAAAATTTAGTTCTAACATGTGTTTTGAACACTTATATGTATTTGATATACTTGTGTTTTTTGTCTCGACCCCCCCTCCCCCCCCCCCAAATCCTACAATTCTAGCTCTGCCCGATTTACATTATCACTTCTATTAAAAAAAAAAAACCCATATAAATATATACTCTTGCTTAAGGATAATAAAAATTAAGTTCTAAATATAATATATGTGCTCTACATATTGACAATATCCTCTTGCTGATATTGTGGCTAGTTGTGATAAACTCATGAATTAGTTTGATAGTTGTGCAGTTATGCATATCTACATAGAAAAGAATTGTGTCGCAGACGTATTAGCTAACTGGAGCTATAACATGGACGTGTGTTATTTTCATTAGTTATTGATGACTTTATTAGGGTGTCTCGTTTCCGTCTTATTTGTGTTGATTTTATGTAGTTGTGTTGTTTTTCTATCCAATTCACAATAATAATAATAATAATAATAATTATAATGTTAGTAGTTAGTTAGGTTCTAAATTTGAATTTTTCTCTATTTATCTCGATCTTATTCATTGTCGTTTATTATTATTTATTTGAAGATTAATTTGGAACAATGATCCCTTTTGTTTCAATCTTTTCGATTTTGCATCAATCCTTTCATCTCCCACCCTGTGAATTCAATGACCTGAAACCGTTTTATAATAGGTATTCACTCAATTCATAGTGGATCCCAGAAAGTCCCTCAAATAAATTAGTTTTGCCTTTTCATTGTCGAATTTACATATGAAGTGCATGCATGACTAAAAAGAAATATCAAGACAATTTGAACTTCTCTTTTGACAAATGCAATACAAAACCTTTTCCATCCGCCTAACTTTCCAACACAAATGCAATACATATTCTCTTTTCTTTTAGACCATTCTACAATCACCAGAATATATACAACACGAGGTAGACCGAAGATGCATTTTCCCAAAAGTGTTTGGAATCTTAAAAATGTTGATGAATACACAGATAATGTATAAACCATTTGGTAAATTGAAAATGAAATCCACCATAGAGATACTATGGTGAGGGGTACACTGAAATCATGCTAGCCAAGTATTAGGAATCTCTAGCTTGAGATATCGTAATGAGGGCCTATAGTGAGGGGTTACAAGTTGACTCATGACTTGATACTATGCAGTTAGATTAGGGGACTATATGGAAATGCTATAACGAGGGGGTTGTGGCAGGGTTCAATCCTACTATTCAATAAGTAAGAGAAAATATTGAACTTAATTTTTTTAAATGATTGAATAGTTGGATTGAACCCTTCATTCCACCCCCCATTGTAGCATCTCCTAAGGACTATGAACCTCTTATAGGTCCATTTTGAACCTATTTAAGCCATTCAATTCAATACAAGTTTGAGCCCATTTGAACTTGATTTCTTCGAACTTGAAACTATGTCTTTGTTTATTATTCAATTCAAACGTGGAGTCATTCTATAAGGCCCTTATATATGAGGTCATACTTATATTTTTTAACGGTTGGATCAAACTAATTAATTTGATTTAATGGTTAATCAATTTGAATCAACGATTAAGAGATAGAACCTTATCTAAGGGTCTTAACTATAGAATTATTGTTCAAGCGTGTGAGCATCAATCTTTGGGCCAAGTTTCCATCAAACCAATCTTTCACACTATTTCATGGGCTTTCTTTTGGAGCCTCCTGCTGACAAGTTGGACCTTTACTATGTTGCCTCCAATTTTTTTTGCAAGTTTGAAACCGAGTCCTTGGCTTAAGATCATTTGGGTCGCTAAATAGAAGCCCTAATTGCAATTAAATTTCGGGTAAAATTCTTCACCCAAACCTTCCCGAAATGGGTCAGCCCACTTCATTTTAGTTTCGAGTGGACTGAAATATCCCAACCCAGTTTCCAGCCCACGACAACCCTTAAAATCAATGGATGAGATCTATCTAAATCCTTCAGCATATCAAAGCCGTCCACCGTGTCATCACGAAGCACATATAAATCCTATAAAAACCTAAACTTACACTCCCGACCTCCTTCTTAGTAGCCCGCCGAGAACCCTAACCCTAGCCAGCGTCCTCCAAACCACAGAGGCATCAACTCGGTGAGTAGCTTCCGGATCCCAGTCTTCATTTTCGTTTACGTTTCGATTTCATGCCATTCGATCTGCAAATTTAGGGCATCAAACGAGTGATTTGGTGATTTATTTTCGTAATTTTGAATACTATTTTTTGTTGCTTCTGTATACTGTTACTTAATTTTGATTTGGTTGCTGAGAAAACGGAGCATAGAATAGCATTTTGCTAGCGTGGTTTGCGTAGCTGTGTTTGACAGCTGGGGAAGGAATCACTTTGAATGAATAGCATTTGGTTTTGAATCTAAAACATAAAGGTGTTTGCTGGTATCTTCAGGAGAACAGTGATGTTTATGTGCATATTTTCGTTGCTTTGTGTTTCAGCTGGAGTTCCTCTTTCTCACTTTGTTACTGGTACAGTTAGGAAAATGTGCACAATAGTGTTTTGACCCTTGTGTGTTTAGGTATTTTTTTCCAGAGTGTACTCATTGTTGTTAATGTTAGTTTTTGAGAAAATTAGGGTTGCAATGTCGTTGGTAGAGGCCTGGAATTGGCTATTTTAATTTCTTCTCATTTGTATTTTTCATATGGCTGTTTTTTTTAATTGTAATTATGATTTTTAAATATTTGTTTGCAAGATCCTCGTGAATTTATGACGTGGTCCGAGTTTTGTTGAATTTATCTCAGTTTCCTTTGTTTTATTAAATTGAAGTAGTAGTGCACTTTTATTTTGTGGGTGATACAAATGTGTTTCTCAGGCAATATTTTTATATCTACTGTTATATTAGGATTTTATTGAATGTGCTTGTTCTCTAACTGTTCTTCACATTTCAATTTTATAGAGATGGGTGAAGAAGTCAAGGTAGTGGTTCCAGAGTCAGTGTTGAAAAAGAGGAAGAGGGAAGAGGAGTGGGCTTTGGCAAAGAAACAGGGGCTTGAAGCTGCCAAGAAAAAGAATGCTGAGAATCGGAAGCTAATTTACAACCGAGCAAAGCAATATTCTGAGGAGTACAAGGAACAGGTACATGTTGGAAATTGATTTATTTTAGCAACCTGTAATGTTTGTCATCTTGGGCTGATTTTTTTTATTGTTAACAATAATTTGTTTAATCTATACAGGAAAAGGAGTTGATCCGGTTGAAACGTGAAGCTAAGTTGAAAGGTGGATTTTATGTTGATCCAGAAGCTAAGCTGTTGTTCATCATTCGAATTCGTGGGTATGTCCTTATCTGTATTTAATTTGAAACATAACTCCAAAGATTAGTGTTCTTTCTCTTATACGTTAATCTGTGAATTTTCAGTATCAATGCAATTGACCCAAAGACCAAGAAGATTTTGCAACTCTTGCGTTTGAGACAGGTAGCGCACTAAACCCTTTCACCTAGTTGTACTAATGTTTGCCTTCTTATGAAGGTCTTGTTGTCATTGCTTTGCCTTATTTATGGTTGTCTGGTATTTCTCCTTTGTATCAACTGTAGGTTTTCTATTTTTGTAGTTTGTTTGTTTGTTAGGCACTAGATGATGTCTTAAACATTTTAGGGGTTTTAGTCACAGTGAGCAACTAATTTTCATGTTCGAATGTGTATCCCTTGGACTGTTGAAATTGTAGCGCGGTGGTTCAGTTCATTTTGTATGTGAGCCTGTATATGAATCATCTTCTATATTCAACATTTTTGTTACATTTTTTTATTTTTTATTTTATTCTGTTCTGTAACAGATCTTTAATGGTGTCTTCCTGAAAGTTAACAAGGCCACCCTCAACATGCTTCACAGGGTTGAACCTTATGTCACTTATGGGTAGGAACATCTTTATATTTCTCTATTACCTCTAGATATGCCTGGAATGTTATGATTAATTGGAGGTGCCAAATTTCAGGTATCCCAACTTGAAGAGTGTAAAAGAGCTGATATACAAGAGAGGTTATGGGAAGCTTAACAAGCAGAGGACTGCCTTGACCGACAACTCTATTGTTGAGCAGGTTTGTGGCTGATTACTAGTGCAGTGTACAAGGTTTGGCAACATTTTGCTGCATCTTTTTAACATGTTCTAATTTTCTCACAGGCTTTGGGCAAGTATGGCATTATCTGCACGGAAGATCTTATTCATGAGATCTTGACAGTTGGACCTCACTTTAAGGAAGCAAACAACTTTCTATGGCCATTCAAGCTGAAGGCACCACTTGGTGGTCTTAAGAAGAAGAGGAACCACTATGTTGAAGGTGGAGATGCCGGAAACCGTGAGAATTACATCAATGAGCTTATTAGAAGAATGAATTAGATTGGCATAGTATTTACTCATTCCAGTGGTTCAAGGTTTTTTGTGTTGTCGGTAGAGGGGATCTGATATTATTCCTCTATTAAGTTGAACACAGTTTTCCGTTTAAGGTTCAAGACTTGTGATGTTGAAAATTTGTTTCACTTTTTGGAGACTTAATGCTAGAAAGTTTTGTTGTCTTACATTATCTTCGTGCCACTGTTGCTTGAGTTATTTCTGCCGTCATGCATAATTGCCTTGCCACTCGTGCAAAATTCAAAAGAACGAAGGGAAGAACAAGGTCTTGTTCATCACTAATTTAATGGTTTTGTCGTGGTGTTGCGATCAAAACTTCAAGATTCTTCTCTAACCACGGATCTTTTAAATAATACTCGCCCCAAAAAAATTAGTTGTGTAACACAACACGAAATCTATGTTAGATGAGTGGTTTGAAGTGATTTTATGGAGAAGATGTTTGTCCGAATCGCTTAAAATTACTTCCTTTCTAGTCGATAGAACTATGAATTCCTAGTTTATAGGACTTACGTACAAGTTCATTGTCTTAAATAGGGTTTATATACAAGTTCATCGTCTTAAACTAGCAAACTGAAAATAGCAAGTGTTATTAAACCATAGTAGTTGAATAGTTTTTAAAACACTTATGTACATGAGAACATGAGTCATACAAAGATGGTGGTTTAAAACCACAAATTATTTATGATTTGAAAATAATTACATAATAATATAATAGTATATGATTATTTAATTATTTGTTTGCAAGATCCTTGTGATCAACGAGCCTCTAATTCAAATGTTGAGAAAGCGCATAAACAACAGACCTATCCAAGTTCAAATGCGGAGAAAGAATGTAGGACTCAATGTCCGAATATTTGGCAAATTTGGGTTATGTCATTTGGCCAAATCAATGTTTTCACTCATTGCAAGCGAGTTCAATCACCTTTCTCATAAGTAGAGTAATTATAATATCACTTTGTCAAAAAAAGAAAAATTCTAATATTCGAAAAATAGCAAATTTTGGCATGATTTAAGAGCCTTTGGGCATCTCCCTTCGCTATCTGATTTTCAAGGGCAAGTTTTATTCACGGGCTCTTAACAATTGGTATTGTAGGCTAGGTTCATCATGCAATCAGACCATAATCCATGAAAGGGGCTTATAACATGATTGGTATTATGTATCGGTATGTTATCGAGTTATTGCATATTGGTTGTCATGTACTTTCTCCAAAGCGGGTTCATGAGTAGTAGAAGTGGTTACATGGTTATTAGTTGCTGCCTAATTGTAAGAGTCTGCATTTTCCTAGACTTTAGTTGTTGAGTAGTTGTAGGAGTCATGTTATCCACTTCGATAGTGGAGGCGTCATGTTCCCCTCTTTTTAAGCTTTCAATTAGAGTCCTTGTTTGTATAAATTCCAGTGGCTTTTTATTAATGAAATATCAGATATTATCCATTACTGTTAGCTTGTCTAACTTGGAGGTTTTGGGTTCCCTCGAAGCAACCCTTATTGTCTAATTGTTATCCCACCGAGCCTTCTAAATATTGCTGCATCCATAGGTGGCCGTAAGAAGAAAACTACATACCAACTCCCTGTACCTAATCGCCAATCACACGAGCCCTGTCCCAAGCACATGACATTGGTAGATGAATGAAGCCACCTCAAAGAAAGGAAAGCGCTACCATCCGGGCAGTCTCAACAAAGTGAGCGGAAATGAAGACGTTGGGTACAGAAGCTTGGTCAGAAGGCCTCCTATCATCCTCCTGCAGCTCTCATTACAAGTTGCTGTGATTTGATGCGGCAAATCCCCCTATCTGTGAAGTTGGCCACATATACAGAGAAGAATCCTGTTGCTGATTGCTTGCGGAGCTGGGCTGATGTTGAGGCCTAATTATAATTAGCAAGTTAAGTTAGAAGAATTTCTGCTGTTGTTTCCTCCAAATTTCTTGGACTACTAATAGCTGGAAGAGAAGACGAATAAGCTCTTTTAGCTCCTTGTTTACGCAGGTTTTTGGTCAAACTAATGTTTCCTTGACCATCTGAAAAGTTGACTTGACTTGGCCATATATTCGTGGTCGTGGGCGGCGATTGGTGCATATTCATAGTCCAATTACGTTCACGAGGGTGGGAAACCATTCTTAGATTAGGGTGAGCTCCACTCAGCGCAATTTATTTATTTATTTTTGCAAAAGTGCAAGCTTTGTGCTATTTTTCAAGAGATTCACACTACTCTCCAGCCAAAAATTGGCCACCTTCACCTGGGCTGACCCAAACGAAACGGAGTGAGCTTTGCTCGTGTTTCATTCATGGTTCCACCTTTTTGCTTCTTTTGGTTGAAAGAAAGAAAAAGGCAGGGCTGGGAGTCAACTGTTGATTTGTGAATCATGTGGGTGTGTGCATTGCATTGCATATATAATAGTTTTTCTATTTAAACTCTGTGCTCTTAGGTTCACCCTATATTCTAAGTTCATCTCAATTTTTAAGTTGGCTTGGCGAAACTTACTACTAATGCATCTTTATACATAAATAAAAGCTTAACAAAAACAAAAACCACAAATAAATGCAATGCAATACAAAACAACACTATTTAAATATAATTTTTTTTCCTACGAGCAGGGATGGACCCCAAATTTCAAAATAGAATGGGCTAAATTTACTCTGCATATAAACTTATTAAGTCTATCTCTAATGCTAGATAACTCAAACCCAAAATGTTCCCCTTTAAAATAGAACAATTCATGTATATCTCATACTCAAATAATTTTTCAAAATTCGTTTTGATGTTAATTTTACAATATTAAACAAAAAATTATTACAATTTTAAAGCTGAGGAATGGGGTGTGGTTTTAATTTAAACAGAAATTTAACGGGGAAGTGTGGTTTTTAATGTTAATTGTTTCTGTATGTGAAGATTTTTTGTTTGTTTTTATGTATGTGAAGTGTTAGATGTTAATAAAATTGGGTAAGTGCGGTGCAACATGGGGTGGACTAAAACGGAGAGGTGCCTCACACGCAACTCCACCAAATCAATGCACTAAATCTGTCAGTTGGGGTCCATTTACATGGGTTGATTGGAACTTAGGGTCCATTTAATTGAACTTCTTGTCCATTTACATGGGTTGATTGGAACTTGGGGTCCATTGAACTTGTGGTCCATTTACATGGGTTTATTGGAACTTGGGGTCCATTAACATGTTGATTGGAACTTGGGAAACCCCCGCCGCATCCCGCGCGGGGTGGGGGGGCGGGTGGTGTTTAAAAAATAAAAAATTGCCTAGGCTATAGTCCAAGTTAGTCATAAGGATGATCCGTCCATGCTTACTTAAAAATAGAATTTGAGTCTAAAATAGAGAAAACTTGTTTGGTAGTCCTATTTTTAAAAACTCAAACTCAAGAACAACTAAAAAACATCCCAATTATTAAAAACAAAAAATATATGTTTTTTCAGTTTCACAAGTTCTCAAAATTTTAAGATTTGAAAACAATTTTCAAATTGCATACCACACAAATTTTTGAATCTTAAAGATAGATTTAAGAACTCCTTGTTTTTAAGAAAAATCAAAGTTTTTGAGTTCCCTATTTGAATAAGATACCAAACGCCCCTTAAATTCTTAAATTATCG
The DNA here is from genome assembly GCF_029339155.1 of Prunus mume. Lineage (NCBI taxonomy): Eukaryota > Viridiplantae > Streptophyta > Magnoliopsida > Rosales > Rosaceae > Prunus > Prunus mume. The sequence continues at coordinate 14,999,061 of NC_142701.1, read as the reverse complement.
CTGCATTATTATTATTATTAATAAATTCTCTTTCATATATGTTAAGTATATTTGTACTGTACCTATGCTTTTTTGAAAAATCTCGGCCAGGCGGCCGCCTAATTGAAAAAGGGCTAGATCCACCCCTGCACCACACACCCTACACCCAAATGTTCGTCATCTGAATCTACATTAGACTTCTTAATATAATGCCCACAACTCTCACAACCTAAAGTAACTCTTACCTCACCTCTTTATATTTTTCCTAGCTCCATCAAACCTCACACCCGACACCATTGATGAATAAAAAACTCATCAACTATATGTCCTTTATATCACAAGTAAACGTCACATAGACTCTGTTCTGTTGTATGATTGCTCTACTGAGCTATATACTCCTTTGATTAATATAATTGATCTATTGAGCTAATTACTTCATTGATTATTCACTCCAATCCAATCAAAACAGATTGTGTTGTGTTGCTCTTTTAGATTGAGTTACCCTGGTCCGTCAGCACAAGTTTCAGGAAGCTACAAGCTACATCCAGTTGCTTATGTCTTTTTTTCTTTCTTCTTCTTCTTTTGGTCTCTGAACTGAAGCTTGAAGGTCAAGGAAGATAATTTTGAGAGGAGTCCCAAGCCAAGAAATAATATGGGTAGAGTCCCAGACTAAGAAATAAACTCCTCAATAATTTTGGGAGGAGTCTCAAACTAAGAAATAATCTCACATTACATACATCAATTGATGACCAACAAACTATGATTTGCATACTGTATTTATGGTGTGTGAAGAAAAGATAAGAGTGTAGTAGGTTTCTTGGATTGAAAGAGAAGAGTAAAATGACAATAGTGTAGAGGAGTTTGTGTTTTTTAAAAACTTAATATGAATAGTGGTAGAGTGTGTGTATAGATGTACTAGGGTTAATTATTAAGTTGGATGACATGTTTTATCTTTTTTACATAATAATAAAACTTAAAATTTAATAATTTAAGTATTGGGGCGAACAAAAAAAGTGTGGGGTTTTTAAATAGAAAATTCTTTGAAAGGTTTTTTCTTATGAATAAATTCTTTGTTGTAGTTGTTGGCGCCAACGCGTCTGACAAAGTTAGCTTGTCAAATGAAACTTCCAGCTTATGAATGCAATACTTCATGGCGCTGACAGAGGAGGCTCCAATCAAAGTATTTTTTGTTGCTTTGCACCGACGTTAATTTCCCTTCTTTTTTCCTTTCTTTCTTTCTTTAATGCGTTTGAGCTTTTCAGCCATTTTATTGACAGGAGTATTTTTGCTCACCACCCTTAATCGATGGTGCACATTACCATCAGCTGAAATTTTTTGAAAATGAACGGTGGGTGAACTAAGCAAAATGAACACAACAAGGCTAAAAATAAAGTAAACCGACTCTCTCTGTGTTTTTGTTTCGGGGTTTTAGTACAAGGGTTTTATAGTTACACTCCTTCTTTGAGGCCATAGAGGCTAATACAACAATGCTGGCACTTGTCTCTCAAGTGACTTATTTTACCATATTTTGTAGATATATATCATGAGGACCCAGCGCCATCAATCAAGAAGCAGGAACCAGGCGCCTGGAGCAAATGGTGCAGTAAAACTTCCTCTTGGTTTTGTGGGAAATGGGAATGAAACAAAAGAGCAAGTGAGCATCAAAGTCCCATGCCAAAACTGGCCCTCCACAGTAAGGGCATGCTGTTGCTGCACCTCTCTTCCCTACCACCTTTTCTCGCAGATCAAACACTGATAAAACACTCATTTCTCTCTCTGTGTCTTCCCTCTATTTTACCAATTTGAATTTTCAAATTACTTAGTTGAACAAGTCTCTGCTTCCCTCTTAATGCTTCGGCGTGCACTCAAATATGATGCGCAAGAATACCCAAAGCTATTTATAGAGGGAAACCAAGTACAGGAATCTTAAAGTTGTCTGGAAATTGTCTTTCCTTGTAAAATACTAGTCCTCTTGTCGTATTTGTCACGTTATCTTTTCAAAGTCAAACAACGACGAACATTGACTGTCTCTGGGCTGTCTCATGGGGTCCACGCGTATCTACCGACTAATAAAAAAAAACGATATTGGGGGGGTTATATTTAGCTTTTAAAAAAAATGATTTTATAAGGAATAGTGTCAGACTATATTTTAATAGTCTCCACCAACAGTAAATGGCTAAATTTAATATTTTTTTAGTATATTATGTAAATTTATTAGTTAATTTAATTAAACTACTATTTATATCCTATTTAAAATACATTTTAGAAGAGAAAAATATTTTGGGATATGATTTTTGACATCCACATGTCGGCACGTGATTAGCCCTATAGATTTATGATAAGATTTTTTCTAGTTCTAAAAAAAACTTAAAAATTAAGTTTAATAGAAAAAGATGAAGGATAGTTTGTAAAAGAATGAAGAGATTGTGGGAAATTATGTAAATGGATAAAATTGAGGAAGGATAATATGTAAAATGATGAAGATGTGAGAAATTATGTAAGAATGAGGTAGGTATTTTTACAAAAAATTAAGAAATTTTTTAGATTTTTTAATTATAAAAAAATCATTTTTTTTCGAATTAAAAAAAAAACGGTTAGGTGATGTCACCTAACAACCAGGTGATGTCAACTAGGCCCCATCTAATTATTTAGCTCGGGCTAGCAAAAGGGTCACATCTGACCCTCATTTAGGAATTGGTCCTTTGTGTAGTTCTCCCGTTTTTTGTAGCCCTTTGTGTAGCACACTCTTGAAGGTGAGTTTTGAGAATATAGTCCTCACTTGGAGATGAGCTTACAACTCACAAAACTCTTAACATCCACTCAAGAAATGGTCTCCTGTTGAAATGTAAGTCTTGTAGTATTAATTTTGGTAAAGATACATTATTTTGATTCCTGATTTTCAAGGACGAACATGCATGGAATCAAATAGTTCATAATTCAATACCTTAAAAACCGGAATTAGATTGATTAGAGGAAAGTAGTTGATCTAATATGCATACTTTTTGTCCCCTATTCCAAATAAGAAACATAGAAATTGGAGATTGATTAAGACGAAGTAGCTAGCAGATGCAGACAGCAAAGGGTATTATTAACAAAATTAGAACCATATGACTTGACTTAACATCTAGGTAAACTGCATGAGCCATTTCCAATTTTAGCCCTACAAAATACGTAGTAGTTTCCTCGAGCTATCATGATGCATCTGAAACGAAGAATTATTCTCTCTTACAAGAATCTCTTTTGTAACAATTGCACTGAAACAATCAGGAGACTCCTTAGAATAACACAAGGTTTTTTCGGATAAGACACGGTTTCACAGAGTCAACATATACAAGCAGCTCTCTGTCCACAAAAGAATGTCTATATATGGCTATGTTAATTACCAAGGGACGCGAGCATAGCTCTCCCTCTCCCTCTCCCTCTCCCTCTCTCTTCTTCACTTTCAAAACCAAAACTTCGAAAGCAGTTCTACGTTCAAAACTTCTCTGACCATTGCAAAAATTGGGGGCTTCATTTTTGTTATTAAATTTTCTTTTCTTTTTCTTCTGTCAACTTCTAACTTTTTTATTTCCTCTGTGGAGATGTATTGAGACTTGAGAAGCAAGATCCCACAAGGGATGGGTTTGAAACATCAGTTTTTGTTTTGACGGGTGGCATTTGATTAAAATTGTATACATCAGCTTTGTATTGAAGTTGACTGAATGAGGACAACATGAATACACAATCAGCACAAAACCAATCTGAGCAGAACCAGCTAAACAGGCATTGCTAGAGCCGAATAAATTTGAACACAACAAAGGCTTGTTGGGCGCTCTTAAGGAGCACTAAAAGTTCTAATATTCAGAAGAAAAAAAATACATAACTTAGCACAATCAACAAATAATGCTCTTAAATAAAGCTGGTTATCCTTGTCGGGTGGAGGAGAAAAAAGCTGACTATCACAACACTGGAAAAATCTCTTAAACCAAGCATTGACAAATCGCATGCAAGCAAATTTTGACAGATACATTGTTATATATCTGTGGGATCTTTAACTTACTATTGACAGTTGACATATACGTTTCTATATCCCGCCTAAAGAAGCAAGAAGCCGCTCATGTCATTAATCGAATGATAGCACATGCAGATTTTCTGAAAAGAATGATCAAGCATTACCGCATAGATAAAGAAATATGTAAATCACTGGGTTAGGTCTATTGGATTGTGTGCCTCGATGTCGACATGCCGTATACCGGGAACAAGCTCTTGGATCTCCTTTTCCAACCTATCAACTTCACTTCCTAAGGCTGTCACTACCTCTTCACCTGCAACAGGAAAGATAAGTCATAATATATTGCAATGCAAGTTCAACTCAATCACCAAAACAATAAAATTTTAAATAAATATAAAAATCATAACACATACCATAATTTGACATGATTTTAAGCAACGCAGTATCATCCTTCTCCTTTGCAGCATCACGAAACTGTAGCAAATCAACATTATTCATATATGACACTCAGCAATCAGCAAGTACACCAAGGAATTACTTACTACAAAGAAGGTTTGTAGGTCCAGAAAAAGAAATGAAAAAACAAAAGAGATCTATAGAGATAATTAACCTGCTTAGCCCATTCTTCACGCCCAGTCCTGTGGAGATAATTTTGAACTACCACCACTCCATTGAAATCTGTCCCATGCAGATAGCGACCATTATATCACATTGATATTCCAATAATGCCAGATGCAAACTAATAGAAATAACAGACTTCTAAAGAGAAAGACAATAGAGTTTAAATAGTAAACTAAAGTTTTAGTAATAATCAAATTACAAAAGAAAATAGTGCTGCAACGTCTGCATGTTAATAGTGCCAATAAGTTGCTAATGATACTGATAATGATTGACTTTTGATTTATCAATATCTCCCAAACCTATGAATACTAGAACAGTAGTGATTTGTCAGAACCTAGGTTTAACTGGAAACCTAACCCAAGAATAATCGAGAAAAGAAAGAATAGGAGATGAAAAGAAAGTCACCTATTTCAGCCTTAAATCGGAAGAACCCAGGACCAATCACCTCGCTTTTGCAATCATATAGAGAATCCACAACCTATAAAAAAAATCAGCGATATTTAATAACCTTAAAAACATGAGGGTACATCAATTACCAAAAAAAAACATCATTGAACATAATCATACCGGGTCATTTTTCAAGAACTGGAGAACCTTCTCCATATCATGGTCGTCCATTGCCCTACCAATCAACGCATGCCTATTCCTTTGGATCAGAAAAATAGCCACCTGCATGTTAGATTCAATTCAGTTGTACAATCATAGTTTTACCAAGTGACGGAGTCACAATCTGTAGTGTATTTGGTTCGTTTATTATTATTATGGGATAACCAAGATTTGGTAATCCACAACTTCAAGATTAGCATTGTATTGCAGATATTCACATCATTTTCCTTAGACAGCAATATGGTATTCTATTGCAGTTCCTGTATAACTTTAGAAGAAGTATTACATACCATTCCAAGTAGGTTGCCAACTACAATTGATCCTATGGGATCATAAATTGCATTTCCTGTTCTATTCACTGCAACCAATGATGCCGCAGCAATAGCAAGACCAGTTACAGCTGCGCCATCCTGCATATATGAGATCATTTACAAAGGGTTATAGCTTGTTATCATACCAGAAAAACTGTATTCAATGGCCTACTGAAAAGTAACTTGACAACTACTACCACACAGAGAATGAACTAGACAATGCTAAACAAGATGTGTGGCTTCATCTTTTCTCAATTAACTTTAGGCTTCGGTTAGTGAAGGTTTTCAATGAAGTTGCATGTTGGGTGTGGTTGTTTAAGATAGTTTCTTGCTCCAACACCTTAGCATAGAACGCACTAGAAATTTGGATTGGCCACGATCAGATGGGAGGTCTACAAGGTTTAAGTAGATAAGCTCATTTTCAAAGTTTAGCAATTAAGCATACTCTAATGTACTCATTGGTACTACTGAAATTATCATTCTTCCCCTTTTTCTCTACTAATCATTTCTTCCTTTCTAACAATTCAATTCTGATCCATTCACCTGCAATCATGTAAACAAACATGTTCCAACAACCTTAAGGGAATAAAGGAACAGCGACTCAGTGGATTACCTCCGTCATGACAGCAACAGATGTGGGATCATGGCCACGCCAAATGTAGTCTCTCAATTTCATGCCCTCAGCAGCTGCACCTTTCTTGACAGCTTGTATGGCAACAAGAAGAGAAGCACCTGAGGAATGGATTCAAAGTTTTAACGCGAGAGCATGAGAAAGAAAAAAGTAAAAAATAATCCCCCAATCATCCTTAAAAGAAAATGCATTGAGTTGTACCTTCAATAATAAATGAGCCACCAATCACAAGAGCTGCATACTGAATATTTGGAGGGGGCTGAGGAAGAGGCAGACAAATTCAATAAAAACCACAATTGAATTACGAACACAACAGAGAAGAATGAAAAATTAAAAAGAAAAGAGCACACAGAAGTTTGGGTAACAAATTTTCCAAGTAAAAACTCAATTAGTCAATAACCTGTGAAGTCCACAAGTTTTGAAATCCATGAACAATAGTCGCACCAGAACCAAGACAAAAGATACCAACAGCAGATATCAAAGACCAGACAAATCTTTCCTTGGAGTATCCATAACTGCCAGAATCAAAGATATCGCAAGATAATTAGAATGAATTCTCTTCGTGAACAGAGAATAATATAAATGCAAGTAGTTAGTTTCTAATCATCTTGACTTCTATGTTATGCACTTTTACCATCGAATTCAACTTGTTTCCTAGAATCATCAAAGTACTTGAACCAATCTAATTAATGGCTAAATTTTATTTTAGATCCTAGATTTCTTCCTTATGAAGCTTTTCTTTAGAAACATCTGGTATCTTAAATTACCAGTTAGAGACGGTTACATAATGTAAAACTTGTCTTGAGAAAAGAAAAAAAAGGAAAGAATGAGAGCTAACGAAGGTTTTATCAATGATGCAAAAAGGTGGTCATGATATTGAAAGACTCACGGGTGGAGAGCATCCGGTGCACGCCTTGAGCTACTCAAACCATAAGCAAGAAGCGCCTACAATATCAACATGGATTAGTTTCTTTGCATTAAATGTACAATGAATCGAGTTAATCGTAAAATGAGAAACCACAACAATATTGATTTAGAATAGACATCAGCCAGCATGAACCCAATACCTGATTTGCAAAATCTGCAACTGAGTGAACAACTTCAGCAAACATAACATGACTAGCGGTTGATAACCAGACACCAAATTTGAGAGAAAACACAAGGAAGTTGCACCACAATGCAGTTGTGACTGCCCTTTGACTAGTATTACAGATTTGGTGCAAAAACAGAGGGGTTTAATGAAATTCCCAGTAATTAAAGAAATTAACAATAAATGTACAAAATTGGAAAATTTCAAACATTTTTGTGCTGGGTACCTGTGCTCGTCATTGAATTGAATCTTGACCTGTTTAGCTCTAGTAAAGAAATCTGCAAATCAATGCATACCCAGTTACCCATATACACAAAGCTCTCAGCTAAATTGAGCTACTGACCACTTTCCCAATAAAAAATTACAAATTCTCAAAAAATTCAAAAGGACCTACTGCGATGGAACAAGTGCTGATGTTGATGGTGAACAACACTACCAGAAGAAACCAAGTCGAGCAGAACGAGCCGTTTTGAGCAAGCAGATGACGAAACCAGACCGCGCAGCAGAGTGTGAGCGGAGGAGCTAAACGGAGCGTTCTGGGAGAAGCTGCAGTCGTTATTTTGTATGAGCTTGGGGTCTGAGTAGTGAAAGAGCAGAAATTGGGATTGGCAGCGCGAATTGAAGCGATGGGTATGGCGGAGGCGAGAGAGCAGAGTATAAGAGGACGATCTCATCTCATCTCATCACATCAAAGCAATGCAAGTCTTTGCCTTTCTCTGCTTCTTCATGCTCTTCTTCTGTGTATATTCACGCATTCTTAGAAAGATGGTGCATTTCGATTGCTTTTGAGGTTTTGAGGTCAAGACTGGTTTAGGGTTTTTCTGGGGCTAAAGAGAAAAGAGTGAATAATCACACACACATACACACAGAGATTGAAGAAGGTGAAAGCTACTATGCCCTCTTTCCCTTGTTTTTGCTTGTAGAAGGCTAGGCATTAACCCTCACTCCCCTGACTCCCAGAGTCCCAACAAATAAAAACTGTAGAAAATAAAAACTTATTAGAAAATAGTAAGAGAAATGGAAAATTCTTGGCTGTCACATCTACACCAATTGCAGCCTAGAAATTGGGCCCTTATTAGAACAATTCCACCCATGGCGCAAAGGTCATGGCAAAAAGCCCCGGACTCAAAAAATCTCTCCACCAATTCATTCTAGCCTAGACAGGACGTGGGCTCCACTAAGAATGGGCAGGCTTGAAAGCAAGATCAGCCCGTGCTGCTGCTTGAGGGCATTAATGTTAGCGAATAAATTTTTTTAATAGAAAAAATTCTTAAAAATTGTGATTTTTTATATTTATTAATCTCATATATATTAAAAAAAAATTAATACCATGTGAATAGTTATTGTCCGGGTTGCAATGACAATGAATGGAAAAACAACCAAAAAATTGGTAGGGAGAAAATATTCATGTGAACAGAACCGCTCTTACCTCCCCTTGCCATTTGCCATACCAAATGGATGAAAATGCTCTTATTATTGCAAGCTGTAAAGTCCACTACTAAATATTGCAGCACCTATGCTCATAGCGTTTTTGCCATAAACCCTACAAAAGGTGTTTCTCAGTAAATATCCTAGAAAATGTTTTTTTAACACATACCCCTTCAAATGATATTTTGAAAAAAATTGTGGGCTAGATGCTTATCATTAGAATTACAACATCTTGGCCTTTAGTTTGTAATTCTTTTGTACCACCATGTAATTACTCATGATTATGAGGTAAAATAAAGTTTAAGAGTCAATATATATAAAGGCAGAAGAGGGAAAAAAAAAAAAAGGCAGAAAGGATGAGCTCCTCACTCTACACTCGAATTTGAATTCTCATTCTCGTAGTTTATATTAGATTAAGGTCGAATATCGTTTGTATTTTTAAAAGAAGAATGCAGAATGCCTTAAAAGTGAAACATTCATAACCCCCAAAATATCATTGGTCAGTAAAAGATTACGTTGTACTAATCCAATATTGAGATCAAAACCTTAATCGTATAGCCCTAAGTCAAGTTACGTGAGTATCCAAGCTAAATTGAGCCCTAAGTGCCATACAATAGGTTTAAGGTTAGGGATCGACCCTTGTGAACGGTTTTGGAACAACTTCGGAAGCTAGGATTTTTGGTTTGAGACTTGGATTTAGGAAATCCAATTTTGGAATAACTAAAATAATTTTCTAGGATTTTCTAATAATTGAACTATTTTAAAAATAATTTTAAAGTCCACAAAAATATTTTAGATAATTAAATATAATTCATTACTATTTATTAAGTAATTTATGAAATTAATTAAAAAATTAAATACTAATTATTCACTAAATAAATATTAATTAAAACATAAATATTAATTAAAGTAATTAAATAAAGCTAAGATATTACTGAATTACAAAGATTAAACTAAACAAAATAATTTTGTATTAAAAATCCACAAAAAATTTAAAATTAATTAATTACTATTAATTAAGTAATTTATTAAATTTATTTAAATATTTAAATACTTACTATTTATTAAGTAATTTATGAAATTAATTAAATATTTATATACTAATTATTCACTAAATCAATAATAATTAAAACATAATAATTAAATAAATATGAAATAAGGCTAAGATTATACTCAATTACAAATATTAAACTAAAGAATCTAATTTTGTATAAAATAAAATAAAATTCAATAACATTTCCTGGCGAACATTTGCTGGGATAAGTCTCTTGCGATGAATATTTGCCGGCATAGCTCGTTCCTAACAAAAGTTATTTGCATAGGCCTATGCTTATGCCTAGGGTTAGGTCCGGTTACGTCGTACTAATCTTAGGTCAAGTTACGTGTGTATTCAACCCTTATTGAGTTGTAAATGCCCTAGAGTAGGCTTTTGGTTGGGGTTCGAGGCCTGAGAACGGTTTTGAAACAAGTTCAGAAGCTAGGGTTTTTGTTTTAATTTAAGGAAATGGGTTCCAAAATAGAAGAGAAAGCAAGAAGAGATTGGGAACCAAAATAGGAAGCACCAGTGGCGGAGCCACCTAAGGACTAGGGTGGGCCCAGGCCCTCTCTCATTTTTATTTTTTTTCCTAATATTTTTACTTATATGTTTGCTCCTTGGAGTAAAGACTCTTTTTTTTTTTCCTCCTTCTCTTCCTCTTTTGATTAATTTAAGCTTTGTGAATTCCCATTTCCCCTATTTTACATGTCTAAGTAGGGTATCTTAATATTGGGATTTATGAACATTTTTTGTATTTCTTCATTCTGTTGAAGTATAAATTATTAAATTTTGAGTCTTTAATAGTGTAGATGATGAAATTAATATTCAACCATGTTAAAATATGAAATTCAGGACAATTATGATTGTAATAAATGGATAAATTATTAATCAGTATGAAATGATATTATTAACTTATTAACCCGTTTAGCGCTTGAGGACTCTTATTCGAATTATTTTTAAAATTTTTGTGAAAGGCCCCCTCTAATGTGAAATTCTGACTCCGCCACTAGGATGCACATGATTAACATCACCCCCAAGGCGTTTTCTCCTCTTCCTAAAATTCTCTCACCCACTGAGCTTCCTCTGTTTCTTTTGCAAGAATCAATGGGGGGGCAGGTGATAAGGGCATTTGGACCTCCAAGAAGTCTCAGGAACCCCAAATTTTGAGACCCTTTTGAGGAATACATACCTCATGGTGAGACCTTTTAAATTCTGCAGAGACTCTCTTATGCGAAGCTCGAGAGAAATAAGACTTGATGCTCTCTTAAATTAGATTTGATGCTGTCAGTGCTGACAAGATTTAAGTTCCCGCAACAGTTCACAAATGGTCAGAATATCATATTAACTATTGTCAACCTATCTGAAGTTCTGAACTACTACTACGAGTGTGGGATATCCAATATTACCTTCAAGAATGTGCGTCTTGTTAATTGTCTTTGAACCCTGAAGTCCTAATATTTTTATTTTTTTAAAAAAGAAACTAGCAGATAATAGTGAATCAACAAAACTTATGAATTTAGCAAATAAAGAACCTGAAGCCAGTTTCAAGCAGAAAAAGCTTACTTGTGTAATATGAAGAGCCAACCCGCTGAATTTGAATCCATTGTTCTGTAACAATGTCAGCCATCTGAAAGCTAAGAGAAAGAAGCCAATGGGAAAATGACCACCACACTAACAACATCACACACTCATAGCCATAGACCATAGATGGATTGAGTACATCAGTGCATGACCTTTTGAGGCTGAGAGGCAACAGTTTCGACTTCGAGTCTATCCTCAGCATATTGTGCTTTAGACTCTAAAACATGAAGATCGAAGTTGTACTTTCTTGATGCAGCCCACAAAACAGAAGCCATACCTAAAAAGCATTGCAAAGCCTATTTCTCAAATCCAACACTCTTTCTACTACTTTTTCATTGAATTGTAAATTGCAAAACAGAAATTAAAAAAAATATGAAATTCTCGCATTTTTTTAGAAGTATAGCCGCGTGCTATACTATTTATTTTTTAAAAAAAATTGAACAAAATCCGAGTATATCCGCCCGGCTATACTATTTCTTTTAAAACAATTGGAAGAAACCCAGTATAGCTGCATGGCTGTACCATTTATTTTTAAAAATATTGGAAAAACCGAATATAGCCTCACGCCCATACTATTTCTTTAAAAAAGTTGGAAAAATCCGAGTATAGCCGTTTGACAATATTATTTATTTTAAAAAATTGGAAAAAACAAGTATGGCTATACTATTTTTTATTATAAAAAATATTTAAATGGTATAGCCGGTCGGCTATACTACTATTTAATTAAAAAAATGAAAAAGGGGCTCTCCTAGTTGCATTAGTTTATACTTTATTGATAATAATTTGGTATAGCCGCTATACTTTATTGATAACTCTAATTTGGGAAAAAATATAAAAGAAAAAGAGGATCTGGTGTGTATATATGGGTAAAGAGTATAGCCGCGCTGCTATACTAAATAAAGCCACGCCGCTATATTATCGTTTTAAAAAAAATAGAAAAAAAGGGCTATACTATTTATAAAAAAAATTAGAAAAACCGAGTATAGCCGCACGGCTATACGACTTATTTTAAAATAAAAAAGAGCCGAGTAAAGCCGCGGCCATACGATTTTAAAAAAATTAGAAAAAACCGAGCATAGCCGGCTATATTGTTTCTTGTAGCCGGTCGGCTATACTATTTCTTTTAAAAAAATTAAAAACCAGCCGCTCTGCTGTACCATTTCTTTTTAACAAAAATGGAAAAAACCCAGTATACACTAAAAATTCTCCAACTAAGTTACGTCTTTTTTTTGGTGAATCATAAAGATTTTCAGGATAGACTAAAAATGATATGTTTTCTGTAGCATATATTCAGAATGAATCAATGTGAAACCTCGAATGTACCCGGAAACCCAGTGTCACGGAAACTCTTGATCGGCTTTGGAACATCACGGCCTTCAATGGTAATTTCCGTCCGTTGCCTATACTGCTCAACCTCCTTCTCCGACATTCTTTCCACTTCAGGTGACTCAACATAGAAATTCTTCTCGAAAGGTGTCAATCCATCCAAATCAAATTTCCTCGGTGACTCAGCACCATCATAATCCTTCTTGCTTGACGAAGACCGTGCTGAGCCACCGTAACAGGTCACACCAAACCCGAATCACTAAAACACCGCAGAATTTACACAAATTTGAGAAAACCCGGTAAATGTAAATGAAACTCAGAAACAAAATCTGTTTTGTCTTAGGTATACATAAACACATTGTGCATGGTAACCTATAACTATACGCATTCATAGATATACACGTATACATTCATATATGAGAGAATCAAAGAGGGTTTACCTTTTCCGGTCACGGTACGAAGTGGGGTCGCCGGAGCGGCTGTCATAGCGGCTCATGACGATGTGTTGCTGCTGCTGTGCGTCACCCGCTGGGTGAGATTATCACAAGGGATTTTTGAGGGTTTTAGGATTAGATTTTCGAACAAGGAAACATCTACTGAGCACCCAAAAGGCCAAGGCACTCTCTGGTCCTTTCTTCTCTGATTCTCTGCAGGCTGCAGTGGCTAGATGAGCCACTAAGGATAAGACAAGTGTAAGCACAACCGCCCATGTGGCATTAGTTTCTGGTACTGGAACGACACGTCTTTGTTGCAATAGGAACTACTGGACCCGGGCCAATATAATACTCGCTTCCCTTGGTAAGCCCACCAAATCAGTGAAGTATCATCTTCTATTGGGCTTGGGATCATATATCCAATGGTGGGTCCAGTACCAAAATTGATTCCAATTTTTTATATTTTTACAACTGATAGTCTAATTAATCTAATCTACCAGGAGTATTCCACATATGTGACAGTCTAATTAATCTAAAAGAACTTTTTTAATTTTTTCATATGTGATGTAATTGTATAGACCCATGGCTTGTGTTTAAATAGAGTGGTTGGTGCCTTAAGGACAAACCCAATCAAACAAAAACATTATATGATATTTGATTTTAAAAATAATTCAATTAATTAATTAACTAATCGAGGGGGTCCTAAAGGAAAATTCCATAGAGGGGGAGGAGGAAGAAGCGTCACTACCCCTCCTCCCCTTCCTATCTTCTCGTCTTTTCCTTTTAGGTTAGTGAATAAGTCCATTTTTCAAAAAGCCTCTTGTGGTGGTTTTTTCTAAGCCATGGTTAGATTGAAGTTCCCCATCACCCCTTTTAGTTTATATTCTCAATCAAATCCTACTCCCAAAACCCGTTCCCTAGCGCCGCTCATGTTCTTTAAATTTGATTATACATTGTCTTTAACGAAGGTTGCTGCAAATTACCCAATTGTTCTTTGATAAAGTTGTTGTTTTCGTTCATTTGTTTGCTCTTATGTGTAGGTAGATTGTTGGAAATCATATTTTCCCCAGATCTGTTACGGATGCACTAGTGGGTGTGGCCGCAACGGCGCTTCTTTAAGTGGTGAAGTTAGGGTTCGTTTGGACTCATAGGTTGATTTAGGGTTTTTGTTATGTTGGGTTTGTGGGCTTTGTTTGGACTTATGATTAATTGTGGTAATGTAGGCTAGTAGTTTTAGTGCGGCTTTTGTCCACATTAGTTTGTTGCCCAATTGAGATTAGTATTTTAGATGTCTTGTTGATGTCTTTGATTCTACATTTGAAATTTATCTAATGAAGTCTCTATTTGATCAATATATATATATATATATATATTAATTAACCATTGACCCTACTAATTAGGCATTGACCCCAAAGGCCATACCCACAAGCCACTCAATTGGTTCACTTGCATAGCCAATCCAAACCATTCTATTTCCAAAAGTGAGTATTATAAAGAGCTCCAAGAAAACTCTAGTATTCCAATGTGGGACTAATTTCAAATCAAATCAAATGTATTTGCAATAATATGTAAAAATTATGCGTATAATATGTGAATTTTGTGTGCATTATTAAAATTTATATAAAAAAAACACGTGTATTAAACATGAAAAATACATATATATATATGCGTATACAATAAGAGTATTATACGTTTGCTTTTTAAAAAAACTTGTAATTTATTGATTCTTTAAGACGTATATAGAGAACATATGTATTATTGAAAAATACATATGTACATGTGTATAATACGAGTATTAAATGTGAAAATGCTAAATTTTTTACACATGTAATAATTCTGGGAAAGTAAAAAATCAAAAAGGGACAATAGAGACTTCAGTAATGACCTAATAGTAATGGATAATTATCTAAACTACTCTTATAAATAGTATAGCCGTATTTTTTTATTTTATAAAAAATAGTATAGTCACACGACGTTACTAGGGTAATATATATATTTTTTTAATAAATAGTATAATCGATTGCTATACTCTTTATATTTATTTTGAGGATCCTTTTTTTCTTTAAAATTTTTTCCTTGATTTTTGTTTATCGATAAGAGTAGTTTGGAGCATTATCCATTACTATTTTGCCAATACCCGAGTGTCCCATTTTCCGTTTTTACTTTTCCAGAGTTATTGCCTGTATAAAGAGTTTACCACTTTCACGTTCAATAATATATTATACATGTACATACTTATTTTTCAATAATACATCTGTGTTTTGTACACGTCTTAATGAAATTAGAAAAATCATACTTTTTCTTTTTAAAAAAATTGGAAAAATCTGTGTATAGCCGGTTGGCTATACTATTTTTTTAAAAAAGAAAATAACTGTGTACCACCGCCCTGCTATACTATTTCTTTTTAAAAAAATGGTAAGAAACCCAGTATAGTCGTGCGGCTAAACTATTTCTTTTAAAAATTGGAAAAACACAGTATAGCCAGCCGGCTATACTATTTTTGTTAAAAAATTTAAAAAACCCAGTGTAGCCGGTCGGCCATACTATTTTTTTAAAAAATTGCAAAAAGGAGACGATTTCTTTTTTAAAAAAATTAAAACCCAGAGTAAAGCCGCGCGGCTATACTATGCTGTGTGAAAAAATTGGAAACACGCCAGTATAGCCGCGCGTCTATACTATTTGTTTTAACAAAATTGCAAAAACCGAGTTTCTTTAATAAAATTTTTAAAACCAAGTATAGCCATACTTACCTGTAATTGAAAACAGTAAAACATGCGGAATTACAAGCATTGAAAGATGGTCGGATGTGTTTAGAAAACTAGTTTCAAACCAAAGAGTTTGTTTGATTCCCCTTCATGTCAGTTTGAGGAATAAGACCTGCAAGCACCAGGGGTGCTCTGATCATTTTACTACTAATGGAGATCATGCATGTTCACTTTGCAAAGGTTGGTTTGAAGGAAGAACGGAACAAATTTTCCACTCTAAAATGAAATGCTGTAATATGTATGTGTCTGCATGTATAGTATTTTGAGCTGTGGGTAAGGAATTTTTGGGATTTCAGATTTTCTGGCCAAGTTTCCTCCAAATTCTGTGAAGATGAAGCATCCATTCTGTATGCAACCTCGGGATTCTTCTCCAGAGATTGTCAAGAAACTGTTCAAGGTATACAAATTGCAAACTGTTTGTGGCCTGATTTTGTTAAGTTCTTTTGCAAATATAGGACATCGTTTGTGAAAGATGTCATACACTCCATCTATTATTGCATTTGCTTTTTCTTATTTATGAGGTCTGTTTTATTATTCATGATTATACGACCAAAAAAAGCTTGGAATAATTATTTTGTGCTCGCTAATACTGCCTAATGGTCTCTCATTACTCTTACCAATCTTTTTCATCGACGCTCTCATTGCATAGATTGAAGTCATAGGTTGTTCTTGCAGAGATGTTATGCAAACTATGATATATATACTCAAGAAAAAGATATATCAAGTACGAGAGATATATGGAATGTGGTCTAAATTTGATATTGGAATTAATCTACTTGTAAGTTGTAACTCTCTTTTGTGTAGTTCGTACTGAGTGTAGGAATTTATTATTATCTTGTCAACTTTAAGATTCCTTATGGGAACTGGTGAGTGAAAAGATGTGCAGTGTTAAAGCACTACTCTAGATTGCTGCAGTTTTTTTTTTTTTGGTTGGGTTTATTAACAAATGTGTCTGGGGGTCATCAGTTCAGATTGCTACATTTTGTTTAGTTATTGTACTCAAATATATTCTGGGTTGACTTTCTTGGGCAGGTTTTCCATTTCCTTTATACTTATGCGGTTATGGTAGGTAGATATAAGCTCCTTAACTATTGATGACTTTGCCCAAGCATTTCGGATTTATTGTGTCTTCTACTTGCTCAACATCTTTGTTTCGTAAAATGCCTTTTTGGATTCCTTGCTACTTGGAAAATTCATGTGGCCCTTCTGAAGCTTCTTCTATCTAATGTTGAAGCCGAGCTTGGCTGTGGTTCTACGTACCTCATTTGAGCAAATCATGCAATTTTCTTGCATTTATTCACTCGGTGAGTTATATATGAACAAACAACATATAATTGTGCAGATCACAGACATTTACAATTCATTTAACTTATGATAATGTTGTATAGTCATTGACCATTTCATTTGGGTACATATATGTCACAGCAGTTTTCTAAAGGCTCATATGTTTGGAACTTTGTTGGTAACAAAAAGTGAATGCAATCATAAGACTGTTGACATGTTTCTTTACAGGGAAGTTAAATACCGCTGAAAGTAGCAAAATGATATCAGCTACATGTAAAGAATGTAGGAAAGAAGATATCAGCTAATAATCAAAAGTTGGGTGTGACTACAGAGAAGGTGTCCATTCCAGAATGTCTGATAGATACGCTTAGGCGACAAGAAATTTTCTGAACAAAATCATAATCAGACTATTAGTACTCCATCCATATGCACTTTTAGAAGATCCACTTCCTTTTTGTGGTATAGTTGATTAGAGATACTTATTTTTGTCAAACATTTGAGACTTTTTTGCTAATCTCTTAAATCAGTTGTTTTTTCTTATTTTTATGAAAAAATCGAATGGAAGTACTCAACAACTAAGCATCTTTATCAAATGATTTGGCAGGTTGAAAATCAAGAACCCACTCTGGAATTCTGGAAGGGATCGCTAAACCCTTTAACATGGACAGAAATACCGCGTCAAGTACCGGTTGCCGCTGGTTTTGTTTCAAAGCAACTCTAATTTAACTCCCATAGTTGCAATTGATTTTTCTAAGCTCCATTTCCTCTCTAGTAAATGTACTTAATTATCAACACATCTGTATTCTGCAAGTGCTATAGATGTGTGTTCATCACCCAAAACCTTGAGCATTCAAAGCCTTATTGGCAATAGTCATTTAAGATCCGTCATTACCCCAAATAATTTGTTTCTACCTTGAGGCAGAGCCCCAGTTGGATAAATTCATTTTCCATACTTAAGGACCAAAATCAGAAATTTTAGGTTTTACACATAACATGTAGTGATTGAATATTAAAGGAAATAGTTTCTTCAGTTTTGTTTGTTGGCATTATCGAGCATTCCTAAATAACATATGTTGAGCATATGTTTATTTGTCTCCGCTTGTCTATGGAATTATTTGCTTTAATGACTAGACATGCGCAGGAGCCTTTATTTACTTTCTTATGGTGGTTTTATTTGTATTCTACAATTAATAAGCTCTATCTGTGGTTGCATAAACCTATCTATAAATGTGAAATTTGGTTTTTCAAATTGAATCAGGAAATGAGCCTTGTGGTGAAGTATGGTTTATGTCCTAGTACTTTGAAGGGTGAATCGTTCGGAGTTCTGCTAGAGTGAGGAATTTATGGGTTGAAAGATTTTGAGTTGGCGAAGTCATTGCAGGTAATTTTCTTGAAAATATTGTTATCATAATCTCTCATGTGATATTACACTTGAATTAGTGATGGACTTTGTTTTTGTTTTGCAGATTTCTGAATCGAACCTTCCCAGTGGAATAGAGGAACTAGAGTCTTTAATTGGTTCAACTCTTTCAAGTGATATTACATTATTTGAAAAGATTTCATCATCCACATATCGTGTGCATATTAATTCTTCTGAAAAGAAAGTGGAGGAATCCCAATTAGATACCGAAGACTCTGGAGCAGTTGATGATGACCTCGGTGACATGTAGCAATGATGATGATTCTGGGTGCAATTCAGGAAATTCCAAAATGAAAAAGTTGACTTATATGAACCATGGCAAAAGTAAAGATAACTTGGTGATAGTATACACCAAAATTGATGAGAGCCATCCAGGAGAAGTATGGTTGTTAGGACTGATGGAAGGTGAATATTCAGATTTAAGCATTGAAGAAAAGTTGAGCGCAATAGTGGCTCCAATTTATCTTCTTCATGCAGGTTCTAGTTTCAGAATGGAGGTAACATATAGAATCTTTGCATGGACATTGAAACCTTTTCTTTGCTTTTATTTTTCCCACTACTATGAGGTTGCCCTACTAAATGGAACGCGTTCAGTCCTTTGTAAGATAATATCATCTGAATGGTGTAAGATGCATTATATATGTAAATACTTTAACAGTAAATATTATTTGAATATTCAATGAGATTCAAGTAGCTGTAATTATTATGGTGGTTTATAAATTTAACATTTTCGAACCTTGGTATTATACGACTTTTACTTTTGTATTTTCTGTATCCTTGATATTTTAAATAATAAAAAACTGCTAAAAAAAAGTTTACTTTTTTTAATATAGGGCCATTTTAATACAATGTTTAAGCCCATTTTACAAAACCCAACCCGTTAGTTACATTAAAAATTAGGTTATATGTCTTCTTCTTCCCAACGCAGCCTGCACTCCTTCCTCTCGTTGTTTCGACTTCATCTCTCTTTCTCGGTCTTTCTTCATGCAGCGCCTCAATACCACCTTAAGCTTCGACGTCTCAACGGCAAAACTCCAGCCCAGACCAGCCCAGGCGGGCTAGGCGGGCTAGGCGGTCTCTAGGCGGGCGCTAGGCGGCCTAGGCGGGCACTTGGAGGCCTAGGCGGGGGCTAGGCGGGCTAGGCGGGCTCTAGGCGGGCTAGGCGGGCACTAGGAGGCCTAGGCGGGGGCTAGGCGGGGGCTAGAGGGCGGGGGCTAGGCGGGGGCTAGAGGGCGGGCTCTAGGCGGCCTAGGCGGCGCCCAACTCCCTGGCGGCTACTCCTTACGATTAGGATGAAATCGCAGCGGTGGCCTCCCTCCTAGCACCTTGAATGTATCGATTTGAAATGCTGATCAAAGCTATGCACCTTGCATAGGAAATTGACTTCCGAAAGATGGTTCTCTCCGGTGACACGTAAACACATGTTATGCTATCACTTCCATAGTAAATATAAATTTAACCCGCCGTTTAATGAAGTTGAATTACAATATGAGAAAGAAAAAAAAACAAGTTGAATTCCAATAGCAGTTTCCCAAATAATTGATGGCCTCATTCTCATTTCATCCATCTCTCTGCATAATTTCATTTTGATGCTTCTAAAACAAATTAAAGCATGGAGTGGAGTTTATTGCATTCTGTTCTCACATGGCTCCTGGTAATATCCATAACACCAGGGCAGCCACAGAGGGCCATAGTGAGCTCAAACTCATCTTTCAGCATTTCGATAACCCGCGTTCTCCATTTGCTGCAAGGCCATAGATTACAGGCCTTCCAACCTGCAGCAACATTGGCCTGTATTTCAATAAGAAAATCCAAAATAATACAAGCAGTTTAAGGGTTCATATCAGAAGGTCAGCTTTCAAGGCTCGGATAAGGAGGAGAAAAATCTATCAGCAGAATGAGCCCTGGCCCCAACAAAATCCTTGAAAAGCAGAACTTGATGGATGTTCACAGCATAATCCTCAGGATATGCCACGTGTGCTTACTGGTTTATTCCATCTCTTGGAGTCTTCGAGCCCTTATATAACTCGTGCCGGTCCATCATTGAAACACAAGCAGGAGCATCTATACATACTAGAAGAAGTATACTTGTCAAATAAGCAAAGCAGTCGTAGGGCTCCTCTTTCTTGGCAGGTACTGGTGACTGATGCAGCTACAAATGTACAATCACTTTCATTGACCTGCCAAAGAAGACTTGTCCTACGATTGCTTTGGCTTAATGAAATTTACAGCCTGTCTGATCATGCAGTAGAGCCCTGTCATGCAAAACATAGGCTAGCCAAGGATATACGTAGGTTTTGTCATATTTGAAAATAATGGTAGAAGTAGAGCTATAATACTGAAGTTATTTTTGTTGTACAAAGTTGTTATGCTTTGTGACTAAGCAAGGGAAATAGTGTGATTTTATATAAGTGGAATGGAAGGTGGAAGCCATATATACAAGCAATTACTAATTTCCCTGATCCCTTTTGTCAGTTGTGGCCATATAGCTTTGTCTGAGAGGATGTTCTTGCTATGTGCTTATAGTTTGGTTTGGGATACATAATTGTGATCATAGTTAGATCTGTTTAATATTATTATTTTAACCGTATATACCTTTCCCTAATCAATGACCAGAAGCAAACCATTTTGATCCTAATCGTCATATGGAATTTGTGATTCCATCCGAATTATTTGTTTATTTGTTTCATTTTCTTCATGTCTCTGTTTTGTGTTTTCAATTTTTGAAACTTTACCTAGTTATAGGTTCTTACAAAGTCTGAATTCAGTCCCCGCCAGCCGAAGATGTTATGCTAATCTTTTATTTTGCTTTTGTTTTTTTATCAAGTCATCCCACACTTTCTTTTCTATTTTTTTCTGTCTTCTTTCTCTGGATAAACCCATAACTTATTA
This sequence comes from Prunus mume, assembly GCF_029339155.1. Taxonomy (NCBI): domain Eukaryota; kingdom Viridiplantae; phylum Streptophyta; class Magnoliopsida; order Rosales; family Rosaceae; genus Prunus; species Prunus mume. The sequence continues at coordinate 14,977,666 of NC_142701.1, read as the reverse complement.
CTAGTCTACATACTCAAGACTTTGTTCACCATTTTTTGAAAATGATTTTGAAAAAAATATTGAGTTTGGACCTTCACTCTCAGTTCTAGTGTAGTAGTATGTGTATATATTGCACCATTCTAAATGAGTTATATTGCTCACACACATCACCTATTAAGATATAACCTCATGGACAAAGCCATGAGAAATGTTTCAGTTTTCAGATTTCTAAGCATTGCAACCATTACTACCATTAGCTTATGCAATAGAAATTTGGGTGTTCCTTGTAATCAAAATGAGAGACAAGCACTTCTAATGTTCAAGCAAGATCTTAAGGATACTTCAAATAGGCTTTTATCTTGGGTTGGTGAGGGAGATTGTTGCAATTGGACTGGAGTTGTCTGCGACAATTTAACTGGTGATGTCCATGAGCTGCACCTTGGAAATTATTATTCAGATGAGTATCTGAATTACAGTTTGTATCAAGAAAGCTCTTTGGGTGGCAAGGTAAATAATTCTCTGCTAAATTTAAAGCATCTGAGCTACATGGATCTAAGCAACAATGATTTTGGAGGAATACAGATTCCTAGCTTCTTAGGTTCTCTTAAAAGTTTAAGATATCTTAACCTCTCAGACTCAAAGTTCGCTGGAATAATTCCGCATCAATTGGGAAATCTCTCGAGTCTACGCTCTCTAGGACTCCGGAGTAAAAGATACTACTAGATGAAGGTTGAGAATCTCCAATGGCTTTCTGGTCTTTCGAGCTTGCATAACCTGGACATGAGTCGTGTAGATCTTAGCAAAGCATCTGATTGGTTTCAGGTGACAAACACACTCCCTCTATGCTGGTAGAGTTGCATATGTCCCAGTTGTGAACTCAGTCAAATACCAGTTGGTGTTGCAAACATGACAAGGCTTAAAGTTGTTAATCTCAGGTGGAACGTCATCCGGGGTACCATACCTCAATGGTTGTACACTTTAGCAATTTTGAGTCCCTATCCCTTTATTTGAATCTCTTGCGAGGTGAAATTTCAAGTTCCATTGGAAACTTGACAGGCATTGTCAATCTTGACTTGTCTGCTAATCAAATTGAAGGGAAAATGCCAAACTCATTGGGAAATCTTTGTAAGTTAACGGGTCTTGATCTATCAAGGAACTATTTCAATGGAAGCGTTATCAGAAATATTGGGAAGCTTGTCAGGGTGTAGTTCAGGTCAAATGGAGTCACCAAGTGTCAACAAATGATTTTTCAGGTCCACTATCCGATCAGCTAGGAAATTTCGACATTTACGCCTCCTTGCTCTTTCGAATAATTCAATATCAGGTCCAATTCCAGTGTCCTTGGGAAATCTGTCATTCCTAGATGAGGCAAGCATTTCTGAAAATCATTTTAATCTAACTCTTCCAAAAAGTACTGGTCAACTCAAAATGGCAACGGTGTCTTATGTAAAGAGTATATCCGGTCGGCTATAATATTTATAAAAAGGCCCTAAAGCCGGGCGGCTATACGCTTTTAAAAAAATCGGATTTATAAAAAAGCCCCACTGCGCCTATTTCGCCACTGTCAACAATAGTATCGCTATACTATTTTTAATAATAAAACTGTAGTATAGCCGCTCGGCTATACTCTAGCGCCATTTCGCCACGTGTCACAAGCAGCTATACTAATTTTTAAATAATAAAAACCGCAGATAGCCGGGCGGCAATACTTTGTTTATTATTAAAAACCCGAGTTGGAAAAGGTTTGGTGACACCGCAATCCTGATGCTACAGATTTTCCTGTTGACATGGGTTTTGCTTAAAATTGGATCTACCTTTTGGGTTGCACATATGTGACTGACAAGTCCTGACGGGTTCATTATCATACCTTCTTTGGCTTCTCCAAACAAAAACAAAAAAACGAAAACTGATATAGCTTCTTGTTGTCTTTGGTATTGTCATGTATCATGTATTTCCCCACTGAGTTCTTAAATGTGCTTCAATTGTAACTATAGTTTTCAACAGCATTTAAACATGCATGGTATTTAAGTACTTTTCAGCAGATTAAACATGTCTCTCTTTTTCTTCTTATTCCTTTATAGGATCCTATAAATGCTATTGCTGAATGCATTCCTAGCAGCCTTCATTCTGGTTCAGAGGCGAAAATTAAGAGGTTATCAACTAAACAACATGGCCATGCCCAGGCCAACCTGGGTGCATGCAGGACATACGTGTGGTGCAAAAGAAGATTGTACATTAAAGTTCCACCCTATAGATTCTTCAGGATCAATCTCAAAGTTCTCTGACGAGAGATTCTCTACAAAAGAGAAAAATGGAAAAGAAAGAGAAGTGCGGTTTGACTTACACCCAATGCAATCTGTGTTTTTGGGGTCTGATCGTAGATACAATAGATACTGGCTTTTCTTGGGCCCTTGTAATGCATATGACCCAGGACATAGAAGGGTTTATATCGAATCTTCAGAAGATGGTCACTGGGAGGTGATTGATACAGAAGAGGTATTCTGCTGAACTTTTGTTATACGATCAATGTGATGGTAATACATATTGCTTGACCTTGTTTGTTCAAGGTGGTCGGCCAAAGGAGGCCAGATCACCGGTGGTGATATGGTTAGACCGGATAATTATAAGATCACGATTGCCAGTGTCCTTGCAGCTTGTGCTCATCTTGGTGCATTTGATCATGGGATATGGGTGCATGAATTCACTTGCTGGAAGAAATTCCTCGAGGTATGCTCTAATATTCACTCTGTGCTCGACTTTTGTCTTCAGTGTCATGGATTTTCTTTCCACTCCGATACCTCCCATAGCAATAAGTTTAACAGTAATTTTAGCTACAATTATGATCAGTCCCATGCTAGAAGATTGGGTACACTAAGAGCAAAAAGAGATACCATCCTGTTGTCACAAACTCCTTAAACACTCTAATGAACTTCTCTATGATGCACGATTACATGACTGAGTTTAGATACAAACACAAAACTTATAGGACGTACGCTTAACTTGTTCATAAATTATGTTATCACCACAGATCCTGCAAATGTTGAGTACACCCTAAAAAAAACTTTGCAAACTATAGCAAGGTAATCAGACTTAAGCAAGAAGTCTATGTTATTAGAAAGTCTCAAAATAGCTTGAATTTTTTTTTTTTTTCACATGTACATTTGAAGAGAGAATGTTGGAGTAAATCATTTAATTGATTTAAATTAGGAATTGTAATCCTGTATAATTATAAGATTCCCGTATTAGATGGGATTGTAATTACTTTCCTTTTGTTGTATACTTGTACACATAAATACCATCCTGGAAAGGGGAATAAACCACTCATAATTATGTATAGCCGCGCGGCTTTACTTTTTTTATTAAAAACAAAAACGGAACGGCTATACTGTTCATAAACAAAAAAGACCCCGCCCAGTGCTTGCTCACATTCCGCCACGCATCATAAATAGTATAGCCGCGGCTATATTATTTGTAAATACTAAAAATAGTAGTATTAGCGTCGTCTAGATAACTCTCTCTCTTCTTCCTCGAGCCGAGTATGGGCCTCTTTGGCAGTGTTTCCAGACATGGGGAAGAAGACGAAGAATCCAGAAAAGGCAAAGAGAAAGCAAAAGTGAGGAAAAGAGAGCTCGCAGAAAGACCAGAAGCTCTCGCACATGAGGATGACATCGATGCCATTTAGGTAATTTCATACTCGAACTATGCATATATATATATATATACACATATATGTCATTTTGTGCTTGGTAATTAGAGTTATGGATTATCTGAGAACAGCTGAAATAGTTTGTGGGAGTTTTAAACAGTGTTGGAAAAAAATCGGGCTAGGCAGCTTAGGCACTCGGCGGCCCATTTTTCACAATCGTTGTTTATGATTCTCATATGTATGTCATTTTGTGCTTGTTAATTAGAGTTATGAATCATTTGAGAGCAACTGAAATAGTTTGTGGGAGTTTTAAACTGTGTTGGAAAAATCTGCCTAGGCGGCTAGGCACTCGGCGGCCGATTTTTCACAATCGTTGTCTGTGATTCCCATATGTATGTCATTTTGTGCTCGTCAATTAGAGTTATGGATCATTTGAGAACAACTGGAATAGTTTGTAGGAGTTTTAAACAGTGTTGGAAAAATCGGCGTAGGCGCTGGGCGGCCCATTTTTTTTGCAATCGTTGTCTATGATTCCCACCCAAGATTCCTTTTTTGTTATTGTTTTGAAGATTCTACTCCCTATTTTCTATCTGATAGTTTATTTTCACCAAAGGTATGATGATTGTGGAAATTCAAAATTCTCATCTAGATTCGTTGCAAGAATTTCCTAAACTTAAGGCTTTAATAATATATGTTATTTCCAAAATTTCCAACAGACCATATGGCACTATCATGGAGGGTGTCAAGGTGGGAGGGTTGTTGATAAAGGATATAGAGTTCTTGATATTGATTCTGTGAGGGTTATTGATGGTTCAACGTTTTATCACACCCCGGGTGCTAATCCTCAAGCTATTGTCATGATGCTTGGAAGGCAAGTATACTTGGAAAACATATCATATATACATAATCTTCACGAAAATCTTATACTAATTGCTGCTTAAACCTGCATTTTGGTTTCGTTTGTTGTGCATGTGGTGCAGGTACATGGGGCAAAGGATTCTGCATGATAGATAGTCTATGGATCAAAAAAGGAAAATTGATCTGGTCAGTATGTTTCCCAAACATAAAGTCAATATTAGTGATTATTGGAATATATGTCTCTGAGACATTTGATTAATATTGTAAAGATTGGAACCTAAAATTTTAAAATCTATATAGTTGATGTCTTATTTACCTATCATCACATTTGGTGTTGAATTGATCAGATCTGGTATGGTTCAAGCAAAACTTTCTGTACTCAGCTTGACTAGATTAGCCTTCCTGTGATTGAATATACGCCTTACTAATAAAACTAAATTAGCTCTAAAAATAATTAGTTAGTTTTTGTTTATTTTGTTAAGAGCGTAATTAGGAAGGAAACTAGTAAGGAGGTGAGGATGACACAACACAACTGCAAGCACTTTCAGAACTTTTGATCACATGGGCTGCTCTAACTTCATGAAGTCCTTCAGGTAGGCCTTATTTTTCTTTAGTTGTGATGATTTTTTTGTACATCGTTCACAAAAGAAAGATTTGAAAAATGATTACCAAATTAACGAATGAGGCATGGCGTGGTTAGAAAGAGATACCCACAGAAGGACTGAAAGTGCAGTAGATTAACTGAAGTCAAACTAATTTGGAGATCCTATAATGATGGCTCGCTATAAAAGTCAGACTCTTTTGTATTCAAGACAGAAATTACTAATACACACACGTAGGGAAAAAAGAAAAGAAGACGAATAAGATTAGGATATGCTGTTAGTCCTTTTTTCTCAGCCCCTTATAATAATATGGGGAGGCATCTCCTTTCATCTACTTTTTTCCTGCTTCAACATCATTGCACATTTTCACGGACACAGAGAGTGGAAGAATCTCATATGCTAGGAAAGAGCGCTTTCAAGGCTCAGATATGGAGGAGAAGAATCTAGCAGCAGAATGAGCCCTGGCCCCAACAAAATCCTTGAAAAGCAGCCCTTGATGGATGTTCACAGCATAATCCTTAGGATATGCCATTTGTGCTTACTGGTTTATTCCATCTCTTGGAGTCTTTGAGGCCTTATATAACCTGTGCCGGGCCATCATTGAAAAAGTATACTTGAAGAAGCCATACATAGTAGAAGAAGTATACTTGTCAAGTAAGCAAAGCAGTCATAGGGCTCCTCTTTCTTGGCAGGCACTGGTGACTGATGCAGCTACAAATGTACAATCACTTTCATAGGTGCCAAAGAAGAGTTGCCCTACGATTGCTTTGGCTTAATGAAATTTGCAGCCTGTCTGATCATGCAGTAGAGCCCTGTCATGCAAACCATATACGACAAGGTATAATATTAGGCTAGGCTAGCCAAGGATATACGTAGGTTTTGTCATATTTGAAAAGAATGGTACAGGTAGAGCTTTAATACTGAAGTTATTTTTGTTGTAGAAAGGTGTTCTGCTTTGTGACTAAGCAAGCAGGCAAAGTGAGTTTACCATGTGGCTTTGCACAATGCAGGGAAATAGTGTGATTTTGTATAGGTGGAAGCCATATATACAAGTAATTACTAATTTCCCTGATCCCTTTTGCCAGTTGCGGCCATAAAGCTTTGACGGAGAGGATGTTCTTGCTATTTTTTTAAAAAAGAAAGTATAGCCGCTCGGTCATACTATTTTAAAAAAATAAAAATGAAAAAATGAAAAAATCGTTACTATTTCTTAAAAAAAATAAAAAAAGAGTATATCCGTGCGGCTATACTGTTTCTCTTTTAAAAAATTAAAAACACAGTATAGCCTGGCGGCTATACTATTTCTTTAAAAATTAAGAAACCAAGTATAGCCGCTCGGCCCTATTCTTTGGAAGCAACCCAATATAGCCGGCCGGCTATACTACGTCTTTAAAAAAAATTGGAAAAAACCCAACATAGACGTGCGGCGGGGAGATACCTTTCCTGGCGAATTCCTCCGTCGAATTTTTCAGGTTCTTTTTCGACATGATAAATATTGATAATCTCATCCGTGAAAATTTCATTTTTTCAGTAGCGATATTTTGGGCAATATCCCATCTTTATGATCAATTTTTCGGGGAAATTTCGTTACCGATATTTTCAGTCGGTTAGGCACATCAATTGGTTTATATATTATTGCGACATTATGGAATTTTTCCGAAAAACTGTTTCCTATTTTTTCTTCTTATTTTTGCTAACTACAAACTTATTTTATTTATTTTTGCTCGCAACAAAATTGTCTTTTTTCTTTTGCAGACAACAAAATACTTTTCTTAGTCTTCAGTCTCTCTCTCTCTCTCTCTCTCTCTCTCTCTCTCCATATTAAACTTCCACAGATCGACGAAGTTCAAAAGTCATCACAAACCCTTCTCCTTCCTTTCTACACCGTGTCGTCCTGGGTACCGAAACGCGCACCTCATTCAACGGGAGATCACATCCAAAAAGAAAAAACCATCAAACCCCATTCCCCTTCTTTCATTGCAGCTCGAAACGTTTCTAATTACACACCGTTTTTCATTTCCAGCGCTTCGATTCTGCAAAACAATTTGAATGCCGTTTCTTTATTTTCAGATCGAGGAAAGACGTTTCGTTGTGTTTTCCATGTTGTGGCTTTGAATCGTAGGGTTAGTGTTTGTGTGATATGATGGCTAGGACCAGATCATCGTCGAGCAGATTGAGGTACTGTAACCCATCGTATTACTTGAAGAGACCGAAACGCTTGGCTTTGCTTTTCATAGCCTTTGTGTGCGTCACTCTGGTTGTTTGGGATCGTCAAACTCTCCTCAGAGAGCACGAGGTTGGTCTCTCTTTCGTCTTTTACTTTTTGTGATTTTGATTTGGTAGTTGTATGGTCTGTTTGATTGCTGAGAAATCCCGGTAAAATGAGGATGAAAATTTGAACTGTATATTAGCATCTTTTACCCTGGATGAAAAAAAATGGTTGATCTCATTATAGGGGAGTTTGAAGTTCACTAAGTGCTCTCACAAGATATATTTATATGTTTGGTACCTTCGATGTGCGTTTCTTTTAATAGGATTTAAAATTTCAGAGCAAGTGTTTGATTGGGCATGTAGCAAATGATAGGCCGATTGTTACAATTATGATAGGTGGAGCACTAAGTTTTGTCTAATGGAAACCATCACAAATGTTATGGATGGTGGCAGCGTTTTAGATTTGAAATATAACCCTGGGCTATTGTGAATTGGAAAAATGGTGAATAAATTTCTCATGGGATGCCATTTAGGAGTAACTAGATTCCCCAGAAGAGATCCTGGTTATCTGTAGTCATCCATCTTTTATTTGACTGTTTTTATCGAACCTTTTGCATTGAAAAGTGAACTCTATTGCATACCTGAGGTGTAAGAGTTGTACCTTTTTTTATTTGTTATAATTTCATGCATCTAATGATCTTGTTTATGACTTGCAGGAAGAAGTTTCTAAGTTAAATGAACAATTGCACCATTTGAAAAGTTTGGTAAGCGTTTAAATACTTATGCCTTGGTTCATCTTTAAGCTTAAGCTACTTCTTGTCTGTGGTCTTTAATTGCCGTCATTTTCATCCTTTTACTTGGGATGGGGTAGTGCCATTGCAGGCATAATTAACACTTAATAGTTTTTATTCCAGTTCCCACCACCCGACTGTGTAAAGCCACTATAAACATGTTTTCAAATAAAACATTTATAATTTATTAAAGAGCTTTAAGGTCCCCTTGTCGGGCTGCAAATATTCCTTGAACCTGAACAGATTATGTTGTATGTAACCTGATTTGATTAAATATTTATGCCTAGAGATGAACATATATATTTTGGAATGCCCTGCAGCATTCTTTTAGTCTATTTTTTAAGGGTAGATATGTGTCAAGTGTCAACTAATGGTATACTGTACACGCAGGTGGAAGACTCGGAAAATGTGCAAGGTGATGCAACTAAAAAGAACATATTCAAGGGCAGGGATGGTGAGAAAGAGGCTGTTCCCGATGACCCGATTGACATTCAAAGACAAGAAAAAGTGAAAGAAGCTATGATTCATGCATGGAGTTCATATGAGAAGTATGCATGGGGCCAAGATGAACTTCAGGTATAATGGACCTTTCAAGTATATCATTATCTATTTCATTTTTAGAAGTTGTATCTCAAAGCATGTACACTGCATATGGCCTTTTTTTACCCACGTATTCCTTTTGTGCTGTTTGCTGAAATGAGTCCTACAAGGTTTTATTTTCCTTCTGGTGTATCTTTTTTTTTTTTTTTTTTTTGGTCAAGCTGGTGTATCTTAAGTTGATCATTGGTAGTTTGCCGAAGTTTTGACTTTGGCAAGCATTGGTCTAACTTTCAGCCAGTATGTAACTAATTAGAAAAGTTATTACATATTGGGTTTCTGAAATTAGACTGTAAATAAGCAAAATTATTTAGTGGATGGCACTGTACATACTCCCTTTAATACTTAAGTTATGGTCTTTTTAAGCAAAAAAATATTTGTCTGTACTGATCTATTTATTACCATCTCTTTAAGGAGATTGTGCTAGGTCCTTTTGTATCGGGTCCTATATATTGTATGGTATTCAAACGTTATGTAAGCTCTTAAGCAGCAGTAAAATTTTAGTATTACTCACCACTTCCAAATTTTTAGACTCATTTGGTGTTGTGAAGAATTATTTGTCCTTAGAAAAGTGGCCAAAGGTTGGAGAGTAGTGGCAAAGAACATAAAAGTGCAAGAGTCCAGGAGGACGTAGGGATGGATTTTTGTTGGAACAATGTTGAAGTCCACATGTTAGGTTCAATGGACTTTATCGATTGATCTTAATGGTGGAGACTCATTGATCAATATTCTGTTGGGCATAGGAGAGCTGGAGCTCTTATGATGTGTTGTGGAGGATAAATGATGCACTAGTGGAGAATTAGTCAGAAAAATCAACAGTAAATTTTTAAAAAAATAAACAGTAAAATTTAAAAATTTCCTACACATTAAAAAGCAGATGATATGTATACAGACTTTGTATCTGCCTGATTAATCTCAGCATGTGTCTTACATATTGTTCAACAAAATAAATGTAGGTGCTAATGTCTCTAATCTGATACACTGCATTCCTTTTCCTGTGCTTGATAAACAATCTAAGGAGCATTAAAGTTGCCTGGGCGCACTGACAGTTCTATTTGTAATGACCACAAACTTAATATCTTTACCAAGTTAACTTTTTTTTTACTTTCCATATGTTATTGATGATGTTGTTCTGTTTAGTACAAATTTCTAACATAAAAATTGTTTTCCATGTACCAGCCACAATCAAAGAATGGTGTTAATAGCTTTGGTGGTCTTGGAGCAACAATAGTAGACTCTCTTGATACGTTGTATATAATGGGTCTTCATGAGCAGTTCCAGAAAGCTAGAGAGTGAGTTGAAGTTTCTATTTTTTATTTTCTTTGGTAGCATATTCTGTGGATAGGTATTTGAACCCTTATCGCTTTACTCTCTGTCTTTAACCACCAAAGGCTCTAAACGCTTTTTTAATTTTTAATAGAATTTTTCTTGGAAGTTTTCTTTTATTCCTAGTTTGTAATATAAGCTATTCTCCTCGTCTTTTCGTATGGATCACATTTTCTTTGTGGGTTAAACTCACGTGCTTACCTTAAAAGCAAGGAAATAAGAGAAAATAAGTCATGCTACTAATTATACATGGTTATAGTGTGTCCAGTGCCCTCACTTAATTATGTCAAAGTCCAAACTATTTGGGGATTGATACCTGGGCTATATTGTGTCATTGCTCCTATGTCGGGCCATATTTCTGTTAACTATCAAGTCCTATGTATATATCTATGAATGCTGTTTCAGCTTCTTGTCCCTTATCTCCTTCAGCTTGAACCAAAATTAATCTTTGCACAGCGCTTTGACAGATTTTCATTGCACCGTGTAAACCATCTTAGATCACCTTTTATTTTGCGCCTCCAGCATGCCTGTATAACGCCTAAACGGAATTCCACCCTGTGTTGAGCGCTCTGATGTGTTTCCTCAGCGCCTCGTGGCGAGGCGCGCTTTTTAAACCATTGATTCTTACTTATTCATTTATTTTTCCCATCTGTCTTTTTTTGGTTCTTTTTGCTCATAACCTCATTCTACAACTTTACACATTACATCTTTATAATAAATGTTTTATAACTAATATCTTTTCTGTGGCAGGTGGGTTGCAAACTCTTTGGATTTTAACAAGGATTATGAGGCTAGTGTTTTTGAGACAACCATAAGGTTGCATTATAAGGTTTAATATATGGTTGATTTTAATTATTTTCTCCCTTTTATAACAGGCTGTTTGGGCTTTCACTTTATTTTTCCTGCTTTTTTGGTTTCCAAAAGCAGCTTTTCTGATGTATCATGTCTATCGTTTTTTCTGAAAACCCAGAGTTGTAGGTGGCCTTCTCAGTGCATATGATCTTTCAGAAGATAAAGTTTTCCTTGATAAGGCTAGAGATATTGCAGACAGATTGCTGCCTGCATGGGATACACCTAGTGGAATCCCTTACAACATTATCAACTTGGCACATGGAAGACCGCACAATCCTTCTTGGACTGGAGTAAGTAGTGAAGAAAAAATACAATTTTCAGATTGTCTCTTGTTATAATATCACATTACCCTAAGTTGTGTTTATGCTTATTGATATCGTTGCATGTGCAGATCTCTTTTGTAATTTTTCTGAAACATTTTGAACAATTACAAGTAGTGTTTTGGAATTTGATTAATATTTTTGATATTTGAATTCATCATGCTCTTAGGGTGAAAGTATCTTGGCAGATTCCGGCACAGAGCAGGTGGAGTTTATTGCTCTTTCTGAGAGGACAGGAGATCTGAAATATCAGCAGAAGGTACATTTACTACCATGTGTACTAGTGTTTTCTTTACCCTGGTCAAATAGCGCATTTACAGGAACATTTTGTTTGATTTAACTCATGATGTCTGGTATATTATGACTTGTTGCTCATAGTATGTGTGTAAACTGTATTCAGAACATAACTTGTATATCTGTCTAGGTTATATAAGAAAGGCAAATATCAGTGACTTTTTATTTTAGTGATGTTAAACTAGTTGCTTGAATGTTGATTTCCAGGCTGAGAATGTTATAGTGCAGCTTAACAAAACTTTCCCTGATGATGGCTTGCTTCCTATTTATATTGACCCTGAAAGAGGAACATCAGCGTACTCCGTTATAACCTTTGGCGCTATGGGTGACAGGTAAGCATAAAATTTTAATATGAATTATGTAATTCTCTGAGTTTCAGGTTTCATAAGGTATACTGGTGCGATTGGCTTAAAACAATGGTGTAATCAACTTGAAACAATCCATTGCAGCTTCTATGAATATTTACTCAAAGTTTGGATACAGGGGAATAGAACTACAGCTGTAAAGCCTTATAGGTAAGAAGCTTGTCATTTTCTTTAGATGGTTATAGTCACTTTGCCACAACAAAATTCTGGTTGGTTTAAAGAGCTATGAGAAGCATGTGCTTGAAAGACCAATTTTGTCGTAGAACTTAACGTTAGAAATCATAAAAGGCATCATGTGACTTTTGCTCTGGTACTAGGAAGAATCTGTATTCTTTGAGGCCACAAAATCTTGTAGTTCTTTAAGGTCAAAAAGTCTTGTAGTCCCTTTTTTTTTTTTTTAACCTTTTCTTTTTCTGAACTCTATTTTGAAGTGGATATGTGATCATGGTCTTCTTAAATTTATCTTGATGTCAAAATTCTTTTGTGGAATTTTGGAAGCAGAGATATGTGGGAGACATCAATGAAAGGTCTGTTGAGCTTGATCCGGAAAACAACACCATCATCTTTTACATATATATGCGAGAAGAATGGGAGAACTCTGACAAATAAGGTAAAGTATCGTTTGCAGCGTCATTAATGCTATGTCAATAAATTACCGTGTTTCATTTTGAGTGGCATTTTCCAATGCAGATGGACGAACTAGCGTGCTTTGCTCCAGGAATGCTGGCTTTAGGATCATCTGGTTATGGTCCTGAGGACTCTAAGAAATTCTTGTCACTTGCAGAAGAGGTATTACTTTGATATAGGGCCTCTTTTGAACCCATATTTCATGTCAGTTGGACAGGCTCTATTAACTGAGATGGTGTGTGTGTGTGTGATTTGGCACACAAATTTTCCTATGTATAAGTTTTGTGGAAGCAACTGTAGCTGTCACAATTCTGTTGCATCCAAACCATGCCCACAATTTTGTGCTAGAGAGTACCATGTGTATACTAAAAATGTCAGGACATTGTAGAAACTTGTCATATTACTTTTCAGCACTAAATCTGATATAGAACAGTAAGAACTGGTTTGTGTTAGGGCCTTTTGGTGGTTTATATGATAGATTAAAGCTTATAAAATTTATGTTTTTAGGTTTAAATGTGACTCAAACGGCTTATATTGCTCAAGTAGAAGTTGGAAGGCAATTAGGTAGTCTTATATAACTGTTTTAGTGTGAATACTGTTGGGCAGAATAAGGGTGAAGAATGAGTTTGGGGATTGAATCTCTGGTGGATAGTTTGCCTATCCAAAAAGGGGAAAAAAACAAAAGAAGCTATATTTCATTGGTTCTTTATGTAGAGAGAATTTTCATGAGTAGTGAATATTGTTGGGCCTATTGTGAATCTGTGTTGTTTTAGATGTTGGTTGAGAGCATAAATAGACATCTTGTCTGACTTTTACTGTAATTCAATTTTCTTTTATTTATTATAAGTTCATGTTTCCTGATAGAAAAAAGTACAAATAAAGCTCGTAATTTTTTTAATAATAGTCAGCTTCCAAACAGTGTACCCTTTTAGCGTTTGACTGGATACTGTAAGCCTATTTTTCAGCTTGCTTGGACATGCTATAATTTCTACCAGTCTACACCAACAAAATTAGCTGGAGAGAACTATTTCTTTCGTGCTGGCGAGGTTAGTTATCCTGATTTTTGTTTATTCGATGCCATGTACTTAATATTTTCTCACATGGTGTCTATGTTTGATATTTCCAGGACTTGAGTGTGGGTACGTCATGGAATATATTGAGACCAGAGACAATTGAATCACTTTTTTACCTCTGGCGTTTGACTGGCAACAAGACATACCAAGAGTGGGGCTGGAATATATTTCAAGCATTTGAAAAGAACTCCCGCATAGAGTCAGGATATGTTGGACTGAAAGATGTATGCACTTCTCAAACTCATAACTACCATTGCGCCTCCATTCAAGTTTTCTTATGCATTTAATTTGCATGACCTTTCATGGTTGAATCTCGTGTTGGTGATGCTTTTTCTAGAGCTTGGGTGTTAACTGAAAACCATTTTTCTTTTGACCAATAATCTTTTGGGCCTGCAATATTTTATCGTCTCCATTATTGCTTTCATCTCATGAATATTTGAACTAATCAAATATACTTGCTCCTTAGTAGACTGAATCTTCAAGCCGGTGGAATAATTTTTATGTTTTTTTACTGGTAACATATGGTTTCTCATTTATGCGGGCTGTTTGTGGTTATCAGGTTAACACTGGTGACAAAGACAATATGATGCAAAGCTTCTTTCTTGCGGAGACTCTCAAATATCTCTATCTTCTTTTTTCACCCTCTTCAGTCATCTCACTAGATGAATGGGTTTTCAACACGGAAGCTCACCCACTAAGAATTGTGGCAAGGCATGATGAAGCAAATTCTGGAAGAGCAAAGGGGGATGATAGACCAAAGATTAGATTGCGTGGCAGGAAGGAGGGCCGATCACGAGATTAATAGGATTTATTTTCTGTTCATTATTTTGTAATTCTAGGGTCCAAGTAGATGAAGGGCCAAATAGTAAAATGCATTAGTCCTTGAAATTTAATGTCAGCTTTTGTATGAGGAAACTATGCGGCTTTACAAATTTCACCTGCTGGTGGAAGAAGTATTCTATGGTGAGACATGTGTGCCCTTCTTTCACAGTGATGGATTTGTAACATAGGATATACAGATTATTTGTCAGTCGTCACCTCTCTCTCATAGGAAAATGAATATTTCCTCTTAACCACTTGGGAATGGATGAACCTTTGTGATTTCATGGAGGAATGTTTTGTTTTTTATTTTCCCCCCTCTATTTGACATGTCAATGACATTTATGATTTGTAAGCCCAGTTGAATAAATGACTTGATGGGCAGAAATTACTTATTGAATATTTCCAGACCATAAGTGCTCTCTCTCTCTCTCTCTCTCTCTCTCTCTCTCTCTCTGTGTGCATGGGTTCTCTTGCTGCTGAAGTTGCAAGTTCTTTTAAAGGGAGTTGTTATTGACAGTTAAATAAAGTCATCTAGTACTCAGAATGCAATTTCTCCGTTATATTTTTGGGGTGCTAAGAACAACTTCCCTTTTTTATTGTTCTTAGGATCATATATCGGCCAAATGGGTTTTGCTTCAGTTGTTCTGTTGAGATTTTGGTTGACATAGGTGAGGTGAAGATAGAACTTGGTGTTAAATCTCCCTGCATGCACGGCTCTAGGAGTTGAACCAGCCCTTGTCTACAATCGTATGCTTACACATCATTTCATGAACATATTTGGTTATCCCAGGTCAATAACATTCTACAGTGTTTTTATGTTAACGATTGGTTACATATTTCTAATCTTGACAGTTAGATTACATGTATGTTGCATATTAAATATTTACCAATACATTTAATGAATGCAATTCAATGACTAAAATTAAAAATATGTAACCAATCCTTAACGCCCATTTGAGACATTAGCTTACACATTATTTGATGAACATATTAGTTATCCGAGGGTCGAAGACATTTTACAGTTTTATTAAGATAGAGTAAGTTATTTGACACATTAGCTAACATTATTTGGTAAACAAATTTGGTTATCCAAAGTCTTGTATTCGACCTTGCCATATCCCAAAATAGGTCAGTTTATTAAATTCTTACGACATGTCAGTTTTTAATTATTATTATTATTATCATTATTATTAAAAGAGAAGCCAGTTTTCTAATGCTATATAAACATGTTATTTCCTTAAGAAACCCTAAATCTAATGGATTGAGGACAAATCTTCAATTCTCGAAATACCTGACATCAGAAGGCCTCCGCACGATCCCACCGTTGATCATAAAAGGCGCTCACTTCAATCCAACGGCCACACATCTTCGTTCTTCATCTCTACCCGAATTTTCTAGTGTCTCGTGTTCTGTTTTTTCTGCTGTACATCGTTTGGAATCACAAACCGGAATCGGAATTAATTATTCCATTCTCGGATGTCGCTATCCCAGTTCTGAATTATCTTACCCTCGAATGGTAATTCCGATGATATAAAATTTCCATTTTTTTTTTCTCCATTTCGCATTGAAATTTCTGTTTGCTTGCCCAGAAACGTGAGGAAAATTATGGAAATGTTCAATTACTAACTTCAACTAAGCAAATCACTCTCACTTATACATGCAACTCCATTTCGTACGATTCTGTCAAGATTTCTTATTATTTTTTCTTAATTTTCCTGCATTTTCTAGGCAATCAAACACAGTAATACTACCTTGAACTAAATACATCATTTGCGTGCATTAGCACAGTTCTCTGCAATTTTTATCATAATTTTGTTTCCCTGCATTTTCCTGGCAGTAAATTTACACAAATTTGTACAAAGGAGTACTGATCTTGGAAGAGTGTGATACAAATTGAGTAGTGCGCAATGGATGACATCTGTGGCAGCGATGAACCCATGCATATGAATGATAATCTGCATTTGCAATACATGCAAGAGCATGAGCATCATCACGGGTTGGACCATATAAGTAATGTAAATGGGGTGGCTGATGATCATGATAATGGAAGTGGTGGAGCTGAACTTGTCCAAGCCGATGTCCCATCTGACCCCATGAATCTTTCTGATACGCATGATGGGATGATGGACCATGGCCCCGAAAATGGGGACCAGCTCACATTGTCGTTTCAGGGTCAGGTTTTCGTGTTCGACTGTGTGTCACCTGAGAAGGTGATTTGATTGATTATCCTGAACTTTTATGCTGCCAGTTGTTATTGTTTTCTCTACATGGTATATTTCATTTATGCTTGTGTGGCTTGTTTCTGGAATTAGCTCTATTGGCGTGCTTTATTAACACATTATGCGCTTGTTGCAGTGTTTGTTTAAGCTTTGATTGATAATGGTTATGCTCGAGATGAATTGCTTCAAGTATTTGGTTTATTGTACATTTTATAAATGTCTTTTGATTGTCTAATAGAATTCTCATGAATATGATGTATCACATGACTGGCGAAAATGTTTGATTTTTACAAGAAAACTGATCTGGGAAGCATAGTTTTTCTAGTTACTCAAGTAATATTGAAAACGTATCTGCATACTGAATTTTTGGCATCGAAGAGTTATACAGACCTTAGAGAATTTGGAATGTTATATAAAGATAATGGTAAGATGGGAGAACTATTCTTAGACTTGGCCGCTTACATAGTAAATGGAGTGTTCCTAGAGTTCTAGATAATATTGTGGACCATGTAGATTTGTAAATATAACTGTAAACACAAATGAGTGAAAAATGGTAAAATGGGAGTCTATTGACGGACATTACCATACATAATAAATGGAGTGTTACTAGCGTTCTATATAAAACTGGGGAGCATGTAGATATGGAAGCAATAACATTGGATCCTAAACTTAGATTGAGTTATAAAGTAGTGTAAGACTGCCATGCTTGTTACTTTCTGGCACATGTTTCAAAAGTTTGCCTATGGAAAACTGTAGTCTTTCGAATGTTCTTTTCGTACTTTGAAATCTATAATTTTCTTACTTGTGGCTACTTTGTCTTCTTAGTATGTTAATAAAGAGAAAGCCTTCTGATTTATTTGAATTACCTTCCTCAGGTTCAAGCTGTGTTGTTACTACTGGGGGCCCGTGAAGTACCTCCAAGCATGCCTGCTGTCCCAGTAACCACGCAGCATACTAATCGGGTATCTGAACTTGGTCTCAAGTGATTTCTTAACAGTTATTTGTATTATAGCATCTTGCTAACAAAGAATTCAACCAGGCCCTTACTAGTACTCCACAACGGTTGACTGTCCCTCAAAGACTGGCTTCACTAATTAGATTCCGTGAAAAACGGAAAGAACGAAATTTTGACAAGAAGATTCGTTATACTGTTCGAAAAGAGGTAGCACTTAGGTATGGCATCTGCATTTTTCATAATAACCAATGAATTATGAGGTAAACTAGTTCAATTTTTGCAGGAATACTTGTTCTTTGTTGTATTTTATGACTTCAATCTAAGATTAGTGATGGAAAACCAATAAATGGTTCCAATGATGTATAGTTTCAAATAGTAAGTAGTTCATGAACCAGTAGCTATAGCATGCTAGCATATAGCCTTATTCATTTCTAGGGATGCTTGCTAGGGATGTTGCTTATGTACACTAATTCCATGGGCTGAATGTGACTTCACTTTAGGCAGAATATAGGTAATAAGGTACTTTTCTCACTGCTAGGGATGTTATCAATTGATTTACTTTACGATTCAATGTTCTAAAGTTAATTCAACATTGATACTTCTGTCAATCAGAATCAACCGAGATTTCCACCAACATCAACATTTTCAACCTTGTGTTAGATATGCTTTTTCCCTTCTGCTGTTGCCTTGTTTTCACTTTGAGGGATTTCCTCATTCTAAATAGCTGTCATTAATAAATGAATTATGATGCCTTATTAGCCTATGGCAAATTTAAGTGATGGTCATGATTACTGCTGTAGGATGCAACGAAAGAAAGGTCAATTCACATCTTCTAAACCCAATAATGATGATTCTGCATCAGCTGTCACAAGTTCGGGCTCGAACGAGAGCTGGAGTCAGGATGGTAATGGATCCCAACATCAAGAGGCTGCGTAAGTTAACATGTCTTATTCAAATTTCTTAATGTTTGCTATCTGTGAATTTTACATAAGAAATTAAAATTTTATAACAAATTATTAAGTAGACCTTCATGGATGTAGGAACAATTTGGACAAGGCAGGCTTTGAAGAAAGATATTTATAGATTTTAAGGAAAGCGAAGAAGTCGATCCAGTAGTTCTTATATATTTTTAGAAATGCATATAGCTTTATCAAAACCCCGAACTATGAGAAACCAAAACGAGTATACAGAACTGTCATGTGGTTAGTGAAGTTGTCTGGTGGTTGTTGATGAAGCACCACTATTGAAGACTTTGTCAATTGTACTGTTAAATGTAAAGAATATGCAAATTGAATGGAGTCAATGGACTTCATTCAAATTGAATAGGTCATGAAATAGGACAAGACATTAATGTGGAATAACAAGGTAATTCAGCTGTATAGAAGATATTGTAGAGGAACAAACATATTTTTGTAATTAATGCATTTGAAGGTTGTAATTTTATACTAGGTTTAAATTTGGAAAGGATATAGCTGTAAGAAATTGAGCTTGTGGTGACCTGCTGAAGTACACTGCTCTGCTCATGATATGCTATCTTATCTCTGATGGCCAAGGATATTTTGGGTTTTGGGGCAGAAAAGGCTATTACGCTTTGGCAAAATTTAGCTTTGGCTTTTATTTGGACAGGTTGCTTTGAAAGAAATGAAAAGAATTTTGATGATAGGGTGTGGAGGAGGTGGATTCTGTTTGGGATAGAATCAGATATCTAGCCTTGATAATCTAAGCAATTAAAGGCTTTTTCCTTTTTTTCCTTTTAAGTTTCCCATAAAATATGACATATAATCTTTTTGAGAGTAGAATAATTGTGGTGCGATACTTGTGCAAGTAGGGTTATATTTTCTCGGCTTCTCTTTGTCAAAATTTACACGTGTGAGCACCTTGAACTGAGACCATAGTTTTATTGCTTTCCATGAGCATGCAGTGAAAAGAGCATTTACCCCTACACCCAAGGTCTCAAGTTCGAATCCCTCCTCTCCGAAGATAGTTTGATAAAAAGTTTGATAGCAGTAGGATCTTTCTCTTTGAACTCATTTTTGTAGTCTTATTATTGCTATGTACTGTGGATTTATTGCCAGCTGTCGACACTGTGGCATCAATGAGAAGTGTACACCAATGATGCGACGTGGACCTGATGGACCAAGAACCCTTTGCAATGCATGTGGACTTATGTGGGCAAACAAGGTAAATACAAGTGGCTTGTTTCTTCACTATTTATTTCTGGTGGTTTGTATAATGATTGTGCTTGGTACCATTTTGCATATTGTACAGTTCTATCAAGGTAAATGGAAGTCTGTCTTAAATACCATTGTGAATATGATTATTAAGATGCAATTGCATTCACCGCATTTGCAGTTTCATTTAGGCTCAATACTCAGTTTTCGTTTGGATTAATCTCTAAGGTGGTCTTACAAGGAAATATCTGTCACGAAAACAGAGTGTATTTTCTGTTCAGTAATTTCATTGAAATTTCCACTGCTTTATTTTTATTTTTTTTGTCTTTGCACTCTGTGAACCATAGGGTACTCTGAGGGACCTCTCCAAGGCAGCAGAACCAGCAGCACCCCAAGCAGGACAAAACCCTTCCATAAGCAAGAACGAAGATATGAAACCTGATTTATAAAGTATGCTTCGTTCTTATGAAGATATTGAAGTATATTATTGTATTCTATTCCACTATTTCTTGACTTCTTTTCCTCTCTTCTACTTTCACTTGTTTTACAGAACGGAAATTTGGCGGCCGACCAGGTCTTTAGAATTACGGGAAGCGGTAGTGAGTCTTTGTTATAACTTTTTGCTCGGGCCAGCCATTGTATAGAGGAGCTTTAGATGATTAGAAGTAATTTTGAAATGCTCCTTTTATCTCTCTTTTAGATGAGTTGAGTTTGGTCTCACCGCACTGCATAATATGCCAAAAGGATTTTCCTGCACTTGAATTAACTAAACTTTTCGGCATTGGGTTCCATCTTCTATCTCCTTGACATTTTACTTGAACAAAGTAGTTATGTCTGTAAATCTGAGCTTGAGCTTTCTATCTGATGGTGAAACAGCTGTTGTGAAAGGGTTGTGTTGGGAGGATCTACTTACACTTTCTAGCTTCAATCAATAGAATATACACAAAGCCTCAGTCTTTTTGCTCCTCAACTCCAAGAGCAATATTATTCCTCTACTATGAAGCATCGAGGTTTCTCTAAAACTGTTGTGTTTATGTCGTTGACACTACCTGGTGCCATTTGTTTAACACTCTTACTCCACACTTGATAATGATGACATTTTTATCAAAGACAAAAAATCGAAGAATCCTATTAAAATGGAAGAATAAATTCTGGGTTTTGAAGAGCTGGTTCCTTTCTTCGGTATGTTAATTGTTGATTTTAAACCTAATTTATTTTATAATACTGTTTGATCAAATAAAGGCTTAATTAGTTTTTTTTTTTTTTTTTTGTTGGGTCGAAAAGATATATACTCAAAGCACAAGAAACCCCTAAACAAGAGGCCCATGCCCATACAGAGGAAAACAAGTATGTCCATGCAAGGAAACAAAACAATGCATGGAGAGTCAAGAAAACAAACAATGCAAGGAAACAATGGTGAGGACAAGGGAGTCCATCCTTGCAGGGGCGGAGCCACACTAGGACCAATGTGGTCCCGGGCCCTCGCTCAAGTTTTTTTATTTTTTTTAAAGTAATATATTGTTATGTATTATTATTTCAAATATTTTAGATTTTGATATGTACCGACATTTGTTGTGCCGAACCTATTAACATTAAGGCACAAGGAGATGCTTCAAATTGCTCTTTGCTCAACTGGTGGTGGCAGTGACGAAGCTACGATTTTATGTGTGTGGGGGCCTCTTATAAATTATAAAGAATCAAAAATTTGAACTCACAATACATACGAAAAATAGTATATATATATATATATAAAGATTTATATTGCTTATTAGTTGCAATTATAATTGTCCGCAACAAAAGGATAGACAAATACATTCTGAGCAAGAAAAATTACAAGAGACAGACAAAGAGTAGCGATTTAGCAAATATCTTTAAAGCTTTCCCCCCATTAAACCCAATAGAAAGAAAAAATCAAAATTTCTCAAACTAAAAAAAACCTTAGGCCACTTCATGCATTTATATCATACATGAAAAAAAAAATGTTTTATGTAAGAAAAAAAAATGTTTTATGTAAAATTATTGACTAAGTATGAAAAATGGTTTTTTGGAATAATTATTTTCTCAAAATAATTTTTTGCGGCTTTTATTCCTTAGACTTGAAATAAGAAAACTTGATTTTATGAGATTTTAGTATGAAGTATATATTGACTTAATGAGCCATCATTTTTAGCCTAAATCATATTTTGCACTAAAACCGATTTTTCATATTTTGATTTGGTGGGAATTTGATATTCTAGTATTTTTATTTGAATCCAAATAAGGGGTACTTCCTTATTTACATTGTAAACTTAAGTAAATGGAGTAATATAAAAATAAATGAAAGTAAAAAGACAAAGAGAAATAAGGTAATCAGACACCTAGAGTGCACCACCACCCAGGGGCGGAGCCACACTAGGACCAGAAACCCCTAAACAAGAGGCCCACGCCCATACAGAGGAAAACAAGTGTGTCCATGCAAGGAAACAAACAATGCATGGAGAGTGAAGAAAAAAGCGCCATAAAAGACAATCCAACCATAAGTACGTCAAAATAATTCAAGACCAGTCAACAGCCAAATTAGGCATGGTGAGGACAAGGGAGTCCATCCTTGCAAAGGATGTGCACAAGAGAGGTGAGGGGCCGTTCAACCCAAACTTCCGTACTCCTCGATAATGCCAGCGATGCAAGATGATCCGCCGCTTGATTACAATTCCTGGTGGTTCAATTCCACCTACACTCTTCAAAACATAATTATGGATCAAATCTTACTTTATCCTGGAACTCATTTTATCTCATTTATGACTTGTTTGAGAGTGATTCTGGACATGATAAAAATCACTTTAAGTGATTTTAAGTGATTTTATGGAAAAGTATATGAGAGTGCTTCTTCTGAAAATCACTTAAGATCACTTAAATGATATATGAAGAAACACGTATTCAAAAGTGATTCCGGCGTATCCATAATCACTCTTGCAAGCTATCTTATTGTCTTCATGTCTCACTTTGTCCATTTCTGTCAACTTGCTTCGTCAAGGAGTCAAAGAATCAGTTGCGTTTTCCGATGTGGCATGAATCAAGTCTTACTTTAACCTATAAAAACTCATCTCTAGAGGGTCACTTAGTACATTTCTGTCAACTTGCTTCGTTTTTTTTGTTTTTTTGTCGAATTAACTTTTGCTTCGTTAAAGAGTCAAACAATCAGTTACATTCGACCTTTGCTTGCCGATGTGGCATGTGCGGGTCCACGTAGCGCCAACTCAGACGGAAAAACAGTGGACCGCACACATCTCTTTCTCCTCTTTCTTTTCCCCCTCTCTCTTCTTAAAAAGGGAATATCCAACCTCCAGATTCTAAAATTAAAACTTCTCCCTCACTATCACTCACTCACTCACTCACTCACTACAACTCACTGCTTTCTGTATGATTTTTGCCTTCCCTTCTTAGACGTTCGCTCCTCACATCAACAGAAACCCAATTTCATTTACCCAACCTTAAATTCCAGAGCAAGCACTCCTTCTCCCTACCCCAAGTTTCAGCGCAAATGACCACCGCCACCACCACCCTCACCAAACCCAAGATGATCCGTCAAAACCAAAACCCACCACCAAACCCGACCCGGCTCCCACCAAAGCAGCTTGTTCGGATCATTCTCGCAGACGCCGACGCCACCGACTCCTCCAGCGACGAAGACAGCGTCGTACCCGGTGTCAAACGGCATGTCAGAAAGATCAGCCGTGAGCTCTCCTCACCTTCGAATTGTTCCCGTCATTCTAAGCTGTCCAAGCGACGCAGCCCGCCCGAACCCGACCCGGCTAGCCGGGAAAAGTTCATAGGCGTCCGGAAGCGGCCTTGGGGCCGATATGCCGCAGAGATTCGGGACCCGACTCAGAGAAAACGGGTCTGGTTGGGAACCTACGACACTGCCGAGGAAGCTGCCGCTGTCTACGACAGAGCAGCGCTGAAGCTGAGGGGTCCTCACGCCGTCACTAACTTTACCATCCCCGTTATAGCGGAGGAGACGGTTGCTGATGAGGTGGTCCCCGCTGCGGGTTCGAGCCATGTGAGTGAGATTGGGGGAGAGGGAGGAGCTGCTGGTTATGTTTCGCTTTGAATTTAAATCTTTTTGTGTATCTTCAGTCTTAGGAAATAAAAAACATAAAAAAGCTCTTTTGTTTTTTACCTTGAATGTTAAGCCTTAATTAGTGTTTTTTTTTCTTCTTCTTATTATTATTTTGTGGTCACATCACATGTAAAAAATGCCATGTCAACAAACTTAACGAATTTATAACAATTTTTCTGACACAGAGATAATGGAAATGGAAATGTAATGGAGTAATCCTTCCTTGTGTCATGTCAACAAACTTAACGAATTGATAGGAACGGTGGAGATAGGAATGCATACAAAATGGGTTTAGAAATGCGAGGGGCCACTGTTTGACTCAACAGAAACCAAGAATGATGAAAAATTGAACTAAACTAAATATTGGAATTTGGATTTACAATGGAATTGCATGCAGAATTTACGCTTTGATGTGATGAATTCATTTACACTCTCTAGAGGGACAAAATTCATATCCACACTCCCATTCTTCATTCAAATGGGTGCCACTAAAACAGAATTATCAGATTGTCAAAGTTGTGTCTGCCCACAAAGGATGAAAGCTTGAATGAGGCTCTGAGCAGTACGCATTTTATCCGGGGTTCCGGACACTACAACTTGGGTTTCCGAAGATCCAGACTTTGAATCATGAACAACCAAATTTGCGCCTGAGATCTGCAGATGAAATATCCATGAAAAAAGATCCCCATCAACACATTGCCAATTTTGAATGCAATACCATTGAACTAATAATAGGACAGATAAACTCACCTGCCGGATCTGATTCAGATTACTGTTGTTCTCTCCATAAACGTGACAAATCAATGTCTGAGGAATCATGATCTCAACGGTTGTGCTACTTAAGTAAGGCGGTTGACTTCCGCTGCTCAAATAAAATTTGCAGAAAAAGGTTAGAATGGCAGCAACAGCATTGAAGTTGTTTGCATGGATTAAAAATTAGGGAACTGTTATTGGCAATCCAAAATACTCATCCTGCACTTGTCTAAGTGCATTTTGTCTTATGTTTATACAATGCACGGTTAAAGGATGAGTTTTTTATGAGCGTCAATAACAACTCCCTAAAATTATAGAGAGAAACAAGGATATATTCAAGTTCACTAAATACTACACTCAGATTATGTGCCCATTCAGGTTTATCCAAACAGTATTACTTATCACAATCATGTTTGAATTTAGCAAATTACCACAACCATAATAGTTGAATTCACAAGATAAATAACATGGCCAGAAGTGTCAACATGTGGTGCCACTTTAATAAGTAATAAAAAATTTACCTCTATCTAATCATAAATACTTGAGATTTCAATAGCATATAACAAATGTCATTTCCAGAGGCTACAAAATATTACCTTCGTAGAGACCCATTTCTTGGAGCCATGCCCAAACCAACATCAGCAGTTCCCCTAGGAGTCCCACAGCTTACTCCCTAGAAGCATCCAACAGACCGGAAAAAGAGGTTTAACATAAATATTAGAAATTGACATAGATAGGTTATTCTCCCCATGATAGATCAAAATATAAAAGTCTAAGGTTTTTTAAAAGTATAAGGCGCCAACCTGGGGAGTCCATGCTCTTGGAGAAGGACTCTCATATGTTGGACCATGTCCTGGTCGCTCATTGCCAAAAGAATAGGGAGCTCGGTCCATGTGAGATGGGCCATTGTGATCCATACTATGTGAAAATGAAGGCTGATGATCGGGAGGTTGGGATGGAAAAGCAGAATGATCAATTCCATGATGGAATCTACCAGGTGAAGGATAGGGACCGGGGGAGGCTGGGTTATGCCTTGGTCTAAAGGAGGGTGGAGGCATCTCGGGAAATGGAGACATGTAGGGTGGGCCACTGAAATTAGCATAAGGAGGTTTCATTGGGAATATGCTCTCCCGAATCCTACTTGTTATATGAAAGAGGGCATCCTGTACAGACTGCAAGCTACCAATAACCTGCCATAAACCACCAAGTGAATATCCTGATAGTGCATTTAGCAAGAATAGGATACTCAAGTCCAGAAAAAGAACCCGTGGACCAACAGAAAAATAGAGAGAAGAATGATATTTATATATTTTAGATCAAACAAATAACTGTGTTACTAGTTATATTTAGGAACCAAAACATGCATCCAATCCCATAAATCAACCCAATGTCCATGTAAGGCTAACAGCAACTTTCTTTATCCAGTATGGCCACATCATACTTAATTAGATAATTGAAGATAAGGCCACATGACATACAGCAGGCATGTGCAGTATTATATTACCTGTACAACTTCATCATTGTGGTAGCCACCCTTCTGAACTTGTTCCTTTGGAAAAATCCGTATACTAGCACCAGTAGCTCTTCTCATTTCAGTAATAATGAAACCTCCTTTACCCAATAAACAACCTATATGCTGTGGATGTACAAGAAGCCTAGCCACTACTGCAGCTCCAGGTTCAAATCCAATCTCCGCAATTCGATGATGTACACGAATAACGGCTTCCTGTGCTGGGGAATATTTTTGCTCTGGATTCTGCAATGAACTTCCGACGTCAAGCTTGAACATCCTTTTTGTTTTGTTTTGTTTTATTTTAACTTTTTAGAGTGGGTAACCAAACATGTATAAAGACTAATATAAAGAAAATTAATGTTTCCAAGTAAGTACTAATAAAATGTAAAGGCACAAACAGTTGAGCTCTAGTACCTCTTGTGCAGATATGATAACAACCCGCTCATCTGAATCAGGTGCACAATCAGCTATCTTGATTGATGCACCAGTTTCACTTTGCAAAATCCGGATAATGGAGCCACCCTTCCCTATCAGACTACCAACCTTATCAACTTGGCATAACAACTTGAATACCACCTCTTCTTCCATAAGCATCCTGTGACCGCTTCCAACATTTTCAGGCCCAGGAGTAGAAGAGTAATTCCTCGAGTGATAATCTGCAGCATTAAAGCCAGACACAAAACCCCGATGAGGAATAGGGTCAACTTGCGCAGGCATACCAGTTCCATGAATCAATCCCCCTGAAATTTTGGTAGCACCAGAGTTAGCTGCATCTACCTTAGGGTTATCCTGAAGACACCCTGAAACAGACAGTAGTGCTTTCTTCACAGCTTGAAAGTCTCCTGTTATCTGCATATCAAACCCACACAAATATAGCCCTAAGAAATACATTAGCACAACAAAAACAAAACATGTTATTTGCACCCCACGGTAGGTGCAGCATGCTTTCCCTTTTTGTGTTAGCAAGCATCATCCTGTTTTGTCTTTATTCAACCTTTTTATCTACTGTTGAATCTTTTTCTCTTGGGTCCCTATCATCTTTCACTTGAACAAAACAGAAAAAGAGAAGGTAATTGAAATTCATGTCTGCCTAGTTTTACCAAAAAAATCATCATGTGGTCTTCTTAATTTGCCTGTGTGCAAATGTTTTAGCAAGCAGTGAAGTGCACTCACTGACATTTATGAAACATATACTTAGCAAAAGAAAGAAAATCAATCAATCAATCAAATAATCAAATTTTACTAACTTAGCATATAAATACTGAAATACAGAACTCACTGCACTTGCGTGTTGCACAAAGCAATTCAGGAAACAACATGTCAAACCAACACAAAATATGTGTGGCCACATGGTTTAGGTAACCCACGAATATCTAGCACTTTATTTTGTTGAGAAAAACTTCGGTGGGACTATCATGGCACGTCATTATGCTAATTGTTGAAAGAAAGTCATTTCTTCTTATAAGATCATAAACTAATAAGACTTGATATTTTGTTTCTAAGTTATGCATGCTTTTCAGTTTTAACACACGACGTTGTTTGAGTGGTTTGTCATACCACATTAGCACAATGATGTGGTATGAGCGCTCTACATAAATTTTTCCAGTGTTAATGCAGTTCCTCATAACTGTTATACCATTTAAAAGCATCTCCAACCGATGTGTCAAACATGCTACATAGACATTTAACAGCTAAAAATAACATCTCACATCACTCCAACCGATATGTCAAAGCTGATGTGGAATGAAGGTTGAAGGTTGAGATGTTATTTTTGACATCCCAAAAGCAAGATGTCAAATGAATATTTTATTATTTTTTCTTTTCTTTTCTTATTAATTAAAATGAATCAACACTAAAATGTAATAAAGTAATAATTTAATTTGACATATCGGGTGGAGTGTAAAGCTGTATAAAATGTCAAATTGCCACATCAGCCATCAAATTTAAATTTGATGTTTGGTATTTGACATCTCCCTTGGAGATGCTCAATTACACAAAATTATCACGTACATCATTCAATAGAATCGTAGTAAAAGCAACAAATAAATAACCATAAAATCTCGACAATTGCACATCGATCACCAAAACAAAGCACTCAGAACATACGTAAAAGGGAACAAGCTTACAGAAACAGCAGAACAATTACAAAGCATCCACATTTTACAATTTCAATGCAAGCCAACAAGAAAATAATAATAATAATAATAATAAATTCATTACCTGAATCAACTCATCTCCAGAAGATGCACACGGCGGAATCTGGTCTCTGGGCAAAACCCTAACGTGAGCCCCACTCTCATGCCTAATCTTCTCCACAATCTTGCCCCCTCTCCCAAGCACACACCCAACTTGACTAGTCGCCGCCAACAGCCTACAACACACCAAACCTCCGCCATTATTGCCCTTCTCTGCTTCACCGGCCTCGTCCACCACAGCTCTCCTGAAAACCCTAACCAGGGCCTGCTGGGCGGGAGACCCTTCAGGCTTGTCTAGGGTTTGGGTTGTGTTATTGGGGGATTGGGCATTTGGGTCGGCGAAGATGAAGACGACGCACTCGTCACTGCCATGGGTCGGGTGTTCGATGCGGACCTTGGCGCCGGGGGTGGGGCCCAGTTTGGGGATGAGGGCGTTGGTTTTCGAGGATGGCAGGAGCAGGCGAAAGAGGGCGCCTTCCATTGATGATCGAACCTACTGTCTATTCTCTAGTGAGCACACAGTGGATGGATACAAGTGTCTCTCTCTAAAAGAAGCGGGGTGTTCTGAGTAAATCTTTGGGTTTGGATAGAATCATCCCAGTAGCAAATATCATATGTGGGCTTGTTCTTCAAACCCAATCTCTCTCTTTTGGACCAGAACAAAAAAAATGCAATTTCTTTCTAAGTCCACCGATCCCCCATATGTCATCTCAGTTTGTTGATATTGTCCTATGTTTATTGGATAGCACACCAGCCACGTGGTGTACTCGGAACATATAAAAATTTCTCCTTGTTGTGATATTTGTGCGTTTAAACCAATTTCGATGGCTTAGATATGATAATAAATTTTGA
This sequence comes from Prunus mume, assembly GCF_029339155.1. Classification (NCBI taxonomy): domain Eukaryota; kingdom Viridiplantae; phylum Streptophyta; class Magnoliopsida; order Rosales; family Rosaceae; genus Prunus; species Prunus mume. The sequence goes on along the minus strand of NC_142701.1, from coordinate 14,948,546 downwards.
AAAGCATATCGAAGATGAAATTCTTTTCAAAAAAACATTTGGGTGAAAGGAAAAAAAAAAGGCTACTAGAAAATGCCAAATTCAAAGCAAAAAATACACATGTTCGATACGGTCTAAACCTTGTTAGAAAATAGCACGTTTTATATTTAGATATTGTCAATCTAGCTAAATTATTGGTTGCAACACATGAAACCGTTGTTTTTATACTTAATATGTTGGGAACAATTTATATGTATAATCGTTACATCGTCACGGAGAGTTATTAATTCATGTATTGTAATATGAATGGACAACAAGTTTATACTTTAGATGATAGTATTAATAAATAAAACACGTGCTATAATATTTGCAAATTATAACACATGTGTTGGTATTAGGATCATACCAAAACTCTCTCGTGTGTTAAATGTATGGAGAAACTTGCATCATGTGCATGTGAGAAAAGAGAATAGAGATGTCTATATTTGGCATGGGTGATCAAATGGAGCAGTGCCATCACGGTGATGTTTCAACTCCTAGACCTTAAACCCAACCACATGGTCATGCTGTCTCAAGACATCGCGATTGTATTACTTTGCATTCCTATATTGCACATTGTTCACGTGCAAAAATAAAAACATAAAATTAGCTAGTATGGTTCTAATTGTGGTTGTTAAGAAACTTCTTCCACCTCCCAAAGCCTAACACAATTGAAATAGCCATCTCTTGAATGGAGGAAAACTTGAGGGGATAAAATTTAAGAAGACTAAGCTCTTTTCTCTTTAATTAGGCTTTTTTTTTTTGTCACAACATGTGGGTATAGCTCTTTTGCAAGAGAATTGTACATGTGTCTTAATTTCATGGTTGATTTGGGGGCTAGGTTGGCTAGGTTGGTATGAGGGAATAATGGTATATTCGATGGACTTCTGTTAGATTTGCACTTGAGAGATCGTGATAGGTTGATAAGTTTTTAATTAATCCTATTACAGTGGTGGATGTGAAGTATGATTTCTCTTATTATATTTCTCAACGAAGAATGCTAATGATAATCGTTTACGTGTGTACGAGCATTTATCAATTGTTGATATATACCTTATAAGACCCATTTTAATAAACAACTCACAACAACTCATGTGCATACGAACATCTACTCTAAGCACATCTCAATTTCCAATGTATATAGCATGACGTTCAAGTCACACGTTCCGAGTAACTTATTTTTTGAGAAACATACACCCTATTTAATTCAGAATTCACCAACAAATATACATCTTGTGGCTCTCATTGCTCCATTCTCTTCAACCAACGCACAACCATTCTTGACCTAGTATTAGATTTCACAAAGAAGAATGATTCTTTTCTCTCACAGAAAGCTTTCCCGCAATGCTTTTTGCACCATTGATTTTGTGCACACAAAAGACTCGAATGATTTATGGCCCGAATTCAAAAAGGAGAAAGAAAGCTCCAATTCAGGGACAATTGCCTGGCCCACCCATAAGTAAATCATTCCAATCACGCCAGACGTGTGCTCAACCACCGCTTCTACTGCGTGGTTTTGTATCAACCGCCAGCTATAACTCACACGCGTCACTCATCCGCTGGGCCGCTGCCTCATTCAAATTATTATTATTATTTTTGTTTTTTCAGAGAAAATTTTCTTGTGGTGGATGAATTGTGGTTGATTTACTTGTGTGGTTGAAATTAGAATGGTGAAGTAACCGTCCGCTCAGATTTTGCCACGTTGTCAGTTACCGTATGGTGGGTTTGAGGAGCTTTCTTTACGCAACTAAGGCCATGAAGCCGCTCTTAATACGCCTTCGTCACTCTAATTTGTATTCTTCCAATTTTATTATCTTTTTAATAATTATTTTAATGATAAGATATACGTTTACAACCTTATGCGTCCTTTGTACCTAAGAAAATTAATCTCGATCAAATCACGCTATAATGGGAATACAAGACAAATTATAGCTCCTCGACAAAAAAGAAAAAGAAAAAAAGACACAAATTATAGTTCATGTTATTCAACTATAACTCCAAATATGTCATTGTGGTTTGATTTGATGTCTGTAACTCTACCGGCATTGAGTATTTACATTCTTATTCAAGGCGAAACTTCGAACATTTTGAGACAAAGCACAATATATTTTATTTTTGAAGTAAAAGACTTCAATTAGTAATTTTTAACATTTTAAAACCATGGAAAATTTTAAATATTTCTGAATACTCAAAACATTATATATATATATATATACATATATAAATAAATAAATAAAGTTCTACTTTAAAATTGGGAACTACGCAGAAGAAGCCGAGGGGTATATTTGGAAACTCCAGAACTTCCAAATTTTGCAAGGTGTTCTGGAGGTTGGGATTTGAATGATGGTGACGTAGTCAAGTAGTGCCACGTGTTTCGACCATAAAAAAAGAAAGTAGTGCCAGGTGTTGATTCTCTGAAATGCCGCTCCAACTTCTGGTAGAGAATTAGTTGTCGTTGGGGCTCACTTCGCGCCATAGTTGGTAGCAACCAGATATTTTCCAGACGAACCTCACATTTATTATTTTAATATTACTCGTCCAAGTACCCTTCTTCAATAAAAAAAAAATTTCTTCAACACTATTTTCATTTTTGCCCATTTTGTTAATCATTTTACTGGATTCACCCTAAACATCAAATAATTGCCCCAATGTTTTTTTTTATTTAAAAAGGAGGATTATTTGGAGAAATTATAAAATACTACAAAGTCGTAGTTATGATATACATAAATATTATTGTTGAAATTATACCTCCAATGGTACAATTAGTTGTCTCTATTTTCATGATTGTATCTAGTGAAAAAAGGAATACAAGTGATCATTTTAACTCCACAATTAAAATTTGAAGTTAGGCTTAAGGCTTGTAGTTATATATAAAGAGCATTTACCTACATACGAAGTTATAGTTTAAAAATTCTCTTTCATCACACTCTTGACCTTCTTTCTTGAAATGACCGTGATAGTGCCACAAATAAAATTTCATTCATCCAAAATATAGACGTGTTGTTAATTTCTCACAATTGATGTATCATGTACAATGACATTCTCCAAATTTGTGCCTCATTCGAATCCATTAATTTTCTTATCCATATCCTTAACTTTTAAAAAGGTAACGGAACATAGAGGGGAGGGAAAAAGCAAAAACTTTCAAGTCGCATGAATAATTTGTGGTGATTGTATATATCAATAATTTATTTTGTAAGAGGCTTGTAGTTCAAGTGATTTACAACATTTATCATAGCATTCGATTCTCCTCTCCCTTCAATATGGCTTGAATTTTTTTTATTAAAAAAAAAAGCAATTTACTTTGAAAGCTTTCCTAATCACTAAAAAATGAAAAAAAAAATGAAGTTAGTAGAGATGTAAGATAAAAAGAAAAGAAAAGGGTAGTTGGGACTTAGATGCAATAACCAAAAGTAAGAGGACTGAAGGTTGCCAAAAAAACCAAAAAGTAGGGTGAGTTTATGAGTAGTTTCGAGGGGAACGAGGTTTATGTGGACAGAGACTGAGAGAGTCCAAGGCAAAGCCAAATACAGACACATGAACACACACCCTTATTTTTCTTCTTCTCTCCTCTCTCTCATTTGTTTTGTTCTCCTCCATAATTTTATTTCTTTTTTCTTAAATTATAAATTCAAACAGCCCTCCACAGCCTCCTCCACTCAAACACACACAAAAACACAAGGCTCCCTCTCCTCCTCATTATCAACCATAAAAAAAAGACAACTCAAACTCTCTCTCTCTCTCTCTACCTCTCTGTCACTACCCACACCATTTCATTCCCCACCGCCTTTCTCTCCATTTAATCCCCCCACACCCTCAAATCACCTCACCACCTTTCAAACTTACAACCCAAATCCTCCAGCTCTCTCGCCTTCTCCACCATGAAAGCTAGGGTTTGCGAGCTCTGCGACCAAGAAGCTTCGCTCTACTGTCCCTCCGATTCTGCCTTCCTCTGCTCCCGCTGCGACGCTAGGGTCCACCAGGCCAACTTCCTCGTCGCTCGCCACATCCGCCAATCTATCTGCTACAATTGCAAAAGTCTCGCCGGAAGTCGGGATCTCCGGTCACTCTGCTCGTCATGCGCGCCGGATAATTTTTCTGGTCATGGCAGCGGCGACGGGGACACCCAGTCCTCATCCTCGGCTTGTTCCGCCTGCGTCTCCAGCACTGATTCCTTTGGCGGAACTGCAGCGACGAAGGCTGGGTTCGATAACCGGAAATCGGAGAGCTCCGTAACTCAGGTTTCCAGTAAGTTGTCGAATATTCCGGCAAGATTCTCCGGCGCAAAGAGGAAGTGCGTACAGAGGGCGCGAGCACGAACTTCGACGAGCGTGGATGCAAAAGCGGAGGGTAGTTTCGTAAATTGGTGCAGTAAGCTGGGGCTGAATGGTAATTATACCGCGGCGGTGGTGTCGACGGCGTCGAATGCGTTGGGATTTTGCTTGGGGCGGTTGGCTGGCGTGCCCCTGAGAGTGTGCCTGGCGGCGTCGTTTTGGTTCGGATTGAGATTCTGTGGGGACAGGTCGGTGTCCACGCGTCAGAATCTGAAACGGATTGAGGAATTGTCGGGAGTGCCGGCTAAGCTGATCCTGGCCGTTGAAGCGAAGCTCGGGCGGGAGCTGAGAATTAGGCGCGCACGGCGTGATGATCTAGAGGAGGGGTGGGCAGAGTGTTGAGTGTCAGCGTGTGATGAATCTCGCACGTGCGAGTGCAATGTAGGAGTGTGAACTGAAGTGATTTTAGTGATTAATTAGTCAACAACAGAAGATTAGGGTTCAACTGAGGCAAAAAAATTTAAATTAACTTTGTAAGTTTTCGGTTTTTAGTTTTTGTTTTCGGGTATTATTTTTAAAATTTTTATTTTGCAAAATCATGGTCCATGGATGGTTCTTTTTCTGGTTGTTCTTTATGATCATTGAAACAGTACAAAACTAGAAATTATTGAAAATCGATCAATCTTGGCCACATTTTCATGATTTCTCTGGTTCGTAAGGTGTTTAGACCAGTTTTTGGTTCATGGTTACTAACGCCCGAGCTTATACACGAAATTTTATTGTACAATTGAACTTCCAAAAAAAAGAAGGGGTAATGGATTTTCCCACACTGCCCAACTAGGAAAGTATTTTATAGTTATTAAAGCGTTTTATTAGAGCATTTTACTTCACATTCACGACAAGAGTTTGGCTCTCATACGCATCTTTTTAATACGAAAAGAAAAAATAAACGTGATTGATCGTCTGTTATGTTATTCTCAACATTTCTTGGTATAAAAGAAATAGATTCCTCATGCTCCGTAACGTGACGTGAACGTACAAAATTAAAATGCTAAATTGATCTTCCCTACTGCCGGAATAATGGGCCACTGGTAATGACCATTTGGTCTTCACGTTGTTGGAGTAATTCCTGAGCTTATACACGAAATTTTATTGTACAATTGAACTTCCAAAAAAAAGAAGGGTAATGGATTACCCACACCGCCCAACTAGGAAAGTGTTTTTGTGGTTGTTCTAAGACCAACTTTTATAGTTATTAAAGCTTTTTATTAGAACATTTTACTTCACATTCACGACAAGAGTTTGGCTCTCATACGCATCTTTTTAATACGAAAAGCAAAAATAAACGTGGTTAATCGTCTATCATGTTATTCTCAACATTTCTTGGTATAAAAGAAATAGATTCCTCATATGCTTCCTATCATATGTGGCATAAGATATTAAGCTATGTTACCACGTAATAAGATGGGTGTGTGTGTGGTGAGTGCAATTTGGTTGACATTTCTGAAAATACATTGAACACATCTCTTGAAAGTTATCATTCATCAGGTTAACTTGCTCACCTGAACAAGCAAACTTCCAAATCATGTATAGGAAAAAAATCTTATTAGACAGTGTGGTAGTGGTAGTAAATTTGCCAGGTCTCATCATATAAAGCAACCAAACGACAGCAGATGATACTAAAAGGGCAAGTTGGGATGACATAATGGAATTAATAAAAGAGGTTGATACTTTGAGTACAAAGAAAGGTCATAATAAATAAGGCAGATATTTCTAAAAAAACTATAAATGTGAGGACTGAAATGTGATTCTGATTGAGGCATTTCAGAAAAAAAGGTTTGGTGGTGGAAAATTAAGAACAATAATAAGTTCTGGTTGTGGCTGCTGTTCGAAAGTTGTTGCAAAGAATCCAATGAACAGATAGAGTAGTGGGAAATTTGTTGCATCATCGAAACCAATAATAGTCACTCATTTTCTTAATAAGTGTAAGGAAAATGCTAGGGAGACCATCTTTAGAGATCAATTTATGTACGATCTCTTTAATAAAGGCGAGATCCATTATATTGGTGGACTCCATTTCTATTTGAGAGATGATACACGAATTGGTCTCCAAAAATGATCTCCCTGACATGACCCAAGTGGTAATGATTTAAGCTTTTATGTTTCCATCTTTGTTCTTCTACCCCTCATCTATAATTGCCTGTCTGCACTAATTGCTTATGTGTAAAGATGTTGATCCTGAATCACATCTTTGGTTGGTTGGTTGGTTGGATATTAATTTACTTCTACATCCAAGACCAATGAAATTTGCAGGTTTTCTTTTTCTGTGGCCAGTTGATGGAGAGAAGAAATATATGACCACATGTTGGGAATCCAAAAAGCTAAGCAACCTTTAGAGACATCAGAATAATGTGTAAGTATCACTTCTATAAGACCTTCACTTATTACTTCTACAAATACCCACATGCAAAGAAATTAGATGAAGATTTTGGTTGAAATGCATTGGAAGAAAATTTGTCTAAATCCATAATAGTATTATTGACTTTTTTTTATATTAAAAACTTAACAGATGTGTACTATTTTGGGTTTTGCCCTTTTGTAAGTGCTATTAGGAATCAGATTCACAATATTAATGTCCATGTTTTAATTAAAGGGGTATTTGATTTTACTAAAATGGCCTCAATCTGTCAAGAAAAATGTGAAGCTCAGGCTCACAATAGATTATTTTTTCTCACTTATAAGATTTTGAATAACCAAAGATGATCATCAGCTTGCAACATTGACAGCTCTTTCAAATTCAGGCTCAAAGGCAATTAAAACTATGGTAAAAACCCAGTACCAGAATATATCTCTCATCAAATGCATTCAAAAACAGTGCAGATCTAATCTTCCTATTTTACTAACCATACAATGCTTTGTTCAATCAAAGATGGGGCAAGAAAAAAGCCAGGCATATTCTCGACAAATGTGGTTGGAAGTGTTATTTTGGAAAGAGAAAAAATAAAATTTAAAAGATTTCATCACCATTTGGTTCTAGAAAAGTTACTAATGTATTATGTATGTATCAGTGTTCTTGGCAGTGACTGGTTGTAAATCTCCCTTCTACAGCAAGCTTAGGCAATAGTTCTCTAAGACTAATGCCACGAGGACCCGGCTTGACACTGTTAATGTTGTCCCAAGCTGGACACAACTCCTCCTGAGCTGTTGAATTCTCTAGGCTCTTACTTATTCCTAGGTCAGGGCACCATTCTCCGGGAACCAACCCTTTGGAACTTCGGTTTAAAATATTCTCATCGATCTTGTTTAGTACCGGATCATCTGCTTGAAATGGTCTTGCAAAAGCTGCTCCACTTGCTAGCATTTGATCATAGTGTGACATGCTTAGGACTTGAGATTCCCCGAGTGCATTCAAGTCCCATACAATGTACCTCAGATCATTGTTCACTACAGAGTTTTGGAACTCAGCGGAGCTGCAGATGATTGTGTGGAAGTAAGACTCAAGAGGGTAAGGCACATTGCTGATGTACATCAGTAACTTTCTTGGAAAGTTGTCCCATCCTTTGACACAGTACTCCATGAAATCTCTGGTTAAAATCATCCAAGGTGAACCTATACGACAAGATTATAATAAAACCGAAAATTTGCCAACTTACAGAAATCATAATCATGTAACTTGTTGAATGCACATTTAGTGGCATTCTGTAAGAGCAACTGACCTCCAAATATTGTGAAAGCATCTGGCATGGACCTGTTCTCTACAGCATACATAAGTGGAGTGCTCTCCTGAAGATATAAATTAGGATCTACAACGATTCGATCCATATTTTTCTGCCTGCACCCAATCAACTTCCATTTAGAAAATTCAGGACAAGGCAAATTTTGACTTAAAACTTATGGCCTAAATGCAATTCAAGAGGCATATATATGCAGGCTATTTGGGTTGATCATTTATGTCCTAAAACCTGCCTCATCAGTTAATAGATCTCATATGTGAAAGTTCATGACCAGGAGAATTTAAGTTCAGTCCTATAACTTTGCCTCCATCCATGTCACATTGTAATAAAAGAAAAAAAGAAAAATTCTGAAAGGAGGTAAGAGAAACAAAGTATTGGGAACATTAAAAGGCTATTGCTTACTCTTTCCAGCCAGTCTTGTTTGTAAAATGTATAAAATTGGTATTCCTTGGCAATAAAGTGAAAGCATGGAGCAGATCTGAACAAAAAAAATTAAATATATTCCTAGTCAGCACAAGCAAAGTCATAAAAGTTCCTAATTATACATAATCCTATAAAATTTTGTAATTGGAAGTAGTTTAAGGTAATGAAATCCAATAATTTTTAGCATTAAATGACAGTGACAATAATTTTTAGTTCCCAAACAATTTCAAGGACAATTATTTTGATTTGATATCACTTACCATCCTGAGGGATGAGTGGATAGTCAGAAGCACTTAAAGTGATGAACCAGTCCCAATCTGCACTGAGCTTTAGAAGCAATGCTGCAGCATGAAGTGTGGCAGCAAGAGCAGAAGACCCCATCTGGTTGAGGGCATAACTTTTTCCAACAACATTAACATTTCCAAAGGCCTGAAAAACCTTCTCAGATTGAACATAGAGGGCTAGCTGTCCTCTATCATAATCTGAAGAACCAGCATCAAGTTGCAGCAGATACTGGTTTCTCGGATGATATATTGCCTTCAACAGCCTCAATATTTTCTCACTTTCTCCATTAGTACCACATATCCAATAAGCAAACACAGGGGGGTAGCCACTCCCTTTTAATGGGGTTTTCATTGAAAGTTGGTACTTGCTGCCCTCCATAGAAAACACTTTGTTTGATGATCTCGATAAAGCTCCCAACAACACTAAACAAGCTGCAAATGCAAGAAGCCATAGACGACAACCCGAGAACCATCCAAAAGTGTTTGATACTCTCATTGGGGAAAGCTTAATGTCAATTAGCTTGAAATGTTTCTGATAAATAAACCGTCAGCCACCAATGCCAAGCATTAAAATCATTAAAATCCAAGAAACCAAACTTTTCCTAACCAGTATGAGATGCGTTTGTGTAAATGAAGCTAACCACAGTTGCAACATTACAATACCCTTGAAAGGAGAAAAAATGCATCCATGAACTTGAAACAAAACCTTACATTTGGTAAGGAGTTCATGTGAATAAGGTAAAGCATCTGTGTTGGGCCAACAGAAAAAAGAAAAGAAAAGAAAAGGGCATCTGTGAAACCAAGGTGAGGTTGGGAGCTTGATATTGAAGAAAACAAGGAGGAGAAATTTGTCAAAGTTAGAATACGTTCAACGCAAGGAAACGGATTGTACATTATGGCAGGCCTTTTGAAAGGGACTTGGAGAAAGAAAAAAAGAGAGAGTTGAGAGGTGGCTGTTTTATGCTGGTTAAGATGTTAGTTTAATTATTGGTGGGGTTTCAAGGTCGGTTGAAAGCTTTGAAACGCAAATTTTTTCTTCTTTTTTATTTTATTATTTTTTGTATGTGACAGTGGCACAGTAACAGTGAGAGATAACCCATTCAGCAGGTTTATGCAAGTTAATTTTTAATTCCTTGGCACTTGGCACCTGGAAAGTTCAGAAAAAACCAAATCAGTATATTCTTTCTGTGGGGGTTTTCTAGTTCCATTTGATATGTTGGGGTTTTCCTTCTCTCAAAAAATTGAATAGAAAGTATATTTTTGACCAATTTGTAGTTGTTGATGCTCAAAATGGTCAAGCCAAGATTGAGTCCAACTTAGTAATGAGGTGTGATGGATGATGAATGAAGGTGAAGACCTTAAGCATGTGTATAAAGACTTGGGCAAGCGATAAATGTAAAGAAGACAAGATATACGTGGTTCACCCTTAATGAATGGGCTACGTCCACGGAGAAGTATGTTCTCATTATAATAGTGTATGATTACATTTGTACATGGGGTTGGACCCGAATATAAAGATAACAAGTGAGATGCCCAGGTCAGGGATCTAGAAGAGAGTCCCCGGCCCTAGGGTCTAGCTCTAAGACCCGGATCCTCCTCTAAGTGGAGAGAGGAAGTCCCTATTTATAGGGAGGTGAAAGTGGGAGGTTTGTGTAGATTTCCGATGTGGGACTTTGTGCAAGTCGTTGTGGTGGTGACACGTGTCATGGTGTTGATGCTCTTGGTGCTAGTTGCTTTGAGACTGGATATGCTCGGTTGATTATGGTGTAAACAGTAGTCCCCCAAGTTCGCGGTCAAGAAGTGACTTCTGGGTTGGGAACTTGTAAGCTTTTGTGTGATCATGACCGAGCATTCCAGGTTCAGATGGGAGCCGTAGGGCAGTCCCTAGTCCCCAAGTTGTCAAGCTAGAAGTTGCGTGAACACTCGGAAGGTAAAATAAAAGCTGTGTTAGCCTCAGTGATTGTTGGTAGCTGGGTACCTTGAAAAGAAAAGTAAACTTGGGTTGTCGAAGCTGCAGTGATTGTTGACTCAGGTCTTGCCGTTTGATAACCAAGTGATGGTTTTTGGCAGCAAATGCTTGGGTCCCAAAAGATTGGGCTGAAGCTTGAAGGAGAAAAGAATATGGGCTTCCATTTTTCCATTTTCCTAGCCCCCTTGCCATTCGGGGCCCTTTTTTTTTTTTGAATGGCCAAGTGGTATGGGCTTGGGTAACACATATTTTTTGAGGCATCCAAATTAGGGGCTGCCATGTAAAAAGTGGCCCAAGGTGAGCTGGGCTTGCAAAAAAAGAAAAAGGTAACAAGGGCTGAGCCCGTGAGTTTAGTTGCGAGGCCTTGGCTATAGTAGGGTGCTAGGTTGAGATGAGGATTGGTGTGCCTCCTGTATTTAGTTTTTATGAAACCTGCTTAAACAAGGCAAGCAGTAGCTAGGACCTTTGTGGAGCAAAAGGCTGGGGCATTAGCAAAAGGGAAAAGGGAACAAGGGGCTGAACCTGTGAGTTTAGTTGTGAGGCCAGGTTTAGAGGAGGATTGGTGTGCCTCCTTTTTTTGTTTTACTGAACCTGCCGTTCGGCAAGTTGAAATAAAAAGGGCTAGGTACATGCTGGGTTATGTGTGGCTAGGCCTTGTGATATTATAGCTGGGACCTTGTACCTTCGGTAAGGAGGCCAAGGCTGGGATAGAAGGGCTAGGGCTTGGTCTTTTTAGAGAGGGGGGTATATAAATAGGTGTTAACAGCTCTTGCCGTTCGGCAAGCAATGGTTGGGACATTTTTTTTTTTTTTTTTTTGTAGCTTCCTCTTCCTTCGGTAATGAGTGGCTAGGAGTTTTTGTGTTTTTGGCAAGGTAGCTGGGCTTTTTAAGTCTAGCGAAATTGAAAGTAGCTGGGGCTTAGAGCATCCAGGTACCTCGTGAGCCTTGGTTCTTCTTGGAGTGTCGGCAAGGCATCCACGAGCTCGAATCGACTTTCACAGCCCTTGCCGTTCGGCAAGGGTGGGTTAGGGCTTTGTGAGGCCATGGTGGGTGTGCACGGCCAGAAGGTTGAGTTTTCAAGGAGGGGTCGAGTCTGCCATTGATTCCGGTGAGGTGGGGCTGAGTTCTCTTTGCCATTGGGGCGGTTTGGCTAGGAGTTGGAGCCGATCCGGGCAAGGGTGCCGGAGTTTCGGCAAGGTTTGGCTGTCTCAACCATTTCGGGGGGCTTTGGGAGTGGGCTATCTGGTTACTTGGCAAGTGCTGGGCAAGTCTTGGCGATTTTGGTTTGGGCTCGGGGACTTGGTGAGCGGTGTTTTGGCCGAACCTTCGGCAGGAGCAGATTTCTCGAAGGGTTGGTGGGTGCCTTGAGCTTGTAAGGGAGCAGCCGTAGTTTTAGTAGATGTTCGTTCCTTCGGCAAGCCGAGCCGGGCAGATCGGGTGTCTCTCTTTCCGTCCGAACGGTGCTTGCCGTTCGGCAAGCTAAGTGGCCTAAGTGTTTGGTGGGTGTCTTGAGTAAATCGGAGCCGGGAGTGTGGCCTTGGAGCTGGGCCGAGAGAGATCCTTCGGCAAGCTTAAGTTGGAGTTGGTATTGTTGTGAGCTTCCCCTCGAATTTTTCCACGACCCTTGCCGCTCGCAAGTTGTGTTGGTGTGTGGCTGGCTTCCTTGTAGCCGGGCATCAAGGAGAGGCTGGGTCAGATACCCAATGAGTGGTGTTGCGTCTTGGTTTAGCCTGAGCTTGGTAGGTGGGCACTTGAGCCGGGTGCCTAGCCATTTGGAGCTAGACCTTCGGCAAGGCCGGGCTTGGAGTGGGGTCGAAGCCGGCAAGGTGGGAGCTAGGTGAGCTAAGATTTGTGGGAGCTGAGCTCGAGGTAGCTGTAAGTCTTCTTCGAATGCACCCTTTGAGTTTGTGGAGTCCCTTCCTCGGTTTTCATGGGTCTTGCCGTTCGGCAAGACCTATCCCAACTTAATTTTGATGGATGTTGGTGGCTTGTTTTAGCAGCTGGGTCTGGAGAGAGAAGAATCGGGTCGGAGGTTGAGTGAGCTTGGAGCTAGGACCCTTGAGCTTGGAGCTAGGAGCCGGGACCCCGAGTTGAGCTTTGGCAAGGCTGGTGAAGTGGGGTGTCTGGAGCTAGACCTTCGCAAGCCGAGACTGGAGGGTGCCTTGCTAGGAGCTGGGCCTTCTTTGGTTTGTGAGGGTCACAAAAATAAAGCCATATGGCTCTTGCCGTTCGCATATAAACTTTGGCATTTTTCTGAGCTTCCTTCCTCCTCGGCAAGTCATTTGGCCAAGTCATTTGGAGCTGGGTTCCAAGGCTGGGCTTCGGCAAGAGGAGGATTTTCTGCAATAATATTTTTTCACGGTCTCTACCGTTCGGCAGTGTCTGTGGTTGTCTAGGTTCGGCAAGACATGCTTGGGTGAGCCTCTGTTGTTCTGCTCGACCCCTGCCGATCGGCAAGGGCGGCTCTAAAATTTCCATGGTAGCTTGAGTCCGGATTTGAAGCTGCGGGAGCTAGGACGTTTGTTGAAGTCGGCAGGCTGAAATTTGAAGGTGTTTTAATAGGAGCTGGACTGTTTTGGGGCTGTTCCGTAAGGAAAGTTGGTTTGGGAAAGGGCCCAAACAAGGTTCCGTCTCGGTTTGGTGTTTTGTGACTTGGAACAAGGCAGCAGCGGTGGGTTTGCTTTAGTAAGGGTGATGGTTGCCTTGGGGCCGAGCCGTGAGCGAGAGGGGCGGTCAGGCTCGGGAGCTTAAGAATTTTGCAGATTTGATTGGTAGGTGTCCTTGGCTTTGATCTTGTAAGATTGTTGGCATGAGTGGAGCCAAGCCTGTTTAGTCCTTGCCTTTCGGCAAGAATGGCTGGGTAGGTTTGAGTTGTTTGCCCCGTTGGTTCCTTAGCTCCTTGTAGCTGGGCTTTTTAGTTGGGCCATTCGGCAAGGAGAAGCTGGGCTCTTTTTGCCATTCGGGTGTCTTGAGTAAATTGTAGTTCCAATTTTGGTGGAATTTTCAGAACTGGGCAGCAAGGCAATTCTCGATAGGCAAGGGTCTTTTCTACTTTTTTTTTTTGTGAGCTTTCCTCCTGAGGTCCCGCTGCCGTTCGGCAAGGGAGTAGCTGGGACTTTTATTTGAAAATAGGGTGGGAGCTAAGGCCTTGGTTTCAAAATAGGAGCTGGGCTGCGGCACAGAGCCAAGTCCCTTATTTTCACAGTCTTGAGTGGGCATTGACGTGTTCCTCCAAGGTTCAACTAAGTTGCCGATCGGCAAGGGCGGATAGAACTTTTGGAGCCTGTGGGGCTTCAGCCAAAGTAGTTTCGAAAATTCGTGTCGGGTCTCCTAGCTTGGGAGGAGCAAGAGTCGGGACTGATGAGAAGAGAAGAATGGCCCGAGCCCGAATGAGCCTTCTGAATCGGTGAGAGTTCGTGCTTGGGTCGGGAGTTGCTCGTATGTGTTTTGGTCAACCCTTGCCGAACGGCAAGAGGTGACTGGAGTTTTTAGAGGCCTCTGTTGAACCGAACGGGCTTGCTGCTCGGTAGCTCAAGATTTTTCTGCGGCGATTCGGCAAGGAGGTCGGGCTCGAGACATCTGCGAGGAAGGGTTTCGCATCTTGGTGTCGCTCGGTAAGTTTGGGGTTAAGGCGCGTGCCTCGGTGAGTTGAGAATTTTTGTGGCCTTGAGTTCGCTGCTCATCCCTTGCCGCTCGGCAAGGGTGGGTTTCTTTTGGTGCAAGCCTGTTTGTTTGTTGTTGACCTTTTCTCAAATTGGCCGAGCCCTCATACCTTGTCGGTGTCGAAAGATGGTGAGTAGTTGAAGCTTGGTTGCGAGGGCAGCTTCGGTAAGAAGTCCGAGCCTTTGGGCTTTCGTGAAATTTTGGAGCTGGCTCGAGCACAATTTGGTCAAAGGCTTGAGTTGTGGCAACGGGTGGAGCTGGGCATTCGAGGCAAATTGGTGAGCCTTCGAGGTGTCTGCATTTGGAAGCCGGGCTGCGTTTGAAGGGAGGCTAGGCCGAATCTTCCAAGGGAGGCTCTTGGGCCTCGTGAGCACCGCCGGCAAGGAGTTGGCCTTGAGACCGTGAGCTGGGCCCTTGGAGCTTGGCCTTGAGTCAAGCCTTGGGGCCGCCATTGTGGCTGGGACTGTGGCACGGCTCGTAGGGGCCATTGGAGGTGGGCCGTCATCATGTGACAAGGTGCCTAGAAGGTAAGTCCCCTCAAAACTTCCTTCATGGTGCCTGTCGTTCGGCAAGGTCATACCGAACCCAATTTTGATGTTGACTTTGTTTTTGTGGCTGTTTTAGACCTTGAACTGGAGCTGAAATTTGGAGTGGGTCACCAATGTTCCGTTTTTTTCGTGAGTTGTCTTGTGAGCTCCATGTTGCTTCTCCATGGGCCTTGCCGTTCGGCAAGGCCTGTGTGAATAATTGAGTCGGTTGTTGTTAATCTTCTGCAGGTCCGAGCTCTGTGAAATTTGGCAAGGCTTTGTGATGCATCGTAGGTGGCGGTACCCGAGCCTTGAAGAAGGGTGCTTTGGAGCTGGGTATTTCGGCAAGTGTTTAGGTAAGTTCCTTTTGAAGACATTTTTTTGATTTGCTCAACCCTTGCCGAACGGCAAGGGTTGTTTAAGAGTAATTTTGTAATTATCCTCATTTTGGCTACCTTCGGCAGGTACTTGGCTGTGGCAAACTTTAGGGACCGTGATCCTTTTAGGCCCATTGTGGGCTCAAGCTTTAGGGGTCTTGAATTTATGGAGCTAGGCCCTTGGTGTGAGCTTGGGCTTGACCTTCATCCAAGGGGTTGGGCTGCTAGATTAATGAGGTCTGGCTGTTCGCGATTGGGAATCAAAGCTGGGCCGTCCCTGCTAAACGCTTTTTAAAGTAGCCGGGCCATTGATAACTTTGTGGGCCAGGCCATTGAAGCTGGGTCATGAGGGCACCGTCGGCAAGCGTGGAGCTGCTGTAGCAGGTGGGCTCCTTTATTTCGGTAAGACTTTGCAAGTCGCCCTTAAATTGCTTTCATGGGCCTTGCCAATGTGCTAAACTTGATGTGTTCCTTGGGTGCTTTGATTTTGAGCAGGGGCTGGAAAGAAAATTGAAGCTAGGCTTGCGATTTGGGTGTCTTGAGCGCCCTGAGAAATTTTCCAAGTGTCCTTGTGTGTTTTGATAAGTTTAGTGGCTGGGTGCCGTATGGCTCGGCCATCTAAATTGCCACAGACGTTCAGCTAGTTGTCATGTGGGCTTCTCATTGGATTGAAATGGTGGTTGGCCTCCTTAGCCCTGCAAAGTGATGTTGTCGGTGACTTGGAATATTTGGCACTTGACAAATTGGAGCATCTTCAAAGTGGCCCGGACAGCCTTGATTCATATGCAATATTCATGAACCATGTTGTTGAATAGGATTGTGCAATGAATTACTTAAATATTACATGCTCGTATGCAATATTTATATGTAAGAAGAGAAATCTTATCTTGCGGTGAGGATGTGTGTGGGCATTGCTCATATCAGAGAGGTTTGCCGAAGCTGTCGAAGGTGACACAATATGTGGCTAGGCACAGGGGTGCTGAAGGCATAAAGCTTGCACGTCGCAAGGCGATGTGGCTAGGCACGAAGGTGCTAAAGGCAACACAAAGTTTGCATGTCACAAAGCGATGTGGCTAGGCACAAGGGGTGCCGAAGGCAACACAAAGCTCGCATGTCGCAAGGTAATGTGGCTAGGCACGATGGTGCCGAAGGCGACACAAGGCTCACATGTCACAAGGCGATGTGATTAGGCACGAGGGTGCCGGAGGCAACACAAAGCTCGCTTGTCGCAAGGCAATGTGGCTAGGCACGAGGGTGCTGAAGATAACACAGCTTGCGTGTCACAGAGCGATGTGGCTGGGCACGAAGGTTCTGAAGTCAACACAAAGTTTTGCATGTCGCAAAGCGATGTGGCTAGGCACGAGGGGTGCCGAAGGCAACACAAATCTCGCATGTCGCAAGGCAATGTGGCTAGGCACGAGGGTGCTAAAGATAACACAGCTTCAGATGTCACAGAGCGATGTGGCTGGGCACGAAGGTTCCGAAGGCAACATAAAGTTTGCATGTCGCAAAGCGATGTGGCTAGGCACGAGGGGTGCCGAAGGCAACACAAAGCTCGCATGTCGCAAGGCAATGTGGCTAGGCACGATGGTGCCGAAGGCGACACAAGGCTCACATGTCACAAGGCGATGTGATTAGGCACGAGGGTGCCGGAGGCAACACAAAGCTCGCTTGTCGCAAGGCAATGTGGCTAGGCACGGAGGTGCCGAAGGCAACACAAAGCTTGCATTGTGACAAGGCATTGTGGCTAGGCATGAGCAGCAATGCCGGTTGATGGCTGGGTGCCTAAGGCATCGCTCGCGCCAGTTGATGGCTGGGTGCAAGGCATCGCACAAGCTATATGATGAAGATTGTATGGGTGCCGAAGGGCACTGAGGAAGGGGAGAACGACATAAGCCTTTTGTATCAATTCCCACAGACGGCGCCAAACTGTTGATGCTCAAAATGGTCAAGCCAAGATTGAGTCCAACTTAGTAATGAGGTGTGATGGATGATGAATGAAGGTGAAGACCTTAAGCATGTGTATAAAGACTTGGGCAAGCGATAAATGTAAAGAAGACAAGATATACGTGGTTCACCCTTAATGAATGGGCTACGTCCACGGAGAAGTATGTTCTCATTATAATAGTGTATGATTACATTTGTACATGGGGTTGGACCCGAATATAAAGATAACAAGTGAGATGCCCAGGTCAGGGATCTAGAAGAGAGTCCCCGGCCCTAGGGTCTAGCTCTAAGACCCGGATCCTCCTCTAAGTGGAGAGAGGAAGTCCCTATTTATAGGGAGGTGAAAGTGGGAGGTTTGTGTAGATTTCCGATGTGGGACTTTGTGCAAGTCGTTGTGGTGGTGACACGTGTCATGGTGTTGATGCTCTTGGTGCTAGTTGCTTTGAGACTGGATATGCTCGGTTGATTATGGTGTAAACAGTAGTTCTGTTAGGAAATAAAATATAAGAAATTTATCGAGCGTGGTTATCACAATGGTTGTGGCCCTCCCCCTTCCCCGCCTACTTGGCACCTAAGATCAAAACTTCAGGGTTTCTTTCCTCCTAATGTAACCAAAATATAAAATAAAATTGAAAACTTTCATACTACAGAGAACGGGTTTGGGCCAATTGGGGCAGTAATGGATCCAAGAACTGAAGCAAAGTGTCCATGGTTTAAGTTTGGATCCAAATCCTAACTCACTTGTATGGCTGCGATGGTGCTTCGTCGCGGGCGGGTCAAACTGCATCCGACCCATTTGCAGCTTCTCCGACTTTGCAATATGAAACAAGCAGCAAATGCTTAGTGAAAAGATTGCTGGGAGGATATATGGAACAACCAACAACAGCATATCATTATCACGTAAGCTTCGAGACCACTTTCAACTTCACACTAAACTCATTAGGACGACTTAAACAATCACGAGTTTGAACTCAAGTTCAATTCATTAGGCTTTTCGATTTTTCGAGAAAGAGACGATGGACAAGAAAACGTCTTGACATTCGAATTGGACAGAAAAGTACCGGAATGTTACACTTCAGATTCAAGTATTTAAAAAATAACCACAACAGACCAGCATGCACTTCCACAACTCATATACATACATGAACAAATAGAAAAATAACAGATACAAAACAAATTCATAGTCATAAGTTATTGCTATTGAATGTTTAATCATGATGCAATTCACAAGCGTAACAGACACATGCCTCCTTGCCACAGCCCCATCTGCTTGCTCACTTTGAGCATTTCTCAGCAGGTGGAGCTTCATTTTCGCCTTTACAGATCATTATGGCTGATCCATCCGACTTAACAAGCCCTTGCTTGTGCGAAAGGAAAAAAAAAAGTTGAAAAATAATTATTAACGAACCCTTGCTGACTTGCATTCACAAAGCATGGTAATATGAAAAACAGAACTAGAGCAAGGAAGTAATTGGACATATTAATGAATAAATATTATACTTTGAGCCCTGTTTTCTAACATGTAAGCATAAATGAGAATGACAATCAGATGTATTATTATATTTAGTAAAGCTTTTTTCGTTTAAAAATCAATTTTAAATTTGCTTAATGGCCCTTTTTTGATGCATCATAAGGTTAACAAACCAGAATAACTGCAGGAATTTTGGAGACAGCATTGGCTAACCTTGTCCTTCCCGTAAGGGCAGAAGGCTAGGTTCGTGTTTTTTTTTTTTTTTATAGAAGCGATATTGGGAGAGTGGGGAATCGAACCTAAGTTCGTGTTTTGTAATTGGGAGGAAAAAGAGAGCTGTGGCTTGCTTAAATATTAATTCCAGAATCAAGAATTCCTTGGACTTGCTTTTTTCAAAGCAATGAAGGAATAAGAATCACAAAGGCTCTCTTTCAGATGATTTTTCCATTTTCTTCGCACACTTATTTTCCATTTCATTACAGTAGTGTCAGCAGCACAAGACTTGAAAATTTTGCAGTATGAAACAAGCAATCCTTAATGAAAAGATTGCCTGGTGGATTTTTATAGATCTTTTTAGATCTTAAGCTGAAATTACACAAGAAACAACCAACACCAGAATATTACTTTACCTTCGGCTGAGCACTTTCAGGTGCACACCAACTAATTCAAATAAATACCCACCATGAAACTTTTAAAACTCATCAAGGTGTCACACAATTATAGCAGACACATTACCCATTGCCATCCATTATCACTGATCTGTTATCCATTTTAACACCTTGCTTCTACAAACACAAAATGAAAATAATTATCCTTTGACGCGCTGGATTTTTCTGTAGGTTTATCCTTTGAGGTGCCCTTTGAGAAAATCCCACATCGATAATCCGCACTCCTATAAATGTGTTTATAAACAAAGCACCATGATGCTTTGGTAAGTGTGGCTAATGGACTTGATAGGGTCGGCTTTGAATTTGATTTCGATTAATAATTTTATTAATCAAAAACTTGGGAAACGTTTCAATCACTCTTATGGCAATGTAAGCCAAATTTCTGATTTCGACCGTTTCAATCACTCTTGTATTTGTTTTTCTGAATTCTGAATATTTTGTGAAAAATAAAAATTTGACTTCAGGCGAGTCCTCGAAACAAGAACAGAGGAAGAGGTCCACCTGTGTTTCCCGCGCTTGTGGCTCCGCCTAATTAAATAGTATCGCCGCGCGGCTATACTAAGATTTTTTATTAAAAAACGTATAGCTGGGCGGCTATACTAATTTTCGACATGTGGGTCATCTTTAAAAAAAAAGGTATGCTCGCACGGCTATACTCCGTTTTTTTTAGAAAGTAGGCTTGTTTTGACACGTGACGCCTAATCGATGGGAGCCATCTTTTTTTCTATTTAAAAATAGTATAGCCGAGCGGCTATACGCAGTTGTCTGCTCTGTTTTTAAATTTTTTTAGTAAATCGTATAGCCGCACGGCTATACTGTTTTGACACGTGGGTGCCTAAGCCCTAGGCGGCCCTTTTTAAAATTTTTTATTTGTATAGCCGCTCGGCTAGACTCTTTTTTTATGTTTAAAAATATTGTAGCCGCACGGCTAGACGTTAGATCCTCACAGCAACTTCTTGTGGGAATAGGTTTAAATTTAGCATACATCACATCCACCTTTACACACTACCGTTGTAGGTACCATCATCATGGTCGACGGGAAGCAAGAATAGGAAGAGTTTTTGGAAACATTATCCAAAAACTAGCTGCAATATAAACTGTCATAAAAGAGAAAGTTGAAAACTATAATGATGAGAATTTGCACTTGCTGAGCAATGTGTCTTTTTAATCTCATTTCAGGCACCCAAGAGGAAGCAGCTCGTGGCTATGACATTGCAGCAATTGAGTACAGAGGGATCAATGTTGTGACTAACTTTGACTTGGGCTCTGACATAAGATGGCTAAAGCCAAGAGCAGACGATCCAATAGCCACTCAAGAACCAGAGACAGTCGCAGAGCCTCAGAATATGCCATTCATGGCCAACAGCTACATCCCAACAGAGGAGTGTTTCTCACACACAAATCCTTTTGCCTCCCCCCCCCGGGAAAACAAGAAGTCATCGGTAGCAGCATCCCTCTTAACACCGGTAGCAAGTCATCGTCTCCCACCGCACTTGGCCTCGTCCTTAAATCATCAATATTCAGAGAGTTGGTTCAGAAGAACTCAAACTTCTCGGAGGATGACAGTACTGACGGAGAAGAAACAAAGGACCAGCCACAGGCTGGTCTTGGTAGTGATGATGAGTTCGGTGGAATTTTCTATGATGGAATTGGCGACAACCCGTTTGCTTGCTCTTCCAATTCTGATGGAGATAACAACCCATGGAGCAGCATTACAAGCACCATTTTGCTCAATCAACCTACAAAAGCAAATGCCTCAGACTCTCTATTTTTCTTTTCTTAGATGCATCATGGGAAACAGAACTTAGTCATATGGACGAAATTTTGTTTCACTTCGTAAATAACAGAATTGGCTCATAAAAAAAGTACATGGCGTGATGAGATTGATGCTAATTAAATCATGTCCAGCATTGCTTGCAAGTTGCATGTAAACAACTTAATAACATCGAGTTTATAGTTTTGATAATGCGCTGAGAGATTATTAATGCGCTGACAACAACTTACCAACTTTTTCAATTTTTCATAGTTTCGTCTCACCTTAATATAGGCTGAGAGATTATTAACAGGAAAAAGAAAAAGTGTGAACGTTTCCGAAGTTGCATATGAATGATTTCTGAATACATTATCATGCACTTTCGGTTCAGGTTTATTGCACCAGATTCATTCAACTTAAATGCTGCAGTTTGCCTCCTTTACAGAGATGTACAATTGACAAGTAATACAGTGGTTCGTTCCCAATATGTAGCACAATTGTATTTTAGCCATTTGAACTCTGTTTTCTAGTTCATTTCTGTTCCTTTCATTTCATGTGGTCAGATTCTACATCAAACACTCACATTCAATTCTTTTAACCCCTGTGATATACTGTTGCCTAAGATGAAAACCACAAACCAGCAGATCCCATCTTGGTTGAGAGCATTGCAAGGGACTTCCATATACACTCCGATGCAGGTAAGTATGTCTATTTCTCGAGACATGTCATTTGAGGGTATCAAGAAATTAAAAAGGAAGTTCACTGGAAAAAATAGATAAATGAAAAAGAAAGCAAAACCCGACTTCCACAAGACACTATCCTCAGTTGGATGGAAATCCACATATCTCTTTGATCTGGGAACCCAGTGTTCATACTAGTTTGTAAGACAATAGCCGCTGCAAGTTAAACCAGAAGCTGAAGTGCTCAGGATCTTGTAGTGAAGGCATCATCGCTTCCACGTCGAGAAGTCTCTCAAGTCGTCTTCGATTTGTAAAGAGATACTATCATACATCAAAAGGGCACATAGGGATACTGAACGCAAGAATAGGGAAAGAAACCATTCTTATGTACACTGGCATTACATATAGACTGAAAATTTTCATGGCTTGAATAAAGACAAATTGTCACAAGTAAATAAGATATGCTGATCTAGAGATAAAGATCCTCCCAAATGTTCCAAGCATAAACTTCCTAAAGATGAAATCTGAACATGACAGACATTTCAGAGGAACATAAGGTTTAACCTAGTAAAACTAATCTTTCATTTCCAACCATTACGACTGACCACCAAATTGAAACATGCAATCTCAGTCATGCAGTAATATTCACCCAAAATAAAAGAAAATCTGAGTTAGGATATTTGTAATGGTCATCCAACTACCTATTATAGAGGACTACGATATTTAACTTATGGAGATAACCCATTAAAAAAACAAAAAAGAAGGTAAATTCCCAGTTCATTCACTAGATGTCATTCCTGAGCATTTTACCTTGACGCGCTGCTCTTTTGCCCCGCCGTATCCATAACCGAACATACTCTGCTGCATTATTTGTCAATTCCTGTAGCTGTACAGATATAGAAGTTAAACCATAATAGGAGCAATCAAAATGAGGCCGAAAAACATGGAAGAACTTTGTCCTGCATCTACCTACAGTGATGCATGCTGGCTACTAATACATTAGCTACAGGGCCTTTTAGCAATGGCATTATTAGACTTAATTCAATGACAACTATAATACATATATGAAGATTTACAACCAAATTCACATGTCACATGTAAAATAGGATGCCTTATCCACAACACTTTAAGCTCTGCTTATTGTATCTCAAGTTTTGTCAACTGAAGTTGAAAACTACGACAACTTTGAATCTAGAAAAATGTGTGACCAATTTATTTATAAATAAAAAAAATTAAAAATCAAAAGCATTGTTAAGCACCAAATCAAGTTTAACTCAAGCTTCTTACTATTCTCTACAACAAAAAATTTAAAAATAAAATATAAAAGAAAATAGCACACTCCAATAGATAGATTACAGAAAACCAAATTGTCATGAACTTACGTCTGGGATTGAGCTTGAAGTTGGATGCTTTTATGGTGATGGGTTATGCTGAAATCACCCTTTTTTTTATTTATCAGGAACCATCCAGGCAAGCTGTGTGCAGGTAAGGCTTGGACCTTTGTTACTGGTCTAGTTAGGGAGGCTAGAGTATCTTTCAAGTGTTGATGCTTGCAAAGATGTAAGATTTTTCAATTCGAAAACTGATAGCATGAGACGACAAGAATCTGCTTCAAGTTGGGACCAATGTTTTGAAAGGCGAGGCGTTGATGCAAGGCGTTTTAGTTACGTTATGCGAGGCATAAGCCTTTTGAATATTAATGTATTTTATTAAGAAAAATTTATGAATAATGCAATACAATTAAATTGTACAACTAATTCTTATTGAACCATAACAATCTTTTAAATATAATCAAATATAAGTACTAATTGTCATTCAAAGCATAATAATCAATCCCAAAACATAAAATATTTATTCAACATCAAAAGAAAAACATAGTTCACTCATCCCACTCCTCAACATGAATATCATTCAAACTAGCATTACTATTATATTGATTAACTGTATGAAAATGATATTTCCCACTATCAAATGTTGAAGGATCTTTATCTCTCTCATCATCTTCATTCACAAGCATCATTCTTATGGACTTGCTTTTAACTTTCCTCTTTCCCGTACGTATGAACAATGAATTAAAATTAAAAAATTTAATGGTAATAAATTAAACACTAATTGTAACTTTCACTATATATTTAGGGTTGTACTATATATATAAGTCCATGTGTTAATATATTAATTAATTAATTATTTATTTTTAAAAAAAGGTTAAAGGTTTAACATAGTAAAACTAATCTTTCATTTCCAACCATTACAACTGACCACCAAATTGAAACATGCAATCTCAGTCAGGCAGTAATATTCACCCAAAATAAAAGAAAATCTGAGTCAGGATATTTGTAATGGTCATCCAACTATACTATATATATATAAGTCCATGTGTTAATATATTAATTTAGAAAATAAAAATAAAAAATAAAAGTAAGTAGAATAAAGCTACAGCCGGCTGGAGTTAGAAAAGGCAAGAAAGATTTTAATATCTTCTTACCTTAAGTTTATTAGAATACTTGACCAAAAAAAAAGTTTATTAGAATAAAGGTAAGGGAAAAAAAAAATCAGAACTTCCCCTTTTTTTGTGAAATGACGTCGTTTCATTTAAAGTTTTAAACACTGAAATAGAAACGACGTCGTTTTATCAACCCTTAAAAAAAAAAAAAAAAAAGCGCTATCGTCTTCCTCAGTTGTCTTCCTCACAGCCAAATTCAGACTTGCAAAATCTCTTCCGGTTCAGAAGGTTCCAGATCTGGTGATTCCTTGCTCCGCCTTGCAACGCCTCCTCACGCCTTCCCCGCCCTAAACATGCAACTCGCGAAACAGCAGACCGCCTCGGGCGATTCCCTGCCGCCTCGCTCCCACGCGCGCCAAGGCCTGCCTTTGAAAACACTGGTTGGGACATGCAAATAGCTATGAATTCTTTTCTTTTGCTTTAGATTCGAAAAATCTGCCTAGGCTACCCCTAGGCGGGTCTAGGCGGTGGGTAGGCGGGTCTAGGCGGGTCTGGGCGCCTGGGCGGGTCCTTTTTTTTTTTCTGACTTTAAAAACCTCATGCTGTTGCTTCCTTCTCTCTCACGAGTCGATCACCACCACCAGGCCACGACGACTCCTTGCTCACACCCCCGACCCTTTCTGTAATGGAACTATGAACATCTACTAGAGAGATAGTGGGTTCTGCTACATGTGATGTGACTAGGTAAGTCAAATGCCTAAGCATATAGGCTTCACCTTCACCATCTTATGGCCCAAAAATTTCCTTAAGAAGTATACATATCAGGGCAAATGACACAGTTGTCTGAGACTAGTCATAATTCTTGAAGCCAAGTTTCAGCTGGGGTGTTCTTGACTAGAAAGGGCAGGTCTGGTGTTAATGCTTTTACTTTGAATCCTCGATCGAGAAGCGGCTTCAGGATTCTGTATCCACTTCCTGAATCCATGCTTTTTGATAGGATCATCAAGCACCCTTCAGGATTGAATTTTAAGAGACTGTCCGTGGCCATGACTTCTCTTTTGCCAAACTTGGTTGCTGGTGAAAACCATATGATGTAGAACTGAGCACTGCATCCATGGTTGAGGAACTCAAGTACTCGACCGTGAAACTGCTCTGTTAATTGTTTGAGTTGAGTATCTGCAGTTCCGGGAGCTTGCCCTTTTGTGACATTTTCTGGAGGAACCAGAGGACCAGGAACTTCCTCTGCAACTTTATCTATCTTTGTCTGTACGTTATGCATCTTAGTAGCCAATAAGATGTATTTGATTGTTTTCTGTTGAGAGGAATGTCTTATACTTGGGCTTTTGGACAGGATTGGAGGCCATGCAGCTTCTGTCTTGCTCAAATCTGAGTAACAACAAGCTCGGTAGTTTAACTGCTCTGGGGCCGTTGAGACTGTTGAAGTCACTAGAAGTGTTGGATATCTCATACAATGAGATAGGCTCGCACACTATTGACACGACAAGGTATCTATGTTCTACACCTCTTTCCCATACAGAAGATAGTAGTTGGAACAGTGACGAAATTGTGACTTGGGGTGCCAGTGTGAAAGATAATTGGGAAGCTGTTCTGATATTTAAAAGCTTGAGCTTGACACAATATTTTAGCCATTGTGGGAAATGCAATTTCTGGTGAAAACTTCAAGTCGCTTTTGGTCAAGTTAGTTCCTACACTTGAGTGGCTGGATGGTGATAAATTGCATTGACCTTTTAATTCTTCGTCTATTTTACAGTTAGCAAAAACACTATAATTTTTTCAATGCAGTGGTCCTATACATGTTACATGTTCTAGTCTTTCCCCTATTATGTTTAAGTTGTCGGTACAGATTTGACTATGGAATCGAACAGTTCAAGTGCATGCTTCCCGCGATGTAGAATAAGGTGGTGGCTGCACGGGGGATAAATGTCGGAACTGTAGAAACCTTGCAATGAAGAAATGGAGGAATTTTACTGTCAAAGTGATCGAGGCATCTTGTATCCTTCTAGCCACGGTGCCTTGTAATTGAACTGCACAGCCAGATTACAGTGTTTGTTAAGAGCACATATATTTTTTTTTCCTCTAAAATCAAAGGGAGAAATGCTTCTTGCCTTGTAATAAATGTTTTCTTCATACCGTCAAGGTACGTATTTCAGCCAACAAAAGGTATGAGACAGATTTTGAACTCACCAAAACTCTGTGTAAGAGGGGCTCTATTAAGTTGCTCCTCCAAATTCATTTGAGTGCAAGCAAGAGCAGAAAATAACACCTGCAAACAGTCCTAGTAGGGCATAGAGACAAATATGCTTGTTCATTTTGTTTGATTTTGACGCCATTCTCTCTCTCCCTCTCTCTCTCTCTCTCTCTCTCTCTCTCTCTCAACTGAAATGCAATGAGAAATGCCTGCTTTTCAATGAGCTCAGAGGCACTCCTTTATACAAGAAGATACTTGAAGCTCTGGCTTCCAACGGACTTCTTTTTGATTTATTAAAGATTAGAAGCTTCATTGGTCAAAGACACTTGGTCCATCCTTGATTAGGGATTGCAAATTATGTACATATAAATATTCCCTAAAATAAATCAATTAACAATGCTAAATTGCCTTGCACATCAATATTAAGCGTTGATTTAAAAAAAATTAATAATAAACAAAGTGTTCTTGAGGAGCAAGGTGTCAACCCATAATTTAATATATATATATATATACACACACACACACATACACACACACACTCATAAAACAATCAGAAATCTTTCTCGGAGAGGACGCATGACAAGGTCAATTCCCACATTTTTGTTCTCTTTTCGACTCAAAGCAGGCGGCCTCAACCCATATTCCTTTGTTGGGCCGACGATTAATTCGGGCCTTTACATTTATTTCTAATTTATTTAATAATTTTAATCTATTTAAAAACAAAATAAATTCTAGTTCATGACATTTGAGTTTAGGACATTCCCTAATGAGGTGGAGGATAATCTGTCATCTGTTATGTGTTTTCTGTTTCAGATTTATTAACAGAAATGAAAAAGTATACTGAAAAAAAGGGAAAATGGGTGAAGGGGCGAGGATGATGAGAGTATTGTCTAACTTTGAACTGTTAAAGGACCTAGCATGAGATTATACGGAGTTGAGCTATTTTTCCTTTTTGTAATTAATTTTGGGATGGAACCTCAACTTCCTTTATAATATTAGAGTATATATTCACGTGTTGGGCCCAACAACCACACTTACTCCCATGTCTTAAGCTTGAAAATTATTCACACGTGTGGGGGCGTGTTGACGATATGGGCTCAACTTCTTTCGGAGGGTAACTACACAACTTTAGAATGTTGGTTTCGTTTAATGTTTTTACTTGTTTAATACTAAGTTTCATACCCTTTTATCCTCATAATATTAGATAGTGGTGCCAAGGTTTGGAAGGTAGGTACCAAGAGGGTTCAAACCTAGACTATTGGTCTACGGGCCAATGCAATTTTCCCCTGGAAACTTTTAAAATTTTAATCAATCAAATTTATTTTTTAGGTTTTTCAATGTTTCACCATTTGAGGTATATCTTGTGTGCTTGTTGTTGCTGGTGAACTCCTCTATATTTGGATTAACCTCTTGTGGTTACTGCACTTACATATTTGTATTAATCTTATATAATTATTTGTATTTATATTGGTCCTTGTGACTGACGACATTTCGGCGTGAATTATGAATTCAAAATAATCAAATAAATCACTTTAACTTTTGGCCAGTACAGAGAGACTGCCCAGAAACAAATACTAAATAGTTCAAGGAAAAAAAGCATTATTAGACCAAATAGCATTAATGTGATTTTGACCCCAAAATGGCATAATCATCTCATCTCCACCACCAACCCCTACCTCCATACACTGATCTTGTGGGTTCTTCATGCCCATGAGCCATGGATGCCTCTGCATCGTCTCTACACTATTAGTTTCGAAAGCCTACCTCTCCATTCAATAATCTATTGTTGTAGCCACTAGCAGTCCTGTTGGTTCTACTTGGACTTGTTTGTTCTCCTCCTCCTAATTCAGAATCTTAATTTTGACTCGAATGTCCTTCAAGCTTTGGTCAATCAGCCAACCTAGATCGTTCAAAGAAACCATGTTCAAACTATGGAGGGACTTACCAGTCAGACTCTGGAATAGCACCCTTGTCATCTCCTTTTCTCTGTTCTCCTTCCTTTTTTCTTCAGTTGTTCATTGGCTTTCTCTATCCTCTACCTCAGAAGACTTTCTTGGTTCACCATCTTTCTGCTTTGTTCCATCTCCGGCACGGTCTTAAATTTTTTAAGAACGTGTTGCACTTGGAGAGAGGATGGCCAAATCTCATGTTGAGAATGATATAGGCCATAGATTATGGCACATGCTGGAAGGTTGTTGAGTTCACTCACTTTCTTCATTAGATCCTGCTTCATTTTCTTGAATGTTGTTTCTCTAGTCGAGTAATTACTGATGTAGGTTAGTTTCACCTTCTTTCTAGACATGGCTCTTAGAGAAAATGAAATGAAAAATGCAAACTAGTAAAAAGATGATGCATTTGCGAGTTTTCTTAAGAGGAGAGCCTATGCTATATATAGCAATAGGGCAACCTAATGAATTCTTAGAGATTACGTTTTGAATGAGAATTAAATGCAGGGATATGTTTTTCTTTTTTCCTTTTTTAATACAAACGGATATTATGGGAGGGGGGAATGAACATTCCACTCCAAATGGGGGAGATTTGGTATTTTATCATAAGGGGAATGGATAAAAAAGCTAAACATGAATAGAGATGAGAATGGCATACGCACCTCTGATTTGACCCATTACATACCTTTTCTAAAGACAAATGAACTTATAAATGTACAGATGCATCTGCTATTGAATTGATTAATTTTGGGCATGTTTGGATAAGGGATTATTTGGGGTGTGGATTTTGCTAAAATATGAAAACTATAAGAGAATATTTGTTTGTGGGAATTTTCTATGTATTCTTCTCCTTGTAGGAGGTCATATTTATAATACAACAAAACCTGAATGAGCAAGTAAATAATAAATTCCTAAATCTATTTACAGTAGGAAATCAGGAATTAAAGTAAATCAATTACAAATAAAATAGGAATCCTTGGTGTGTAAGGAAAGTAAGTCAATATCCACAAGTCACGCCAACACTCCCCCTCACGTTGGTGCATAGATGTCGCCAATGCCCAACTGATCCAGTGAATTGTGGAATGCTTTACTGGAAATCGCCTTTGTCAAAATATCCGCCAATTGATCCTCGGATTTCACAAAAGGAAACTGAAACACTTTAGCCTCAAGCTTCTGTTTGATGAAGTGTCGATCCACCTCAACATGTTTAGTACGATCATGCTGAACCGGATTCTGTGCAATGGCTATAGCAGCCTTGTTGTCACAAAAGAGATTCATTGTTGATGTAGGTTTATACCCAAGTTCAGTAAGCAACTTTCTTAACCAAAGAAGTTCACAAATCCCTTTAGTCATGCCTCTGAACTCGGCTTCACCTTTGGCTAAAGCTACTACATTCTTTTCTTGCTCCTCCATGTCACCAAATTACCTCCCACAAATGTGAAGTAACCCGATGTGGATTTTCTATCTGTTACATTACCTGCCCAATCTGCATCTGAATAACCATCAATATTTAGATGACCATGCTTTGAGAACATAAGTCCTTTTCCAGGCGCAAACTTCAAATATCTAAGTATCCGAAGAACTGCATTCATGTGGTCTTCACTTGGAGAGTGCATAAATTGACTGACAACGCTCACTTTGCATAAGCAATGTCAGTCGAGTATGTGACAAATAGATCAATCTTCCCACTAACCTTTGGTATCTTTCTTTGTTAGTTGGAACTTGATTCGGATATTCTCCAAGATGATGATTCTGAACAATAGGAGTGTCCGCAGGTTTGCAATCTAGCATTCCTGTGTCTGTCAACAAGTCCAAGACATATTTCCTTTGAGAGAGAAATATGCCTCGCTGCGATCGAGCCACCTCAATTCCCAAGAAATACTTGAGTCCACCTAGATCCTTCATCTCAAACTCTGTAGCCAGATAGTCTTGTAGCTGTGATATTTCCTGTTTATCATTCCCAGTAATAATCATATCATCAACATAAATTATTAATGCTGTTACCTTCCCTTTCCGATGTTTCAAGAACAAAGTATGATCTGAGTTGCACTGTTTGAAACCATTGTTCTTCATTGCCATGGTGAACCGTCCAAACCATGCACGTGGTGACTGTTTCAACCCATACAATGCTTTTCGTAGCCTGCAAACTGTTCCAGTCTGAGTAGTATTATAACCAGGAGGAATGTCCATGTACACCTCCTCCGTGAGTTCGCCATGTAGAAAAGCATTCTTTACATCAAACTGGTGTAGTGGCCAATCCAAATTAGCTGCAAGGGACAATAAGACTCTGACGGTGTTTAACTTTGCAACTGGAGCAAAGGTTTCTTCATAGTCTATACCATAGGTCTGTGTGTACCCTTTTGCCACAAGTCTTGCCTTGTATCGCTCGATAGATCCATCTGCATTGTGTTTTATAGTAAACACCCATCTACATCCGATAGTCTTTTTTCCTCGTGGTATAGTCTCCAATATCCAAGTCTGATTTTTCTCAAGAGCTTTCATCTCCTCTTTTATAGCTTGGACCCACTTAGGATCTTTCAATGCTTCAGAGACCTTGGTTGGAATATGGATAGCAGACAACTGATGCACAAAAGCCTTGAGTGGTTCAGACAGCTTCTCAGTAGATACATGATTTGCAATTGGATACTTGGATGTCTTGCCAATATTAGGCGAATAGCGATTTGGTGGCTTCCCACGATTTTGCCTGAAAGGTAATTGATATCCAATAGTTTTATCCTCTAAATGCACAAGTCTAGTAGGAGTAGTTACCTCAAGGATATTCTCAGGAGATTGGTCTGTTGGTACTGTTGAGTTAGAGGGTCTTCATCTTGTTGTTCTGTATTGTCTGTAGGTGTGAGACTCGGATCAAAAATATCTTCGTATGGATCAGGTGGGTCAGGTAATTGATCGCTATGAATGGGCGATTGGTCGCTTTTCGGCAGAGAGTAATCTTGTGCTCCAGACTCGGGATGATCAATTATTTCTGTACATAGGAGAATTTCTTCGTTTTCCAAGTTGCTCCAATTCTGCTCTTCATTTCGTATCTCCCCCTGAAGCGTAGAAGTGGATGATGGGTCATGGAAGAACAGCTCAGATTCCAGAAAGGTCACATCCAAAGTGACATAGGTACGTCGGGTAGGAGGGTGATAACAACGGTAACCTTTCCGATGAGTGGCATAACCCACAAAAACACAACGAAGCGCACATGGATCAAGTTTGCTACGTTGATTTTTGTGGAGATGAACGAAAGCCACACATCCAAAAATTCGGGGTGTGAGTACCAAAACAGAGGGCAGAGGTCTGTGTTGCGCAAGCACCTGTAAGGGAGTTTTAAAAGTCAATACACCAGAAGGCATGCGGTTGATTAGGTGAACTGCAGTGACAATAGCATCATCCCAGTGATGGCGAGGAACATGAGCGCCAATCAGAAGTGCTCGGGCGGTTTCAAGAAGATGTCGATTCTTTCGTTCAGCAACACCATTTTGTTGCGGTGTCTGAGGACAAGTCGTCTCATGGATAATTCCATATTGTTGGAAGTAAGTCTGAAAATCATGATTGACAAATTCTCCACCATTGTCGGAGCGAAGAATCTGGATTTGAGCATTAAACTGAGTTTTCATCTGTTTGTGGAATGATTGAAAACGGGAAAACACTTCGTTTTTATTCTTCAGCAAATAAAGCCATGTCATCCGTGTACAATCATCTATGAATGTGACAAACCATCGAACACCGAGGGAGCAGTGATAGGTGAAGGTCCCCAGACATCAGAGTGAATTAACGTAAATGGAGTAGTACACTTGTTCGTACTCAACGGGTAGGGCACACGGTGACTCTTAGCCAAAATACAAGTATCACATGTGAAGTCGGAGTCCTTGAAACCTGAGAATAAATCTGGTATAAGATGCTTCATATAACTAAAAGACGGATGTCCCAATCGACGGTGCCACAACCAAATTTGCTTTTGTTTGCTATCAAAGGGATGCGTCACACTGTTAGCCATGCCAGGACTGAAGTCATCGACATAATATAGCCCCCCTCTCTTAGTACCACGACCAAGAATCTCCTTAGTGTGAATATCCTGAAGCAAACAAAAACTCGGGTAAATTAGTACACAACAATTCAATTGTTCAGTAAGCTGACTAACGGACAACAATTTAGTAGATAAAGATGGAACAAGTAAAGTATTAGACAGTGTGAGAGAGGATGAGAGTGCAACAGTGCCAGCCCATCACAGGATAAGTAACGCCATTGGCATTTGCAATACAGGTTCGTCGAGGTTGTGTAGTATTCAGAAAATCATCAGGATCAAACGTCATATGATCAGTTGCACCGGAATCAATTATCCAACTCCTGGAATCAATCTTATCGGAAGTATGGAATCCATAACCAGTACCATTACTGGTCGTATTGCATTGTCCTCGATCTTTAAGAGTAGCCCACCAATCGGGGTAGCCATGCAATTTAAAACAAGTCTCACGAGTGTGTCTCGGATCACCACAATATGCGCAATCTAGTCCATGTGTCGGTGTCGTTAGTCGAGAAGTCATAATCTGTGCAGCGGAAGATGCATAGGATATAGGTAGAGTAGGAATTCGGATCGGGATCTGAACCTGAGTCGGGGCTAGAGTCGGAGTCGAAATCGGGATCGAGGTCTGAATCATAGACAAATTCGGGATTGTGGTCATCATCGGAGTTGGGGTCGAGATCGTCTTCGGAGTCGGGGTCGGGGTCGTCGTCGTCATAGTCGAGGTCGGAGTTGGGATCGTCAAAATAGGATCCTGATTCCTGATCGGGTTCGGGGTCATCAAAATAGGATCCTGATTCAGGATCAAATTCGAGGCCAAAGTCTGCATCTGTAGGAGCTGAGCCATTTGGGCACTCAACTCAAGTATGGTTGGTTGAGAAGGAGAGAAGGAGTCGGTGGTGCTACTTCCATGAGGGTTGAAAAAATCATCAACCCCCATAGCGGCGGCGGGGGTTTGAAACTAGAGTCAGCAATTCCAAGATCGTGGCTCTGATACCATGCTAAAATATGAAAACTATAAGAGAATATTTGTTTGTGGGAATTTTCTATGTATTCTTCTCCTTGTAGGAGGTCATATTTATAATACAACAAAACCTGAATGGGCAAGTAAATAATAAATTCCTAAATCTATTTACAGTAGGAAATCAGGAATTAAAGTAAATCAATTACAAATAAAATAGGAATCCTTTGTGTGTAAGGAAAGTAAGTCAATATCCACAAGTCACGCCAACAGATTTGGAATCAGTCCCTAAATCCAAATTCAGTTATTTGGGTCTGCATATTGGTTTTGGATTTGGGCCAAATCTGTGTTGTTTTATTTCATGGCATCATCTTCTTTTAATCCCAACAATATGTTAGATAAGGGTAAAGCAGCAAAGGACCTATTAGTGTAATGGTTTGGAGTATTTATTCTCTCAATCAAGGTCCTGGGTCCTAACATCCGTGTAGTGTGTGTGAGTTGAGTATACTATCTTCTCTCTCAATAGAAAATGTCCTAATTTAAAAGAAAAAAGAAAAAGAAAAAGGGTAAAGCATCCATCATAAGAGATCCTAACATGTTACCTTAGCCAAAAATATGTTCCTCCAAGCGAATCTTTACATGTTGTTCATCCTCATCTATCCCGTCGTATAGATGTAAAACAAAATTCTCATGCTTTACTTGAACTATTAAATTATGGTATATTTCATCTATCTAAAGCTGAATTTTTGCCTATTCTCACAAATCTCCTCTTGGCTTGCCTGTTTACTATTTAAAGCTAAGTCAAAATGCCCACATTGCAGCAATGGCCACTAATCTGGTCCAATTCCACGCATTTACTTATTGGGTTTAAAACAGTCATAAATGACATTAAAAAAAATACAACAATAATATAGTGTTTAAATGTAGATGGTCCACTAAGTGGAAAAGCCCCTTGACTTTCAAACCAGATATCTCAAGTTCGAACTCTCATGGCATCTTAGTTGTGTGCGCACGTGTGTGTGTGAGAAACTCATTTCCCCTGTAATTTAGACTATCACTTGTACTTAAGAAGTTCAAAAAGTGACAAAATTATGACTGAGGTGCCAATGTGAAAGATAATTGGGAAGCACATCCTTGGGGCTCTTGGGCTTTGGAGAAATTTAATTCACACAACTAAACGAAAATAAGTTTTTTTTTTTTTTTTTTTTTTGCATTTTTGACATATCCTTTCAATTTAAATTTGAATGAAATAAGGTTTATTACTGCCATGAATTGAAAATTGCACAAAATAATTTAAAATAATTAATTACTATTTATTGAGTAATTCATGAAATAAGTAACATATTTAAAAATTCACTAAAGAAATAATAATTAAAATATAATTACTAATTAAAGCAATTTAAAAAGCTAAGATATTACTTAATTACATATATTAAATTAAAGAAGTTTGCCAAAAAACAAAAGTAAAGAAACTAATTCTATATTTTTAAAATTAAAACAAAAACACCTCTCCAGACGAACCCAAGACCGAGTCTATGATTATCAAATATTAATTATTATGTATATGTAGTTAATTACTATTTAATTAAGAAGTTTATGAAACTAATTAAAATATTTAAATACTAATTATTCACTAAATAAATAGTAACTAATATCTTATTACAAATTACATTAATTAAATATATTAAGATATTACTCAATTAAAAATATTAAGTAATGAGAAGAAAATTAAAATAATTAATTAATTACTATTTATTAAGTAATATAATTTATGAAGTTAATTAAAATATTTAATACTAATTATTTCAATAAATAAATAATAATTAAAAAGCAATTACTAATGAAAGTAATTAAAGAAGGCTAAGATATTATTTAATTACAAGAAAAAAAATTTAAAAAGTGATTCACCTAAAGATACTAAATTTCTATTTGTTTATTTTTTTAAAACTTCTCTTGACAAAATTTTGTCGGCACAGGTATATGCCAATGAAAGTTCGCAGGATTAGACTTCTCCAGACGAACTTTCATTGGCAAAGGTAGCTTTCATTGAGAGAGATCTAATCCGGTAAATATTTGCCAGCCTAGACATCTATTGACGAAATTTTGTCAGGATAGTTGTTTTTGCTTATTTTTTATTTTAAAAAAATTACATAAAGAGAAATCCAGATTTTGCTATTTAAATGATATATCTGTGAGGCTAGACTGTTGAAATATTGTATATATATAGTATATAGGGTTTAGCCACGCGACTATACTGTATATTTTAAAATATTGTATAATATGTATAGTATATAGCTCTTCGACTATACTTTTAAAATATTCTATTTAAAGGGTATAGCCGCACGACTATACTTTTAAAATATTCCATTTATAGAGTGCGCTTAGGGTTTTGGGAATACTTATGCCTTGTTCGTGTGTTGAATGTGTATGAGCAGTGATATAAAGAGGTTGCTTTATCTTTTTAGGTTCCCTTTGTGATATTTTGTTATATATATTCGAATATTTAAATATTATAGTCGTGCGGCTATACTCTTTAAATATATTATGTTTTAATTATTATTTAATATATAAAAATAAAAAAAAAGTCCACAAAATAATTAATTACAATTTATTAAGTAATTTATGAAATTAGTAAAATATTTAAATATTTACTAAAGAAATAATAATTAGAGCATAATTGCAAATTAAAAAAAGGCTAAGATATTAATTAATTACATATATTAAATTAAAGAAGTTGTTTATATTTTTAAAATTAAAATAAGAAGCAAAAACACGTTTCCTTATGACATTTCGTCGGCACAGGTCTATACCTGGAAAATATTTACCGGATTAGATCTCTCCTGATGAAATAACCTCTGCTGACGAACTTTTGTCAGGATTAGAGCAAATGTCGTTGGGATAGACCTGTTTCGACGAACATTCGTTGGTAGAGTTTTTTTCCCAAATAAATATAAACTTAGTACTTTATGTCAATAATTTTTTTTTAAAATTTCTTTTTAGTAATTAAATAATATCTTAGCATTATTTAATTACTGTCATTAGTAATTATGTTTTAATTTTTATTTATTTAGTGAATAATTAGTATTAAATATTTTAATTAACTTCATTAATTATATTACTTCAAAAATAGTAATTAACTTTTAAATAATAATTAAAACATAACTACTAATTAAAGTAATTTAAAAAGAGAAATCCAGATTTAGCTATTAAAAGGATATAGCCGTACGGCTGAACCTTTGAAATATTGTATATGTGGCGTATAGCCGTGCGGCTCTACTTTTAAAATATTCATTTCTAACGGCTCTAGCCGCGCGGCTATACTATTAAAATATTCCATTTATAGGACGCTCTTAGGGTTGAGGGAAGATTTATGCCTTGTTCATGTGTTGAATGTGTATGAGCAATGATACAAAGAAGTTGCTTTATCTTTTTATGTTCCCTTTATCATATTTCGTTATATATATTCGAATATTTAAAGATTATAGCCTTCCGGCTATACTTTTTTTTTTCTTTTTTTTAAAGTCCACAAAATAATTATATTTATTAAGTAATTTATGAAATTAGTAAAATATTTAAATATTCACAAAAGAAATAATAATTAAAACATGATTACTAATTAATGAGTATAGCCGCGCAGCGATAGCTTATTTAAAGAGTATAGCCGCGCAGCGATAGCTTATTTAAAGAGTATAGCCGCGCGGCTATACGTTTGCAAATATTGTGTATGTAGAGTATAGCCGCTCGGCTATGAATTTAAAATATTCCATTTATACAATATAGCCACCCGGCTATACATTTAAAATTTTCTATTTATAGAGGGCGCTTAGGGTTGAGTGAAGATTTATGCCTTATTTGTGTGTTGAATGTGTATGAGCGGTGATATAAAGAGGTTGCTTATGCTGTAAAATTTAGTGTGACCATGCCATAATTGGGAACGAAAAGTTAAGCAAATTATCACTCATATTAAAAAAGAAACAATCATGATTTTACCTTTTTTTTTTCTTTCTAAGAACTGTGCAGAATTTTGGCCTGAAGAAACATATATCTAAGTTCTAACAATATCATTCAAATCTAATTATTTTTCTTTTTTCTAAGAATTGTCCTACCTTTTAAATTCCTATATTCACCTTAGTTAAGATGAAAATCCTATCCAAAAGAAAGAAGTTAGACCAAAATAATATATTTTTATGTAAATAGTAACATAGTACAACAAATATTTCCACAATGTGCCAACAATAAAAATATGAATTTTTATGTAGACTTATTCTTTGAGGTGCCCTTTGTGAAAATCTCACATCGATAATCCGCACTTTTATAAAATTGTATATAAACAAAGCACTATGATGCTTTGGTAAGTTTGGTTAACATTGGAGAGTTGGGCTGATGGGCTTGATAGGGTCGTTTTTGGATTTCGCTTCGATTAATAATAATTATATTAATCTACTAAATTAAGGAGATTTATTTCCTAAGTTAATTAGGTGATTTACTTCCTTGTTTCATATAGTTGACACATCCTTATATAATTAGGAGATATTCTCCTAATTAATAACTATATCTATTTTCTTGTAAAGCACCCTCATAAACTCCTATATATTTCCTTATGGAAAAGAATACAATTAACATAAATTATTCAAACCATATTCATATTTTTAGCACAATTCTCTGCCAGTTGAGCTTCCTTCTTGCCTTTACAGGCCATTATCACTGATCTATTATCCATTTTAACCCTTTGCTTCTACAAACATAAAATGAAAATAGTTATCCAAATGCTTCTACAAACAAAAATGAAAATAATTATCCTTTGACTATGTAATCAAAAAGAGCCAAGCAATATATAGGGGTATATATCTATATACAAGAAGTACTTACAATGGGTTGAACAACCTCATATGAATGCCGAGTTTTTTGACTTGCATCTGCAAGTAGTAATGGGAACAAAATTACCAGACAAAGGAAGTAATTGTGAGTTATTTTTTGCCCTGTGTTCTCTAATTCTTGCTTAAATAAGAATGACAATTAGAGGGTATATTTTAGATATAAGTACAAATTATACTTTTATCTTTTTTTTTAGTACAAATTATTGGAGAAAGAGGGGGTTTGCACAAATACTCATTCGATGCATGGAGTTTCGAACCTCTGCCCATATAAACAAAAGTGAAAGCGCTCAACCAACTAAACTATACCCAATGACAATCATACTTTGACCATCAAATGGTTGCCAACACGAACAAACACAAAAACTAGAATACCACACACAACAAAGCTGAAAAGATAAAATTCCTTTAAAAGTCTAAATTATGCCAAGTGTGCATTCATTAATTCTTGAGAGAATAATAGCAATAGGATATGGAAGAAAAAAAATTATGTTATATGGAAGAAAAAAAATTATGTTAAATATACCATAATTTAATTAAAATACTTAGAGTCTAAACCCTAAGGCCTCGTTTGGGTCATGGAATGAATTTGAGGGAAAATCATTTCCCATGTCATTCCCCAAGGAATGAGAATGGAAGATTCCTTTCCCACGTTTGGTAATGCTGGGAAAATAATCAAGAAATATCACTTTATTTCCTTTCCCATGTTTGTTTTGAGTAGGAACGAAAAACAAAGTTTGTATAAATTTTCAATTATACTCATATTAAATCAAATAAAAAAAGAATGCATCTAATGATATACTGTAATTCTAAATTGTTAATGGGGATAAAATGGTCAAAAATATATATATTTAATGTTAGCTTATTTCCCCAAACTTTACCATGTGGAGGGAAAACAAAACCAAAGTTGGAAGGATGACTTCACTTTCCCCCATACTTTCCCATGAGCCATACAACGATTTCCCATACATAGACTTACCAAACATGGGAAAACAATTGATTTCTCATTCCCAAGTCTCATTTCCCATGAACCAAACAGGGCCTAAACCCTCTTTTGTAACAACAAAGAAAAAAATAAAACTCTTTATCTGATTGAATACAGGGTTGTTTATCAACGGTGTGTTAGTTGGATTGACTTAAGTTTTTAGTGCACTCCCAAGTGGTCCTCGGTTCAAGCCCCCATGGTGCCCTTGTGTGTAAGTTTCCTACCTCCCTTTTCTATCTTGGACAACCAAAAAAAAAATCTTTGTTCTAAAAAATTAGAACACAACTCCAATACCAACTCAAATAAATTGGTGGAATACAAATCTAATTAATAGGGTGTTTGATAGAATCACTCAAAATAACAAAGTGAGAATAAAAAACCTTTCTCAAGTGTAATTAATTGGTGCAATACAACTCCAATACAACTCTTAATCTCTTTATCATAAAATTGAATTACTATTTTTTATTTATATATTATTATAAAATTATTCATGGTTGAGCTTTTATTCGTTATTAGGTCTACTTTTAGGATCCAAATTCACCTTGGGTTGGCGCTTCCCAAACTTGCCTGAATTGAATGCCACTACCAAAAACGCACAAAATTACAGATTTTGGGGGCACACAACGTAAGAGAACCTAAACAATCGCCATCTCTAAACCCAAAATCACGCACTCAGTTTTGCCTCTGTAGACTGCAGTACACCCAGCCAAACGCTAAATTCATTCGCTCTCTTTACTTTGCGTCTTCCATGGAAGCCCTTGCAAGCTCTGCGTTTGTCCCGGAGACGCACCCAGTTCTTCACAACCCTACTTCAATCAGAACACCAAATAAGCGAAGTGGGTTTCTCAAAATCAGTCAAAGTTCTCATTTTGTTGGGCTTCGGGTTCAAGCTCTCTCAGGGGAGGCTTCTGGGTCCGGTGACAGTGAAGAGGTCAGGCCCTTGAATAATGGGTTTGGTTTAGTTTCTGAAGAGATTCGCTCTTTGTCTCAGGTATGTGTTTTTCAACTGTCTACATATGCTTGTTTGTATATTAATCTGCAATTGTGTGTGCATTTTTTTTATTTATAGTTTTAATAAATCCTGTTTGGTTGCTATGCAGTTGTGGAAACTGAAAATGTATGGAAATTGAATGTTAGTTGATATTGGTTTTAGTTTTCTTATGTGTAAAACTTTTAAACATTTGTGATCAAAGGAAAAGTAAGGAATTTGACATGTATTGGAACCGTTTTATTGGTTTTGCTGAAAAATCAGCAATCTTTATGAAGAAAGAAACCTGTCAAGTATACTTAAATTTTGAGAAAGGAATTTGACATGTATTGGAACCGTTTTATTGGTTTTGCTGAAAAATCAGCAATCTTTATGAAGAAAGAAACCTGTCAAGTATACTTAAATTTTGAGATAAATCCTTGATATTCTGAGGAAATAGACCCAGCAATTTATATCAGCAAGGAGGTGTAACTGAAAAGAAAAAAACATCAGCAAGGACTAGTTAAATGCTGCAAGTGCAACAATATCTGAACACTCTCAGGTTCCTCCCAACCATAGGTGATACAGCAGATTGGCCCAAAACAGCAAGACGACCTAGTGGAGTGATAACATTTCACAAAGTGCATTTAGCCAATTCACAATCCATGATTGAGACTGAGAATTCAACTTAAAACCTTCAATTGCATTCCTCCAAAACCTACTATCAAAACTACATTCAGAAAGTAGGTAAGCTCGGGAGACCATAGAACATTGCCTCGCCAACCCTAACTTGCCATCCTTTGTCTTGTAGTTAAATGATTTTTAACATCTAACTGAGCTTCAAACGATGCTTGTGAATAGAATCTTGATCAGAAGGTAGTCTTTAACAGGTCTATTATTTATAGCTTTGGTGTGGAATTATAAACATATGGAAACTTTAAGAATGGAGAATTAGGTCACTCCAAATTCGTTTTGCAGTATTAACACGTCTTTTGGTACATAGTTGTTTGTTTGCTCTCATTTTTCTAAATGCATCTGATCATATTCTGTCTTCTGTTT
This sequence comes from Prunus mume, assembly GCF_029339155.1. Classification (NCBI taxonomy): domain Eukaryota; kingdom Viridiplantae; phylum Streptophyta; class Magnoliopsida; order Rosales; family Rosaceae; genus Prunus; species Prunus mume. Next base: position 14,907,290 of record NC_142701.1, on the reverse strand, counting down.
ACTTGTTTTGAAGGGTAATTTAAATCAGTCTGATAGTAGTGAGAAGAATGTGAGTGAGGCATTAAATTTAGACATGTCTCTTTCCACCCCGTCTGCAAATGGAGCAGCAGGGGGAACGAGAGCTGGGCTCTTTAGAACTCCAATTTCTGGAGGGGTGCAGAGTGCAACTTCAGCTCATGGGTTACCTCGACCCGCCTTAGCTGTACGCAATCTTATGGAGCAGGTAAATACCTTTTTTCTTCTTTTTCTTTGTGGATTTTGAAAGATACAATAATTTCTGTTCACTGGGACAGGATTTATTATAGCTAGTAGCTTATTTATTTTTAAGCTGCTAAATATATTTTGCTTCCTAATTCAAGGCTAGATTTGCTCATTTGTGCACCGTAATGTCGCGCATGCACCATCGACGAGAAGGATATCCATTTGGTTCTCTGGTTGATTTTGCACCTGATTCTACCGGGCGTAAGTTGTTGAATATGTTCATTTAAGTAAACAATTTAGAGTTCTCCCTCAATTGAAAAAAATCTGCGTGTAAAGTAAAAATTTAGGTGGTCAATCAGACAGAACTGTAGATCACTCCTTTTACTATGTTCTTTTTCTTTATATAACTTGAACAATATAGTGTATGCTATGAAATTCAACACGCTGTCTGTTTTGTCTTTGGTTATGTTGGTTGACAGTTTGAACCGTAGTCCTTTGTATTTGACCATTTTTTCTTTTGGTCTGTATTTTGGACCTCTGGCTGATCATTCTACTATTCACTGATGGTATACAGATCCTATATTTTCGTTTTCACCATTGGCCATCCACACACGGAATCTGTTAGCTGATCCAAGATGCACACTTGTTGTGCAGGTTAGTGATTTGATAACTCTGTCAATTTACCTATTTGTTCACCTTTTGGATTTTGTTAAGCTTTAGCTTTTGTAGATTCCTGGATGGAGCGGCTTGTCAAATGCAAGGGTAACCATTTTTGGTGATGTCTACCCACTTCCAGAGCATCAACAGGTGATTTCTAACTCATGCATAGCTGAGGAAATATTGGGGTTACCTTGCCAGAAGTTTTCGCTTTTCCTTTAGCCATAATGGTGTTGTGGAACATGAAGCTTTCCCCTATAGCTCTTTTTGTTATTGTATGGATTCTCATTTATATTGAAATTTTAAGATATGGATCTCATTTCATAATTTTATTTTCTCATTTAAGAAAATATGAAATGATTGATTTTGAAGATAGTACTTAAAAAGTAGGTATTTTTTCCTTCGAGCTCATATTTAGGGTCAATTCGTGGTTCATTGGGTTAATTGTATAGTTGGATGGCAGGTGACCATATGAATCTGGTCAGGGATAGCTTGAGTTTTTAAGAATAGTATTTAACTTGCAGCTGTTGCTACTGCATGTTTAGCTTAAATATGTGTATGGTAGACAATAGAGAAGGGTTTTTCTAGCAGTAGATTTATTGTATTTGGCTGTGTTTGTAGGAATGGGCTCATAAACAATACATAGCAAAACATCAACAGGGGCCTTCTCAACAATGGGGAAACTTCTACTACTTCAGGATGCAGAACATAAGGTTGGTTGTTAGTTTTGCCTTGAGTAATTTGTACAGTTTGTGCTTATTTTACGATTAGAAAAGCTCTCTTGTGTTTCAGGTTCTGTTCTTTGCATTGTATCTGTAATTGCATTTTGACTGCTAGGCTCTTATGAACTATTAAGTTGAATTTTACATTTACATTGTACATTGTACATTTAATATTCTTTAACTTGCAAAAACCGATTTGGGATTTTGAACCTTTTATGGACTTCTGAAAATGTAATCCCTTTGTCAAGGGCCTCTTTAAAGCTTTAGTCCATTTTCAACAGGGGATAGGTCATCTTTCTTATTAGGTGGTTAAGGTGTTGACTATGAACCACTAGGTAGATTCCATGTTTCTGCGTACTGCCTTTCTCTATTGATTGTTCTTATAAAATGGAACTTTTTGGACAGAATATTGAAAAGTTATTTATTCGTATAGATGAATTAGGTGATGCATTGTGAAAAATACAAGTGAACTATATTCAGGTTAAAGTAATATCGATATAGTGGAGTCACAGCCTTGCTATGGGGAAAAGTGAATGTAAAAGTATTCCGGCTTGTATTTCTGGGCACAAATTTCTGATGTTGCCACATGGCCAGTGCAGTCTGTGTGCATTTTTTCTTAAAATTTAAGACTGTTGTTTATTCAATGTCTTTATTCCATGCTGGAACTTATATTGTTTATTTCTTGCTATCAGTGACATATATTTCATTGGTGGATTTGGCACTGTTGCTTGGGTTGACGTCAAAGAATATGAGGCCCTTCAGCCTGATAAGATTGCAGTTGATGGAGGGGAGCAGAACCTGAAGGTGGGTGCTCTGATTATTATTATTATTATTGCTATTATAATTATATTATCATTAATATTTTGAAATATCCTATTGAAAAAGTCAGTTTGAAATGAAAGACCAAGAAGGGAACTAATTTGCATGTAAGGCTGTAAGGGACATTTCTTTAGTGCTTTGTATATGCCCTTGATAGATCTTGGTCAACACATGGCATGCTTGTCTCGTCCATGTAATCTTTATGCCATCTTGTATTATTTATCTGTTTGTATGGGTCTCTTGTTTTCCGCTTGTAGATTTTGCAAATTTGCATCTCACTTTTAATATGCACAGGTTGGGGCTTTGGTGGACTTAACCATTTTTAACTCTCTATACATTTAGGAACTTAATGCAATCTTTTCGAAGCCCCTGAAAGAGCTTTTGTCTGCCGAATCTGAGGTCGATGATGCTGCTCTCATATCCATAGACAGCAAAGGAACTGATGTTCGCGTCCGTCAGGGTGCACAGGTAAGTTTTTTAAACTGACAACCTTCTGAATTTCTTATGCTATCTTGTTTCTTGTACTCCTTTCTCATGATTGTAAAAAATTATCTTTTGGTTATTGCAGTTCAACATACAGAGGATATCATTTGACGAAGGCCATTCTGTCGAGACGTTAGAGGAAGCCAAGGCTGCTCTTAGGAAACTTATAAACAAAGGCCGAGTATTTAAGTTATAAAAGTAAAAGACAGGCATCGCCTTATAATGCATTTGCCTTTCTGCCTTATGAGAGATAAGGAGAATGGATAAGCGTGGATGGTTGGTGACTGTAAAACAAGTCGCAGTCCTTTCAAATTTCAAATTTGAGAACAATAACCACATCCGTTTTGTCAACTTACATATAATGCTGTTAATCTATAGGAACTGTAATAATAGCACCATTATATGAAGAAAATGAGAGAACATTATCATGTTGGTAAATTTTGTTTCATGAGCTAAAATGGAGTTTTTTTATATAGAAATTTAGTTATGTACTCAATCTTAGACATAGTTTTATAGAGAAATCCTACACCATTTACAGACTATAAACACACCCAAAAAAAAAACCCAAAAATTGACAGCTGTCAATTTTTTTAATTTAATAGTTGTTTTTTAGTTTATTTGTGTGTGTTAAATACCTATATTGTCCTTGTACTATGAATTTAAGAGATTAAAGTCAGATCTGCCTAGATCTATCATAAAACCAAATATGCCCAAATCTGCCAAAAAAACCAAGTTAGATTTATTTTCTCCTTTCTTGCTGGTGTTTTCTCTGGTGTTGGAGCAAGAGGAGCTCAGTCTCAAGTCCAACTATATTCTTCATCTTTAATCTACAATTTTCAATATTTCACCTTCGATTTCTTGTTCTAAAATCGTGCTTCTATTCATTTTTTTTATCGGGATTGTTCAAGACCTCAAACAAACCTCGATCAGATGCTCTTAGCTCCACTCCTCATCTTTGAGCTCTACTCCTCTTTCGCCACCTCCTCGTTGTAGTTATCGTCATCGTCGTCGTCGTCGTTGTCGTTTGGTTTGGACTTGAGATTTTTGATCTTTTGCTTCAATTATGTGTTTCTCTTCAGATTTTAGTTGATTTTGAAAATGTATTTTAAGCTTTGATGATCGATTTAACTTTTGTTACTATTTCAGTTATAAATCTCATTTTTGTTTAACAATGTACTTCTGTTCACCCCGTTTTGTGATTTCTCCTGAGATGGAAGGGCAAAGTTCCCCACTGCCTTGAAAACCATTGACTAGTCAACAAGTCAGCTTTCTTTAGTGTATAAGCGTGCCACGGCTGGCAATGAAAATCCTAACAGACTTATTCTAGAGTAGATAACTTGCGCCTCAAGTCACTGATTTCTATAAACAAACGATTGTGAATTTGGGTGAGGAATATCTCTTAAGTAAGTTCTTTTCTTGCCTCAGACTGGTGAGGACTTTAGTAATTTATCTCAGTAAAAAGAAGTTGTTCGCGAATGGTTGATGGAATTTAAGTCTTAGTGAGCGCCTTTACAAAACTATAAAAATAAATACCCACGTTAGAAAGATAAAAGACAATTTGGAACTCCATTTGCGGATGGGAAGCTCGATCCGGGCTAGACTGGAAATATCTAGGTGGATGAACTATTAACAACTTCAATTGCTAAGCTTCAGCTGTAAATCGATACCAAAGGTCAATTTTGGCAGAGCTTTAATATACTTCAAGCTTTTGTGAGGCTTTTGAGTGGGCAGCTGCGGCTTCTTGATCTGAGATGGCGTAGTGGTGCTTTTGAGGACTTGATGAGCTAGAGACTGCACTGTAAAATTTGTTGAGGTTTTCATGTTTGGGAAAAGCTCAAGCTCTACCTGTCTTGGTTTTTTGCTGAACCAAATTTGTAACGAGAGAAATCTCGTTTTAAATGACTTATTTTCTAAGTCTGAACCTTGTGAATTCTGATCTAAAGCTGGTTTCATTTGGAATTCAAGTGAGCTTCTGGTTGATTTTGAGTTGTTTGTTTGGTTAATGAATTGATCGTTTTTTTGTTGTTTTTCAACCTGTTCACCCTCTCTTATATTTATAGAAAAATGTTTTCTGGAGCAGGGTAATTTTTTAATAATGGGCGGCAATTTCTTAAGAAATATCTTTTTAATTTTAAAACACAAGAAAAATGAATTTTATCTAATTTTTGGCAGTCGAGCTCTCAATAGTCACTTCTCTGTCTTTGAAAGAGAACCTAACTCCTTTCTAATCCAACTGCCCTTATGAGATCCCAAACCGTGATGGTTAGCTTGATTTCCTGTTTGAACAACTCTTTACCCTTCTACTTATTTTCTTTTTTGAAATAACAAGGCATGCTTATCTCTTGGGACAATCACCCTATTTGAAATAGAGAAAATATCTCTGAATATATATATATATATATATACATGTAAGAGAGGATTTTGATCTTCTGGTGGCAGAAATTCAGAGAAGTCCTTTTGCCACTGACCTGCTTTAATTAATTCTCAATCAACTTAGTTGAGTTTGTTGACTTTTCCATTTTGGTAGTCACGTGGATTCTAGAAACGGGTCTCTTCCTTTTTTTTTTCTTTTAAATCATGCTGCGCCCATTTTGATTTGTCTGGAGCCAAAAGGTAACTGCTTTTCATTTGGGGGCCCAAGTTTGCTTGCCACATTTTGATGAGTCTTGGGCTGGGCCTCTTTGGACTTTGGGTTTTGCCTTTCGTTTTGCAAAAGCCCAAGCTGCTTGAGTCTTGTAGCTTTTATTCTGGGCTTTCTCCGTGTTGGGTTGGGCGCGTTTAATTTAGGCCCAAACAACTTCTATGACAAAATATTAACAATGTACTTCTATGACAGAATATTAACAATATACTTCTACGACATAATAGTGTTAACAATTGTTGAGACCCAAAAAATCCACGGCTTGGCCCAAATGAATTCTTGGCTCAGCGCAATACCTTATTGAGAAAAATTTTGACTTGGAGCACACAAAAATCCTCCATGCACGAGTCACACTCCACGCGCCATGCCAAATAAATAATCTGTCATGCTAGGAATCGAGATTAAGATTATAAAATGCATTATCTTTGCAAATCCATGCTAATTATCCTGTCAAGCATAATAATTAAAAGCATGCCAAGCGATATGCCATGCCAATGATTGAAATAATATTATAAAATACAAGCTCATGCTAAACTAAGCACCGTGTCCCTCTTCAAGGACGATAAAATTGAAGCGCGCCAAGAAACATGCCATGCAAAGCAAGGAATTATTATTCCGCACCCAACCACACTACAAGCCTAAGAGGGCCCAAGCTGCTCAAATACCCAGGGCTTGCTTGAGTGGGTTGTGGTATGGACGGTAAGGAATCAACAAGAGGCCCATTGATGGGCCGAGAAATGGAAAGTCTCGGGTTGCTTGGGAGCCTTAGGACTCAAGCCCATTTCTTAGTCCCAAACATGTGGGTGAGCACAAGAGGGAAAAGAAATAGCCCAAATAGAGCCAAATAGCCTATTGACTCAAAAGCCCAATGTTTAACAAAATAGCCTACTTATTTAATGAACCACTTTGGCTCATGCAAAACTCTACAATAAGCCACAAAAAACCTCAGCCCTTGCTAGAAAAAATAGAAGTCACGAAGAGAGGGTCATATGGTTCATTGAACAAAGCTGCTGGAGGTTCCAGCACATGGTGGGAGCAAGTTCCAAGCAAGAAACATTCAAGGAACCAAGGGATATTAGCCTGCAAGCTGTCAGAAGCACCCTTCGAACCAACATATTTATCCCAACTCATTTTCCCATCAGACTTGGCCATGGAAAAAAGAGAAGAAAACAATAAAAGAGATGGCTGGAAATGGAAGTCTGCCATTGAGACAGCTGAGGGAAAAAAGGGCCTTGAGCTTCAAAAACTCTGATCTTGTGCAAATAGATAGAAGAGATTTCATCAAAATGGGAAAAGCCATGGGAGGAGATAGAAATTAGGGAAAAGCTTAGCCAAAATGGATAGAAGCCATTAGGGTTTCTTGAAAATTGGTGGTTTCCAGCGGCTATAAATTGAGGCTTCTCCTACCTAACAAATCCAACTTACATCTGGAGAGCAAGCTTCCTCTCTTCCTTGCAAAAACCCAGCAACCTTGTGCACTATTCACCTTTTTCTCCATTCTTCTTTTCTGGCAGACAAAGCATCTGTCAAGCTGCCGGAAGAATTATGTTCTCTATGCCTTCTTTCTTAGCCAAATCTCTCACAAAACTTCCCCTTTCTTACCCTAATACTTCATTTTCCCTCAAAGCAAGCCTAAACTTCCCCTTTCTTAGTTGCTGTTATTTTAGTCGGTGAAAGCAACCAAGATGCTTCCTAAGGCTTTACTGCCCTTTCGAAGCATTTTGGGGCTTAATTTTCTATCTCGACACAGGGGACGATTTCTTGATTTCCTCCTTACGGCCCATTTGTAGCTGCAGGAAGAAAAAAAGCCCATACAACAATCTGGGCTCAGCTTATTTTGAGTTGGTCTAGTTTGTTCTTTCTTCATCTTTTCTTTGGTGGACATGTATTAGAAATAGCAACATGACAAACATTAATCAACATGACAGTAAACTAGTAGTATTATTACCCTATACTGGAATATTATAGGGGTAAACATGCATTAGAAATAGAATGTCATAGGAAATAGCAGTGTTATTACTCTAGACTAGAGCATTACAAGAGTAGATATGCATTAGAAATAAAATGTCATAGGAAACTAGCAATATTATTACCCTAAACTGAATATTACAGAGTAGACATGCATTAGAAATAGGATGTCATATGAAACTAGTATTGTTATTACTCTAAACTAGAACATTACAACTATTAATCAACATGACAATAAACTAGCAATGTTATTACCCTAGATTGGAACATTACAGCCATTAATTAACATGACAGTAAAGTAGCAATGTTATTACCCTAGACTGGAACATTATATGGGTAGACATGCATTAGAAATAAGATATCATAGGAAACAAGCAGTATTATTACCCTACACTAGAACATTACAAGGGTAAACATGCATTAGAAATAGGATGTTATAGAAAACTAGTAGTGTTATTACCCTACACCGGAACATTACAGCCGTTAATCAACATGACAGAGCAGTATTATTACCCTAAACTGGAACATTACAACAATTAATCAACATGACAGTAAAGGTGTGGAACATTACAGTCATTAATTAACATGACACGTTAATGAAACTATGGTTTTCAAGATCTTTTGTTTGTAATGAGTTGTTTGGATTTTTTTAGTAAAATTGGGCTGGGCTTGTTTTGAGCGCTATTTAAGTTTTTTGTGTTGGTCTTTTTTTTTTTTTTTTAAGTTGATCAATAACAGTCATGTAATTTATAAGAATTTAAATACTAATTTTTTATGTAGTAAATGAGTTTTGGGTGTGTTTCTAAAGTGCATTTCATGTGGGGTTTTTTTATATATATTATAATTTCAGCCTCTATTTTGGGTATATTAGTGAAGTTTCCTTTTTACAGTGCATTATTTATTCTCAATCTGGGAGTTACTGAGAAGTAAAAAAAAAAAAAGCATCTGAGTTTCTAAGAGTCTTTTTGATATAAATACAAAATATCCTTTGGACTCACATGGGAGGAAAGACATTAGACTTTTCTCTTCTCATCTTGTTAATGTTGTGGATATATATCTTGTTAATGTTGTGGATATGTTTTGGAAGACCTGTATGACAGATAGTGTGCCGTGGATTTACCAAATTTTTGGAGCTTTTCATCTGTCTATTCAATCCCTTTAGGGAGACAAATTTTCCATCCAAGGGTCAAAACTATGCCACCTATTAGATCAGTGGATTGGATTAGTCCACTTCATCATGTTATATCCTTAATGATGACTATACCTTCTCAGGTGGCAGTGGCACCAAAATTCCATGACCTTGTGGCTTGTGCCTGGCAGCAGGTTCATGCTTAGTCAAATTCCTAGGAGGTAGCATCGAGCCTTTATTAGCCTTTATTATGCTTAGTCAAATTCCCACATGAAATTACTAAGTGAGGAATTTTCCATGTTGGGTAGCTCTCCATAATAAGTTCACCAACTTTCAATGGTCCGTATGAGATATATGACATGAGATCAAAGCATATACTTGTTTGGACATTGAAAAGAAAAATACTATTAGATTAGAAGCTACTTCATCACTCATGCATAAATTACCATACCATGCGTGACATACGTCATGTTAATTTGATGCTGCACCGCTGTTTTGTGCACCCTAGACCTGACCAGTTTTTTCTCGGTGCTTCCATTTGTGAGCTTTACCTTTGGTTCACCGTCCGTACAGAGAAACGACAGACAGCGTGGAGAGAAGAAAGAAGAAAGAGACTTGGATTGAGATATGTTTGTCTTATAAGTCATAACTTTAGGTTTTTGCTAAATTTAAAGTTAACTCACAGGAACAACTGTAGAAAATAAACCAAGTTATTGGAGTGAAAAGCTATAATTTCATGAACAGGACAAAAAACAACAGGTACTACAGTCCACCATTCTCTTTCCAAAATGAAAATTTACCGTCTTCTTCTAAATCAACAATGAAAAGAAAGAAAAGGAAAAAAGAAACAGAAACTCATTTTACCTTTCCTTTGCCATGAACAATCAGAACAAATCAAACCAACCCAGTCTTGGAGCTCTCTACCATCTGCCCTATAACACCTCACTTTCCCAAGAATCACAGCCATAAATCCCCAACAACCTACAAGAAGACAAAGATAGCTTTCTTCAATGGCAGAAACCAGTACTAGCAGTAGCAACAGTTTCTTCAATAACACCAATGGGGGCTCACCAATTTCCTACATAGCCCAAGACCACCTCTTTACAATCTTGTTGCTTCTTCCTGTAGATTCAATTCTTTGCTTTGCCATGGCCTGCAAGAAGTTTAGAGCTTTGACAGCCTCTGACACTCTGTGGGAGTCCATATGCAGAAGGGACTGGGGTCCCAAATCAGTTGAGGCCCTCAAGGCTTCAAATTTTCATCATCAGCTGCCTTGGATGAGGCTCTACAAGCAAGTCTCTCGCGTGGACTCTGTTTATTGCCATAAATTGTCTAACCCAGATGGGGAATTGGTGTTTCCAAGTCCCAGGGCCTCTCATTCTCTCAACTTTGTGTCTGATTGCTTGGTTTTGTTTGGTGGTGGCAGTGAGGGAGGTCAGTCAGTTAATCTTGTTGAAGATTCTCCCAGCTCTACTTTTCTTTTGTTCGTGCTTCTGGTTTATTTGTTTATGTTTCATGATGAAAAATCTCATGTTCTGTGTTTTGATGATTGGCTGTTCATTTTATTTATTTAATGGGGCTTCTGAGACGTCTTCCTGGTGTTTTGGTTTGAAAAATTATACTGCTTGAGATTTCACCATCACAACTTTATATTTTATTGAACTTTATAATCCATTGGCTAGATGAAAGTCATTCCACATGCATTTTTATAAACAATATAGAACATCTCATAAAATATATGTTCATAAGTAGTCTCTTCTAGTTTTTCATGCCCCCTCCTACTTGTTCCACATCATTTATACTGGGTCTCTTTGGTTTTGGAGGCTTTCTGAACTTGTAAAATCAGTGGAGATGTTGTGAGCATTGATAAAATGTCTAATTGTTTTTACGACAAAATTATAGGGAAACTCTATGATGAAAAAAGGACCACCATGACAATAATGCTTCATATCTTGCCTTGCATGAATTGCATGTAAGAATAAGCTTTTTAGAAGTCTGACCAACCTGAACCTGACCAGATAATGAAGGTCTCTCTCTCTACATTAAAGACAAAATGGTCAAACGAATAGTTGGCAACCTGATCAATTTCTAAACCCCATCCCTCTGCTCCTCCTGAATTCTAATCTTGAAATATCAAATTTTTTGATTTTGTTGTTGTTGTCAGTTCTTGGTTTGATCGAGTAAATGATGGAACTTGGAAGAACATTTTTTCCATTGATCAGAGAGGTTAGGTTGTACTAGAGTCGATGCCCAGCTTCTCAAGATTCAGACTTATGCTTACAACTCTACTGTTCCTCTTAATCTGCAGAACTGCAGAATATTAGAAGAACATGCTGAGAATAAATGACTTGTGGTTTCAGTTCTGATATTCAGAAAATTTAATCTATGCAGGCTATAAAACCCTATTCAAGTGTCTTTTTTTTTCCTGTAGATAACCTCTTTCAAACTTGTAAGCAGGCAATGAAATTGTTTTAGAAACGATTTAAACAACAACTCAAGATGCTTGTGGTCACCTTTCTATAACTGAACACCTGCTCCAAATTGTATTTAGTTCCAATTTTATCATGGTTACTAAGAAAGAGAGTCAGCCATACCCTCCCTTGGAATCAGGTCGCACGTAGATAGTTGGATGTGTACCGGTTGGGCCAGTCTTGCCATTGGTAAATTCTTATTTCCATTTCGAATTACTACAGAAATTTAGAAATTATGGAAATTTTATACTATTTACCACAATATTGCACAAACGGTCCCTTAATATGCCAATTCTCATGCCAAATAGAAGTGCCTTCTTTCATATTCAGTAATTACTTGTCACATTTAAATAGCAGAAGTTGATACTAGACCTGTAGGATCACTAGGTTTGAGGCTTTTCTTTCCTATTTCTCTTCATATCATTAGTTAACATTAGTCTTATAGTTTGAAACTAGGCCCTTCTATGTCAGTCAAGAAGGGCATGGTCAAATAGCTATACATAAGGATAGTCTCCATTTACACCAGTTGCTTTGTTACTTAGCATGCCTAGACTTGTTTTGAACTCTGTTTCCTTCTAAATTTAGCCTTTAAACCTTTGCTCACAGGTGTTGGCTGACTGAGTAGATGTTTGAAGTTATATTTACATAATTTGTAAAACATTTGTCGTTCTATAATCTGCACCATGCCACTGTTTAATCTAATTCTTGAATGAAAGAATTTTTGTTCACAAAAGGCAGAAATCTAAGATGTGCTATATCCATTTAGGAGTGTAGTATTCCTATGAACCCTGAGAATCTACTTCTACTTGTAACCACCTAAAAAAGAAGACTAAAAAACATAGTTCTTGAGCTGCACAACAAGGTGCTGTCTTCTTTTTAGTCAGTTAATAACCAAGTTTTTCTATTCTTTTCTCAAAGGCTCTTTCAAACTTCAGCAGGTATAATCTATCCCTTTTGTCTAACTTTGCCTATGGTTTTTTTTTCATCAAACTGTGAGAAGAAAACAATAATCTGGACACCACTGAGTCTGAATAAAGTAGATTAATTTGGTTTCATTTATCAGAAGTTGAAGTTATCAGTACAAGCTAGTCACTCCTATAAACATTTATTGAGCCGTGCAAGATTACTGTATGAATATGATAGAATTATAGAACAACTAACCATCTTAAATGAATTGTCTTCTCAGTTGTCCTTGGGGCATGCTTGTGTTTCTTGTCATGTACTTTTATTTTAATAACCAACCATTCTGTTTCTGTTGTTTGTTATTTTTTAGGACGCCATCTAGATGACACATGGGTGGCATACGTTGGTAATGATTTTCGGAGAATGTTGAAGTGGCAGAAGATCAATTCAGGCATTCCAAGTGGCAGATTTGGGCATTCATGTGTTGTTATTGATGATTTTCTTGTTCTATTTGGAGGAATAAATGACAATGGAAACCGTCACAACGATACATGGGTTGGGAAAGTAGCATGCCATGAGACCCTTGGTATCACACTGTCATGGAGGCTGCTTGTCGTGGGGCCCGATGCACCTTCGCAGCGAGGGGCTCATGCTGCATGCTGCATTGATGGCAGAAAGATGGTTATCCATGGAGGAATTGGGCTGCATGGTGTCAGGTTGGGTGATACATGGGTGTTGGAACTCTCCGAAAACTTTCGATTTGGAACTTGGTATGAAATCGTGGCTCATCCATGTCCGCCAGCTCGCTCAGGACACACATTGACTTGCATTGGGGGAACCCGAACAGTTTTATTTGGAGGGAGAGGATTGGGCTATGATGTGCTTCATGATGTCTGGTTCTTGGATATTCATGATGGTCAACCTAAATGGGTACAAATACTCTATGAATTACAAAATGTTCCTGGAGGAGTTTCCCTCCCTAGAGTTGGTCACTCAGCTACTCTCATCTTAGGAGGTCATTTGCTGATTTGTGGAGGAGAGGATTCGTACAGACACCGGAAGAATGACTTCTGGGTTTTAGACATAAGTGCAGTTCCATCCATTACAATGCAGCCGACTACACTCAACTCTGTGCAGTTATTGGCAAAAATGTGGAAAAGGTTGAAGGCAAACGGTTACAAACCCAAATGCCGGTCATTCCATCGTGCCTGCACAGATAATTCCGGGCGTTACTTGTTTATGTTTGGTGGAATGGTGGATGGCGTACTTCAGCCTGCTGACCCTGCCGGGCTGAGGTTTGATGGAGAGCTCGTCCTTGTGGAGCTTGTGCTCCAGCTGTAAGGAGGAATGAATATATCTTTGGTACAAAAGATGAAATTGCTTTAATTATAGAAAGGAAAGGAGACTTTTTTCAACTGGTACGGGCTTCCTAAAATAGCCATTAGCTCCAGCATCAACAAAGGTTGGCTCTGCGAATGCGTCACTAGTCAACCCAAAAATTGGCACTCCAAATCCCAACAATTCTTTTAACTAGCCATGGCTGAGTTAAGAGAATTGCTGCGATTTTGGGTGCCATTTTTGGGTTGTCCTGGACCACTAGTACTTACGCGTTCACATAGCCAGCCTTTGTTGCTACCGAAGCTGATGGCTACTTTAGGAAGCCCCTAACAATCGAAAACTTGCCATCATATTTGATCACGTGCTCCAATCTATGTAAACAGTTGAGGTACGTGCATACGTATAAACAAAGCCTCCTTTCCTAAAGCATCGGCATAATTTGGTTAATTACTTGCCATTCCAGTACACCAAGTCTTGTACATAGTTGCTCATAACTTGCTCTGTACGTCTCTTTTGAATTGAGATTATCTGTTCTACGAGAAAAGGCAAAAAATTAAAAAATTAGAATTGAGATTCTCTGACTAAACGAATTTTTCATGCATTGTTATTTTCCATGGGGTTTGGAGAGCTTATTTCTAACTACATTTGCATTTCGAGTAGTCAATGTGGAATCTGCATCATATATGTGAATGAGAAAAATGGCAATGCCCCAATCAATGGAATAGTTCTTTTGTTATTTTTTTTTATACAAGCGATAATGTGGGAGGGTGAATTGAACCTAGGACTTCGGGTGCAAGGGTAAATACTCTAAATCGATGGGAGTAGTTTTAAGTGCCTTTCTATTTTAGGGTGTGTCATTTTCAGTGGCAACCTGGCCAACGTCATTTTGTCGTTTGTTCTGTATTTTTTCTTGGAAAGCAAACCAATAATTTGAAGGTATGTATATCTTAGGACCACTAATGTCACTAGAGTAAGTTGACTGGGATTGAATTTAATTTTTACGTGGGACCATAAAAGATCACAATAAGCTTTATAAGAGAAGCGTGAGAGGCCTAGAGGTAAATGAGTATTTACCTTGCAGGTATAGTTTTGGGTAATATTTCTCACTTTGTTAGGTTCTTCTAAAAGAGAAAAGCCATATTATTAGTTACTTTTAACAGATTAAACGCATAAAATGCATAAAAAATCAATTAAAGAAAGAATAATGCCAACTATAAAACTCATCTAAATACTTTTACATTTGCTTACAATTGGGTGAAACCTATGAAACTTTGAGTTTAAAATCTTCATTCTCGACCTCAACCCTTTTGCAAGCAATAATAGCCTGCAAAGCCATAGTCCATAAGAATACGTAAGACGCCCATTTATAATTCCTTGTGAAAAGCAATACAAGATGCAAACAGCTGTTGCTGCAAAGAAAAGACAACATGACCTGGCTGCTCCCTGTTTACGCTCATTAACAACAATGTCTTGATTTGTATCTTAAAAGAAGAAAAAATAAATGTATTGATTTGAACTAATCATCAACATGTTGTACATTAATAATTCAGATGAATGAAAAATTTCGATAAACTCAAGTTGATATACAATACAAGGTTACATAACCAGGTTATATTTGCCCACAACAATGAGAATTACAGCAATAGAATATGTCCACAAGATTTCCTCTAAGTAGGTGATTTTTCCATTTCATTCCCACTGCAATAGGGAAGAAGTATTTCTAATCCAGAAAATAAATAATTAAATTTTCTATAAAATCACAATCAGATTTGAATTTGCGTTTGCTACGAGATGACAAATGGTTGTACTGGCAGAAAACTATCCTACAAAAGAACCAGCACGAATCAATCACGAGCTCAATTTTAACTTTGTTCTCCACAACTCTCCGATGACCTTCTTTGGTGCTGGATTTTCTGGTCCTTTGTCTCGCTGCCCTGATGTAAAATACAACCATCCATTCCAGAAGCCAACTAGTGTGGTTTTAACTCGAAATGGTAGTTTCCCAAGAACTGACCAGTTCTGTAACAAAAATCAGAAATTAAGAGTAGAAACCGACATTGTATAGGCACCCCTAGGGTAAAGAGGGCAGGGGTAATAAGAAACATTATGAATTAGACAAAATTGAAGAGATTTCGATAACAGCAAACAAACTTATGACCCATTATCTGGGCTATAGCTTGTTTGTAGTAACTGATGTAAATGCATGAGTTAGATTTCTATAAATTCACACATTCCATGGATGGTTTCGGAGTGCTGCTGTAGGTCCACAACAACAAACCTAGTCATCAAAAAGATGGTCTCTCTTGTCACCACAAGAAAGACAAGATGGTAACTGCATATGAGAATAATTGTGAACCCACTGCAGTGAACTCTATCCACAATCTAATCAATGGAGATAAATAAATAAAAACTCAAGATCAAGGGCAATCTTGACTCCAGCTTAAGGCATTGTGATACCTTAACCCACATACCAACAGCGACTGCCTCACTGTTTGCGTGGTTTTTTGTTCATTTGTTTGTGTGTAAACAATTAAGGCACATGTACTTTATCTTTAAAAGCATAAGAGGTGAGCGTCAATACCAGTGTATTCAAGTTAAACTGGAATATTTCTCCAACCAAAGTCATCTTCTTAGTCACAGGATGCTTGTCTGTTGTGCCTCCAACAATAACAATAGAATTGTTAACAACAACCCAAGCAAATTCGATATGGGAATCTGGTTTAGGCATGGGAGGTAACACTTTCCACTTCATTTCGTCATCTAGCATGTAAACATCACCATATACAACCTGTCATAAATAACAAAATGAAATTTATTCTAGAGGACAAGTCCAGATTTGAACTTTGGTTTCTTGGTTTTGTTTGCTAAATTCATTCTATGTTTGTGTAGGGCTCTGAAGCTTCCAGTAAGTAATTGACTGGTTCCTTTAGAAACAGTGCATGCTTCTAACTGAGTGAGTAAAATAGGTGTAACTGTGTGTGTATTAAAAGCCTAAAAAAGATCCATCATTGATTCTTTTTCATCTGTACAACTGATGATGATGCAATACATCAAGAAGAACCTATGATCGCCTAGAACCAAAAGAAACTGACATAACCCTTTGGATATTATTAACAAAACTCAGACATAACTGATCCAACAAAAGAATAATAAATATATGAAATTCTTACCTCATTCCTGCGAGAGCACTTGAAAATAGGTGATCCAGGTTTGGCCATGAAATCACCCTCTTGACCACCAATAAGATAAAGACGATCATCAACAACTATACAAGCCCTACAAAAAGATGCCAATTACAGTAGAACATTGTTAAGATTTAGTTGATGGGATTACCATAGACAAATCTTGCTTCCAATTGGCAAATAAAAGGTCACATTATAGCTCATAGCGTCATGCCCCTTAAAAAAAATCAGTGGGAGGGTTCAGGAAAGAGGTCTTAAAACCAATAATTATTTTCTCAGGAAGGAACCACCCAAGGCAGTACAAATAATAAAGTAATTTTTCCACTAGTTGTCATGTTTCACTTGTATTTACAGCTCCAGGAGGAGTTGGGAGCCAATTTTCATCCCTTGGGAATATCAAATAACAAGAAGCCCTTTCTCTTCTCCCTCTATCAACTAACTCTAAATTCTCTGAACAGAATTTTGTAACTCAAGAGTGAAAAAGCCATGAGGAGACCAAAGACCTTTTGATAACAAAATTCTAGAGAAGTTACTCCATTTATTCTCTTCAGGTCTGATGGAGATCAAGTAATTCTATCATCAAAATTTGAACATCAAGAAGCTTACACCAGAACCCCAAGTTCTGTAGCTAGCTCTATAAACATTCTAAGCAGGGAGTGTGTATCATTGTCCTTATGTTATTGCCCTAGACACCAAAGAGGATTATTCTCATTGCTACATATAAGAAAGAATCTGGAATTGATAGATCACAAAAGGAAATATGAACCTACAAAATAATCAAGAAGAGAGCACTCATACCAACAGATTGCCTAGAACTTTCAACAATGGTTATTGGTAAAAAAAAAACTTCAAAATTTATGATTTAATTTTATGTGATCACTTTCAAGGCCAATGAATGCAAAATTGTACTCAATTTCATATGCGGGAATTCCACCAAGATCTCCCATGATGAAATGCTTAGTTACATAAACGCAGCAAGAATAAGACAGTGGACATACCTATGAGGTCCACCCCTGGGAATAGGCATTTCAGTCCTCCATTCCTTTTCTAATACTTTTCCATCTTTAACAGCAAGACTCCAATGATCTACTCCAGGTGTATATCGATTCTCCTTGCTACCACCCATTACATGAAGTCTACCTCTCCAAAGTTGAGTTGCTGGTGCGTACCTGAAAATTACTGAGTTAAAACCATTCAATCTACGTGTGAACTACAGAAGAAAAATTATATGATTTGTTCTGGACTACAAATACTTACTAATGAAATCTTACACTAACAAATTGATTTTCCAGTTCACACCATCAGTACAAAAAGTTCCCATGAGCTAAGTAGAAACCAGCAAACAAAGTCTACAACTCAACAAAGCCTTAATCCTGACATCTGGGCTCAGCTACACTACCTTTATATACACACGCACACATACAAATACACACATACATCTATAATATATACATATATAAACAGATATCCTACAATGAAATCAGGTGGTATTAAATAAGAGCAAAATGACATAAAGCCATGGTATAAATGACACGCATTCACAAACATGTGTAAGCACGCAGCACAATACAGGAATACACAGTGCTCGATTTCAGTATCACACAGCATTTAACAACAGAATCGTACACTTCATTCTATTCAATCTTATTAAGGGAAAAACAAACCTAGGAACTGGTAAAGGAGGCATGTCCCGCCACTGCTTTGTCTCAGTATCAAGCACGAATGTGTGGGCAGTGGGCCCTCTGCACTGTGGCCCATACTGTCCTGTGACAATGTATATGTACCTTCCATCAGTTACCATTCCTAGATGTGAATGTGCCATTTCTTTTGGCATATCAAATCTTCCTCCCCATGTATTATCACTGAAATTGTAGATATCAACATGTGAATGTACCTAAAGTAAACAATAAACAGAAAGGAAAGCCCATTAACATAAGAAGGGAGAATCTTTTCAGTTTTGGTGAACAAGTGAACATAATAAAACATGTTTATCATAGTTCCACATAAGCAGTTGGATCTGATCTATCCCCAGTAGTTGAGTTGAGGCCCAATTCATTGATGTCACCAGTCATGAAGCTTTGATAACGTGTCTCTCTATAAGTTTTTTTTATTTAAAAAAAAAGACAATGCAGAAAATTACGGAATAAATTTACAACTATTTCATAACACCCACAAAATCAAGATAAATTAAACTAAAGGCAATATCCTAAAACTCTTTGACATAGATTCCCATAAAGACACCACAGTTCTACTCGATACAATTAAGTCAAAGTAAGAACCCATAAAAACACACCCTTTTCAACCCATCTAATCTCACTTTTTAACTACCGGATTCCAAAAATTTAGAGAACAAGAACTACCCTGAGCAGTTTGTGCTACAATCTTCAATTTTCCTTCATAGCTGCTCCTAGCAATTCCTAATCCACTTGCAACACGAACATCTTCTACTAAATCTTGATATCCTTTTCCAATTCTCTGCATGGTCTATAGAATAGAAACCCTTCTCTCTCATGAAGTAGTTTGTATTACAACCACCTCTTTAACAAATTCTTCCCCCAACCCCTAGTGCTAAAAAAATATATAAAACCATTTCTAGTTTCTACATGATTTCATTGTTTGTTTTTATTTTATAATTTCTTCAAGAAATGTAACTAATAACATAATACAGTGTGAATATTCATATTGAGTACATGTGCGTCATACTAGTCAATCTTCACTTTCAAAAGTTCCATAACCCATAAAATAATGCCCATGGCTCTTTATTTATCTTAAAAGTTATTTGCACAGGAGCATCAACAATTTATTTTGTTAAGGGACTACATTAAATCAGTTCATTTCCCGGAAAAAAAAAAAAAATTAAAGATAGAATTCCCATAGCATCAACTAAAACAAGAGCTCAAGAAAATGTAAGACCACTCTATACAGTGGTCATTTCAACGGGGTTAAGTTAAAAGTAATGTGCTAAATCATGAAAATTTGGATGTTAAAAAATAAGCAACAGACCATTTTAATAAATAAAAAAGGACATAGCCTGAAAAATTCTGTAGAGATAGCTAGCATGAACAATATAAAAAAATAATTTAGTGAAGGAGCAATACAAGGTTCTCACATAATCAATGGTACCGTATCCAGCAAACACGAAAAGAAGATTCTTTATCTGTATAGCTGCCCCATCCAAGCGAGCTACAGGTGCGGCAGCCATATTTTCCCATTTTAATTCTGGTCCAGGCAAATCAGCAAAAGTTGCTGATAAAACTCTCCCATGAGCAGTATCGTTTTTATGATTTCCCTAAAGGTAACAGAATAGTGGTCAATATTCAGAGCTGAAACAAGGATCAGTTAGAATTTTATTTGCCAATAATTTAACATAACAGGAAAAAGTTCTACAAGATAAGTAAAAGGACAACACATTGGTTTCATAAAAGTGGAAATTCCTTCTACTTAACCCATTGATGGATGGAATTAAGCTCCAATAACAGGACCATTGTTTTTCTAATAGGTGCAGAATTTACTCATATGCCCAATAACAGAAACCCAAATTCATGAAATATTCACTTTGCTTTTCTTTTCCCCGCATTTTCAAGTGGAACTGGAAAAGCATCCTAAAAGCTCAAAATAAAGAATAGCAGTTCATGCAATTTCATAATGTTCAATATGCCGAATATACTAATATCCCAAATCTGATATCCATTTTCTTCTACGGCATCTTCTCAGCACCCAAAACAAAATCAAATTTGAAATCTGCAAAAACTAATCAAATAAGCAACAATGAACTTCAACAAAGCAACCTAGCAAACTTTTTTTTTTTTTTTTCATTTTCCACCATGTTTCACAAACGGAACAATGCCGGTAAGAATTCACATCAAAAGACAAACCCTGAAACAATGTGGGTGTTGAAATCCACAGAAACACTACTCACAATGTACAACTACCAACAATAAGCTTTAATGATCAACCAACTCTCACATCCAGAAATAAAAGCACCAATTCCTTTGCGGAGCACTTACTAACACACTAAATAAGACCGCAACGAAAATATTCATACAAACTCAGCAGCAAAGATGAGCTTCAATATAGCAACCAAACAAACTAAAAAGGCACACTTCCTCACAAATCAGACAATACTGAGATCAAATTCACATGAAAAATCATAAATCAGCACGAATGAGCTTCAACAAAACAACCAAAAAGTAAAAAGTATCATTTTCCCGCCTTTTGACGCAAGCCAACCAATACCCAGATGAGAATTCACATAAAAACGCAAGATTTCGACAAGATGATAACAAAGAGCCAGGCAAACCTTTTCGGGTACCTCATCGTCAGTCTTCTTGGGTGTGAGGATCAGACTGGGTTTTGAAATATCAAGGGGAGGAGCCCAATTGGAGGCAATGGAGATATAGGAATTAGCAAAACGAGGCGAGGAAGCCCAGAGGAAATCAGCAATCAGAGCAAGCCCCAATAGGCCAACGCATATCAACATCAAGCGAGCCGATGTGTGCTTCGCAGAGGGCCTAACCATCTCATATATGAATGAATGAATGAAAGAATCGTAGTTTTAAAGTCAGAGAGAGATGTGAATGTTGCAGAGCTCAGCTGGGTTCACTAATGGAGAGTTGGAGAGCTACGCTTTACGCATTTATCTTCTCTCCCAATTGGAAGATGAGAGTGACGGTGACACAGAGAGAGAAACACCGACACTGATTATTGCAGTGACTGAGGTTTTCTGCAATTACCAATTTTCCCGGGGTCGGAGCAAATTTATCCCTTCCTCTAGTTTCGCAGTGAAGCAACTTAATAGAAAACATTACATTTTGGGAAAGGCCCAGGAGAGAGAAATATTTTTAGAAGAAGCAAAATGAACAAAAATGCTCTTATTTATTTTTGAATTTTTTAAGAAATCTTTTATATTTGTATGTTTTTAATTTGAAAGTTGAGAAGTTTGATGTTTCTTTCGGAAAAATTTGACTTTTTTCAAAAGTGAAAGTTTTTTTATGACTAAAATCTAAATTTATTATATAAAAATCACCTTTTTTTTAATAGCGAAATTAGAAAATTAATAATTTTTAAATGGAGAATATCAATTGGATTTTTTAAGAAAATTTTAATGTTTCTATAATAAAAGTTACTTCCTAGAAAAGTAGGCCCAAATAAGACCTTTTATTTTATCTCTTCTTCCTCGTTGATCAGTTTTTATTAGGAATGGGAATAATTCAATCCGGTTAACGCACAAAAAATGGTTATATCAACTAAACCAACCTAAACCAATTCAAGAACAGTTCGGTTCAGTTTGGGCTCACGACGTTTTATTTATTTTCTTGCATTTTGGTAGGCGTGTTTGTAGCATAAAAATCAATCTATCACCCACTTATAAGACAGTTATAAATAAATATAAATAAACCGATCAGCGTCAAGAACCGTGAACTAAACCGGATCTAATCAGTCCGGTAATGCTTCGAGAGATTTCGACTCTTTTTTGTTCAAGAACTGAACCAAATCGAATGATTCTGATTATGAACTTTCAAGTGTAAGTGTGCAACCAAAATATAAACAATGAATCTCAGGTATGTGAAGATGGACAAACCAATGTAAGCATTGGAAAAGATCATATACAAATAACTCAATTATTTTTTCTTTCTATTTCACATTAACTCAATCTGATTAAACATGTAAATCCCCTGCTTCATCATGCCACCCCATTACAAAAGCTTTCAAAACCTAAAAGAAAAATAGAAAGGGAAAGGAAACCCAGGAAAACTATACACCATGTTAAAAGGAATAAACACCACCACCCCCATCTTAATCTGTTACAAACACAACTTCTTCACTCCTACCGCCATCACCAACATCATCAATAATAATAATAGAGGGAAAGAATATACTCTCGAAAGAGCAAAACCTAAAATAAGTCTGCAATTCAACTTACTGCTAAACTGGTATGACATCATTCTTTGATGCATCATCACATCTCAAAACAATACCCTCAAGGCTAGCTGGAAAGATACATTTGGCCCACTGGCATCCTGTCGTGATCGGCTCAGGGGGAGGAACGATCATCAGCACATTGTCATTTCTCTGGACAACTCCCATTACACTAACTGTGCTTCCTTCTTTAATGTACCTGCAAATATGGCACGGCAGTTTAGATCTACAACCACATCACTTTGCATCTATCACGTTCAAACAGCTTGTATAGAAAATTTCACTAATCTCATTGAATTTATACATACCATACAGACAGGGACAACAACTGTCGTCATTAAATCAGATACTGTCAAATTCCCATTTTCTTGTGTTTAAAAATCTAATTTTGTATTTCTTTACTTAAATTTAGTACTGGATTCATTGGATGACTCAACTATCTTAAGGGTAAAATTTTAGGTTGAATGGGAAAGAGTGGCTAGAGAGCTGAAGCACTTTTCAACCCAAACAAACCACCCAAATCCGCATATTGGCCACCCAACTTCGTGCTAATGCCTCAACTGAGAAAAAGCTAAAATCAGTAGAAAGTACAAACTGCTACTGCCCGGTATTTGAAAGCACATTATAAACTCCTTATAAGGGGCATTTATGTTTAACACAACTATAAAAATGATAGATTATGAGGAAAAAAACTCATAGAAGCATTTATCATTTATAATTATAAGAGAAAAGGCATCAACGTAAATTAATTGTAAGAAAGAGCTATTACCCTTCTTTCAACCGCATCATGCGATCATCACTTGAAAGGTTCCTCTCACCCAACCACCTAATAAACTCTGGAGACAACTCTTCATTTTCAGGGTTCACATCAATGACAATCGAATCATCAACATAAGGAGTCACCCTTGCTCCAGAGCCAGTCTTAACCAATGCTCTTAACCCAGATTGGAAATCAGAGATGTAGAAATCTACAACACGACCCTGTCAAACGACATAATTAGAAATTCTGGTCAAAAGTGTGAAATCTAAACCCAAGAATTTTCAAGCCTGTTGGCCACAAAAGTCATCCCTTGGTATCACCATGCAATAGCTCCTTCCAGCAACAGAACATTCAAGCAGGAAGGCAAATAAACTAGAAACAAATATATTAACAAAATTCAAATAGCAACTAGTGGATTGGCAATGGCATTGTTCAGGCACTAGAATTAAAATCAGCCAACGGCAAAATCTTAAATATTTTGAAAGTTAATGAGAAATAAAATTCAGTTCGTTAATTATGAAAATCCCAACCCCCGCGAGAAATACTATATGTTATCCATGAAACATTAAGCTGACTTTCAGTTACTCACTTCTATGGACCTGAGCCCCCAAGTAAAGCGACGATGTGTAGGGTTGGCAGCTTTTGAATCCCATCCTCGATACTCGTACAAACTTGTAGATGTATACACACATCTAGGAACCTTTTGAAAGGACGACTCAAGGGGCAGATTGCCACAAGTGACCACCTTCAAAAACAGAACCAGATACAACTTGTGAAAACTATTGATTAACATTTACATAAGAATAGCTAAGCTCAACAAAAAGGACAAACACTCAAGTCCTTAACCCATTTGTATTAGAACCTAGAAGATAAATGTTATAGAGATATAGTATTTCCAGCAATTAAATTCCTCCATGTATCTTCATCCCACCCTCCTTTGTAGATCTCAATAACAATTAAAGCCATATGTTTGAATCCATCAACGGATTAACTTACCCCTGAGACCTTCACAAATTGCCCATTCTTCGCAGTCCTCAGCTCAGAATCTGAATAGCTAGCAATATAACCTATAATAGCTCGTCTTCCCCAATAAGTATTCCATGTGAATAGTGTAGCAACTGCACCAAAAAGGATCACAACCACAATGAGGAGATATGCATTGTGGACTGCACCTAGAATAAAACCACCAGCTATGAACCCCATCACGAAAAGTAGAATCAAAGACCATAATATTAGCTTTGGGAAGCTCTTCCTAAATGAAAACTCATCATCTTGGCTAAGAGTAGTAATGGCCTGATTGTGAACAATGGAGGAACCTTGTGCTTTCATTGATCCCATTGACTCCAAAGGACCTGATACCTTACGAGGGGCCCCAGAAGCATTTAGTGGGCCAGAAGAAATGGGTCCAGATGTAATGAGACCTGTTGCAGGGAGAACAGGAGGAAGAGGTCCAGAGTTTTGGCGGCCAGTTGGTGTTACCCCACCAGATTGAGGACCAGACGACTTCTTAAGAGGTTCCCCATGCTTATTTAGCGGTCCAGAATTTGACTTCTTTACGGAAGCTGGACCAGGCATGCCTCCAGATGATACGGGACCTGATGTGGTATAGCCAGCACGAACTGCAGCATTAGGGATTGGTCCTGAATGTGAAGCAGCACCTCCAAAAGATCCAGTCCTTGAAGGAGGACCAGTTATAGGTCCAGATTTTCTAGACTTAGAGCCATCCATAGGGATATCAAACATCTTTCCTAGTTCTCCCGACTTCTTGATATCTCCACCAGTATAGGGCATAGCAACTGAGCTCATAGTTGGAGTCCTTTCCTTTGGTTGCTCTGGCCGGCCTGATACGTAAAGGCCATTGCTGAGCTGATGAGATGGGAATCTGGAACCCATCTAGCTCCTTTGAAAGATCCCACAAGATATTAATCAATAAACTCAACTAGCAGATAGAATTCACTGATGAGATCCTCCTAGGAAAAAAAAAAAAAAGCACTGCAACAGTTAGAATATAACCCATTGCTTATCCAAAAACCAAAACAGTAACCCACAGCTACAGCCGCTCACACTATAGTAACACATAAATGAATTAGAGATTGCAAGGGAACTAGTAGTACGTTAGAGAAAATAAAGGTTTTCACTGACCAATAAAGAAAGGTCACAAAGGAACTAAAACGCGGTACCATCTTAGATTTCTAGTAAAGCTAAAACATTTCTAAAGATTATATACTTTATTTGTATGCCCTGGAAAATTTATCACAATGCACACCTAATTTATACACCACTGAAATAGTCAACATGCATGCCATCTTCTGGACAATCTATATTTACTTGTACAATCTTTACAGCCATTGTCCTCTATTAAAAACACTAGAGATAATAGAAAAGTGGGGTTTCAGAGAACGTACAAGAAATATCTTGTTTAGAAGATATGGATATGATTTCTGCGAATAAAACACCAACCACCCAAGGAACCAAACAGTGTTATTATAGAAGTCAAGGAAACAAAACCAATCTCTGTGTGTATGAATGTGAATGTGCTGCGCATACATAACATCCTGTTATGAAGATTAAGCAAATGAAGTCAAAACAACAAGCAAAAGCTGTTTCAGAGTATCTTAGTTGAGTTTGAGTGGAGACTATTTTATATGTCGATTCATGTAAGAATCTACAGTTCAAAAATCATATGCACATTTACATTTATAAAATGAAGGCAGTATTATCATTTTGAAACGCCATCCAAACTCAAAAGAACAATATCATGGATCGAATGAATTAATTACAGGATCTGTTCAAAACAATTTCAAACAAGATAATCATGAAATAGGTCAGAAACAATAATTACAAAATTAGGAAAAAGGAAGTATCAGAATCTTCTATTTTTAGAAAGGTTTGAAAACTAAATTTATACCTCAGGGTCAAAACAGAGTAACAAAGCATGTCCACATCAACATTTTGCACATAAATCAAAGACATGAAAAAGATTTAGAATACAAGTACAGATTTCAAGTGAGAGTTCAGTGGGGGGTTTTATAGCTATATCAAGTCCCAATGCAACAAAAAGAAAATTCAAACTTGTCGTTTTGATTTCTCTACCTCCACTTTCTCAAAAACCAGACAAACTCAGAGAAATATAAGCAACCCAGATTCAAAGAAACATAACCTTCCGTATACGAAAAATTTCATCAAAATGACACCATCTTGAAGGACCAACCATCCAAATGGCCACTCTTACAGCCCAAATCAAGAAAACAAAGCATACCCAAATCACCATTTGGAGCAAACAGTAAGAAAATCGAAAAGATCTAAGAAAACAAGCAGATATTGACAATAAAACTATCACAGTCAAAGATTAGCTGACTGAGAGAGAAAGCAGGGGCAGGAACCAAATGACAATTAGGAAAATTGTTCACATACCTGAAGGAGAAGCAGTAGGAGCTGAAATCTGGAGATTTGGAGACATCATGGCTTGACTGATAAAGACAAATAGAACCAAAAAGAAAAATCTGAGACTCTCTCTAAAATCTTCTTTTGGGTTTGTGTTTGTTTTTCTCTCTCTCTGTCTCTCTCTCACTTGAGACTTGAGAGAGGCGCAAGCAACAACTGGTGGGTGTTGCTGTCTCGTCCGGCCAAAACCTCCGAACTCGAAGAAAAATGTGATTACTTTTAGTACCAAGGTATACAAATTTTATATAGGAATTATTATATAGCTCAGTCTTACAGTCTACAGCTCTACTGTACATCTCAATATATATCCCCCCCAAAAAAAAAAAAAAAAAAAACCGTACATTTCCTATTAAAATGACATATTTCTCCTCGATAGCTTTTGTGGGGCTATTTTCAATTTTTATTTTTTTTCTTCTTTTTATCATTTATATTTTGGTCTGTTTTGGACCCTTTGCGTTGTTACAATGGTAATGTACAAAACTAGTGAGTGGTCACAGGATCATAAAAAAAAATTTACCTCACGGATATGTTGGGTCTCACACTCATGTCCCTTCTCTCAACATGCTAAGTTAGGTTTGGATGAGAACAATTCAATTGTATGCAATCTCTATATAACAAATTAATATTGTAGATGTTTCAAAGATTAGAGTTGATAAGTAAGAACTAATCATTAATGAGTACATGTCAACTTAGTTAAGATATGCTCGTAGGGAAATGTCAATATGAAATGTTATGTTGCTCAACTATCAATATATACAGCGTATTTTGATAAGATGTCAAATTTCCATGTAACGTAACATTCCAAATAAACTCCAAGAGAAATATATAGAAACCTAAGTGGACACATATCTGAAGGCAAATTCGTTTATTTTTTTTTTCTTCTTCTACACGTCAATTGATCAGCAATGTATATATCTGTCACATTCGGAATTTGATAACATAATATGCCCAATAAATTTCAAAAGAAACATCGTTGATTGAGGGTATTTATACTTTATCACCAGCAATGCAAAGAAACACGAGTCAGCATAAAGTGCGCTGCTAAACCAGCTGCTAATAGTCTCTTATTTGGTAACACTTTCATTTCTATGTGCCTACTCATTTTTACTTAAAACTCCAATAGCGACCTTAAATGAAAATTATTTAGAATTGCTTTTAGTTTTTGCCCTTTTTTTTTCCATACACATTTTATCCCTCATTCATTCCTCCCCTTCCTTCTACCTTTTTTTTCTCCCTATTTTCTCCCATGCATTTTCTCTATCTTTTACTAAAAATTCGACCCCAAAAAAAAAAAAAAAAAAAACTAAAAATAAATACTGAAAACCAAATTGAGAGTATTACCAAAAGACCCTTAAATCCGTGGAAAGAAAGTTGAACATTTTCTTGCTTCTATATATTGGGAAGAATTCTCAAACTCTCTAAGTTATCCTTCGATTTATATAATGAGTTGGCATCCGTGAAAATAGGGAAAAGGAGAATCATGAACTGGCCAATTGCCCCCACGCAGTTCAAGAGCGAGTGCACACGTACCTTCATTTTGTTTAGGCCAGAAACTACACAAATTTTAATTTTTCTGGTGAGAGATTGCATTAGAACAAGACCCTTTCCCTGCTCCAGGCTGGAAGCTTCTTAACCAAAGCTTTTTGTTTAGGTTGCAAATGGCTGAGAGAGAGAGAGAGAGAGAGAGAGAGAGAGAGAGAGAGGGGCAAGGGAACTTCAACATAAAAAAAACTGATGAATATATAACACTTTCCTTTATAACAGTCTTCTCAAGCTGGTAAAATTCCCACTACATGAAGCCACACCATTACAGAAATTTTCAAACCCTAGGAAAAACAATGGATAAGAAATTTCTAAAATCTATACACAAGGAGAGAAAAAAAAAAATCACGTCATCTTAAACCATCAAGCTCATCACTGTTCATCACTACAACACCACCACTGCCATCCACCATCAATTTTGACATTGTGAACAAAATATTTTTCAAAAGAGCAATATACCCGAAAACGTTTTCTGGAGCACAAACAACTAAACGGGTATGACATCATTTTTTGATGAGTCTTCACATCTCAAAACAACCCCCTCAAGGCTAGCCGGAAAAGTACAATTGCTCCATTGGCATCCAGTTGTCAAAGGCTCTGGTGGAGGGACAATCATAAGCACATTGTCATTTCTCTGGACAACTCCCATCACACTAACTGTGCTACCTTCCTTGATGTACCTACACAAGGGCATCACTTGCAGTTATGTAAGATGCACTTGGATTAAACCAGTAATACAACTGATTCATGCATTTTCCAAAACCCCCTCAAAAGAAGGGAAAACAGTTTTCATTAAGAATATTTATAAGAACCTAAAAATTAAATAAGCAATAGGTTTCTACCCTTCTTTCAATCGCATCGTACGGTCATCGCTTGAAAGATTCCTCTCTCCCAACCACCTGACAAAATCTGGAGACATGTCTTTGTTTTCTGGGTTAACATCAATAATGACAGACTCATCAACATAAGGAGTAACTCTTGCACCATAGCCAGTCTTAACTAATGCTCTCAACCCAGACTGGAAATCAGAGATGTAGAAGTCCACTATGTGCCTCTGTCAAGCAACATAAACAAATTAGTACAGTTCAACATTAAAAATCTTACACCTCAAAAGTTACAGCATGGCATGATACTGCCACATTGGCCCTCCAATTGTTAACTAAGACATTTTATGTGAGAAGGAAATCTTTTTCTTTTTTTAAAGAAAAAGGATTTTAAGAAGAAGCTTCGAAGTCAGGAAATGTAACTAAAATGTCTAGTATCTACATTGCAAAGGCAATCATCCAGTTCACCTACATGCATATCCTTTAAATTTCGTTCTTCTTTTTCTATCTTTATTTTTGGAAAGAAAAGGTCCCTAACTGTGAGGATAAAATGACTAAAACATATCACAATCCTACTAAAATTATAAGGCCATTAAGCATGAAAAAGAAGTTATGAACACATATTTTAAGCAATAAGTATGAATCTATCATTTTTTATGAGAATGAAGTACAATATGGACCTTTCATCTACACATTGGTCATTGGGGTGGCGTGCATCATAAACCCTGTTTTTTTAAAAGAGTGCACACCCTTCCTATATTAATACATACCATTATACTAATAACTCAAATTCTTTATTTAAACTATCAAAAACTGCCTAATTATGACTTTAAAGAATGTGAATAGCTACGATGTGTTTAGGGGTATCAAGTACTGTATACATCTCAAAAATTTAAAAAGTTTAGTGTCAACAAAATTATTTTCAAAATTGAAATCCATTTATTTATAATCAGATACTTGTTGCAGAGTATTCAAAAGTTACCCATATCCATATTGGTATGGTTCTCCAATACAATTATCCATTCAACATAATTTCAAAGGAAATTTGTCACTTCTCATTTACTCACCTCTGATGATCTAAGTCCCCATGTAAATCGACGATGTGTAGGGTTTGCTGGTTTTGAATCCCATCCTCGGTACTCATATAAACTTGTAGATGTGTACACGCATCTAGGAACTCTCCGGAAGGATGACTCAAGGGGCACATTACCACAGGTAACCACCTTCAAGAATTACACAAGCATATAACATCTAAACTTCAGCATACTATTTATGCAGAAAAAATGACAACAGGTGATGAACCACTGCACAACAAATACCAGCCAGGCTATGTTCACAGTCACAACAAATCTATAGATTCTATATCACTGTTTGAGAGCACAAATGAATTAAAGGTAAACATACGTAAATCTTCTAAACGAAGTTTTAAGTAAGGTGGAACAGACACAAGCACAAAGTGAAAAACAACTACTTGGTGATGTTATTTGAGATCCAAGGCAGGGAAGAAAAGTGCAAACTAAAAGTAGAATTTCTATAGTCATAAATATCAATAGCAGATAAACCAACAAGAGGATGTATAACTATAAGATATTATATCAGCATTGGCTATGTTACATACCCCAGAGACTTTCACATATTGCCCATTTTTAGCAGTTCTGAGCTCAGCATCAGGATAACGAGAAATGAAATTTACGATAGCATTTCTTCCCCAACAAGTATTCCAAGTGAACAAAGCAGCAACTGCAGCGAAAAGAATTCCCACAACAGCAAGGAGTATGGCATTGTGGACCGCTCCAAGAATAAAACCACCAGCTATGAACCCCATCACAAATATCAGTATCACAGACCACAATATTGTCTTTGGGAAGTTCTTTCTGAAAGAATAATCATCTTGGCCAAGAGTAGTCACTGCTGGATTGTGAGCAACAGAGGAACTTTGTAATTTCATTGATCCCATAGACTCTAAAGGTCCAGATACCTTTCTAGGGGCCCCAGAGGAATTTAGTGGACCTGAAGATATGGGTCCAGACGTGATAAGACCTGTTGTGGGAAGAACTGGTGGAATATGGCCCGAGTTCTGACGTGTCACTCCACCAGATTGAGGGCCAGAAGACTTCTTCAATGGTTCCCCATGCTTATTGAGTGGCCCAGAATTAGTCTTTTTTACTGAAGTAGAACCAGTCATGCCTCCAGAAGATACAGGACCTGATGTCGTATAGTTAGCTCGAGCTGCAGCATTAGGCATAATGGGACCTGAATGAGAAGCAGCACCTCCAAATGATCCAGTCCTTGAAGGGGCACTGGTTAGTTGTCCAGATTTCCTAGACTTGGACCCGTCCATAGGGATATCAAACATTTTTCCCAGCTCCCCTGACTTCTTGATATCGCCACCAGTATAGGGCATGGCCGTTGAGCCCATCGTAGGTGCTCTTTCTTTTGGCTGCTCAGGCCTGCCTGATACGTATAGACCATTGCTGAGCTGATGAGATGGGAATCTGGAACCCATCAAGCTTCTTTGAGGGGCACAGGACAAAGCACAAGATGGTTATCTAACGGACACTCAAAGTCCTACTGAGAGAGAAAGAGGGACAATCAGATATTGTTCATCAACTTATTAACTAGCTCAATACTTGACGCTATCAAGCAATAGTTGTTATAGGTACAATGATATAACCAATCAGTCACACTAGAATATAGCAAAGGAACAATAAGCACGTGATATTATCTCAACTTCCAACTGAAGTACAACAATTGGAACTTTCGAAGATACGATAATGATTTAGATTGGGCATGTTCTCAGAGATTAAGTCTTGAGAGCAAACTTTTGTTTTGTGGTGGCACAAGCATCTCTAATACTCGGAGGTTAATTTATAATGCGAAGTCCTGATCTTCAATTTTTGGCAACCTAAGAAACTAGGCAAAAATACTTAAAACTACAATAGAATTGCAAGTAAAACAAATCATCTCCTAACTACTAACATTACAGTCTGAAATCTATCATTCATAGAACAAATTTTCATTGATGAAAGATCTGAAGCAAGAAGAAGGGATTGTAGGACTACTGGCTACTTCTGGATCTCAGAAAAATTGATAGGCAGGAGAATAAAGCTCTCAGGAATATCTTAATTGGCTCTGTCCCTTGAGCTTCTCATTTTTATCCTTTTTTCTGTAAGAACTGACAAAACCCAACATTCAAAAGTTGCGTATTTCCACATTTTCTCATCAACCAACCAGAGTACAAAAAGGAACTAAATTGATGATCGATATCCAACAAAACAAGAAAGACAGCACAATCCTCCACATTTAGCAAAGTACAAACAAAACCATGGCATTCTCAAATTAAAAATGAAAAATTAAATAAAAGACGCAGCTTTCACAGCCCAAATCAGAGAAACAAAGCATACCCAGATCACCATTTTGAACTATAACCATGGAAATGTGGAAGATCTACACAAATGAAGAAAAGTTTCATCTGGGTTCAGAGCAGATTGGTGGCAATGCGGGAAGGGGCATAATGGGGATAAAAATGAGGTAAGTGTAAGAGTAATACCTGAGGAGGAAGAAGAAGAAAAAGATTTAGTTGCTGAAATGGATCAAACACAGTGGTTGAAGTGGTAATAATAGCAGTAATGATTCTGCTGGTGAGAGTGAGATCCCATCTCTATAGCAGTCACAATCTCTCTCTCTCTCTGAAATGCTTTGTTTCTTTCTCTCTCTCAAAAAAGTCTCTTTCTTTCTCACTCTTCAAAGAGCCGCAACAACTGGTAGGTTGTCTCATCCGGCAAAAACCACCAAACTCAGTAAATGACTTTGGATAAACAAAATATTATTTCAATATTACCTGAAAAGTCTCCTTCCACCTTCCACCCTCTCTCTCCTCTCTTGCATTTCTCTTTCTCTATGTTTTTTCCATTTTGTTTGGGGTAAATTTTTTTAGATTTTTTATTTCCTTTGTTTATATTCAAGCTTTTATATGTAAGAGCCAGGAGTCAATTAATTAATATCCTGAGGCCTCTAATGTCCCTAATATCATGACCTCTTAAGGGTACTTTTTGGAGATTAGAACCTACCATCCTTGAGAAATACAGTTGTCTTTATTTATTAAAATTTTATAATCATTATAGAGTAATAGCGTAAGCTCAAATCCTATGACTCATCAGAAATTAAAAATCAATGCTCATTGGTTTTTTGGTTTTTTAAAGCTAGTATTGAGAATTTCTTAACCTTTGTGGTTAAGGGCAAGCAGAATCCTGATTAGGGATTAATCCCATCATTTGAGTGTGGGGATACCTCGTAGTATTTACCAAAAAAAATATAGATATAAAAATACTAAACACCCTAAAAATTTCTTTTCCAACTAATACAGAACTTGATATGCGGCTTGCATATTGCATTGAGAAATAATCATGTTGTAGAACCCGTCATGACGGTGCGATATTAACTGAAAAAATAAGGTTGGGATAAAAAATTGAGAAGTGTAGCATTTTTCATTAGCTTAGCTGTATAACATTCCACAGTTTGAGTGATTTCCTTGACTAGTACATCTTACAAGAGATGGAATTTACTAATTACTTAGAGCATCCACAATGGGCTCCATAAACCACTTCCTTAAACAAATTTTAGGGAGGAATTGTAAAAATGCAACTCCAACCACGCTTCATATCCACCTCCTAAAATAGGGAGTCCTCTAGGAGCACCTAAATCTGATGAGAGAGAAAGGACTCCTAGTAGCTCCCTATAATTTAATGTTGTTTTATTTAATGAGTATTTCAAACCTATATTTAATGTTAACTATTTTTTATTTTATTTTTTAATAGAGATGGACCAATCAAAAAAGAGTTATAGCATTTATGACTCTCCAAATTAGGGAGTATGGTTGGAGTTAAAAAATTTTAGAGAGCTCCTAAAATAGCTTTCTTATATTCTTAGCCAAATTTTAGCTAAGAAATAAAGAGTATCATTGTGAATGCTCTTAGAAGTTCCATGAAGTGTCTTTCTTTTCTTCTTTATTTTTTTTTATAAACTTTTTTCAGCTCCCATGGAGGTGGATCTGAAAATTGAACTTACCTGATATCGATGTCTGTGATTGGTAAATACTGTAAAATGGCATGTATCATCAAAAAAAGCCACACACACAAAAAAAACATGAGTTGGGTTAGGCAGTGTGTGTGGGGTATGAGATTGTAGAAGGTGAGAACTAAGAGAGTTGGTTTACAAGTCAATTTTTTGTTTTATAAAAATTATGATCATCATCATCATCATCATCATTAGCATGAGAGTTTCATTTCACCATAATAAAATTAAAACCCTTCATTCTCAATTTTCTTTATTTTTTACAACAACAAAAATTATCGTTCAACTTCACACGTCTCCAAAAATATTCAACATTGTAATTTTCAAATTAATGGCATCTTGACCATTTTTAGGCCAATGGTGTTATAACACACCAAATGTCATTTGGGAGGATAAAAGGTTCAAAATTTATTTGACTCATCCCATATTTTTTTGTTGAGGAATATGAGTCCGGCATAGGAAATTTGATTAAATAAAATACAAAATATAATAAATGGTTCTACTACTAATATCACCGAGGCTTTTTGTAATTAAACCTCACACTTACTCAGCTTTAAAGGTGGTTAACTTGGGGACAATATCGTGTTGTTAGTAGTGAGCCAATGACTCGTCTCTTTGAAATTTAACATTTTTATCATTTTTTTATGTGGTCCTACGATATTTTTTATGGTTTTTTATTTTTTTGGAGAATGGTCTCTTGAATTAATGAAATGGGTAAATGTTAAAAATATCTTACTTGAAAGAGATTTAATTGTTTTAAATTCAATAAATTTTTAATTAGACTGCTGCAATTTATTCTCATCCAATGTGCATGGGGTGCAATATCTCTATCAGTTGGCAAATAAATTATAACATTATCATTCAACTTTCAAAAAGTTGATCCACCATGCATAATAAAAATACTTATTCAAAGTATTATAATGTGCTCTACCCTTCTCTCTCTCTCTCTCTCTCTCTCTCTCTCTCTCTCTCTGTATAGCATGATGCATCTGGCAAACAATGAGATCACTGGATATTTTGAAGAGCGTGATGACTAATCTATATAGACTCTTTATGCTAAATTGTTTCAAAAGTATTAAAAGATGAGAAAAAGAAAACTCAAATCCCACCACAATAAGTAAATTATTCAGATTCGTCCAAAAGGGTTGATAAACAACTGTTGGAAGATCATATTCTTCTTCTTTTTTTAAGATAAAGGTAGATTCAACTACGTATTGTTGCTTATGCATCCCAAAGTGATTGGTGACCATGGTGTCATTATATTTCCTTGTTTTTGTTTTCAATAATTTCCAGAGATAATTATCTAGTTTTGTTGTTTTCTTTCCTTCATATTCATGACAAGAGTTCGATTTCACCGAGACGTACACAAATGTCTAAGTGGGAAAATGGGAGAAGAATCAAGAACAACCGTAATTACAGTTTAACCAACAAGTTATTTCAACATCTCGGATGCTACTTGATTGGTCCACCGCATATCTAAATCTGTTAATCCTGGGATACCACTTTGCAGTGACAGCCTAACAGCTAAAATTGAAACAATCCACCTCCTTGAAAAAATTTGGCACACAGTATTCCATTTACCAATAAATTGTATTTGAGATCCGGCCCTTCTCCAATCATGTCATATCAACAAGTTTGATGCGTGAAAGCTAAGGGATCAGACAAATCCAGACAGATTAAGAAGTGTTCAATTTGTATGCAGCAATTGGAGTTCAGCTGCAAAGTAAACGTCAATGCTTGAAAATGGGATAACAGAATATTATAAACACATTATTTTATTTTTAATTGCATAAAATAAGTCCTCCGCAGAGCTGGATTACATGATTGAACAAGAATTTCTGGAGAGAGAGAGAGAGAGAGAGAGAGAGAGAGAGAGAGAGAGATCCAACCAACACAAACATATAACCACAGACAGATTTAGAGCTTTATATTCTCATAAATATTATTGCACAAACTGGTGTTTCAGTCACTCCAATAACTTAAAGGGGCCTTCGTTCCAGATGGCTTCCAAAAGGTAAAAAGTAAAAAACTGCTGAGAATCATTTTGGAGTATTTGCTAGTAAAAGAAAAGAAGAATGAGCTTGACAAGGCAAATATTTCCACATGATCACCACAAACTTGGTTAGCCTTCCTATCACTCAGTAATGTAATATTGCTGCTGATGGCTGAGGCTGTTGTCTTCTGGGGTGATTGCCTTGTATGTTGGTTTAAATTTGCTCTTCTTAACCCTTCTGGTTGGTCTGCAGTGATGCATGGTCATTTTATAGTGAGGGCTTTAACGCCCTTAATTGAGGGCCTATCTCTTAATCATTGGATCAAACTAACTAATTTGATCCATCAACTAAGTAATAGGGGCCTTCACTATATAGAATTCTATCAGTGATGCCTCCCTTGTTCTAGGGTGGCCTAGTGATTTTGGTTTCTTTTTGTTACTGTGATTGTTTGTCTGCATTTACCCTGCTTCAGCTGTTCATTGCCAATCATCGGGCTTGGTTTTTTATTAAGCCTGCTTTTGTTTGTTGGGGTTCGGCATTTTCATTCTGGTTTGCCTTTTTGCAGCTGTTTCTCAGGTGTTCAACTGGGTCCCAATTTGATTGATTTCATTATTTTCCTGCTAAAGATGTTTCTTAATCATTAGGCTTACGACAGAGGCTGCCTTCTAAAGGAAGTAATATTGGGCAATACGCTTACCTAAAGATCTAAAAATGAGATGCTGTGAGCACCTATTTAATAAAAGTCCTTGAATTAATCTGTACATGTTGTTAGTATTTTAAATTCTCACGCATACTCCTTGTTTTACTCAAACAACTCTTTAACAATTCTAACCTAAAGAATATTAATAATAAAAAATAAAAAATTAGGGATACACGTTCATCCCTGTCTTCCTTCTCTCCATCCATCTTTTTCCCTCTCCGCCCCTTTCGCCATCGCTCTTTCCCAGTCTCCATGAATAGAGATTGAAAAATAAAGCATATTATTCTTGTTGGACCAAGGCTTATCACTGTGACCTTGGTAGAGTCATAAGAAACCTCTCGACCAAAAAATCCATTCGACTAAGGCTTATCAATGACGGCATCCGTTCAACCCCAAAAGAAAAAAAGAAACCTCTCGACTCCATGTGACTTTGTGTAGGGAATTCACAATTTAAATTTCCACTATGTGTTTGCATAGGAAAACCCCAGAAATAAAAATAACTAAGAATCAAGATAAGCTCATGTATTTTTGAAAAATAAAATAAAAAAGATGAGCTTATTCTCTTCACCCTAACAAAAACAATTCTTCTGATATTTATTTCTTGTGTGTGTTTTTTAGTTGGCAAAGGGAATTGAATATCCTCTGTTCATGGAGGAAAGAGCGATGGTGAAAGAGGGAGGGGGGAGGGGGGAAAAGACGGCTACGGAGGAGGAAGAGGGACGAAAGTGCATCCCTAATTTTTATTTTTTTATTTTTTTTTCTTTTGTGGGTTAGAATGGTTAAAAAGGAGTTGTTGGTGTAAAACAAGGGGATTCGATGAGGGTTTAAATTACTAACAACTTGTGCCATTAGAATACCTTTTACTAAGTAAATGCTCACATGACCTCATTTTTAGGTCCTTCGGTGAGCAGGACTGATATATAGGGTACCCTGATATATATTTGAGAAACAACTGAGAGCAAATGACTCGGAATGAATTGGAAAGAAGATTTTCTTATATATTTTTTTGGTATGCCAAATTAAATGAGTTGTTTCCAATATAATAAATTTTTTTAGTGCTCCTTCAATGCTTTCTTACATCAAAAAATGAAGCTAGTCACAGTCAAAAGGGTAGATGTTGTTCATTCATTCACTCAAAAACTGCGGGGTAGATAGAATTCCCCACAAAAGCAAATGGCATCAGCAATCAAGTAACTCAACTTGACCAAAGATTCAAACTTTGTGCCACATTCTCAGTTAGAACTTAGAAGGTTGTGGTACAATCCATATCATGCTTCTGCACTCAAACATGAACTTATCTGATTATTGATGCAGAAAACCCAACTAACAAACATGGTATTAAGTACAAAATGGATAGCTTCCACGAATGTTAATGAGACTATCTATGAAAACGGAGTGGAGACGAAAAAAAGGTTTATGCAATGGAGTATAATATATCTCCACCAAAGCAAATCTTCTGCATGAATATAGATAGATGATAATTTGAACAGGCAAACTATCATAGAGGAACCCTTCAAACATACATTTTGACACAACACAGAGAAATGTAATCAACTCTTTGAAAGAAATCTCCATTTCTGGAAAAGAATAATCAAAATAGACTTCCCACATACGCCCTTTTCTTCATCAACCTGTGCGCATAACTGGTATAAGAAGATGCATATCCGCATGGTTCAGAAGTACATAATACTAAGTAAAACAGCAAACTAAAATATCAAATTTCTTAGTCATCTAGTGGCTCCTTCGGAAACCTGTGTTTTGTCAATGGAAATTTGAATCTCTATAGGGTTGTCTGAAGATAACATAGATTCCCTAACAAAGGCTTCATGATGTCAGTACCTAAAGCTATAACACATCAATTCTTTCTGTTTAAAATTGTCCAAAATCAATGTGAAAGTAGCATGGAAATGATATCTCTTCTGCAAAACATTGTAAAGCCATGAGCATATTCTGGTGGAAGCTGGTTATTCACGACTTCCAAGTAGAAACGTCCTGCCAGCAGTATGTTCCACGTTGGACTTAATCACAGATTAATAACAAGATGTGACCTAATAAACCAACTGAGCCGCTCAAATCTATCTGTGACTAAAGTATGGTTTCACCCTTCTTCATTTTCTTTCTTTAACCATGCGAAAACTGATAAATTGTTGTCACAGATTTTATTGCTTTATCAAAATTTATCACCATTCTAGAATGTAAACAACAAAGTGCTAAGTTTTGTAATTTCTTTCTAATCCCACGTTCCGTAATCACGTATCCAGAGTTTCCCAACAACTTTGCATATCACTAACAAGATTACATGCAAAATTCTGACAAATCAACAATGCTTAGCACCACAATACTGCAACAACAGATATGAAACGAAAATTGAAAATGTCATCCATAAAATATGTCAAAATTTATATATTCATACTGAATTTAAACTTATCACAGTGTTATAACCGAAACACATTATGAATAATCCACAAAAAATATGAACTTAAGCTAAACAACCGATAACTTTCCTTACCCAATTGCTTCCCAACCCAAACCCGCCAATTTTTCTTGCTCAATCAATACATTCCTCTACTGTTGTTGAGAATCGACCCCAGCGTGCCCAAAACTGCGAAAGCCAAGAGCGGACTAACATCCAAGGTATCGAAAATCGGCGGGATTATGTTGCGAAAGAGATTCAAATAGGGATCACAGAGGTCCCGAATCGCCGAAAGGGGTTGGCGGTCCCAAGGAATATTGGGGAACCAACTGAGCAAAACCCTAACCATCAAAACCCCACTGTAGATATCGAGCCATTTAGAGAGTCCGGCGGCAACCACCGTCAAC
This sequence comes from Prunus mume, assembly GCF_029339155.1. Lineage (NCBI taxonomy): Eukaryota > Viridiplantae > Streptophyta > Magnoliopsida > Rosales > Rosaceae > Prunus > Prunus mume. Next base: position 14,867,700 of record NC_142701.1, on the reverse strand, counting down.
GGCGTGTTCAAGTAGCCGCTCGGGCGGTCTCCGAGCGCCGCGAAGAAGAGGGGTCCGGCGGCGGAACCGATGGAGGGTCCGAATTGGGATCCGAATTTCAATAGTGAAATTGAGAGGTTGCGGACGACGGCTAGGGTTAGGGCGAAGAGGGTGGTGAGTGTCCGAGTAGGGAGATGGGCTAGGGGTGGTGGAAACTGAGATGGGATTTGGGTATTTAGGGTTTGGGGGTTTGTGGTGAGAGAGGCGCAGAGGGGTCTGAGGGAGAATCTTGGAATTTTGTTGGGGTTAAGGTTAGGGTTGGGGCTGAATTTGAGAGTGGGGGTGCAGAAAGGTTTGAGCTTGGGTTTGGGTCTGATTGGGTTTGAGGTTTGGAAGAGGATGGCATGAGAAGCCATGACTGAAGCCATGGGTACTTTGGAGCTTTCTGTTCTGGTGAAAGCAGCGAAGTGCCCAATTATACTACCGACGTGTCTTGCGTACAATGCCCTGTTCTGTTTTTAGACTGTAGAGATAAGCGAAAACTAAGGCCTTCTCCAATTCATGAGGGGCTAAACCCAAATTTTCCTCATCCAAAAAGTGACTATTTGGGTTTTGCCAGGATTCAAATTGTTTTTTCTTCCAACCCTACGGACTCAAATTTTAGGTCCGCAACTTTATTAAATTATTTAAGATGCAGTTTAAGTCTAATTTTTTTTTTACGGATAACTTTTCTTCATTTAATCTTTTTAAATAACATCATAATTTAATTTTTTGAACAATTTGACCTAAAAAAAATTGAAATTTTATTCCAAAAGTAAACACACAACATAAAAAAAAAAAACACAACATAAAAAAAAACACACAACATAATTGAAACACAAAATGAGGAATGAAACAATTGTCGACCTCATTCACCATCTCCAAAGCTCCTCCAAAAGTGATTAATCAAATCATTTCGGAGACTCTGATGCACATGTGGAGATCGAACTCTATTATGACGAATCATGTAATCAGAGAGAGTTTTCCTACCTTGGTGGTACTCATATGTAATGTTTGGCTCCAACTCATATTGTTGTGACCTTTCAACGAAGTAGTCGGACATGAGATTGCGATGGCGATCTTCCCTCTCACAGTTCTTGTACGCACGACCGACTACCGACCCACCATGTTTGGTGGCTTCATTCTCCTGTGAAGTATGGTGGACAATGGCTTCAATCACTCTCTGATGATGTTCTTCATCATCTGAATCATCATCAAACATAAAGGAAAAGATAGCCTTGCCAAGGTTATCCATTGAAAGCTTCAAATAATATGAAAAGTATGAGAATGAAGGAGATGATGTGCTTGAAATGATATCAAAAATATGAGAATGAAAGGAGATTGATGAGATTGACAAAGGAAAAATAAATTGAGAAATAGAAATAATGTTTTTGGTAGATTAATTGAGAAATGGATGGGTATTTATAGAGTTTGGAGTGAGTTTTGGGGTTGGATCTGATTTGGATTAATTTAAAATATTATTTTGACCGTTGGATTTAAATTTCAGCCGTTGGATCTTTTTTTTTACCGTTAAAATAACTTAGATTTAATCTAGATCGTTAATTTAAAGTTACTATTAGAATTTGAAAAAAAAGGAATAGTTATTTGCAACGGCACTTTTAAGGTTGGAATGAGCCAACAGTGGGCCCAGCCTTTTTAAAGTTACTTTAGATTTGTTTAAATAAATAAAAAAGTAGCCATTTGAATTGCTGTTGAGGCCCAAAAAATCAATGGTTGGGCCCGAATAAATTTCTAGCCCAAGACAATATACTATTGGAAAAAGATCCGATTTGGAGCACATGAAAGTATGACATACACGAGTCATACTCCGCACGCCATGCTAAATAAAAAATCTGTCGAGCTAGGAATTGAGATTAAAATTATAAAATGCATTTAGCTCTGCAAATCCATGCCAATTATCCTATCAGGCGCCATATTTAAAAACATGCCAAGCAACATGTCATGCAAAGCGGAAATTAGTATTTCACACCCAATCGCACTACAAGCTTAAGTGGGCCCAAGCCACTCAAATGCCCGGGGCTTGCTTGAGTAGGTTGTGGCATGGATTGTAATAAATCAACATGAGGCCCATTGATGGGCCGGGAAATGAAAAGTCTCGGGTTACTTGGGAGCCTCGAGACTGGCCCATTTCTTGGCCCAAACATATGGGTAAGTCTGAGAGAAAAGTAAAAGCCCAAGCAAAATAACCTAACCAAGAGATAACCCAACCAAAAAAATAAGCCCAAATCAGGAGGCCCAAATGTTTCACAAAAAGCCCATTTGCTTAGGCAGCCATCTTGGCCTTTAGAAAAACCCAAAATAGCCCACAAAAGCTTCACTATTTTGAAAACAGAGAACACGTGAAGAAGGAGGTTGGCGACTCATCACAAAGCTGCTGGGAGCAAGTTCCAAGCTAGAGACGCCCAAAGAACCAAGAAATGCTGGTCTGCACTGTCAAAAGCACCCTTGGACCAGCATATATTTTCACTTCTTTTCCTTTATCGATTCAAATGGCGGGAAAGGAAATGAGAAAAACAACAAACCAAGAGTGGAAGCTCCCTTGCACATGGGGAAAGGAGGATGTTAAGCCCCCAAATCCCCTGAATTCATGTAAATAGACAGAAGCAATCTTTGCCAAGAAAGGGAAGTTAGAGAAGAGGAGGAGAAATGAAGAAAAAACTTAGCCAAAATAAGTAGAAGCCATTAGGGTTTCTTGAAAAATGGTGATTTCAGCAGCTATAAATTGAGTCTTCCCCTACCTAACAAAAACAACTCACAACCTGCAGAGAGCAAGCTTTCTCTCTAACTTGCAAAAACTCAACAAACTCGTGCACTGTTCATCTTCTTCTCCATTTTGCTTTCAGCTAAGAACTCTGCTCTTCATTTTCCTTTTCCTAGCCAAATCTCTTACAAAACTTCTCCTTCCTTACCCTAACACTTCCTTTTCCCTCAAAGCAAGCCTAAATTTTCTCTTAGTGCTAAACTCATGTTGATTTTGCTCCCATGCCACATGCCACTCACGCTGAGCTCGAGAGTTTATCTGTAAGCATGAAGAAATTACCTGTAAGCTGCCATTATTTTGATTGGTGAAGGTAACCAAAATACTTCCTAAGGCTCTACTGCCATTTCGAGGTATTTTGGGGCTTAATTTTTGAACTCGACATAAGGGACGATTTCTTGATTTCCTCCTTACTATTTGTAGTCAGGAAGAAAAAGACCATACAATTGCAACGGCTACAAAACCAGGCGCCGACACGGGCAGCAGACAAACCCATCAGAAAATGTCAATAGCGCGGGTCCCACCAAATTTTCAGAATCACATGGCCTCACCACCTCGGTGGGTCCAAAGAACAAGATTGGGTCCAGGCAATACTTGGACCCATATTTGGGTCTAAATTTGGATTTTCTCAAATTTTGGGTCCTTCATTTTGTTGGGTTGAGAGAGATTTTTGGGGATAATTTGGGTTTGAGTCATTACATTGGAAATGGCCTAACGGCATATAAAAAAATTAAAAAAAATTAAATTTTTTTCTCGGTATTTTAATTTTTAGTTTTTGAAATACAGATATTGTTTAGTTAAATTCTAGCATGTTGTATGTATGTGACTATATTATTTAAGAAAAATGCTAGCCTCTATCGCGTGCAAACAAATAAGAACTTTTTTGGCGTTATTCCATCAAGTCATACGTATCTCATATTAGTATAATACGGAAAATAATGTTAATCGTGCATGAAGTAATGCTTGACAACGAAAACAATATCATTTGTGTAAAAATGTAAATAGTACGTAAGCTTTAGTACGATTACGCTAATACTTTTCTTATCGTAAATGCAAACTGTTTGGCCATTGTAACAAATTGAAAATGAATTGGTTAATCATTTACTTCTTTATTGAAAAAATTAATTATTTTCCGAACAAAACACCTTTGATCTCGATCTTTTGTGAAAATCCTAATTACTTTTGTTTTTGTTGTCTTTAATTTAAATAAAGTTACAAGGATTTCCTTTTTCTTGTGAGCTTCCGGAAATTAAAAGAGCAAAAACGAGGCAATATAATAAGACAAAGAAAAAGGAATTCTCAAAGTTTGGATAACGCCTGACCGACTCTTTTGAGTCTGACATATGAGCCGACGAGGGCAAACAAGCCACCTGCCAGCGCCACGTCTTGAGGCTTCACCGCTTCACCAATCAGCATCTAGACACGTGTCAACAAACTGTGACACAACATGAAAGCTCACACCATCATATATAGAGAGATTTTTATATGATCCCAGTACATCACTTACTCTCACCATAAATGCAGCTTTCAGCAATGGAGTTGAAACTCAGAAGGAAAAACACTTGTTCATCTGCAGTTTTGCTGATTCTCTGCACTATATTGTTATTGGTCACTACTGGCTTTGGTTCTGCGGATGAAGGCGAGCAGCAGTATAAGGTGGAGGAAAGCAGAAATGACGATGCCCCAGAAAAACCATCTTTGTGGAAGATGACCAGAAATGCTTTTCCTCCGTACACATCTTCACCTTTGGGGATCCGAAGCTACTTGGAGAAGGCCAAAGCGCTTTTGAACCAAGGGCAAGCCTACATCTTCCCTCCCAGTTTAGAGTATGTTTTTTTTATAAATATTTTCTTTAGTAATTATTTTGTTTCTGAGGAAGAATATATGATTTAGATTGTTAATAATTATGTGATTATTATTGAATTGGTGTTAGTTTTAGGGGGAGTGGTAATAATATTTATTTTGGAGAGGAGGCTGGGAGCAGAGGAGGAGGAGGAGCGGGAGAGAAGGTGAGAGAGGTTGTGGGGAATAGTTTTGGGAAGAGCACAGAGACGGTGGACTCCTCGGCTAAAACAGCAGCCAAATTAGTTGGGGAAACAGTGCAGAAGACGAAGGAGAAAGTGAAGAGGAGCTTTTCTGACAGAGAGAGTACAGAACCTCAATCTGAGCTCTAGGCGGCTCTGTTTGAGTAGAGCATATATAAAGCTTTTGGTTTTCTTGTAGCACGGATATGTTCGTAATTAAGTTCAAATTTTTGTAGTGAGTGCAGAGAGCTTGATATAAAAAAATTAAAAAAAAATAAAAAGGAAGAAAGGATTGGATCAATATGAATTTGGTTTGTTCTCTTTTCATATGGGTTTTACTCCACTATTTGTATAATACTAATCCTTTGATAAGTAAGAGCATTTCCACTCTGGCTGAAAAAACCTCTCCACCAATGAATTCTAGACGGGCGGGACATGGGCTCCATCAGCCCATCAAGACTGGGCAGCCCGAAGGTAAGATCAGCTCGAGCTGTCGCCCGAAGTGTGCTGTCGTTAGTGAAGAAATTTTAAAAATAAAAATTAAAAAAATTCTAAAAAATTATTAACAAATTTGGAATCTTTTTTTTATACATATTTAGTATTTTATTTATTTATTAATTTTATATAAATAAATAAAATTAATCTCATATGAATACTAATTGTTTTTAATTGCCATAATAATGGACGGAAAAGCATAAAACATATGCCATTTGCTATGAGGAATAGATGGAAGTGCTTAAGTGATATACGTTGTTATTATTAGCGGTTGTCAACTCATGGTCAATTTAGCAGTAGATGAGCTAGGGAGCTAGAGGGGACTTCCAAGAAAAAAACTTAAATCTTTTTAAATAAATAACATAAATCAAGCTAAGAGGGGCACCTGAAAAAAAAATGAAGCTCTTTTATTTATTTATTATTATTTATAAACCAAGTTAATTTTCGTTTTTTCATATCTTTTTTATTTCTGTATTTATTATTTTTATTAATACTCAGTTCATACTAAAAAAATTTATAGACATGGGAGATGGAGAAAACAAAGTGATGTGATGTTAAAAATAATTGCGGAAATGAAAATCATGATGGAGGCTAAAATGATTGAAATTCTATTTTTGTATAATACAAGAGTTATATCACAACGAAATCAAACCTACACAAAACTACGTATATTTTACTATAGCCATTGCCACATGAGGAATAACCAATGAAACATCACCACTTCAGCAATGTAAGTCCTTGTCATCTTCCATTTCAGCGTACTTGGTTCATCACATCTGCTCCATGAGTGCCACTGGGATGACTAGGATTGTGCCATGTCATAATTCATTTAAAATTTTATTCTCCCCGACCTTCTAAAATTCTCCAAAAATACCTCTAGAGTTTCAAAAAAATTACTACAAATCCAATTCTCACCTCTACTATTTTTTGTAAACTCCATTTCTACAAATGACTTCAAAATATTTTGCAACATGTTTTCTAACACTTCCAATAAAGCCAATTAATTTTCCAAATTTCAACTTAATTTGTAAAAATAACAAAAACTCTAATTTTCAC